>NC_058371.1:6695000-7331250 GCF_018350175.1 Felis catus
GTAACAGCTTCTCCTTCCGGGTCTGGATTGCAACTGTATTTCATTCTTAGCCTTTGGCCCTACTCTCCTTCCCTGTTTCTATAGCATGGTTCCAACTGGCGCCTGGGTCAGGTCACAGCCTTAGGGGTGACAGCAGCAGGGAGCGTTGCCGGTAACCCCGCGTGTTCTGAGGGGGGACCAGGTCACCACCATAACGCTCTCAGGTGTGACTTGGGACGTCGCGAACGTTCCAGTGGCTTGGAGAGTTCGGTTTTCCCTCTTTGAGGCCATTTCCATACCAATGACTTAACAATTTTTTACCAAAACAAATATTACCCCTTATTCCTCCAGCCTTTCCACTGCTTCAGCGGCCCGTTGATCTGCTCAAGCCGCAGTCTCAGCTCTGAGTCAGTGGTGCAGGAAGCGGTGCCTGACCCAGCGGCCGCAGCGCAGCCCTGAAGGTTGCCTGTCACGCAGCTGGTCCGTACCACTCAGACCCCCTCCATCGGCTGTCCCAGGATAGAGTTCTGCCTTCCGCGCGATTCTCACGCACCCTAAAGTTTGAGAACCGCTCGTTTCAATGAGATGAGTCATGTGCTCTGCAGGTTAGTGGGGTCAGACTTTTGTGTTTTCCAGAACATGCAGATCTGATATTTATTGGTGAGCCTTCATTTTGTACTTAGGTTTCATTCAGAGACAGGGAAGTTTGGTAGCAGTTACCCACCCAGTGTAGGGGACTTGGAGGCGGGCAGGGAGGCTCCACGTAAACATCCAGGCACTGGTGGAATAACTTACACCCCTCTCACTTACGTGAAGTCTTTCATTTCAACTAAGTTTCCTTAGAGTCATTTTAGATATTTTGCTTTTCATTGGTTACTGAGGGATTTGGAAGCTGATGTATCTTAATCTTCTCCCTGAACCTATTAACATGAGCCCCATGGTGGCTTTCTTTTACTATAGCAGCTAGCAAATTATATATTTAGACTTAATTGTCCTCGTAATAGAAGAGAGGAATTTAGCAACACATCTGTAATGGCAAACCAAATACCTCAAATCTTCATATTATTGAGCAAGTAAAAAGATCCTTGTAGTTTTAAAACTCTTTAGAATTTATGGAATTTGGCTTTTACTATGTGAATAACACTGGCTATTATGTAGGCTTAATTGTCCTTTTAAAATATAAAAACAAAAGGTTTTTTCTCCTTTGTAGACTTAATAAAAATTATTGTTGTATCTGTGATACCATATTAACAAATTTAGGTGGCAAATGACAAGCTAATGATAATTGTAATAGATGGCTTATTAATAAACTTCATATAAAAATCTCTTGCTAGTTAAGAAAAAGACATGAACTAGAAAACTGGGAAAAGCACATGAATGGGAGATTCACGAGGTATGACTGACCCACGCACATGAACCTGGCAAACATTAAAAAAGGAAGTTAGTGTCCCGTGTTGGCTCAGCTTTTGTGGAACAGACGCACTTCTTCATGCGGGAGCCAAGATGGCACGTTTGCTCCCCGTGGCTGCAGCCCGTTAAGAGACGTGGTGTCTTAAGACAATGCAGATGTGTTCTTTCACACTTCAGGAGGCGGGAGGTCTGACACGGGTCTCACAGGGCTGAAGTCGTGTGTGGGGAGGGCTGTGCTACTTTTGGAGGTGGGGAGAACCCGTTCTCTTGCCCAGGATCCCGCGCTTCGTTGAATGCTCTGCTTTCACGGTCTTAAGATTGCTTGCACTGGGTTGTGCACATGATGTCCACGACGGTTCTGCTTTGACCTCTTCCTCGCTCTTTCTTCCCCTGAGCCTGGCTTTTGGCTTAATTCTGACCTCTTTTTCCCTGGCCCCCAGGCTTTCCAGGCCTGGAGTGGTCCTGGTCTGCCCCCTGCCCCGCGGCCCCACCCTGCAGTTCACACTCAGCGCGCGCGTGCGTGCATGCGTGCGCGCGCGCGCGTGTGTGTGTGTGTGTGTGTGTGTGTGTGTTGCGGCCTCCCCCATTCTCAGCGGTTCTCTGCCACAGGGAACCTGCTTTGTCTGCTCCCTTCTTTCCGGCTGGGGAAGTGAAAGAGTGTGCCGATCGCCAGTCTGTACCGTCTGGTCTCAGAGCCCGCTATGTTGTTTGGCGCTTCTCTTTTTCCTTGTGGACCGTGTCTTCTAGTTTTCGGACTTCTTCTCCTTGCATCTCAGAGTGCCTCTGCCTGAATTGGAGAAGTTTTCTCTGACTTCTGCATCAGGCAGTCACGCCTTCCCTTCTTTACTTCAAACTTTTTATGTGATTGCTCCAGTAATTTCCTTTTGCGTACCTCACCGCCACGCTCCTGTCTGCTGGGTTTCCCCCGGTTTACGAGCACAGTCTGGTTCTCATACAAAGGAATCTGTGTGTTCATATGGCCCCATATGGCCCCCCTGTGGCTTTGCTGTTTTCTTCTCCCGCTCTCTTCCCGCTAACGGAGGAGTTTGGGCCCCTCGCCTTCTCCCAGCTGACTCCGTCCAGTCTCCAGAAGCCTATCCCACTGCCAGCTTACTGGTGACCTGTTAGTGACCCCACTCGCCAGAGAAGCTTCCTTTTATCGGTCCTCCTGTCTGTCCGGGCTTCTGGCAGTGCCTGGGCTGCCTCATCCCCCACCGTCTGACTTTCTCAGGGCGGCCAGTACGGCCAGTACCTCAGCCGTCCTGTCTGTTCAGGTGATCCCAAGTGTTTGTGGCTGCTGGTTGCCACTTTACAGACCCTGGTTCTCACCACTTCTGGAGTGTTCCAGCCAACAGTGCCTAAGTTGAACACACGTTTTCTTTCTTTAGCTGCCTCCCGCCCTCACCTGTGCTCTCGGACGATGGGCGTCCGCACACGTGTGCGTGCGTGTGCACACGCACACCCCCAGCTCTCCTGCCTGGCCGCGCTCCGTGTGTTTATGGTACAGCCTCGTGTCTCCAGGGGCAGAAGTCTGGTTATGTTTTACTCCTTTTCCTTTTCTACCTGTTTGATAAGCTGCTGGATCAATGTGTGTTTGGTTCTCGTAACATCACTTGACTGCTTTTTCCCTGTCCAGTTTAGGTTCGGTCCTAACTCAGTACCTTGTTGCCTGTGACTTATGCCCTAAAGTATTTCGGAAACCTAATGGTTCTCTTGGCACCTAGCTTACATCTCTCCTTTGGCCTAAGATCCGTGGAGTCCACAGTACCGGCCTGTCACTGTGCAGCTCTTCTCATGGGATGCCAGTGCCCTCCTCAGTCCTGCCGCTCACACGCTGGGTACCTGTGCTCCCCAGGCCTTCCGGACCCTGACTTCTTACCTTGTTCATAGGTCTGCCTCTCCCCGCTTCGTATGCCCCATGCCTCCCTCTTGGCCTCTCTCCAGGCTCCTCTTTAGCCTGAAACTTTCACCAGTCGGATATGACTGATTGAAAAAAATCTTTAGTATGAGGAACACTTTTGTGTTCTGGGAATATTTTGTATCTCTTCTAGGACATTCTACCACGTTATAGCTACTTATGTTTATTTTATTGGCTCATTAATCTTTAACCTACATGCTTAGAGTATTACATTAGTATCTTGGTAATAGACACGAAATAGAAACTAAGTACTAAACGGGACAGTATAAGGTCTTGTTAGCTAGCTATGTGACTTTGAGCAAGTCACTTTACCTCTCTGAGCCTTAGTTAAATTAATTTCCGGGAGTCAAGTCAGATGGTGAGATATATATCATCTAGAGGTTGTAGACCATTCCCTGCGTGGACCGGAGAGGGTCATGGGCTCGGACTTAGGATTGTGAAGTGACTTCTGGTCTTCAGAGAAGGGCCGCTGTCTATTTGTTGTCGTGGTAAGGGCGTCCGTGTAATTCTAAGCCTTAGAAAGTCCGTCGACTGTGTGTTAGCAAGTCCGTGCGGAGAATTGGCAGCTGCTGTGTCCTTACCTCACTTCACCCACTCTTGGAGCCTCCATTCCTGCCGCTCCACGGAAAGTGCTAGTCCCATAACACATAGCCTTTGTTTGGCCACACAGCCCCTTCTCCATTCCAGATGTCTCGGTGGCCTTCTGGAGATGTTCTCTTCTCAGGGCCCCTGTGTCAGCTCAGTCTCCTTGTTCTCCTTCCTCGTTGGCTGTTCTGTCTTAAGAGCTGGAAGATAAAAGCTGGAATATTCAGGATGTAGACTGGACTAGAAAATGTGTCTAGTGCATTCCTCAGTAAGAAGGTTATTTTCCTTAGTCTTTTTTTTTTTCTTTTTCTTTTTTTTTTTTTTACACACAGTAGTAATGGGCATTTCTTACTCATCTGTCACAAAGCTGATATTTTTAGGCCTTCCTATAACTTTTTTTTTTTTTTTTTGAAATACTATTTTTCTGTCTTCCTATCTTCTTACTGACTTACTGGAGTTTTGTAATTGTTCTCACTGAATAAATACCACAGGGTGATTCTGTGGAACTTTGGACTTAATATTGGATGAGCTCCAGTAGTGAAGAAGGAAGTATTAACTAATTTAATTGACAAATAGATGTTTCCCAGCCTGGTATACTATTCAGATTTTTGTTATAAGTTCGTGAATAAATTAAGCTGCTTCTGCCCTAGGGACTTAAGTCAGATATGTGGTTGTGGGAATCTCTTTCTTTCCCACACTGCTTTGCATTTTAAAAATTCTTCTGCAGGAAGATCCCAACATACTATAGCTGTTCGTCTTTATGCTGCCTGTTTTCCCTGGAGAGTTGGGAGAAAATCCAAATCAGATTTTGTCTAGTCTAGGTTCGTGTCACTTCAGAGAGCCACTATTTTCTGTTAAATGGTCAGTACATATTCTCATTAAGAAAAAGGGAGGCAGTGGGATATAGGAAGGGGAAAGAACAAATTTGTAATACTGGTAGAGCACTCACAGATATGATGAATTCTTCTATAGGAACTGCAGTGTTTTCTCCGTTACAGAAACTTCATATATATGAATGTGTGTGTACATATATAATGCAAATGTACCCGAGAGCATTGAAATCCTGTGTCTATACAGAAACTTACTTAGCATTCAGTTTATATTGATGTTCATGGCAGGATTATTTATAACAGCCAAAGGTTGAAAACAACCCAAGTGTCCATCAACTGATTGTCGATAAAATGTGGTATATCCATACAGTGGAGTATTATTCAGCCATAAAAAGTAACGGAGCCCTGATACTTACCTCAACATGGAGAAGCCTCGAAAACAGAATGCTAAGTGAAAGCAGTCAGGCACACAAAAGTCCACAGTGTGTGAGTCCGTTTATGTGAAATGTCCGTCATGGGCAAATCCAGAATGTGCAGTGTCTGCAAAAGGTATAGGGTGTCTTTTTGGAAAGAGGAAAGTGGTCTGGAATTTGACAGTGATGATGGTTGCCCAGCTTTGCGAATATTCTGAACACCACTGAATTGTACAATTTAAAATGATGAATTTTATGGCATGTAAATTATACCACAATTTAATAATAATAATAATAAAGCATTCCGAGTATCAAGCCTGGTTTTCCACATAATATATATCACTTTGGGTATCATGCAGCAGGGCTCATTTGGGTGATTCTGCACTCCCACATCCCTATTTGAATAGAAATGAAATTAAAGCATGGACTAGGAGTTAGAAAGTACGAACTGTATTCCTGAATCTTAAGTGACCATGGATCTTCTCACCGTTAATTCTGTTGCCAGAAACGAGGATGATAATACCTACCCTTGTCAGGGTTTACCAGATTGAAGGGTTTCTAGTTTTCTGAGAGCTTTCCAAAGTATCTCATACATGTAGATCTTTCATAAATACATATTAAATGAATGTTTGATTTAAAGAGATCAAGTCATGAGAGTACTTTCTAAAACGTCAAGCCCTGTACCTATGAATGAGAATATGGCTTTAACATATTCTGGTCTGTCTATTCCTGGAAATGTGAAAACAATTTGGATATTCTACTCCTGAGGTGTTTTGTAACTAACTTATGGCCACACTGAATCAACTTCTTTTTTAGGCCTTGCAGTATTAAAACATGTGCTGACACCAAGAATAAAGGCAACTCATGTTGCTTTTGATTCTTTGAAGAATTATTTAGATGCAATTTATGATGTGACAGTGGCTTTCGAAGGGACTATTGACGATAAAGGGCAGCGGAAAGAAGCACCGTCCATGGCTGGTGAGTTTATATTTTCAGCGGAGTCCTGTATTTGTGAATGTGTCATTATTCTTTTTAACGGGTAAGTAAACGTGCTTTGTAACATTTACTCCATATATTTTCCGAGGATATACTTGATGTGGTTTTCAAGTACTTTTTATTAATCCGTAACAGTTTGAATTTCATGAGTCCTGCTAAGTTTGGTATCTCCTGGTTGCCATAGGAGTCCTTTGGACTGGCCCGTTGTCACTAACTCAGCCTCTTTCTACCCAAAGTTTCACACATAAAAATGGAAGGCTGCATAAATCAAAGTGGGGAATGAGGAGGAGAGTGCTAAGCTAGCCACCCGGAGGTGTGCATCGATGGTTAGCATTCATCTTTGTATGTACTTTTATGGAATACTTAGGAAACTCAGTATCATTGGCAAGAAGAAAAACAGTTAAATGTGGCTCCGCTTTTCAAACCTGTGCTAGGTTTTAAAGACCTTTTAGCTACTGTCTATGTGTCCTATCAGATATGACAAGAAAAAATAGAATTTTAAGTGAGTGGAATATTTTAGTTAAACATAAACAGAGACACTCTTGCCTGTTAGAGAAATTGAAATATGGGAATAAGTAAGCAGGCAGGGAAGCCTGTGAAGCTGCTGCCTGAGCTCTGAGCCCGAGGTAGAACACAAAGCTTTTGATTTCACGTTGGTGGCTGTTGAAGGTCGAAGTCCCGGGCCTGGAAGAGTGTGTCAGTGGGTCCTTGTGAAGGCCCATGTCCCCAGTGTGTCCCGGAGACAGCGACCTGGAGGGAGGATGGATGGGCGAGGCAAGGGGGGGGGGGGGATGGGGCTGAGTGGTGTGGGCATCGGTCACGGTGGGAGGAAATACAGATGCGAAGTAGTGACCGCGATTGCTGTCACAGTTGCCTTTGACACAGAGCAGTTATGTAGGAAGCTGAAGATTTTCGTCACTTTAATTTTTTGGAATATATTTGGAATTTTTTGGAATATATTATACATCAAACAGTTTAAAAACCAAAACTCAATAAAGTTCACAGTGAAACAGCTTGCTTTCTGCTATGTCCCCTTCCCACTCAGGGTCCACCTTCCCCTCCTCAGAAGCGACCACTTTTCTTAATTTCTTATGTGTCATATGTGCAAATTTGAGTCTGCATTCTTACTCTCCAGTCCCTCCTTCATGAGTCCTTCTTATGAAAAAGGCAGTATATTAATACTTTTCTCTTTTTTTTAACCATCAAAGGAGTCATTGACCTATTTTTACATTTGGAAACACATGAATTTAGTTGTTCAACGATATTGTCACCAGTTTATCACCATTTAAATAATGAGATTTATTAAACATGTTTTTATTATAAGTTTCTAAGAAACATAATTCCCGTAATGACCTCTGCAACATGCTTCCATTGTGTCGCCGTCCGGACCATAAGAGCTCCTTGGGCCAGGCTCATGTGCCCCAGCACCCCCTCGTTAGCCTGCCCTCTTGGACCATGCACCCTCACTGTCCTGCCTCTCTTCCCCCCGCCCCCCTTGCCCTGTGTAGGCCACGCCTCCTTTCCAAGGGAAGCCCCTCCCCTTGCAGCCTCCCCCACTCTGCCCCCACATTGGTCTTCCAGGGGCCCACTAGCTTTCTCCTGCTTTAGTGCTCCTGCCCTCCTGCCCCACGGGGAGTGCTCAGCATGTGGCAGTTCTTTTCCTCCTCTAGACCGGAGGAGAAGGCCCTGAGGAAGCCTTCAGAGGAAGCCAGTTCAGAGTTGCCTTGTCTAGATCCCAGCCCTGCCCCGCTTCTGTCCCGATTCCTTTGTCTCTTACACATTAGCTGACAGAGGTTCTGTGTTTTCCTTACAGATTGTCTCTTCTTGAGAAAGCTGGCTTTTCTATCACACCCAGAAGCCATGTGGCAAATAAATCTGTCATGTCAGTCAATTAAGTGTGAATATTTCTGCAAGGAAAAATATACCAGAGCAAAATCAAAAGACTGAAGACAAACTGGGGAAAATATTTGCAATTTAGATCACAGAAAAAAGGCCTGATTTCCTTAATGTATAAAGTCCTTCTACAAATTGATAAGAAGGTGATCAATAAGTCAGTAGTAGTTCACAGGAAAAAAAGTGTTCAGTCTCATTATACTAAAAATGCAAATTGAAATTTACAGCGAGATACCATGTTTTGCTATCATATTAGCAAAAATCCCAGTATCAGGTTTTCTAACAGGCCCTGTGGGGGAAATACTTTCCTACTTTGCTGTTAGGAGTGCAGTGCAATTTAGCCCCCCAAAAGTTTCCTGGCAATATCTATCAGATTTATAAATGTACTGCTGAGAAATCATTCTACCAGTATACCTGTCCGCGCAAGATGGTTTTCCGTGTTACCTGCTGATTTTAATTATGAGTTGGGATCTGTAGCTTGAAAAACCCATCTCTCGTTATTATGTAAATTGATTGATATTCTGCTCTACTTATAATCTAGTATAGATTAAGATGCACCTTCAATTTATGATGTAAATTGGATTGGATAGAAAAATTCCTTAATTAGATATAAAATTCCGGAATATTGTACATTCTGCATCTGGGTGGTTGAGTTTAATATTAAGTATAATTCACACACGTGGTGGGCTGTCATTTAATAGTTGTATTTTGTAGCCCACTTAAAAAACATTTCTGTAGTGGCTAGATTGTTCACGTATAAGCTGTATGCCAGTCATTTCGAGCACTTTAGGAGTATTAGAACTCCATCAGAACCATCTGGGATGGTTGCTGGCCGTGCGGGCCTCAACACCACCCTAGACCCCCTCCCGCCACCCACCCACCACCCCCCCCCCCCGACCCAGGCTGGCCGCAGGCAAGGGTAGACTGCAGTGTCGATGAACTCTCAGGATCACTAGTGTCACGATTCGGGCCTGAAGGAGGCGTCACGAGAGCTAGGCAACAGGTGGTGTCCCTTGTCCTTCCCATTGTGTGGTGTGTTTCATTACAAGGTGAGTGGGCTTGCACTTGTGATTCATCTGGTCTTGTCAGAGTCAGAGTCAGTCTTCCCTGGACGGCGTCATTGGCCAGAGGTGAGCCGGGCCCGTCTGAGTATAATGGGCTTATTTAAAATCCTGTTTCTACAAGTGGGTGGTATACTGTAATGAATTCATGAAGTTAAGGATAACATTTGATGCTCTGTTTAACCATTTAATATGGTTCTAGGTAACTTTTTTCTATTAGTATTTTCTTATATGAAAATAAAACTTACACGTAACCCAAAAGAAGAAGGAAAAAAACTCCACAGGCTCACCTGTGCAGATGGAACCCCAGTTAACAGTTTGGATGTTTTCCTCAAAATCTTCCTTTTCATGGTGTCCATATGTTGGAGTATGTTTGTGCCTCTGGATATTTTTTTAAATGAGATCATTTGTGTATATTGTTTTCTTTACATCCTGCTTTTATTTGCTTAATAGGGTGTCATAAACATCTTTACATGTCAGTATATGTACTTCTGTAATTTTTTAAAAATGTTACATAATGTCCATTGATGTGGACATTGATGTGACTATGCCACAGTTTATCTACCCAGTTTGCTACTCTTGGATTTAGGTCATTTTTTTCCCCCAGAGGGAATGGGGGCAGGTAATAAGCCAGTGGGCCAGCGGTGTGGGGGCCAGTTGGGGTCCGGGGCCACATGGGCATTTTCTGCCCTGCTCCCTGAGGTCTGCTTTTCTCTTCTGTCTCCGCCTTGCCTGGCTCCCCAGGCCCAATGCGCGTGGGACTCAGTTTCTCCCGAGACCAGACCCTGTGACCTGTGTGAATACTTGGAAGACTTTTGTATCACTCTAGCAGATCAATACCCTCTAGGCTCTACTAGGAAAGTTCTAATTAGGAAAAAATTATACCTTAATTAGAATACTTTTTCCCTACATATCCTAAATATTATGGGGCAATTTTTGCTCATGCGATACGAAATAAGCTCCAACTGAAATAGATACTACAAGTATAGATACACGAGCTTTATTAGACTTTGAGGAAAAGATCTATGCCGCTTCCTTGTCTGCTGAAAGTCATTTAGTGTTTATCTGATGATTGTCTCGTGGTCTACGTTTGGGTCCTCACGACAGACCCTGGACTGATCGGGCTCCACTGCTGTCGCTTTGGGCCTTATCCTCTCTTGGCCCTACAGGGGTAATAGTACTTGCCTGCGAAGCCTCGTGGACGTCAGATGAAATCAGGCACATGAAAGTACCATGTAAATTTTAGGGGAGGGGGCCCTAAAAGCACCCATATGAATGTGGGAGGTGATGCCTTTTCCCTTCTCAGCTGATGTCTCATGAAAGACATCACTTCCCAGGCACTGTGGTTACAAGCATCCATTTCTGACTTGGGAGGTACGCTCACTTTTTCCTTACGGCCTGTGGCTCTGTGGCTCTGCCCCAGTGTGTGCAGTGTGAAGCAGAAATCCAGGTCCCTTGCACTGCTATTTAATTATGGAGATGTGGGGGGGGGGAGGTGGATCATTAAATGGAGGTAGGAAAATTGGTGTCAGGGTCTGCATTTTTATGTACCAGAAATGCAAATAAGAAGGCCGGCTGAGAAGTCCTTGTCACAAACACATCGAGCATCCCAGGTGCTAGGCACTGCTTCCCGGGCCCCAGCTCTCCTCACCGTGATTCTGTCAGGCAGCTGCTGTCCGGGGGTCTCTGTTTTGCAGACTGGGGAACAGGCCCAGAGAGCTAACACATGTGTTCAGGGCTGACCAGGGATCGAAACCCTGGCTGCCTGCCTCCCTGGTCGTGCTCTTAACCACTGCACAGGTCTGCTCTAAAATACCTCTTAAGCAGTTCTTGGATGATATACATGAAAATGGAACTTGAGGAAAATGAAGACAAAAATATTGAACAGTAAAATCTTCCCTATAGCAGTGCTTTGTGCACATTTATCATCAAAGCCAGTTCACTCCTAACGTATATAACCGTGAGATAATTTTGATGACAGAAATGCGTGTTATTAAGGATAGCAGTGGTAAAAAACAAACAAAAAAACAACTGTAGAGAATACTTAACAAAACAGAGATGTGTGTGGAGTCAAAAGAATAGAGACTTCTTTAAGCTTAAAGTCTTCTTCAGACTGTAGAATATACGAATCACCTTTTAGAACATGGTCTTTGAACATACTTCACTTGAGATAACAGGGTCTCCGCCCCCTTCTTGCATACCCACCGAGGGAATGAGGGAATGTAGCCTTCTCTTGGATCTCTTAGGAATGTTTCCTTGTTCTCCAAGGAATTTAAATATGTTAATAATCTCACCTCTTCACCAAAAGCCACCTACCAAAAAGGGAATTTCCCAGCTCAGAGTTCTGTTCTGGCCTCCTCCCTTGTGCAACCAGGCCTGAAAAAAGACTGTCTGCTTTGTTCAAAGGAGCATGTTTTAGGAATTGTACTTAAGAGCTCATAGCTCTTCCACAAAAAGAATGTTGGTTCCTAAGCCGAATATAATATGTGGAAATACGGCAAAGGCAAGGAGAGCAGTGAGTACCAGTGAATAGAAACCAACAGCAAGTCACAGAGGGACGGAGATCTCTCTACCATGTCTGTAGTGGGAGTGCAATGGTGAGGACAGGCTTCCGTGCCTCCGTGCCCCCGATGCTTTGGCAGAGGGAACCTGACAGACCTATCTCCGTCCTTCTGGGTCTCAGTCTAGTGGGAGCAGCAGTGACCATGTGTGGCGCGCGAGAAGCTTGGGAACAGCAGACTGGTGGTTTCCTGCAGATTAGTGAGTCTGGAGGTGGTTGACATTTAGGGGTCCCTTCAGAGGGTGGGTACGAACTTCTAGCTGAGTCCAGCTTCCTATTCCTAGGCCATCTGTAGAACTAGAGGTTATTGTATGAAAAGTAACATTTGGGGGGCGCTTGGGCGGCTCAGTCCGTTAAGAGTCCGACTTCGTCTCAGGCCATGATCTTGCAGTTTGTGAGTCTACGTCGGGCTCTGTGCTGACACCTCAGAGCCTGGAGCCTGCTTCAGATTCTGTCTCCCCTCTCTCTCCCCCTCCCATGCTCATGCTCTGTCTCTGTCTCTTGATAATAAACATTAAAAAAAATTGTTTGGAAGGTAACATTTGGTACTATTGATGTAACTTAATGACTTCAGGTAATTGCGGTAGACTCAGAAATTATAACAGGTTCTTCTACTTTAGCTTGAAACCTAAAACCGTCAGTCTGTAATTCTTACTTTTAACTTTTTTTTTGCTAAAGAAAGAATCTGGTTTTTCATCATTTGAATTTTCTTACCTCATTTTTCAATTGTTTTCTATGACCATGAGTTCTAAAACAATAAAAAATGAAATATTTTTGTTTCCTGTTAGAATTTCTCTGCAAAGAATGTCCGAAAATTCACATTCACATTGACCGTATAGACAGAAAAGATGTTCCGGAAGAACAAGCACGTATGAGAAGGTGGCTTCACGAGCGCTTTGAAATAAAAGATAAGTGAGTAACACCAGTTCTTGCGCTTGAAAACCTTGGGTTCGGCTAAATTTCACTATAATACAGTCTTTTTATCTTAAGAATGCTTTTTTATAAACTCAAGTCCAATCTGTCCATGTTTTAAGCCTCACTGTTACAAAGTCCCATGAAAGAACTTATTACAGGAGGCCTCTGTTTCCATTCATGGTATTTCCTAGACACTGTTCTGTGGGGGGATATGAGATTAGATCTCTCTCTCTCTGTCACACACACACACACACACACACACACACACACACACACACACACACACACCCCTGCAGTCCCAGGTCAGACGAAGCGATGCTGTGGTTGAGGGCTAGCTGGACTGCCCACGTTCCCAGGAAGCGAGGCTGTGGGATAGAGGCGTTAGTCTGATGTACGTGTGGAAATGACGTGGGTGTACTGGTTGGAAGAGGAAGGGGCGGGTGACATGTTTCTGACCAAAATGTCTTTTTGCTGTTAGTATTTGGGGCCTAAATGGTTTTAGGCTTGACCTTGTGTTTGTCCATGCTAATAACATCACTTGGAGCAAACAGTGTTGACCCTTGCTGAGCGTTACCTGTAAGTAAAGTACAGGTGTGTTTAGATACCTGTTGGGTGAGGCACAGCTTAGCGTCAGGCTGAGGGAGGGGATGTGACGTGCCTGGAAGAAACAGGTGCCCCCGGGAATAGAGTATATCAGAGCCCTTTTGATTCAATATAAATTTCTTTTTTTTTTAATGTTTATTTATTTTTGAGAGAGAGAGAGAGAGAGGGAGACACAAATCTGAAGCAGGCTCCAGGCTCCGAGCTGTCAGCACAGAGCCCGGCGCGGGGCTCGAGATCATAACCTGAGCAAAGTCGGACTCTTAACCGACTGAGCCACCCAGGCGCTCCTCATACAGATTTCTAAAGGAAGAAATTTTAGAATTTTCTTCTGTTTTTAGGAAGATAAAAAGTGCATCTCGGTTTTTATTTAATACTTAAAAATTGAGTTTTCTTGGGGGAAAATTTTAGGATATATTATTTATTTTCTGTTTGTTTGCTGTCAGTGGAGGTTTTTATCCTTTCTGATACATACCCTGTTTTTTGAAAGGTCCGTTTTAAACATCTCTATTTTTTATCCTCCTTTTGAAAAAAATGGCTCCACTAGTTACGGGATGCATCATTTACTAAAACCACATTGAGACGTGTGGAGTTCTTACAGACTCAGAAGTAAGACTTCCAAAATTATGTTGAGAAACTTTACTTCCTTCCTTCTCCTGACACTCAGCAGATTGCTTCGTGCCCCCTGTCTTGTTGTTTTACAGTAAAATTATCTCCTCATTAGTTCTTCTATGCTAACTCTAAGAAGTGAAAATTACTGAAAGTGTGCTGCATTGAAAATGAAACTTCGTGAAGCTTATAGACAAGTAGCTGGATTCCTGTGTTCCGCTGACTGTCACTTGCATGTGACAGAATTGATTCAGCCAACCATCGATGCCACCCACTTTGGTTGTGGAAGAAATTTCGAAAAGTGAAATACAAGTGTTTTGACATGGAAATCAGTTCTCAGATAAAAAGCCTGAACAATATGTTTAGTATCCAATGTATTTTGTGGTATCGGTGCTTATGTGTACTTAGACTGAGTCTGGACATTTTGAAACAGTGGTTACTTTAGGGAATGTGTTCTGGTAAAAGAAGCATTTTCCGTTTTTTATTTGTGTTTGAGAGTTTTATGCTGAGTCTGTTCTGCTGTAAGTTTATATTTTTTAAGTAAGATAGGAACATGAGTTAACTATGCTGTTTTTCTAATTCCATGCAAATAAGGTGTTTGGGGGGAAACTCCATATATGTTATCAGAACTGCTGATCTTTTCCTTGACTTTCTGGTAGAATGGGAGGTTTAGGAGGAAGGAGGAAGGATTCGGGAAGCGAGATGGGTTATTACCATGTGTGAAAAATTATTAAAAACTTAAAGTTAAAAGACCAAAATCATCCCCATAAATTTACTTAAAGCCATCTTTTAAAAAATGTACATATAATTCATCTACACTAATCATGAGCATATTAAATATATTTTTCAGGTCTGGAAACTCCAATTAAATCAAGTCCCTGGGTATTTTCCTTATTCATCTTTAGTTCCCAAGGACCTGTAACTTCTCCAGCATGTAATTATCATCTAGTAGCTATTGTTAAATTAAAATCTTAAATGACTAAACCTGAAACTTTACATTTCTTTTTTTCCATTCTGACCCTAGGTTGCTTATAGAATTTTATGATTCACTGGATCCAGAAAGAAGAAACAAGTTTCCCGGGGAAAGTGTTAATTCTAAATTAAGTCTCAAGAAGACTTTACCATCATTACTGATCCTAAGTGGCTTGACTGCTGGTATGCTTATGACCGAGGCTGGAAGGAAACTCTATGTGAAAACGTGGGTTTATGGAACCTTAATCGGCTGCTTGTGGGTTAGTATTAAAGCGTAAACAAGTAGCCGTGTCCAGGCAGTGGAATGTGCTACGCGGTTTACTGTTGGCAGCCACACGGGACATCAGATTGTTGCCTGAATTTAATGAGAAGTGTAAATAAAGCCTTGTTGATTGAACATTGGATAAAATAGAATTTCTGACTAAAGCCGACCTGCAGGTGGTCTTGGGCAAACATACGTGGTTTTGCAACTTTAGAACAAGCTGCTGGAAGGGGAAAGCTAACCTCTGTGCCATCCTTGGTGTTTCCGTGATCTAGTGTCGTCTTCAGAAGATGGTTAGGATTGTATGCTTTGGTATCGGTTCGTGACTCAGATGGCTGCATTCATGAACGTTAATTTGCAGCGTATTTCACCGTATTCGTTATTTTTAGTTTTTTACGACTTGACTAGTCCCAACTCTCATCACCGAAATATTTAGTATCTTGCAGCTGTGTACTATTTTGCCTTTTGCTTAATGTCTCCAAGTGGATGAAGGAAATTGTATCTATGTATGAAGAAGGATGCAAGGAAAAGGTCAAGAAATGTCTGCGGGGAAGAAGCTGTGGTTTGCGCATGCTTTGATTGTAGTGTATTATTAGCTGATTTTATTTTCTCTTTGCAGAGTAATTAACATGTCTAATATTTATTGAAGCAGCTTAATTTGCACGCCCTGCATTGTACACAAAAGGATAATGTGTCAAATGTGAGCGTTGAGTTTCGGTTGGAGGCGTGACCCTGGCCCGCTGTCGCGGCACTTGACGCTGCCCAGCGTTCTGAAGAGCCAAGCGGAGCCCTCGGTACGTCCCAGTGTCTGTGCCAGAATTGCTTAAAAGCCTTCAGGCTTCCTGTTATTTTTACATCAAAACAATCAGTGTGAACCTTGGTGGGACCTGAGTCCACAGATGCTTGAGGTGATGGGAGCCTTCAAACGTCCGCCTGGATTTCCGAGCATGTGCCTTTTGCCTGTTATTACTCTTGGGTTCGGCGGAAGTCTTTTCTTTTCCTGTCATCATGGTCGATTTCCACTGTGTTTGAATTCTTTTCCTCTGGATTCCTGGCAGCGTGCTGCTCGGTGCCTGGCACAGGACGGGCGCAGGGGAGAAGCGTGGAGCCGGCCTCGGTCCTGCTGCGGGTTGAACTTGGTCGGTGAGGCTCTCTTGAGCCCGCCCCAGTGGCTGCGGCTAAGATGCTCGTCTGTCTCCCTCCTCAAGCCAGTGAACCACAGGCTCAGCCCGCGAGGCCCGGATGAACTCGTGGAGTCCCCACTAGTTTTAGTGGGGAGTCCCCACACAGTTCATCCGTGCCCCCTCAGAACAAGAGCCGTTTTCAGTCAGGAAGTAATAACTATGGCCTGTGGCTGACTTAAACTGGATTGTTGCCTACTAGTCCCTTAAGGTAACATTTCTGCCTGATGGATTTTTGTTGTAAACTCGTGCCAGTGCCCCCAGGTGAAACACACCAACTGAACCATGATGAGCAAAATGAAAATAATAAGTAAGGGAAATTTTGTGTGACTGACTCTCCAGACCCAGAGAGCAGGCCGTGTGAGACAGCACCTTTGAAGCTCTGGGTAGTCTGAACTGGTTTGTGTGTGTGTGTGTGTGTGTGTGTGTGTGTGTGTGTGGGTGGACATGTGCCCGCAGGATGTGGTTGGTCTCCTTATGCATGGGGGTGTAGGTAAAACTTCTGAAAGTGTTCCCATGCCAAATTGTGATTTTCTCTTACCTGTAAAGTGAGATTTAAATCAGTCTCACCGTCTTTGTTAATACTTTTTTTAAACAGTCCTAAAGATTGAACCGATTTCTAATTTATTCAAAGTAAATGTAAGTTGCGTAACTTACTTTGAATATCATGGATATGCTCTAAATTTAAACTTTAAGAAGAAATATCATTGGAATTATGTTGATTATAACTGATCATAAGAAGTTAACAGTGAACTGCATAAGATCACTTTGAACATTATGTTTCTTATGACCATACTTATATTCTCACAAGAGTTCTATAAGATATATTTGTTAGTTTAAAAATTTTGTATTAAAATATTTGGAAATTAGAAGCTTCTTTTTAACATGTGTTGATATGACTTGAGTTCTTACTTTCTAAAATTAGGAGCCCTGTATCTCCCTGTAAATCTTTTCACATATCTTTTAAGCCTGTGTTTCTGTTATTATTGTTGATTTGCAGCTTAGTTATTACTTAGTTTTTCTTTATAAGAATGCCATCAATGTGCATGCTTTTATGTTTTCCAGAAAAGGGTGTGTTTGGATGAAAGTAAAAGAAACAATAAAATCTTTCACTGTCTCTAATGTCTGTGCTGTTTAACATTTTGCGACCCAGAAACTCCCCATTGGTCTTCTGTTACGTTGAATAGGCTTCGTGGCTGGTCTTGCATTCTGAATTTATAAAATTATAATATTTTTTCTTAAATGTTGAACAAGTATAAAAAATACAGTACTCAAAATTGTGAAGCAATATATTAGTTTTGTTATATAAACTCATATTTTATACAATGAATATAGCAAGTACTAATTGCTTGAGAATTCTGTAATCATTAGGGTAGCTCACTGAGACTTGTCCAATGCCTAAATTTAGCCGGGTTGGTAGGGAGAGTAACGATCTGACTGGTCCTTACATCACACATACTGCTGCCTTCTTCCAGGTTGGTAGAGAAAGGGCCATCTGACTGGTCCTTACATCGTACATACTGATGACTTCTTCCATTTATTTCATTTCCGTGGGATTTTTTTTCATTTATAGTCATACCAACTTTCCTTCATATCCAGATTATGTAAGCTTTATTTTTCTTTTGTAATGCTGTGTGGTTTGTTTTTACATTCAGTGAATGAATCTTTGTCAGTAAAGTGATCTTTTAAATAGATGGGCCATTATAAAAATACAGTCTATATGAAATTTGTCCTCTCCCAAAATGTGCCATCAGGAATAGATACAAAGGGACTGCCAGATACATATCTGACTCATTTAAGAAGCTCGAGAAATGTCTGTCACGGTGCTATTTCGTGTTCACAATTGTAAATGTATAGTACAAATAGATTTTAACCATAGTAGTATTTGTTCTTGACGTATTAGATGAAAGACAAGATGACCAACACTCCAGATACCACCGTGTAGTAAGTTACATATCTTTATAAGTAGGTTTTGGGGGGCAGGGGGAGGGGTTAGACCAGTTTTTATTGTGAGTTACACATACCTTCAGATTAAAGACTGGCTGACTTAGAATGTTGCCTTATCAGTTAGTATGCTTGGCATTATACGAATTGTTAATTTGGAAACGTTCGGATATTTGATATTATATAGGTAAAATAACCGTGTAATCAAATTTAAAATTTCCTTCAGATATCTGTAAGGGTAGATCTACAGTTACTGACTTAGTTGAGAGTCGTTACGGCACGACATTATCCCCAGGATTTCATTTGACGCATTTTCCAATTTGTGGGCAATGAAGTAAATCCATAACTTTTACCAACCGGGGAGTCATTCTTGGTGTAGTCGTGCATGAGGTCAGAGAGACAAATACCTCATCCTGAGCAGGAAAAAAACACAAAGTTATTTTTCAGAAAGCCACTCCAGATGGAAAGCTTGAGTTATTTCTGTTGTTAAAGGAAAGTAGGATCCTGTAGGTGATACAAACTCGCAGTGGATGTTTTCTGATGGTCCGTTACTCCATCCAAATTAGTAATGGCTCATGATTTTGTATGTGAATATGTAAGAAAGACCTGTTCTGCAATTTTATTTTTATAAATCATTATGTCCTAAAAAAAAAAAAAAAAACATGCTACTGATACTCTCTGTGTGTTCAGCAGGAGGGAATATTTGACTAACAGTCTTGGCTCCTTATGATGTGTTCGGAATAAATTGTGATTTCTGTTCTCGAGTTTATTGGTGCTTCATTAATCCAGAAAAGGAAAAGGAAAATCTAAATCTCAGAAGTTACTTGGTGATACATAATACATCTATTTCACGATAGTCATTTCATGTATATGTGATAATATGTATGTTTTATATACGTATATGTTTTACTGCCAAACAGTGGCTACAGAATACATTATTTTAAGATTTTACTTTGTTTTGATGCTTGCCAGGATGTGTTGAGTGCTCGCCGTCTGCCGGGCAGGGCGCTAACCTCCTCTGAGGCTCTCTCCCTCCACACACGTGGCCCCCAGGCCGCAGGCCGGCTCAGCCTTGAGGTCAACAGGTACAGGCCGAAGACCAGTTTTGGGTCCTGCTTCCACCACTCGGGATTCAACCTCGGACAGGTTAATGTTTCGGTTTCCATTTCATGTTTCTGTTGAAAGTTTCCCAATTTTCTCTTCTGTCAAATAGTGATAATAATTAATATATTTACCTCAAAGGGTTGCTGCTGATGCAGTAAGTTACCAAACCTCTGGATGTAGGTAGGGCATGAAATGTGGCAGGTGCTAATTAAATCTTGTCCTCCAACTACTCTTGCTCCCGATTTTACAGCTGAGAAAACAGAGACTTGGAGTTTGAATAAAATACCCAAAGTCACACTAATATTTCTAGTAGAAAAATGTCTGCCCACTCTTTCCTGCTTAACAAAGATGTATTTCATACCACCTAAATGCCTTTAGAGGTAGATAGTCATGGGACCCCTGGGTGGCTCAGTGGGTTGAGTGTCCGACTCTTAATTTTGGCTCAGGTCATGGTTACAGAGTCATGGGATCAAGCCCCGCGTCAGGGTCTGTGCTGAGCACGGAGCCTGCTTAAGATTCTCTCTCTCTGTGTCTCTCTCTCCCCTGCTTGTGCTCTCCCTCTCTCTCTAAAAATAAAATTTAAAAAGTAGGTGGTCATAACTGTAATCTTAGTCACTTAAAGATATTTTGCTTAAAGTCTAAATCAAACAATACAGAGATTACAAAAGGAAAGATTCTCTATCTTTCATGAGAAAATTTCATGGTCTCCAAACCAACTCCATGTTGGGCTTGAGGGCTGGGGTGGGGGTGGGGGGTTGTTGCCTGTCCCCTGTGTTGGTAGCACAGCCCTCACGATGGCAAAAGATGATATGAAATGGCAAATAGATTCAAAGATCTTTCCTGATAGTGGCACAGAGAACAGTAATATTTGAATTTGTTCCCCTGAAGGTCACTCACTATGGGAAATCCCAAACTACAAAATGGTCTGTGTTGCATCACTACATGTATATAACCTTAAACAAACTACCTTCCCTGTTTGAGCCCTTGAGCCTTTGTTTTTGTTTTTGTTTTTGTTTTTGTTTTTGTTTTTTGAGAGAGAGAGAGACAAAGTGTGAATGGAGGAGGGGCAGAGAGAGTGGGAGGCCCAGAATCCCAAGCAGGCTCCGGGCTCTATCAATAAAATAAGGAGATTGCTTATTTGCCTCCTAGAGTTTACTGCGAGTCAAAGGAGATAATAGTAAAAATGCATGTTTATATAAAGTTCAACATAAATGTGAGACGTTACTATAATTCTTCCTAAATCGTTTCGGCTTTACTTTCTACAGTGTGTGAATAAGTCCATTCTTCTCTGATGCATTTTGGAATTCAAACACATGATCGTTAGCACTTGTTATTTTGAAATGTTTTCAGTCATTCAGTGGTCTGTCCATGCACACTTGAGTTATTGTCTATTTGGGTCAGGTCAGTTTCTTTATAATTTCTTTTTATTTTTTTAATGTTTATTTTTGAGAGAGAGAGAGCACAAGCAGAGGAGGGGCAGAGGGACAGGGAGACACAGAATCCGAAGCAGGCTCCGGGCTCTGAGCTGTCAGCACAGAGCCGGACGCAGGGGTCAAACTCACGAACCATGAGATCATGACCTGAGCTGAAGTCGGACGCTTAACCAACTGAGTCACCCAGGCGCCCCTCTTTACAATGTAGGGACAGTTCGTTGCTTGTGACCCCTGGGTCTTCTCCCTCCCCAGTGCCCTTGTGTAAAGCCCCTGGAAGGGTGTGGAGGGGAGATGACAGAGATCTGTTCTCCCTGTGGACGCCCTGTCCCAGTGTTTTGTCGCAGCCGCCGTGGGAGGTGAGTTCTCGTCCGTGCAGTGGAGACAAGGATGGAGCGAGAAGGCGGTTTGGAAGGAAGAGCGCTTGGAACAAAGTGTGCATGGAACAGACTTGGAACCAAGGAGGACATGGGGAGTCAGGGCGTAGGGCCAAGGGAGAGGAGAGCGTGTCCGCCTGGAGAACACCTGTCGGGGGTGTGTGTGCTTGCTTCGGCTGGTTTGATTTTATTCCAAATGGTGGGGGTTGAAGTTTGGCCTTTGAGTAGAAAAACCAGGCAGAACTGTGAGCATCACAGCCCTTGTCTCCCCCATCCTCCCTCCCCCCCCACCACGCCAGAGCAGCATGCGGCTAGGTGTTGTGCCCCCTCCTGTCCCCACAGTGTTGTCACTGCACCAGCGTTGTGGTTCGCAGACCCCGGTCCAACCGGGGCGCTGCTCTCCAGCCGAATCCGCGGACTGGCCGGTTCGGCAGAGTCAGAGTCAGGTCAGGGGGCGACAGGAAGGCCCAGTCGCTCCGCACGCTGGACTCGGCCCTCCCTGCGGTCTGACCATCAGCAGGCTGTCCGCGGGGGTCCTCCTTCCTAGGAGGGGGCTCCCCTGAACCCAGGGAGGGTGCCGCTGTGCTCCGGGCGAGCCGGAGGGCGAGGGCACCCCCGAGTCAACCTGGACCCCGCCGTCGGTTACACATTCGTGCGTCTCTCAAAATCGTGGCTTTCTGTTGTTCACGTGGTGGAAACAAGGGTCTTTAGAATTCATTTTATCTTTTAACGTCTCTTTGTGAAGGAGATTGGGGGAGGAGTGGCGGGGGGAGCACGGGTTCCGGGGCCAGGACACCGGGGCTTGAATCCCAGACCTGCCCCTCACTCGCTGTGGGAACTTGATCTCCTTCCCGGTCTCTGATGCCTTCATTGTAAGCTAGAGACTCTGATGGTGGGACCTGCCCCCTGGGCGGGCGTGAGGACTAAATTGCCGTCACCTCCGTAAAGTACCTGCTTTCGTTTCTGTCGCATCCTCTGGGTAGCGCTGGTTCTCGGCCAGCTGTGTCCCAGTGATGGCACCGACCCCCCTGCCCGATGTCCCAGTGCTGGGTAGTGGACTGCAAGTTCTGTTATCCTTGTGCCTTTTGCTGAAACCCCCTCAAATACTCTGCCCACATTTACGTCCGTCTGCAAGTGGGTTCTGCCGTACACTAGAACTTGCAACTTTTTGCTTTTAGGTTATGGGTACGTTGGTTCGCTTCGGCGTGTGACAAACACAGACTTGACCTTGTGACATGAAATAAAGTATATTAAAAACAGCCCAAACAAGGTATCCTCTGTTCTCGTGTGCTAATGTCTTTGTTTTTGTCTCTGTATTTCCTCCCCTCTCTCTGTTTCTAGTAGTTGAGATTTAAAAAAAAAGAGGGGAGGTGCATTTGGGGTGAGAAATAAATCCACTACAGAGCATCCCGCCATGTGTCTTGCTCTCTGGTAGTTCCTGGCTCTGGTTGTCTTCACCAGGCTCAAATTCCTGGTCGTCTGCCGGCTTTCTAACCTGCCCTATCGTGTCGCTATTGTATTACTGACCGCAAGCTCCAATAAAACAAAGCAGCAAAGGCCCAAACTGAGGTTGGCTTCAAGGTGGGGCAGGGCACAGAAATGTTCGTCTGCGGTGGGTCACGTCCATCTGGACCACCGCGTGTTCTGTGACACGGACGGATTCTCATTGCTGGAGGCTTTGACCTTCCCATCTGTCATTCCCTCCTGCACGAGTGGCCTCCCGGCCCACGGGCCTCACGCGGGGGCACCTCCCACCTGTGTCCTCAGGCAAATCTACTGGATGGTTTCTTCTGCTTCCAGCGGCTTCCCCTTCCCTCACCCCCCAACCCTCCACAGCCCCTTACCCAGCAAACCCCCTGGCCAGTACGGTTTCCCAACTTCCCTCTCAGAATGCGGGAGCCACACCTGCACTTGCCCGTGTGGTGACCCTGATCCTGTGTGCCACAGAGCCCCAAAGTGTGCGAGATGTGCTGTAAGTGTAGAATGCACTTGCTTATAATTAGATTGCTTGTAATTAGTTTTTTAAAAAAATGAAGTTCAGTAGTATTTATATTGATTACATGTTGTAATAATATATTGGATATATTGTGTTCAGTAAAATCCGTTAAAATTTCACCCGTGGTTTTTAAATGTGGCTACTGGAAAATTAGGAATTGTGTGTATGTCTGACATTGGATTCCTTGCTAGACTTTTCTATCCTGAGAGTCTACCACAATTGTCAGCTTTTATTAGGCACTGAGCACGGTTTGTCTATTCAGTAGATAGAAATCTGAGGCCAGACGTTTTGCGATTCGATCAATTGCATTATCAGATGACGACAAGTTGAAGCTTTTCTAAAGCAGTCATGTTTCTACAGTCTGAGGCCAACAGATTGCTTTTAAAAGTAAGTGGCACACTCAACAAATACTTCATAAGTGATACGGAAGTTACGATTTGGAAGGATCAGCAAGGAATTCTCGGCGTTTGGGATAATAAAGCACAACCAAGAAACAAAACCTGAAGAAATATGGCAACACGGAACTGTGTCATTCTTGGGCTTACCGTGGGTACTGTATCATCCTATTCTTTGTGGGGTTTTTTTTCTATCTTTAAATGTTGCCAAATTTTAAAAATGTTAAATATAGGCACATAGGTTATTTTGTTTAAGCCGTGTTATGTGAGGCTGATTCCATATATCGTCATCGCTAGTTAAAAAAGTCACCACTTTTCCTTGATCACTAGTCCAAGTGTGCAGGGCATCAGTCAACTCTCATCATCTGCCAGTAAGTGAAGAGTCTAAATGTATCTAAATGAATGTAATCAGTTAACGGTACCTGGTACTACGATGCCAAGTAATTAGTGGAAGTATTTCTTTACTGGTGCATCTGCTTATAATAAAGAACTAAAATCTTGTTACTTCTGTCTATTTCTTTTATTCTTCCCACAGGAACTTAGTTGGCATGAATTGTGTTGAAAACCAGTGTCTGCAGTGGCCTCAGAAGACACATTAAAAACGGCAACAGCAGAAGAATGAGTTTTCACAAGGCAGCAGCTAATAACCCTGAGCGGTGTGTGGTAAACCAGAGGATTCTGCTTGCATTGCTGAAAGAATGTTCTTTTTATCTAGTGAATAATGTGGGCACTGTAGGTTAAGGCTGATGGTTACCTATAAGATCGATTTCTAAATAGCTCAATGCAGTGATGCCGTTGGGAAACCCGAGAGTTGTGGGAGCAAACGTAGAGGAGGAATCAAGCCCACTGTCTCACTTTCCGGATGCTGAACCGACCGTCCGGACACAAGGGAATGCGGGGACCTGATTAAGATCTCCCAGGCAGAGGGACCGAGTGGTAGAGATGGGACGAGAGCCTGGTCTTCCTGGCCTTCGCCTGTTTGAATCGTAATCACCAAGTATTGATGTGACTTTATTATAAGGAATATAATACGTACAAAAGAACATATATGATATGTAAATCTACTTTCAAATATACAAATATGTATATGTATGGAACACATATGTATGGAACACATTTCCCCCCGATGATAAGGATTTTCCAGGCTGCTGAGTCGCCTGTCTTCTCATTTTTGATGTTTAATTCAGGGTCTAGGCGACCTCGCCAGAGTCCCTCCACGCTTCGTAGGTGAGCAAGCAGCTTGCTGTTCAAGGGCACAGTGAAGGCTTTAGCCCATCTCCGCCTTGAAGCCTCAGTCAGTTTGCAGACAGCCGACTTAGACATAAGTGACTTATCCGTGTGTTCCTTAGTGTCCGCTAAGGAACATGCCCAATGACCATGTCTCTTAGCACCTGGTGGAAATCTTCACTTTCTAGAACGGATTACCTTTATATGCATAATCATGCCATGTTCATCTGTCCCCACTGAATAATGTCAAGTTTTGCAGTTGACAGATTCTCAAAGTATCAGCCATACCCAAATTCAGACGGATGGTCCGTCGTAACAGAAGAGCCATCCTGGATCACTTACCATCTAATGGGCAGGGTGCAAACCGCTTCACATATTCTTTTCCTTGATAACCTTGTGACATAGAGGGTCCCCAAGTATCCTGCAGGGACTTACCTATTTTGTTTTAAAACTATCATCCCGGGGCACCTGGGTGGCTCAGTGGGTTAAGCATCTGATTCTCGGTTTTGGCTCAGGTCATGAGCTCACGGTTTGCGAGTTCAGGCCCCACATTGGGCTCTGTGCTGACAGTGTGAAGCCTGCTTGGGATTTTCTCTCTCTCTCTCTCTCTCTCTCTCTCTCTCTCTCTCTCTCTCTCTCTCTCAAAAACAAACAAATAAATAAACAAACTTAAAAAAAATAAGTAAATAAAAATATCATCCCAAAGCAGAGCTGAGTCCTAAGAGATGCCTGACATTTGCTCTAGAACACGACACATGTCTGTTGAGGCTGGGGACGGGACAAGGTCTCCCCCATAGGACTATAAAGAGAAAGCTGCCACTGAAACCATAAACCTTTGACGCTATGAACACACAAACGCCGAGGACGCCTGGTTAATGGACGGGATCAAACGCACTGTGGGTTTTCACACTTCAACGCCTCTCTCGACCGGCCGCGTGGGGAGTGGTGGGGTCGCTGTGCATTCACGGACCTGGGACTCCCGTCAGGTGTGGGAACAGGGCACTGAACCGAGCTGAATCTCACTTTGTATCCAAGTCTTTGCCACAATTGTCTGCCACCCCCTGGTGGCCACTTAATGGCAGCAAAGTGCTTCAGGAAGGGGGACAAAGACCTCTGGGGAGAAGCCACGCTCGCCAGATGGACAGCCTCACATCCTGCACCGCCCAAAGACAGGGAAGCCACAGGGCATCTTCTCTCCCTGCTCCCAACCTGAAGGACCTCATCTCAGCCTCTTCCATGGCCACGTGTGCCAGAAAAGGAGC
This sequence comes from Felis catus, assembly GCF_018350175.1. Taxonomy (NCBI): domain Eukaryota; kingdom Metazoa; phylum Chordata; class Mammalia; order Carnivora; family Felidae; genus Felis; species Felis catus. The sequence continues at coordinate 6,720,920 of NC_058371.1, forward strand.
CCACGGGGCACGCTGTGCTGTCCTGCAGGCCAAGTGCAAACCCACAGCGTCTACCCAGCGCCGGGCCCGCCCACTCTTGTCTGGCCCGTCTCCCCCTCTCGGGCTGCGTTCTCTTCGAGGTCACGAGGCCCGGGGACCCTCGGAGCCCTTGGGAACAGCATCTGCAGTGTCCTAAGTGGCTCCGACGGGTCAGTGAACCGGCAAGAGGGGCTCTCAGTCCCCCACTCGGTTGAGGCCGCCACCCCAGGCCGTTGTACACACGCAAGGCAGACAGGCCTCTGGGCGTTCCTGCGGGCCTGGAAAACCCGTTCTTCCCTGCCCGCCACCCGGCTGCGCCCACAAGACAGGCAGGCCCTGCTCCAGAGGCCGGAGCCCCACATCTCAGAGTTGGGCAGTGACATTGAGATGAGGAGGCTGAGGCCAGAGTGGAGAGTCACCTCCTCTGAGGGAACGGGACCAGGGTCCCCTGACTGTTAGTCCCACATGACAGGGTGTCTGCCATCCCCGGAGCAGCGGGGACCCCGACCTTGGCGACCGAAGCTTGGACTCTAGCTTGGAGCTAGAGGGCTCCCAGCGGCCGAGTGCCAGCAGGAATGTTCCGCAAGGCGGGCTGCAGAGGGCACCGGTCTGTGCAGGCCCCAGGCCTCATGGGCACGGCCACAGCTGCCCTCCCCACCTCCAGGCTGGTTTCCCTCAGGGCCTATGTGGATATTTGTGTTAACCTTGAGAGGAAGGCACAGGGACATCACCATGCTATGCTTAATCCTTGACATCTGGAGCTTTGGGCCTTGTCCCTGTCCCTCCCCGAGGGACAACCTCAGCCAGACTCCTGCCAGTTTGAAGGTGAGTGTCTGGCATCTTCCCGAGTCACAGGACGAACAGCGCTGATGCGTCCTCACCAGATTGTAAGCCGCTGGAAAGGGTAGCGAAGCTTCATCGGGCACCGCTCTGGCTGCCATGACAAGTGACAGCCCAGCCACCGAGTGCTGTCGTGAATCCTGCCTGCCGTGACCCAGAGGAGCAGTGTCCTCCCGCTTCCAAAGTGCGGCCACCTGTACCGGCTGGGCACCGTCTCTGCACCTAGAGCACAGCCCAGCGGGGGGGGGGGGGGGGGGGGGGGGGGGAGGGTGACCAGCCCAGGAAATGACCGGACACCTGCTAAGGGTCCAGGTGCGTCTAACGGCTTCTAATTTCCAGGGGGAAATCAGGGTTCGTAGAACAGATGGACCCTGAGCTGCACTTGAGTAGTAACACCACCAAATGTCAGTTATCGTATCTCGGGCGCCCACTGCACAGGTGTTTTATTTTTAAGTTTATTTATTTTTATGATTTGAGAGAGACAGAGAGCATGGGTGGAGGAGAGGCGGGGAGATGGGGGAGAGAGAGAATCCCAAGCAGGCTCCCCGCTGTCAGCGCAGAGCCCGACGTGGGGCTCGAACTCGTGAAACTTTGAGATGGTGACCTGAGCCAAAACCAAGAGGCAGGCTCTTTACCAACTGAGCCACCCAGGCGCCCCTGCACGGTAGGTGTTTACACGTTTTCTGCCTCCTCACAGTGGGCGCTCACAGCCAAGGAGGCCTCGGAGCTGGGAGGAGACATGCCCTTCGCCACAGAACTGTCACAAAGAGCTGCCGACACTTGACCCCACGAGCCTTAGAGGGCAGATAACCGGGGGGGGGGGGGGGGGGCAGGTTCAGGCAAGCAGAATACGTGAGGAAAGGCTTGGCATCTGTGGATGGACAGAACATGCACGGGACAATAACACCAGCAGGGGCGTGGGGAGGGGAGGGCCGCCTGGAGAACGGGACAGAGAAAACATAAGGAGATGACCCCACACCAGACCACGCCCACACCTGCCAGCCCTGGGCTGGCATTTGGGGGTCTCATCCCGCCCGCTCCTCACAAAACCCTTAGGACACAGAAGTTCATCCCGCTTCCGCCGCTGAGGTGAACGAAGCCACAGGCTACATAATGCATCCAAAGTTACTGGAAGAGCGAGCGGCTGGGCCCGGACCCCACAACCAGGGCTTTCCCCACACTCCCCAGGGCCTCAGAGGAGGCCTCAAGAAACACCACCGCCTGGAAGTGAGGAGAGGCAGGCCTGCCCCCATCTTCACGCAGCCGGGCAAGGCATCTGCTGCGCTGGGTCATTTCCCGCGTCTGTGCAAAAGTACAGTTAATCCACAAGCTCGCTCTCAGCTACAGAACTACCGACAGCTAACCGAGAAGCTGTTTGGACAGGTGGGTTTGTACTCTGCCCGCAGAGCGGGCGTGGGCGAGGTGATCTGCATTATAACCCGTATGCAGCTGGCGGAGAAACACGGGCCCACCTTCTCCTGCCCGCAGAGTGCACCTGCCGGGCAGGACTGAACTTGGCCCCGGAGAACAGCTGATGCTTCCTGGTGCCGGTTCTTCCTGCTTTCTACTTGTTCTTCTGCTTGCACAGCATCTTCCTTTCGGGGGAGTTGTGGCTTGGACAAGCACGACCTCACTGTCCCAACTCAACCAGAAAGGATGGGCTGTGCCGTCCGCATTGCCTTTCGGTGCCTCTCTGCTTTTCATGGCTTCGGTCCCTTCAGGCAGGCTCCTGCGGTGGGGGTGTTGCATGGGCAACGAAGAAAGCAAGTGTGGTCAGTGAGCAAGCAGTTGGCTCTGTCTGTTTTTGCCACCGGTGGCACCAGAGCTAAGATTGATTGGTGGCGATGGCAGGGGGAGACAGTGAGTCTGTCCCTATCCACTCTGGCTGGGGCATCTGTCTGCAGGGCGGTGTTATTCTGTGCGGACGGTCAGGGTGAAACCCAGGGGATGAGCAGCAGGTGGGACACCAGACAGGCATTTCCCCAGGAGGGAGCTGTGCGCAGAGGAGCTCCTGACCACCTCCCCCCAGAGCACTCGGACACGCTCAAATGCCCAGCCCAGCCCAGTTCATGGATCCTTTTCTGCCCTCGAAGTGCCTGTTGATGTTTAGTCTATGTAAATCCACTGTTGACAAGTTAGCCCATTTTTCTAGGGCCGACGGGAGTCCCGTGGACGCAAACGGACGTTGGGTTGAGTCAATGAATATGTGTCAACACTCCCCTCTGCAACATGCCAGGTGGGTCTGGAATCATGGAGCTGTTATGGACTGAACTGTGTCCTCCCAAAGCCGTACGTTGAAGTCTTGACCCCAGGACCTCAGAGGGTGACTGTGTTTGCAGATACGGTCTTGAAAGAGATGAGGGAGGTAAAATGAGGTCGTTAGAATTGGGCCTTAATCAAATCTGACCGGGGTCCTTATAAGAATTGAAAGAGAGGGGCGCCTGGGTGGCTCAGTCGGTTGAGCATCCGACTTTGGCTCAGGGCATGAGCTCACGGTTTGTGGGTTCGAGCCCCCCGAGTCGGGCTCTCTGCTGACAGCTCAGAGCCTGGAGCTGCTTCAGATTCTGTGTCTCCCTCTCTTTCTGCCCCTCCCCCACTCATGCTCTGGCTTTCTCTCTCAAAAAATAAACATTTAAAAAAAATTTTAAAAAAAAAGAATTGAAAGAGAGCCCAGGGATGTGTGTGTGCACAGAGGGGGGACCATGTGAGGACACAGCAAGAAGATGGCATCTACACACCAGCTTTCAGGACTGTGAGCAAGTAAATTCCTGTTGGTTAAGCCCCCAGTCAGTGGTCTTTGTTACGGCAGCCGGAGCTGACTGATACAGAGTTCAACGAGAGATCCTCTCCACCTCGGAGGCCTCACTGTCTACAGGTGGCGCTCACACCTACAATGTATGTGTTGTAGCAGAAAAGGAACATTAGGGCACCTGGGTGGCTCAGTCGGTTAAGCACTGTCTTCAGCTCAGGTCATGATCTCGCAGTTCATGAGTTCAAGCCCCACCTCGGCCTCTGTGCTGTCAGCTCTCTCCCCCCTCTGTCTGCCTCTCCCCTGCTCACATTCTCTCTTTCTCTCTCAATAGTAAATAAAAACATTTTAAAAAAAAGAAGAGAAAAGAAAAACAGCATGCTTTCCCTCTGACTGGCCTGCCTCTCGGTGTCCCCCTCCACACCTGTATTTAATTACCAGTTCAGGATAGCTCCCCAGGCACAAACCGTATACAGTGAACCTGCACCAGACAGAGGCAAGTTGAGAGATGGCCTTGACCGAGGCTTTTATATCTCCCTGCCATCCCAAATCACTGAGATCTAAATACCTCTTATTGTTGACGTTCTGAAAGTAACTCAATACTTGTCCATCCGTCTGGAGATCTCTTAAGGTCCGTTACAGTGGAATGGTCGCTCTGGAGATTCTATACGGACTCACTTCTCAGTGCTGTTCACGAGGGACACCCCTTTGAGTGAGTTAAATGCTTTGTGGAGGAGTGATTTATTGGATGGATTCGTCCATTGTTTTACTCTTTGAACAATTAAGAAAAATTGCTACCGCCTAAATCCTTGGCTGGGATTCCCTTTCCCTTGGTCTGTTACTTACTTCATCCTTGACAAACTCCTACACATCTCTCAAAACCCAACTCAGGGGTTTGTCTTCCCTAAGCTGAGCTGACTAGCCCCTCTTTAACACTATCACTCCTTGTTAAACCCTATGACCAGTTTGCTATGGACTGAATGTGTCCCCCTAAATTGTCCCCCCACCCTAACCCCCAATGTGATGGCATTTGGAGGTGGTCCCCTTGAAAGGTGATTAGGTTAGAAGAAGTCATGAGGATGGGGTCAAGGGATGGAATTGGCAACCTGGTAAACAGAGGAAGAGACCAGAGCTGGCTTTCTCCATCATGTGAGGACACAGCAAGAAGACACCGCCTGTGAACCAGGCTGCAGGACTTCCCCAGACACCTGACCTGCTGGCACCTTGACCTCAGACTTGCAGCCTCCACAGCTGAGAAACACGTCTGCTGTTCAGGCCTCAGTCTGAAGCATTTTGTTACAGCAGCAGAGCGGGCGGACCGAGACACGGTCTGTGTAGCTTCCAGGTGGGGTGGGGACCCCTGGAGGGGAGCGGGGCTTTGGCGCCGCTCTCTGGAAGCATCTGGGCACAGCTCTGCGCATAGGAGGATGCCCCCCAACGCGGAGGCGAATGAATGAGCTGCCACGTCAGGGATCCAACCACCCCGCAGGCCCCAAGCAACCTCGCAGGTTGTTGCTTAACCTTAGGGTGTGATGGTTCCGGAACGTTCTACTCCGGAGGCAGCCCAGAACAAACCGGTGGTATTTTAGGGGGCGAGGAAAACCCTCTTCCTTTATGTGATAAGAAAACCACTATCAAAAGGCGATCAAAGTGAAGTGCAGAGCAGCTGAACCGTGCTTTCTTGATCCTGGTCTCCAGGCCTTGCTGGTTTTCCCGGTGGGCGGAGCTTGTTAGGGGCACAGCCCGCTGGAGCCCCGCCGCCCGCTCAGCGCGGCCCCGGTGGAAAGTCACAGCAGCGCGCCCGGAAGGACGGTCTGCAAGGTCTGCACGGTTTGCACGAGGAAGGTGGCTACCCCGGGCAGGCTCCGGCTCTGAGGGATTTACAGCTAGCCTCGTAAACACCGCGCCCGAGCCCTCCAGGGACCCCAGAGGCACAAGCAGCTCGGGGCTTCCTGCGGGGGGCGCTGCGACCCAAAATGCCCGGGTGCAAAACAAGTCCCAGTAGCAACTTCCGATGCCGCCCTGGGACAGAAAGCTGCGGGTCTCACGGGCCCCGCTCGGGGCGCCCGGGTTCTCGTGCACTTTGCAGGGTGGGGGTGGAGCTGTGCTGATTTTCACCGAGAGCACGCCACTTCCGGTGCCCCACGCATTATTTCGGCGCCATATTGTTTCCCAGACCGGCCTCCAGATTTGGTGCGTTTGTAGTTGGCGCGTTTTCTGCAAATCTTTTCTAGATTTGACGGCCCTTCTGGCTTCTCTCCCGCGGCCCTCCCGGGAAGGGGCGGGGGGGGGGGGGGGCGGTCACACACTCCCCTGGGTCGGGCCCCAGCTGGTGCGGCGCAGAGAGGCGTCCCTATGGCTATCGGCCGCTTGAGGCTGCATATGAGCTGGGAATTAGATAAAGTAGACGTTTATCCACGTCCTTCAGCCAGGAGTTCAAATCCAAAGATGCACAGAGCAAATCGAAGTTACGGGCAGGTGTCTGTGTTAACGCAAACCGGTCCTGCCTCAGCCCCCCACTTGGGTGGGGACAGCACTGTAGACCCAGTGGGCCCGGGTCTTCGGTTCTGCCTTGGGACCTACTTTACAGAGAAGCTATGGGTGCAAGGCCCGGGCTTGACCTGCGGGGATTTGTGTCTGCCCGCATTCCACATCCCTCCGGGTTCCCTCCTGCCTCCCAGCTGCTGCCAGAACAGAGCCAGAGTTTTCCATCGGCCTAGCTCTGCGCAGAGCCCTGCACACTGCGGGGAGATGATGGGGTTAGCGTCCCTGATGGTCTGGTCACTAAATCTCCCAGGTCCATCCTCCAGAGGCCGGGTCAGTAGGTCTGAGAGGATCCCAGAAACTCTCTGCCTTGAACACCTGCCTGAATCTGAGCCAGGCTGTGTGGACAAGGGGCAATGGCTCCCAGTGGTAAGCAGGAGTTGGCCTGTGTGTGGCCACCCCACATTTCCTGCCACAGCCACCCACGTTCATAATCTCACGCACCAGTGACCTGGGCCAGCTTTTCCTCTGAGGATACGGTGGCCGCCTTGGGGTGGCACAGGCTTTCATCTCTCAGGAGGAGACTGGTTGTTGCAAGGACAACCGGTTTGGGTCCTGCTGACATGTGGTGGACTGTGCACGATACCTAGAAATAGGTATTTCTGCTTTCTCTTTGGACACCAGGGGTAAGAGATTCGCTGGAAATACAAAGCAAAGGGACAGTTTCAGACAGCCGCAAAGAGGAGACTCACAGAGAGCCTGGCCTTTGAGTCCTGTGATGGATGGGGTTTTCAGAGGCAGGGGACTCGGAGGAGACAAGCCTCAGCCATCCCCCGTGCAGTCATGCCTTTGTTTTCACAGAACAGTGGAGAATCATGCCCCAGAAAGCACACGGTGAGGTCTGAAGAAGGTCTTGGGAAGAAAAGCATTAGGGTTAGGGGCCCACATATAATCTGCAACAGATCATAATTCTTAGGGTTGCTATTAAAATGTGCTTATTTCCAGGTTGAATGAAGCTGGCATAGACAGGAAAGTTATGAGGTGTGGAGTTTCGCTCCCGTGTCCTGTGGTGACGTAAGCGTGGACCTCCGGCTCTGGGCAAGAGTGTCTCCAAGTTTTGCTGGCCTCATCAGCAGCATGGGGAAGAGGTAAACAGTTCCCTCCCTGCTGGGTTGTTGGAGGGATCAGGTGAAACACTGCATTATGTCTGACACGTGTAACAAGTGCTTGATAAATATTTGCTACCTGAAAACAGTATAACTCGTTGAAAGAAGTCCAAAGAAATCAGTGCAAATGTTAAGCTGGTATGTTTTCCTGTGAATGGAAAACCATCGTCTTTAGGCTAAAACCAAACAAAAAAACCCCAAGTTGTATTTTCCTTTTTGGCTGGGTTTTCCATTAAAAAAGATTCTTCCTAAACGTAAACAAGCAAATGAACTAAAGGAAATTTACAATTGTGGGTTGTCATTAAATTGCAAGGCCCCCCCTTGGGACCGGGTAGAAGCCCATTGCTCCATACCTCTGGCCCGCGGAGTCATTCAAGGATGCCCTTCCCGCGACTGGACAAAACGATGCAGGCCGATTTTCCATGTGTGATGTCTACCGTGCTCTGGGGATGGTTCCCACTGGCCACTGACCAATCTGAGGTGACTGCTTTCTTTCCACATGGAAAAACTGCATCTACTGGGAGAGATCAGAGTCCCGGAGTCCTTTGTGTCTCATGACGTCAGAAGCATTTCCTAGTCCATTTCCCTAGAGTCTGACCACCAGGAGCACTGACCCTGTTTTAAACGTGAAAGTCCGTCTGACATGACTAGAATTTTCCCCGACCACAGCCATTCGACTCAAGTTGGAACGCACTGGTAGTGTGCGTGTTCCTCGTTCGTACCAGGGCCCCTGCTCAGAGGATGAGTAGGAATTAGCCTTTGCACGGACACCAGGCTGCCCTCAAGGGTATTTACCAACTGTATGGTCTTGAGATATTCTTCCTTTCCAGTTTCTGGGTATTCATCTGTAAAATGAGGCAATAGAAGCTAACAGGGTTAGCGTGTGAGGAATAAAACCCCGGAATATGAAGGTTTGTTATACAACGCTGGATGTGTAAATACTAAGTGAATAGTATTTACATATTCACTCATGTATGTATGAGTATGTGGTAGGGGAAGGGCTGATATGTTGGTAAGGTTAGGATAGCAAAAGGTTTGTGGAAACTGTGAGAAAAAACTTTCAGTATGTTGGTGAATATATGTCAAATGCTCCCACTTATCTGAAGGAGAGATCCGGCAAATACATCAGTGTGGGTACAGGAGGAATTAATCTGTTTCCTAAAGACTTCTGGAAAAGTCTCAAAAAACCTTACATGCCTGTTGCTTTTTAAGAATGGTGATGGCAATAGGTTTCCCCCTACAAAGCTGTTGTGGATTGTACTGTGTGTGTTGGGAGTAACAGAAGACCCACAGGGATACCAGGGACACCAGGGGTAAGGGACTAAGGGACGAGGCCAGTGACAACCACACCATGGCACAAACCTAGAAGAAGACCAATTGAGTTCCATTGGGCTTGGTGTGAGTTTCCACCTGATACGGGTCCGCCATGTTGAATGGGAGCAAACAACCCCATCGAATCCTCTTTGTGGATTCCTATAACATGAGGGTGAACCCTGAGAAGCAGGTGCACTTGACTTAGGCTGTATTCCGGATTGTGGGGAATCTCTGCACCACTTCTGCATGTGTCTGGCTGTGTTCCCTGGTCTCAGAAAAGAAGTAGGAGTAGTGTCCTTGTAAGAAGGGACACGAGAGAGCACACTTTCTCTCTCTCTCTGCCTCTCCACACACAAACACGCATGCACGCACACACCCACGCAGAGAAAGGCCCTGTGAGCACACAGCAAGAAGGCAGCTCTCTGTAAGCCAGGAAGACAGCCTTGCTAGAAACCGAATCAGCCAGAACCTTGATCTTGCACTTGCAGCTTCCAGAACTGTGAGGAATACATTTTCATTGTTTAAGCCCCCAGGCTTCGCCGTGGTATTTTGGTACGGCAGTCCTAGGAAGCAGTTTAACCGGTCGTATCAATCAGGGCCTGCTCCAATGACCTCATTTTAACTTGATCACCTCTGTGAAGACTCTATCGCCAAATCAGGTCACATTCTGAGGGACTAGATGTTGGACTTTGACATACATATTTCAGGGAAACGGTTCAGCCTATAACCTAATATGGGAGCTAAGAATACCTACTTCACTGGCTTGCTTTGAATACTAAACATGTGTATAAAGCATCTGACACAGAGTAGACCCTCAATGGCGGTGGCTTTTATTATAATAACTGCCAGTCAACATCTTGCTGATACTCTTTTTTTAATGTTTATTTATTTTGGAGAGAGAGAGAGACAGAGTGTGAGCAGGAGAGGGGCAGAGAGAGAGAGACACACAGAATCCGAAGCAGGCTCCAGGCTCTGAGCTGTTGGCACAGAGCCTGATGTGGGGCCCAAATTCATGAACTGTGAGATCATGACCTGAGCTGAAGTCAGACCCTTAGCTAACTGAGCCACCCAGGTGCCCCTTGCTGATACTAATAATACTACTAATAAAAAAAACTACTACTACTACTGAATTATAAATAATATGTAATATAATATATAGTTAATAATAATAATAATAAAGCTTCCGGTGCCCTCCTCTTTGCTCCGTTGCCTGGGTTGGGGGGTTTCGAGCCGAGGACCATATGGTCTGCACACCCCTGGAGGAGGCCGTCCAGGGAGTGGGGTGTGTTGAACCTGGGCGGTGGACCCCACGTTGAGCCTGGCACAGGCCTGCTCCCCGTTGTAAATGCTCTGGGAATGTTGGCCTCTGCAAAAGACTGCTAACAACAGCCTACCTCTCTTTTTTTCCTTATTGACTTGTCAAAATTATGGTAAAAAATACACAAATTTACCATCCTAACCATTTTTAAGGGTACCGTTCAGTGGCATTAAGCGCATTCCCATTGTTATTCGGCCATCCAGCCTCCAGAACTTTCTCGTCTTCCCAGACTGAAACTCTGTCCCCGTGAAATCCTAACTCCCCAGGCCCTGGAAGCCTCCGCTCTATTTTCTGTCTCTATCAGTTTGGCTCCTCTAGGGGCCTCACATGAGTGCGGTCAGGTCAAGCGGCTTTTACCCTTAAGTGACTGGCTCGTTTGACCTCGCATAACGTCCCCAGGACTCATCTGTGCTGTTGGCGGTGTCAGGATCCCATTCCTTGTTTGGAGACTCAATGATATTCCCTGGTATGGGGTATGGCCGCACCACATTCCCCCCGCACCGCCTTGGTGGTTTCTACCTCTTGGCTGTCTTTATCTGTCCTAAGACCTTGCTCTTCCCCACGCCCGCGTGCCCTAGGGCACTTCCTCCTTGTCATTCATCATCATGTGTGGTTACTACTCTAGAGTTGCCATTTATAAATCATGCCTTTTCCCCTAAAACTTACTTTGGCTCATGGGACCGAAAAAGGACAAAAAACACAGGCAGGATCACCATGGCCGTCGTAAGCAGAGTTCTCTGTCCGGGAGATGGCAGCTGGGTGCAGGTTCATGGGATGACCAGCCTCTCCGGCATCCCCTGTCCAGTTTTATATATCAAATCCGAAACCTTCACTACGGGGAAGTTTTCTGCAGCCTAGTAGTTTTCCACATTGGCGCTGAGGCCAGCTGCAAGGGGTAGGAATTACCGGCTGACTTGGCTCAGTTCACCTGGTTTTGTTTCAGGAAATGACCCTGTTTTTTTTTCAAGAGGTCAAGAGCCACCCACCCGGTGCTCGCTGGCAGGCGGGAGGTGAGCAGGGCGGGCCACGGGGACTCCCCTTCCAGGTTCAGGGTGCAGCCTGCAGGCGGGGACCCCGGGGTCACCCTCTGTCCGCGCACTGGCAGGTGACCACCTCCCTGAGCACCTGCCTGGCGTTGCCCCCACTCCGGCATCTGGGCCGTGCCCACCATGTCCCCCCCCCCCCCCCCGGGGCTCTGGCCCTTCCCACCTCGCGGGGCCCCAGGAGGGCAGCTCTAGACCAGCCGCGGTGTCCCGAGTCCACAGTGTGATGCTACCGGGAAGTCTTCCTGACGGGCCACTGCGTTTCCTCTTCCTAATCGCACCCCCTACTCGCGCTTCCCTCTCCACCTGCTGGCAAAGTCAGTTCCTTTCCTGCTGTTGATGCCTCTTGGATGTTTGTGGGCTGTGAGGGCATTCCCTTCCCTCTTGTCCGTCCGCTCTAGTGACATTCTGCACTTGGGCTGGCCCTGCCCTTCTTCCTCCATCAGTCCCTCCTCCCTCACCACCACTGCCCTTTGACCTGTCCCTGCGGCGCACGGTCACACCACAACACACACTCACACGTGTGCGCTCGCACCCCCAAACACACTCATACCGACACAACCAGCAAACACACACTCACACCCCAACACATTCACACCCCCAGCACACAACCAACACAGGCAAACGTGCACGCTCGCACCCGAACACACTCGCACTCAAACACGCGCGCTTACAACTGAGCACGCTCACAGTCCTAATGACTCAAACACGTGTTCACACCTGAACACACGTGTTCACGCTTGAACACACATGCCCCAGCACACATCTAACACTCAAACACACGCAGTCACACCTGAACACTTCCATGCGCACTCACACGAGCTCCCTCTCTCACGCCAGCTCACACTTACACTCCACAGGGGTCTGCGCTTCCCTGCTCTCTCCCTCCATGACACACACTTCCCTCTGTGTTTCTGTCTGTTCACCTGCCCCTGACCAGGCCGCGGAAAGCCAGGGAGAAGAGTGGTGTGGCCCAGCCAGCTGGGAGCCATCTTGTCCAACAGACAGATTTTTAAAAGCAGCCTTCCTCCCAATGTCTTAACTCACCCCCAGCATGAAATAACTATTCTTATGGCTCTGCAGTGGGAGAAGCACTACACATGGGTAGTTCGCTCTGGTACAACCATGAGAAGCCAGTGCCTGCCCGCCATCTGGCTTTTTGTTTAACTGAGCTCAGTCGACAACTTAGCCAACTCCTCCTACATCTCAGAAGCCGACCTAGTTTACTACCAGTCAGGCAGCCTTTCTCCGCCCTGGAGGGGCTAACAGTCTAGTTATACACGAGTATAGGAGTCGGAGTCCACAGATGAATGACTACATTGTTACCCACTGTAGTGAATGCTCTTCAAGGAGAACTCGCGGTCCCTCACCTCTTTCTTCTCAATGGTGTCTGCCTTCCAGCTCAGACATTCATGCCGGTCACACCCTCAGAGCCATCCCTCCAGAATCTCAACGCCCGCTACTGCACATTTCAGCCGTCGCGTTCTTGCTCTGGGGCTTGCTTGCTCCAGTGCCCCCATTCCTGCCGTCTCCTGACGCTGGGGACCTGGGGACCTGCAGTCCTTCCCTGGAGTGCCTTTCCTCACTTTCCTCCCCACCACCCAGCAGAGATGCACCATTGATCACTGCGTGGCTGCCTCCCAGGCATCTCTAGCTCCCCTGTCACACTCTGCTTTGTCCCTCTTGGCAAAGTCAAGGTCCTGAGTCAATGCAACTTGCACTTGGCTGCAGGAAACTGCATTGTATGATGACTATCCTCCTCGAGGTCTTGGTCATACTCCTTAAATGTGCCCTGAAGGCGGCCCAGATCCGTTTTTTTGTTGTGTTGTGTCCTCTGAATGTGCTGTCAGTACATTCAAATGGCTCCCCTCCGTCCCCACTGAGATGCGTAATAAACACGACACTGGGAAACCAGATGGAGGTTTGATGCAGAGACAGGTGATGTCAATGAATACTTAGGTGTGCACCTTTCTTTAAATCTTAACCGTGTATTATGTGTGTAGAGTGTAGGATACAGTTCTCTTGACTGATCATTTGTATTTATGTATTTAGCATTATATCCTTGTTGTTGCAAACGGCAGGATCTCTTTTGTTGTATGGCTGATTAATATTTGGATAAATACCCAGAAGTGGATTACTGGATCATAGGGTAGTTCTATTTTTAATGTTTTGAGGAACCTCCAGACTGTGTTCCAGGGTGGCTACACCAGTTTGCATTCCCACCAGCAGGGCACACGGGTTCTCTTTTCTTCACACCCTCACCAATACTTGTGATTTCTTGTCTTTTTGATCCTAGCCATTCTGACTGCTTTGGGGGCTGTTGAGCGTCTTTTCACGTGCTTGTTGGCCATCTATATGTCTTCTTTGGAAAAAATGTCTATTCAGATCTCTGCCCATTTTTATTTAACTTTTTAAAGTTTATTTATTTTGAAAGAGAGACAGTGCACACACAGGAGGGGCAGAGAGAGAGAGAGGGAGAGAGAATCACAAGCAGTCTCTGTGCTCACAGCATGAGCCTGACATGGGGCTTGGTCTTACACACTGTGAGATCATGACCTGAGCCAAAATCAAGAGTCAGGCGCTTAACCGACTGAGCTGCCCAGGTGCCCCTGCCCATGTTTAAATCAGATTTTTTCTTTGCTATTGAGTTGCATGAGTTCCCTTTAGACCGCGTCTAACCATGTAGTTCAGCGGCGTTAAATACATTCTGTGTCAACATCACTATTTTCCCCTTTTAAATAGAACTTAGTTTTCCCCTTTTCAATAGACATTATGTTTTAGAGCAGTTTTAGGTTCACAGCAAAATTGAGCGGAGGGCACTAAACTCCCGTGTACCCTCTGCCCTGCCACGTGCACTGCCTCCCCCATTACCATCGCCCCCACCAGAGTGGGGCATTGGCTACAACTGATGGACCTACAGTGACATGTCACAATCACGGCGAGTCCACAGTTTACGTTAGAGTTCACTCTGGCCGTTGCACACTTTATGGGTTTGAACAAGGGCATAATGATATGTATCCATCATTATAATATCATACAGGGTGTTTTTACTGGTCTAAGACTCCCCTGTGTTGCACCTATTCATTCCTCCTTCTACCCCTGGAAACCTCTGACCTTCTCACTCTGTCCGTAGTTTTGCTTTTTCCAGAATGTTATATAGTTGGAATCATTCAGTATGTAGTCTTTCCAGATTGACTTCTTTCCCTTGGTGATATGCATTTAAGATTCCCCGAGGTCTTCCCATGGCTTGATAGCCCTCTCCGGAAGTTTTTCATCATCCAGAATTGAAAATCTGTACAGCTTAAGTTTCTTAACTGACATAAATTTGATCAAGAAATGACCTCTGCAAAGCTCTGCTGCCCAGTGCTACATTGAGGTGTCATTACGGACCAAATGACCTGGATCTTTAATTTTATTTATTTTACTTCTTATGTTTTTTAAGTTTATTTATTTATTTTGAGAGAGAGGGTGTGTGGGAGCTGGGGAGGAGCAGAGAAGGGGAGAGAGAGAATCCCAAGCAGGCTCCATGTTGTTAGCACAGAGCCCAATGTAGGGATTGAACTCACGAACCCTGAGATCATGAACTGAGCGGAAATCAAGAGTTGGACACTTAAACGACTGAGCCACCCAGGTGCCCCTGGATCCTTTGTTTTAATACGCCAAGCAGCTCTTGTGTTTTACTGACTCATTTACAACAGAGAACATGACATGTGATGTCAGGAGTGCCCTCCTCCCTCTCAAGGTGCCCTCTCTACCTCCTGTCCCCCCTCTTTCCTCCTCCTCTCTGCCATCCCACTTCCTGGCTCCTTCTTTTATGAAAAGTGCTGATAGGATGGTATTAGTCAGGCGGGCTAGGTTATTATTATAGTAACAGACAACAACGAAAGACAAAAACTCTCAGAACTTAGGACTAAAAGTTTTTTCTTGCTCAGTCTGCCTGTCTGGTCGGACTGGCAGGTGTCCCTGCTTTTGGAAATTCCTTAGGGGTCTAGACTTAGGGGGGCCCCACTGGAACACGTGTTCCCATGATCGCTGCACCAGGAAAGGGAAAGTAGATGGAGACACGGCAACTTGAAACTCCCACCTAGAAGTGACACACATCAGATGCTTTCGCATTTCACGGGGCAGAGCACGTACATGGCCATGCTTTACATCAAAAGGGACATAGTTCCATGTGACCGAAGGGAGAGGAGAACCAGAACATTTGTACAAAGCCCTAATGACTATCATAAGGAGAATAGATTGCATTAAAACCACTTTGTATCTAAGCATTTTTTGGGGATGCAGATGACCGAATCTTTGTCTAAAATCTCAACTTTCCAATTTCCCAAATATTTACACATCTAATACAGCCTTTGTTTGAAGCATAGCCTTGTGACAGGCTGGGTCTAATGCTCTTTGCCAGTGTAAGCAGCATCATCGGAAGCCAATGCTTGCAGGTGAGCTGGTCCATTTGTGGGCACCAGGCGGCTTCAGCCGGGGCTGGCAGGATCCCTCAGAGTGTTTTAAAGAATCAGTACGGCATGATAAGTAAAGCCAAGAGGAGGTGCAGGCCATCTGGGACCTTGTGCAGGGAAGTGAATGTGTGCATCGTCAGTGGGTGATGAGGCTTTGCAGAGGGCCGTGCGTGTGTCTGGGGAAAATGGGGTGACAGGGGGCCATGAGGAGGTGCGTGGGGTTGGTGAGGAAAGGGGGGCAAATGGTCAGACGGAGCTAGGTTCTGTTTGTGACTCTAACAACTACCAGCTTAGGACATTGGATGAATCCCTTGTTTTCCCTAAACAGCAGTTTCATTATCTAGAAAGTGAGGACAGTATGACGAACTGAAGTAAATTGAGACGAGGCACGTTACGTGCTTAGCACAGTGCTTGGGTCAGTAAACTATAGCTGCGATTATGATTTAATGTCACAGACAGCCACGACCTGATTCTAGGTGGTTCTAGTCCCTATAGCCTGTATAAGGTAGCCCTCTGCCACACCCCCACCACCTCCCAAAAGACCCCATAACTGAGGGAGAAGTTCTGATTGCCCCAGGCTCCTCTTCCCGTCCCCCAGGGAGATTCATGAACGCTCCCCTTGAGTTCAAGCCAAGAACCACCCCCATCTTGGCCATGCGAAGGTTTTCCTTGTACACCAGCCCCATGCCCCACCAGGGGCCATGTGATGGGGTTCCACTGCTCCAGCTTTCCGTTTTCGGGGCCAAGACGAATTGACAAGAACTCCCAAGACACTGCGAAAAGAGCGGCCACACAGCACTGCACCTGAGAGCTTTGGTGGCCACAGGGCAGGATGCACATTGAGGGGCTGTTGGAAAGGCGCGAGGAAAGGGTCCACACCTGCACTAACACTTACTTGAGATGCCTCTTGCGTCCGTGGAGCTCAGAGTAATTGCTTCCTGGCCGCTCCCACCACCTGCTTTGGGCGGGCTCCTTGACAGCCTCTCCTCCAGGGCTCCCAGCTGATACCGTTCTTCCTGAGGTGCTCCCTCCCAGCCAGCCTGTTCCAGCGGAAGCCCATGCCTCTGCCAGGGGCATGTCTGCCTTGGATTTTGTGAGAAGGAGTCCAAGGTGCATGTGTGTGGATGTCTGGCTGAGGTTCCGGGCCCCACAGGGGCTTTTAAACTGGGGCGTGGAGGAAAATGGGGCTCCACCTGCCCAGAGTGAGACCGGTTGATGGGAGAACTGAGTATCCAGATCCATCGAGGGCACTGAGGAGGCATGGACACCGGTCTTGTGTGTGACAAAGCGGGGCTGTGGTGGGAGGGTCACCGGGCACGGCTGTGTGAGTGGTATTTCGCAGCAGGCATCTGGGAAAGAGGGAGTCCAACCCAACCCAGATCGGGGAGCCCTTTCTTGACCTGTATGAGGGGGGCCATGAGGGCTGGTGGTGGCTGGAACTGGAGCCCGCCGTGCTGTGGGGGCAGGGGGCCGTGGAAGGGGAGAAGCTGATGTGCAGCACGAGGTTCACTGCCACAGTAGTTCAACCAAGTTTCTTTCTTTTGTTCTTTGCGTTGTTTTGTTTTGTTTTTGTCACTGGCATTTATTATGAGTCTAAAATGCCAGACACCACGGTAGGCACTTTACTTCCATGATGTCCCTGCACAGCAGCTGTTAGGTTAGACCCACTCGACAGATGAGGAGACTGAGGCCCCAGGTCGGTGACCTGGCCACAGCCATCAGCAGGATGGCTTGAGTCGAGAGCTAAGAACTTTGCTTTGCATTTGTCTGCTCTTCCCCACCCCCACGTGGAGGCCTCCCAATCAATGATGTATTTTATTTTCCTCCCCACCTTTGTAGTAGACATTACATCAATTTTCAAATAAAAATAGCATCTTTCTGTGGGATGGGAAAAGCATAAAGAGAGTATCTTGAAAATTGCTAAGTGTCCCAGAGACAGTATTGCAAACAGTGTCATTATACGGTGTGGCACAAAGTGTTGTGGTTTCTCTTATTAGGATGCTGTAAACATGTCGTAGAATTGGCGTTTCCTTTTACTGCCTAAGGACTGACCCGGAGATGGGTGGGAAAGGAAAGGAAGGAAGGGCTTCTCTGACTAGCTCTCCAGACAGAGCCTATCCAAGGTGTCAGTGCTGCATCCAGACAGAAATCAACCTCACTGAAAGAGAATTTGTTAAATAACTAAAGGAAAAATGAAAAGTGAATGAGTGAATGAATGAAAAGGTGGTAAGGACCAGAGTAATTGCTTCTGGAAGAATCTTTTTTTTTTTTTTTTTTTTTTTTTACTTTTTTAAAAGTTTATTTATTTATTTTAGAGGGGTGGGGGAAAAAGAGAGGGAGGGAGGGAGAATCCCAAGCAGGTTCCACACCGCTAGTGCAGAGCCCAGTGCGGGGCTTGAACTCACAAACTGCAAGATGTGACCTGAGCTGAAGTCAAGAGTCTGACGCTCAACCGACCGATCCACCCAGGCGCCCTGCTTCTGGAGGAATCTTGACCCTAACTGTCAACTGGATTCTAGTGCATCTGTTACCTTTTCTACGGGACAAACCTATAGGGCCTCTTTAACTTTAGAAGGGAGCCAGGACGATGGAATTGATATAGGCTTACTGCCTGGCCCTCCCGAAGGAAAACTGTGTGCTGTTTAAAGAACGCTATGAATATGAACAAACC
Organism: Felis catus; assembly: GCF_018350175.1. Taxonomy (NCBI): domain Eukaryota; kingdom Metazoa; phylum Chordata; class Mammalia; order Carnivora; family Felidae; genus Felis; species Felis catus. The sequence continues at coordinate 6,738,980 of NC_058371.1, forward strand.
AATGATTGGATGCTAAGTAATTTCAAAATGTCTTTTGCCTCAGCCCTGTTCTGCACTGTTGGAGACACACCGGGGAGGTCTGTGTGCACTGCTTTCACGATTCCTGCAGGAAGGACTCCCCATTTCAAAAGCAAGCCCCCAAAGTGGAAGCAGGGAGCCTGTGCCCTTCATTGCATTGTGGAAGAGAAGGGGCCAGGGCGTCACGTCCAGGGATGAAGTGTAGGGGTGGGAGGCACTGACCCAGGGCGGCTTGTGGGGAGTGAAGAAGTGTCCCAGCTCACAGGGCAGCCCTGGGACCGGTGCAGAAAATCAGCCCAAGTGGGAGCGGAAGGAGGGGGACCAGCTGAGCTGTGGGTGAGGGAGAGAGCGCGTTGTTAGGTGGTCCTGGGGTGGGGAGGGGCATGGGAGAGGGGAGCTCTGAATGGGAAAGTAGTTCAGGGCTCTGATCCCGAGCCCGCCTTCACTCCTGTGACTCTGGGAGGAGAGTGTCACCTGTACTCACCCTTCAGCCTAGCAAGGAGAGCTGAGATCAGACACAGCCCGCGTGCCGGTGGCGGCTGCCACTGTCTGGGAGAGCGCTGGCAATGGACGCAGAGGCTGGGGTTGAGCCCCAGGGGGTGAGGCATGGGGGTGGAGAAGGGGGGAGTCGAGGAGGGAGTGGGGCGAGAGAAGGGTGTAGGGCAGTCCTTCTTAGTGGAGAACACTCAGATGCGCTTGGGACCTTAGGGGAGGCATCTAGAGAGAGAGAAGCAGGGTCACTTGTGGAGGAAGGGCAGGAGGAAGCAGGAGGGGTGAAGCAGCAGAGGGGGAGATGGGTTTTTGTAAGGAGGAGGGACAATTCAAACCCTTTATAGTGGGAAGACCTGGGACTCAAGGGGGTTCCTCACAGGGACGTTCTGTGTTCCCTCCAGAGGAAGGTGTTGGGGTAAATGGCGTGGCCAGCGTCACAGGGACTGAGGGGCGGGGAGTCCAGCATTTTCAAGAAAGCACAAAGATCCTCACTTGGAATCAAGAGGGTGAATTTATAGTGAAGTTGGTTGCCTGCTCTGCTGCTTTGCTCCAGGAGCCTAGAGAATGGTTCCTAGGGCTCCAGGATAAGGTTCACAGTTGCCATTCCCTGTCCGGCACTTCCCAGTCAGTGTCAGCGGGCTGTGATGGCCGGATGAGGAGGGAGGGGCCCGGTGCCCTCGGCAGCAGGTGCACACTCCCTCGAGCCGCCACGGGGACCTGCAGTCAGTGTCAGGGGCTTTCGCCCCGGGGTCTGGAGGCCTCCCTCATTTTGGGTTCATCATGAAAAAGAGGAATAGCCTAGGTTAGGTCTCATCACCATTTCACTGCAGAGTCGAAGGCACTAAAAAAGTCAATCTGTTCAGGAAACATGTATTGAGCACCTAGGGTATTCCGGGCATGGTTCTAAGCCCTGGGGATTAGAAGCGGGTGCTGTCAGTGCAGAGCCGGATACGGGCTTGTCTCACAGACCTTAAGATCATGACCTGAGCCAAAATCAAGAGTCGGATGCCTAACTGACTGAGCCGCCCGGGTTCCCCTGTGGATGCTTCCGAAACCCGCTCCTCTGAGTGCACAACAGGGGTCCCTCACGGAACAGAAACACATTTAAGAAGTTCGCTTAATTTTCATTCGGGAGCGTGTCATCACCGCTGGCCTCTGGCCAGTGTTTCTGCCCCCGCTCAGTGAGGAAGCTGCTTTCTGTGTGATCCGAATCGGTCTGTGCAGTGGCTTTGACCCGCGTCCTGCCTTCAGCTCAGCCTTCTGGATGGAAAGGGCAGAGACCGGTGGGGTCATTGCTGTGTGGGAGAAACCAGCCATCCTATGCTGAGTCAGCACCTGTTGCTGAAGACACTGCAAGACCAGTGCTCAACCCCTGTGACCTTTTGCCGCTTGTTGAGCCAGAGCCTTTTCAAATGTTCCAGAACTCTCTCTAGGCAGAAAGAATGCGCCCGCAGCCCTCATCAGGGCAGCCCCCAACAGGACAGTTGGCTGAAAGCAGGAATCCGTGGAAATGGGGTCACCTTCCCAGTGCACGTGGTAACGGGGCCCATGGGGGGCCGTCTGCAGTGAGGGTACCTGTGGGGAGCCTGTCTGGATGTGAGGTGTAACGCGAGCGTCCAGGTCTCGGCCGGGGCAGCGGTCTTCCCGGCGGCTGGGGGTGAGGATGTGGAGGAGGCTGGGGCAGCAGTCAGGGCCCCGGGGATACACCACGCTGCCCGCTGGCCCCCCTGCAGCGCCCGCCCTGGACTGCCTCTAATCTGGGGGGTGTGCCCCCTGGAGCTCCTCCCGGGGCTGACGTTTCTCCCGGGGCTGGAAGACTTCCCTCGGTGTGCCTGTGTGACGCTGAAAACGTCCCGGGTCCCAAACGAGGCGAAAGGGAAGCAGGCCCAGCCGAGACCTGTTAGTCCTTCTTAGGGCTCCGCCTCTGCGGGCCACCTGCAGCACAATGTCCCCGGGGCCTCCGACCCCTGGGAGGGCCCGGGGAGTCTGCTTCTGTGGGCGCTTGCAGAAGACAAATGGTCGCCCGTGGCACTTTCCTGGGGCCCTCGGTGAGACACCGGTTTCTATTCGGTGGGTGTTTTCCTTGGTCCTTCGCCAAACAGACTTTCCCGTGGAGCAAACCAATTTGTTAACAATTGTCATAAAATGAGGCCAGAGGAGGGGAGGGAGAAGAATCTAGAGGCAAAACCCTCAAGGCAAGGACTACAGGCGAGTGAGAGGCTCTGGTCCAGGCACTCCCTTTGCCTCCGGGCCTGGCCCTGAGTCAGACACACCCTCCTGCCCCTCGGGGCCTCCTCCACCTGGAAGTCTCCCTGCTGTTCTCCATTGTATTACCCCCTCTCTTTATTACCCCGAAGGACATGACCTCCATATCATTGTCATTTTGATTTGTTTTTATGTTTCTTCGTATGGTGCAACCCTGCTTCAAAGTGCCCTGCTCCTGAGCCATCAGGACATTTTTGTTTCTTTGTTTTATTTTTTTTTAATGGAGTTTATTTTTTTAGAGCAATGAGACATTGCTTGATTCCATTCAATCATAGCAAAATTGAATGGAATTTCCCACTTAGCCCCTGTCCCCCCTAACTCGGCCTCCCCCCGATATCCACATCCTGAACCACAGTGGTACAGTTGTTGTGATCGATGAACTTCCATTGATTGGCGCATCATCATCACCCAGAATCCGTAGTCCATATCAGCATTCATTCTTGGTGTGCATTCTGTGGGTTTGCACAAGTGCCAAACGACACGTATACACCATTGTGATATCACACAGTCTTTTCACTGCCCTAAAAAGCCCTCTGTGCTCGTCTATGCCTCCCTTCCCCCAGCTGCAAATCTTCTTACTGTCTCCATAGTTTTGCCTTTTCTAGAATGTCAGATAGTTGGAATGACACAGTGTGTAGCCTTTTCACATTGGCTTCTTTCACTTAGTAACACGTCTTTAAGTTTCCTCCGTGTTCTCATGCTTTGGGAGCTCGTTTCTTTTCAGCACTTAATGCTGTTTCGTTGTCTGGATGGACCTGTTTATTTATCCATCACCTACTAACGGGTATCTTGATTGCATCCAAGTTTGGGCAGTTATAAGGCCCCTGTCCACCTCCATGTGCGGAGGTATGCGTGGACATAAGTTTTTAAGTCCTTTGGGTAAATACCCATTGCCGGGTCACACGGTAAGAGCATGTTTAATGTGTAAGAAATTGCCAAACTGTCTTCCAAAGGGGCTGCGCAGTTTGCATCCCCACCGGCTGTGAGCGAGAGTTCCTGTTTCTCCACGTCGTCCCCAGCAGTTGGTGTTCTCAGTGCTTCCAGATTCTGGCCGTTCTCACAGGTGTGCAGTGGGGTGTTCATAGTCGCATTTCCCTGATGACAGACGATGTGGAGGGTCTTGTCCTGTGCTCCTTGGCCATCAGGGCATCTTTTCCCCAACGCAGTGACAGACACACGACGGCCACCACCAGAACTGAGTATGGGCCTCGTTCCTGAGTTCCTTATTTCTGAAATGAGGATGAGAGCTTCCCGCAGGCAAAGCACGTCTGTCCTGTCTGCTACAGTGGGCTCAGTGGGGTAAGTAAGAGCCATACCTGTTCGTGTGATCACGGAGAGACTGCTTCACCAACCTGAGCCTCAAGCTCTTCATCTGGGAAATGGGAGATTAATAGGACCTACTTTGAGAGAGTTTCCAGCGGTAAATGTGCTAATACATGTAATGTAGCTCAGAGCCTCTCACACGGGCAGCGCTCAGGAAAGATCAGCTGTCGACAATGATTAATTGCTTTTTGGAAGCACGACGACGGTCCGTTAGTCCAAAGAAGGCCTGAGCTGGGACAGACCAGCTGGTATTCTCTGACACCAAGAAACATGAAGCCAAGCAAGCAGAGTGGTTTCTTGCATTGTTTCCTTGTGGATATTTTTTCTAAAATAGGTGCCTAGGAGCTTTTGGGTAATGGATAGGTAGAAAAGGTTAAAACAAAACAACCATGCCATGGAGACAGCTCAGTAAACTTTAAGTCCCCAAGCAAGTGTCTGCTGGGAAAACACAGTTACGATTTAAGAATTAAATTTAGAGATTAAGAGGAATTAGCTAGTTTTGGGATGTCACCCAGGAGTCAGGCTCAAATGTCAGCAAAGGGGTCAGCTGGTTAATGGAAGACTGGTCTCTATGCCACTCAGTCATTTTCGCGACTCCGCTCAAGGTCAGTGCTGGCCTGGCCTCCTTCCTCACACCATTAACACGACAATTAATGAAATACTGGAACAGGGCCCAGACGAAACACTTGTTTAGAACACTTCCTCTCCACTTCACCGGCACAAACATCTATTCTGGGTTTGGGCTATTTTCCAACGTGGGTTACATGATGATAAACAAGTTGTTTTACTTTAATTAATTAATTATTTATTATTATTATTTTTTTTTTGGTAAGTGCAATTTTAACTGGGTACTTTGCAAAACACAATTTAAAAAAAAGTTATTTGAAGAAACTATTGAGCGGAAAAGTTAGAGACGTAAAGAATTGCATGTGGCTGTAAAAATGTTTTCCACTAAGCTCTGTTTATTCCTTGGCATTTGAAAAGACCTGCTTGGACACGTTTCTGACCAGAAGTGTGCATTTCCCACAGATTTGGGGGTTTTCTTATGTAGACCGTCAATAATTATCCATCTTGTTTTAAGGACAAAAATGGAAAGTGAAAAGTTCAAGAAATCAATTAGCTGGCTTGAATTTGCTGAGGAATTCAGAACAACGTTCATGGCTGAAATTTACAAAGTAAATCAACATAATATGAAGAAGTAAATTAACCCAGAATGACACAATGCAAGGATGGTTCCCATGTAACCTCATAAATTTCCTGCTTGATGGATTTCAAGTCTCTGATTTCTAATAAAATTCTCATGAGAATGTGGTATTGCTCCATAAAAACTCCTGAACTCTCCCCATGAGAAACGGCTAGTTTATAAGGGCACATGGGTTCACGGCTGTGGTTTATTTATTAAAAATTTCTCAGTAAATATATCACGGTCCAGTGGATAGCGCCCCGTGATTGTGGAGGGGCTGTGTGTCATTTCTGCTGCTCCCAAAGTATGAAGAAAAACAAGAAGAAGCATGTCAGGAACTCTCTGAACCAGAAAAAAAGAAAAAGAAAAAACCCACAGCACTGTAACCTTTTTTTTTTTTTTTTCCAGGAGAAAGTTCTATGAGAGCTGCTCCTTGACTTTACCTTTGGTCCACAAAGACCCCGTAGGATTTTTACATTTGTCTTAGGAAAGTCTGAACACGCCTGCCAGATGGTTGACAGTGAGCCCCCACAAGACACAGAATGGGGGCTTGGTGTGGTCCCGGTCCCTGCACGGGGCACACAAAAGTTGCCAAGTGGGTATTGCAAGTTTTGAGGGACTTCAAATATCTCAGAGAAAAGATGTGTAACTGCACATAGTCACGAAGATAATGAGTTCATGGCTTACTCACTTCTCTTCACCCGGAAAAATAATGTACGCTAAATGCTGTGTTTTTAATCTGGGCCAATACTTGGCTGAAAGCTCTCTGGGTCTTATCCTACTTGATTCTACACACAGTCCTAATATATAGGCTGTTACTGGCACCCTTGTTTTAGAGAGAGGGATGCTTTCCACAGAAAGGGGAAGCTGCTGACATCACGGACCTCACGAGGAAGGGAGCAGGGATTCAAACCCAGGGAGACCGACTGAATGCCGATATACTAACGACCAGACTAGACTTTGAGGGATTTGCCCCCTTCCCCCCAGGGAGGGTGGTGTGGGTCTTGAGGACCTTTCAGGATCGCACCCTACTCATCCAGGATTCTCCTCAAACAATCCACAGGTTCCAAGCTCCCACTGGCAAAGCACCAGGAACGAGTTACAAAGTGTGCTGAACTACCCATGGAGGGGCCACATCTGATCTTCAGAGCAAGCCTCTGCCCCTTCCTCCCACCGGGTTCCAATATCCAAGAGTCAGACCTTATGTTTCCAGCCCCTGGTGCGTAGAGGTGCTTGATTAAATCTTTTGATAAGAATTAAGTTTTGGTCCATCACTGAGAAGAGAGCATAATTAACAGGCTTTAAAAAAAATAGTCTGCTTGTTAGAGCGGTTTTAGATTCACAGTAACATTGAGGGGACAGTACAGAGTGCTCCCTCACCCCTGCACCGGTTATGGTTGATGAACCTGCACGGATCCACCATCATCACCCAGAGTCCATAGTTCACGCCAGGGCTCACTCTTGGTGTTGTGCATTCCGTGGGGTTCGACAACTGTAGAAGAACATGCATGCACCAGATGGTATCATTCAGAATAGTCCCACTGCCCTGCCAGTTCTCTGTGCTCTGCCTTCTAACGCTTCCCTACCCAGCCCCTGGTAACCACTGCTCTTACTGTCTCCGTTCTTTCGCCTTTTCTAGAAGGTCATATAGTTGGAATCATTCAGTACATAGCCTTTTCAGATTGGCTTCTTTCGCTTAGTGATTTGCGCTTAAGGTTCCTCCTTGTCTGGTCACGGCTTGATAGGTCATTTCCCTTCAGTGCTGAGTATTAGTCCATTGTCTAAGGAGAGCATAATTTTCATCTCATAGAAATGAAAAGCACTCCCTAGATCCATGGAGTTTGTACTGAACGTCGGAGCCAGAACCAGCACAGAACTGCTGGCACATCCAGGATCCACTGTCCCTAAAGAGACACAGAAAATATTTTTTTCCCCCTGAATGGCAATAGCGATGGGATGCTGACCCATAGGTCCCCATGATAAAAAGCAGCCATGTGGCCCTGTCATCTGAAGTGCGAACAGCTATTATGTATACGGTCCAGTCGCAAGGACCGGCATGCTTAGCTTCATGAATAAAGTGCTGGAAATTGCACTCTAGGTATTTATCCAAAGGATGCAGGTGTGCTGATTCAAGGGGCACATGCACCCCAATGTTTATAGCAGTGCTATCGACAATAACCAAAGTACAGAAAGAGCCCAAATATCCATCGACAGACGAATGGATAAAGAAGATGTGGTGCATACACACGATGGGATACTACTCGTCGATCAAAAAGGATGAAGTCCTGCCATTTGCAACAACGTGGATGGAACTAGAGTGTATTATATGCTAAGCGAAAGAAGTCAGAGAAAGAGAAGTAACATAGGATTCACTCATATGTGGAATTTAAGGAAAACAGATGAACACAGGGGAAGGAAAAATAAAATAAGATAACGGAGAGGAAGGCAAAGCATAAAAGACTCAAATATAGAGAACAAACAGGGTTGCTGGAGGGGAGGTGGGGGGTGGGGAAGGTCTGAATGGGTAATGGACACTGAGGAGGGCACTGGTTGGGATGAGCACTGGGTGTTATATGTGAGCAAGGAGTCACTGGATTCTACTCCTGAAATCATTATTACACTGTATGTTAAATAACTTGGATTTAAATAAATAAAAAGAAAGACACTTGCTGGTTATCTCACGAATGCTGACTTCCAAGTTAAGGGCACTTGCTATTGAAATTGGAGAGTCGTCATATTCCTTTAAGGGGAATGTATAACCGCATTTGAACACGTCCCTATCTCAATACACCCTTAAGCACACGACTTGAACCAGGACAGGTCCCCAGCTTGCTGAGAAAATGCAGAAGGCGCTGTCTGTGCCAAGCGTTCACAAGCTCGGGGTACAGTCCCCGTGGGGTGTTTGTGTGTGTGACCGAGAGTAACGAACTGATAAATCAACCACCCAAGCTTACACCTGAAATAGGACAGGAGGTGGAGAACCGGATACGACACCGCCCCCCCCCCCCCCCCCCCCCCCCCGGGCTGGACTACCGGGACGCCGAGACCCCGTCGGGATGGAGGGGCAACAGCGCCACCTGCCGGGCCCACGCGGCCCTGCGCCACACGGCGAGCGCGCCTGCAGCTGGGGGCTCAGGGGGCCGCTTGAAATCCCAGCTTCAAGTACTCTCTCTACGCTCTGCCCACAGTTGGGAATTAGGCGACATTACAATGGCATCAGGTGCTCAATTAAAACATGAGTGTGAAGTGTGCTCAGCTCATAATATCGGCCTATTCAAATTGCCCCCGGGGAATGGCTCCATCGGGAACGCCAGCCAGGTCCCCAGCCGCTCAGGGCCTTAACCTGTCAGCGATCTGTTCATTCCTACCCAGGACCGGCTCCTTGGAACTCGTGGGTGTGGGTGAGTGTTGTCATAAGTGAGAGACGAAGGCATTTGGCCATTTATTTCAAAACCAGGTCAAAAGTAAGCCACATTGAGCTTTTAGCTGACAGGTGTTTAAAATGAATGACTCAAAACGCTGAAAGTTTTCGTAGCCTGACAAAATTCAACCTGGACCCTTGCCCACCTAACTCCATTACTCAAATTAATCACATTACTTCTTGGCCGCTGGGGAAAAATATATATTGACCTCCAAATTCTTCAGACATTTGAGAATGGTGAGTGGGGTCCTAATACAAGTAAAACTTTCTTTTTATCGTCCACTTCAAAATGGCTGTGATTTAAATTTTTTTTAATGCTTATTTTTTTGAGAGAGACAGAGCATGAGCCGGGGAGGGGCACAGAGAGAGGGAGACACAGACCTGAAGCAGGCTCCCGGCTCCGAGCTGTCAGCACAAAACTCAAGAACCATGAGATCATGGGCCGGAGTCGGACACTTAACCGAAGAGCCACCCAGGTGCCCCTTCACGGTGGCTGTGATTAAAGCAAACAGATGCACGGTCAACGACTAGAATTGGTTCCCTTCACGATTCCCAGAAGTTCTGGTGATGAGAGGGAACGCAGCGATCTGACACTTTGGGGGATTCCCATTTTGTGCCCTGGTCATTTCACCAGGGCCATGTTGTCACCCTGTGAACCCACAGGGCCTGAGAAGGGTCTCTCTGCTCCACTCTTCAACCACAGATGAGATTTTTGCCTCTCACGTCAAACAAGGTCAGAAGACCATAGGAAGTTGACCCCAAACAATTTTATGGCTTTGGAGTGATTACTGTGAAACTTTTTAGAGAAAACAAGCTTCACTCTTCTTCACGATCCAGGACACATTTGCTTTGGGATGAGTCAATATTCACAACAGGGGGTGAAGGTGCCTCCATCGGCCGTGGTCTCAGGAAACAGTGGACCCCTGGCTGCACAGGATGCCTCTCGGACTGCGGCTCTCCAGAGGCCATCAGCATGAGGAATGGAAAAGAACAGAAGGCTACGGTCACTTGGGCAAGACGCTTCACCCTTGCCTTGGTGGGTGTGAGTAAGAATCCTATAACCGAGCCAGGCCAACTTACAGCACCTTCACAGGACAGGAACCTGAGGCTCAGGGAGATCGAGTGGTTTACAAACAGAGAATGGGCTAGAAAAAGAATCCAGAGAGAACCCGGATGGAATCTCCCACAAGGTCTCCCCGTCACGTGGCTTCCCTCAAGGCAGAGAGAGCCAAAGCTCATATCTGTGGTTGACTAAGCTTCAGGTACAAGAAAAAAAAAAAAAAAATCTGTGTTCTTTTATCAAACACTCCATCTTTTAAAGTTAAAGACAAAGTGTTGCCTTTAAAGCCAAAAGTATCAGGTCTAAATGACATCCTTAACTGACCTCGGTTGGTTGGTTTTTGTGTGTTCTTAGTTTCAGTTTAAAGAATACACTAAGAACAAAAGTCCATAGTGTGTATTCCGTTCCTAGCCTCATCCTCCTGCTCTTCCCTGCACCACCACCCCCAGCCTTGCCAATTTGTAAACAAATCAAAAAAAATCCCCAATGGGCTGAAAACCTGTCCATAGTTTACTCCAGCTGGAAAGAATTGTGCTCCACCAAGATTCAGACCCTGTTGATAATGGAAACCCTGACGGGCAAAGTTGTGATTATAGTCTTGCCGTAATGAATGTATCTGTGTGGTCAAAGTCACGGATTTTTCCATGGTATTTTTCCATGGGAGATTTCCTCCCTGAGGGATGTTAACTTAAAATCTGGATTATAGCTTTGACTTTAAGCAGCATCTCTAACATTGATATAGCTGACATCGCTATAGCTTGAAGCTAGTGATTATATTGACTGTGGCAGTCATGATTGGCAAGGGGGGGGGCATTAGATTGATTTCTGCAAGACTGACGAGGGCAGGGGATAGAGTTTTAGTGGGTATAGAAACTTACGTCAGGAAACTTAGACAATTTCCTAGATTTTTAACCAGGGAGTATTTTCTCTCTTCTCTGAATTTGTGGTTACAATAAAGTACAAAAAGTGAACAGGGCTGACAGGTATTAGGGTGACCAGCCATCCCCACCGGCCTGGGACAATTTGGTGTTAGCCCTAAATAAAATCCCTCCGGCCCTAGGGGAACCAGGATACTTGGTCATCCTAAATGGTATGAAAACTTTAATTAAATTCAGCAGGAAAGAAAAGTAATAGCCTATTTTAAAGAGAGCAGCCAGACTGAGGTTTCAAGGAAAATCCTTTCTTGATGCTTAAAATGCCTCAGGATAATCAGCATTTAGCTTGAGAATGTGTTCAGGAAACAGCTCAAAAGGAATGTAGAAATGTCATGGCCGGCGTGGCAGAATGTCACATGGAAAACCAAGCAAACTGCTGTTCTGGCTCACGGTTTCAGAGGTGAACCTATCCTCTGGTCTTCTGGAGGCATAAGCAGAGCGAGGGATTTCACGGGTGTTTAGGCCCCCCAGGAGGCTGCTGCCCAGGGTCCCCCTGCCGCAAGCCTGTCCACAGGCTCTAGATGGGCCTGCAAACACTTCTTCTCTCTGTTGGAAGAGGAAAAGGACACAGGAGAGAAGGAACTGGGAGGCCCATCTGGGGAGCTGGGGTTCCCTGTCTGAGCCCCTACCCAAGGGCCTCCCTTTCTGGATCTTCTCTTAGGTGGCTCTGGTTGCCTTTCCAAGGGCCGTGAAAACCGCTATTAGGAACTGGTAAGCGGGGCTCCCGGGGGGCTCAGTCAGTTAAGTGTCTGACTCTTGATTTCCGCTCAGGTCATGACCTCACAGTTCGTGAGTTCTAGCCTCGCATTGGGCTCTGTGCTGACAGTATGGAGGCTGCATGGGATGGGATTTTCTCTCTCTGTCTGCCCCTCCGTCGCTCATGGTCTCTGTCTCAGAAATAAATAAATAAGCATTTAAAACAACAACAACAAAAAGGAACTGGTCAGCGGTCTGGGGTCAAAAGGAAGGAATACAGAATCAAAACTAAGGCAAAAGTGGCCAACGCAAGAGCCAGAACCATCGGTCAAGGAACCCCACTGACGAGTCTGTAGTTGAAAGGAAGCATCAAACCTCTCTCTTGACTTAGAGAAAGGTACGTCAAGACATGACATCAGCCCTCTGTCTTCAGTCATAAATGCTGAGGCTTCGGGACGTGATAATGTTTCTGGATTTGTAAGTTCAGAGCCTTGTTAGATGCGCACTAACCCTTCCTGCTGTGGTAAAGCCCGCAGCCCTGACGTCAGGGGCCGTGGGACGGAGGGACAGGGTGCCAGTGAGGGGAGGGCAGCGGCCTGCGGCGGCAATGGACTTTCGTGGTACCCCTGCCCCACGGAAGTAGGTCATGGTCACGTGACTTGTTGAGGCCACAGAGCGTGGGCGGACTGGCCCATGGCACGTGTCCACCAGCTCCTCTGGAAATTTTGCACGTCCGCCGCTCCTGTCCCCTGGGATGTGGAGCACGTGTCACTTTGACTGGCAGCCTGAAGCAGAACCCCGTGGATGACCGCAGACCCCCGAGTGAAAAGTGTTTGCGGTCTCTGGCCACCGAGCTGTTCCTTTGGCCCTGCTTTGAAAGAAGGACCTTCACCTAGTCTCATCACATCTGATTCTACTCCAGTGGTGCAGTTCCGTGCAAGTTACAAAGCAGCTGTGACATATCCAGGAATTTTCTTGGTTCTAGGCTCCCTTCTGATCTCATAGGAGCGCAGGAGACGTAAGACTTTCACTCTTACTTTTACGCCTTTTTCTTTTAAGTTGAGGTATAGCTGACGTACATTAGTTTCAGGTGTACATCATCATGATTTGATGTTTGCATATATTACAAAGTGATCACTGTGAGTCTAGTTAACATCTGTTACAACTTTTTTCTTTTCTTTTTTTTAAGTTTATTATCGCTTACCAGACTCAGCCACCCAGGTGGCCCAATTTTTTTCTCCTTTGTAATAGAAGTACCTTCAGAGAATTAACTTTATGCCAGCAAAGATCACAGAGAGATAGTAACCATCAGCCCAGAATCTAAGCAACTAGGTAGATAGAAATAACTGTTTTCTTCTCCTCTCGTATGAGGGTGAGGAAGACACGGAGAGGAGACGTATTTACAACGGCCGTAGCTTGTAACTACGGGAGCGACAAAAATTCAACTTCTGTAGGCAGCATTGGGTCCCCGTCCTCAGCACAGGTCTGACCAAGGCAGTGGGGGTAAGAGAGCCAGGCCCAGGCACTCCCTTCCTCCCAGTCACCACGGCACAGAGCCCACGGTGCGGACCGGACAGACTGGCTGAAGCTGGAGTGCTCGCCTGGGTGTCCCCTCGGGGGCAGAAGCAGCAAGCTGGGCTGCTCCCCCATTCCTCCTTGGTTTCTGGAACTCTAGCCCACATCGCTGCAAACAGTCCCGTTGCTGGACTCCCCATGACCCCACGCGAGCATAAGAGAGGCCATCAGTTTCTGAGAAGGTCTGGGTCTTCTGCTAACGAGGCAGGGGGTGGGCAACGGTTTTACAAACACCCACGTCCAAAGTGGCTATTCAGTGGGCACCTGGCTGGCTCAGTCGGTAGAGCATGTAGGCCTTGAGCTCGGGGTCATGAGTTCGAGGACCACGCTGGGTATAAAGACTACTTTAAAAGTAAAATAATAGAAAAGCAAAACCAAAATGGCTACTCAGAGGCTATGTTTATGAGAAGTAAAACCCTTAGTCATCCCGGAAAAACCTAGAAATTCAATTCCCCTTCACAGGTGTTTACGAGTGCTTGTTGGGAGCCACTCATCCCGCCGGGCCTCACCAGGGCCAACAGGTGAATTAGAGAGGCTACTGCAAGCAGCTGACAATCACTGTAGAAACGTGGGAATCCACCCCGGTTTCCAGCAGGTCCTGGATGGCTCGGGCTTTCCCTGCTTTTTAGAAACAGCAGTGAAGGTAGTGTTTGTCCGGTCCGTGGTGTTTACGGATCCTATGTGGTTTGTCGCATCCAGTGTGGTTTCGTGCGATAAGAAGGAAGAAATCCAGAAAACCAGCCGGGCGGGTGCAACTGCAGACATAAATGCTCTTGGAGCAAATATTATGGGAGGGACACACACGAGTTTTGATGTTCTGGATGATGGCCATTTACGGAGGCAGTGGTGTGGATAGAACAGATCCAGTATATAATGCTTAGCAAGCAGCTGTAAAGCTACTACTAATATTCCAGTGAGAAAAGGTCAGCCTCTGGCATCCGGGAGCCCGTCTGGTGCCCACAGTCAGGCCACGTGTTCTGCTGGAAACCAACGATCTCGTACAAGATTAGCCTCAGACGAGGCCACGTGCGGACGTTGGCGGGAGACAAAAGCCCCCGTCCCCTGAGCCCCTTCTCCCATCTCTTACTGACCCGCCCCCATAGGGTGCACTCCCCCTCGATGCGAGGGGTCGTGAGCCCAGCTGGTTAAATTCCAGGTGGCCCCTGACGCTCTTGACCTGAAGGGCTTGGGCCCTTCCCTCTGAAAGTGTCACACTTGTGCCGAACACAAAGACGAGAGGTGCAGTGAAGCAGACCCCTGTGCCTCGTAACCGCGTCTGCAAGGTAGCGTGGGCACCCGGTCCTCGGCGAGACCTTGGCACGGGAGGGGGAGGCCAGCGTCCCACTCGGAAAGCGCCTTTTATCGTCCTGGGCAGAGTCGCCGATGCTGCAACACACACCGTCCTTGACCAAACCCTACTCAGCCTCCCGTCAGCCTTTCACCTAGGCCTGCCTGCGTGTTTCTCTCTGCTGTGTCCGGTTTTAGCAAAGAATCCTCCAAATGCTCCATGTCTGACCACCTTCTGTATGTAGATGGTCAGATTCCGCAGAGACTGCCACCCCCAGGCGGAGTCTGGCGGCCCGGCCTGCCTCCAGGAGGAGGTCTGTTCGGCTGCGTGAGTCAGAACCTTCCCTTACCTCTCGGGCTTCCTCAGTACATTTCTGTCCACTGACCTCTCCCCTGCTCCTGGACTCTCGGTTCCCACTCACCCGTGCTGCATCTGGAGCTGAGCCCAGTTGTAGACTTCTCTCTTTCCCCCATTGCAATGGTCCTCAGCACCACCTGTCTGCATGGCTGGAGCTACTGTCCGGCTGTGGTGTTTCTTGGACACTCTCCCGCCGGGCGGTGGCCTGAGGTCCCTTGTCGTTACCTGTTGTACCAGGAGTTCTGAGCCACAGTCTGCTGCGTCCCGCTGGAATACGCAGCCAGCAACAGGGTCACTGACGGTCCTACAGCTCACCACACTTCCTCTTTGGGGCTTGAATACTGTCCCTGAACCCAGAGGTGTTTGTGAAGGTAGAAAAGACCACATGCAAACATGTGGGGACTGCCTTCTGCTTCGGTGGCTTATGCATGCACTTAAAAATTTATTTTTAATTTTTAAACTTGTTTTTTAATGTTTATTTTATTTTGAGAGAGAGAGAGACAGAGAAAGTGGGGTAGGGGCAGAGAGAGAGGGAGAGAGAGAATCCCAAGCAGGCTCTGTGCTGTCAGTGCAGAGCCCGACTCGGGGCTCCGTCCCACAGACCGTGAGATCACGACCTGAGCTGAAAGCACGAGTTGGACACTTAACCGACTGAGTCCCCCAGGAGCCCCTATGCCTGCACTTTTTACACCAGCTCTGAAGGAAGGCTTGCAGAAATGATGTGAATGCCTGTCTACAAAGAGCCCAGTTTAGGGGAAGAAGAGAAAGAAATAGAGAAGGAAATGGACAGTGGCCACACTTCTCGCCCGGCGAGTCCAGACCACAGGTAGTGTCCCCTGTGGAACGGAGGAGGGAGCCAAGTGTGGGGGTAGAGGAAATGGAGTGTGAGGTCCGGGCTGCCGGCTGGCCGGCCTGCGGGGCAGGCGTCTGCAGGGTCAGCAACAAACGTAGCATTTTTTTTTCTGCCAAAGGAATCTCAGGATGACATTTGCATTCTTCCGCTATGTTGATGATGAGAAGCACAGCTTTCTCATCTGCTTCCAGAAAGGGCTTGCATTATCTTATCATGGAGGTCCGTAAAGTGATACAGGGAGAATACATTTTTAAGGGACTGATCATCCCCTCGTGTCAGCAGAGGCAAACTGTAACGAGAACTCACAATGAAACGGAACCCTGGGCTTTCTTTACCTTTGACTTTCGTGGAAGCCACAGCAACAAAACTAAGGTTAAATTAAATTTAAAAATCAGGATCATATCGTTGGTAAAAGGAAGCGGGCAATTTTGACGGGAAGCCCCTTGTCCCGCTCCCACAGCGTGACAGGAAAGTGTGTCCTGTGCACACGTGTGTACGGGGAGCTCGCCAATAATCTGGTCCAGCTCGTTCACGCTTCAGTTGTGCAAACAGGTCCGGGGGATACACGGAGGGCAGAGGTAGAACTGGGATTCTCCGGTCTCAAATCTCAAAGCCCAGGGACCAGCGTGACTCGGCCGCCTGTCGCCCTGCCCGCCGGGACTGCGGTCACATGGAGAAACTTGGCATGGTCCTCGGCCGGGCCCTCCCGCCGCAGTCCCCGTGGGCAGGCTCACACTTGGGGGTGGATGTGAGGCAAGGCTCGTCTGCGGGCCTCAGACTCACCTCTGGTAATGCCATCCGTGTCCCCGCAATGGTGGGAAGATTCAGGTCCCCCATGGGCTCCTGCTGTCCCCCACGCTCTGAGCCGCCCAGGGCTCTGCCGGGCAAGCCTGTGCTGGGGTGGAAGCTGCCGGTGCGGCCCGGGCCCAGGATCGGGCTAATGCTGGCCATGGTGGCAGGGAAGGGCCGAGTGGCCGGCCGAGGGGAGGGCTCCGAACTCCTCCCAGACAGGGGTGTCTGCGAAGTCGCCTGCCCGGCTTCCCGCTGTGGGGACGTGGCCCCCTCGGCCGTGGCACTAAAGTACAGGGTGGCGCTCTCCTGTCCTGCCCCTCCTCTCCGGTCACCTGCACCCCTGCCCTGCAGCGGAGAAACCGCCTCGGCTCCTTCCCTGGGGCTGCCCTCCCTGGGTGCAGCTGACCACCGCCGGCCAGGAGCTTCGTCTGGATTGTCGCCGGCCAAAGAGACGTAGCTTGAGGTGTCCAGCAGGTCGGCCTCTGCTTTCTGGACAACTTGAGACTCACAGCCCTTGTCTGAGGAGAGGGGGTCGTGGGGTGACGATGCAAGCTCCTTCTGGGAAAACCTGGGCGTCATCTGATGGTTGCGGTGTTGGCTCAGTCCCCACTCAGGGGGACCGAAGAAGCCAGGACCGTCTTTTCTGAAGGCTGCGTTGATCTTAGACACATTTCCTGTTTTGAGGGCAAGTTTCACCAACAGCCAGTGATGGTGACCGAGGAAGGAATCTTCCTGAACGATCTGGCTTTCCAGCCCAGCCTCTGGGGGTCCCCACTGTGGGCTAGGGGCCCTACCCAGATGTGTTAACTCACAACTGTCCCCCGGGCTCCCTGGCCTCTCTCCAGCTGCGGCCGAGGCCCGGGGAGAAGATCCTCTCTCCGCTCTATCACCCACGGCAGTGCCACGGACCTCTGTCACAAAGCCCCGCCAGATGTCTGTGGACTTAGGGTGTAGCAGGCTGTAATAAACTACCAGCGAGATACCGCCTAGAAGAGAAGAAAAAGAGGAACATAAGGTCATGTTCTTTGACGTCCTGTATCCTCCCCACGGCTTGAGAATTCCAGAGTCTGGATTTCTGGACAGAGGAATAGAATTGGGATCTCAAACGTGATCTCTTGCTGGAGACTCAGACCTGGATATTTTGGGGGCATTTAAGTAGGCTCCGGCTTCCGCAAGCTGCAAATATTCCTAAACTGAAAATCCTGATAGCCAGGTCAATAACCTGTTGATTCTATGACTTCTTTCTCGAGGCACCCTAGATGGGGGGGTGGGGGGGACACGCGAGTGTGTTACGTGTGTTTGTGCTGCGTGTGAGGTGTCTCGTAGAAATGCTCATTTCACTTTCAAGTGACTGGAACAAACACTCAGAAGGCAAAACCATCCACACGCCGGCTGACGGACTCCAACGCTCGAGGAGGGGGCGGTCAGGATAACCTCAAAAACAAGCCCCAAGGAAAGGCTGACCACAGCCATCAAGGAGCCCGTATCAAGGAATTTCCATGAGCAGCAGCAACACTTCCTCTGTGCATAAACATCTTAATCACACTGTTGTCAGTGCGATTTATTTTGATCAGAAGTGTTGACGACGGCAATAATTTCTTTAGCAGAGCATTCCAGTAGCCTCCCACGTTATTTCCAGTTTCCTGTTGTACTAGATCAAGCGCCTGGTTTCAGGGCACTCATTATAAACAGCAAGAAGTCTGAAGCCGGAGCGGGGGGTCAAAGCCCCGGAGGGGCTGGCAGACGGCAGGGTGATGGAGCTGGGGGTGGAGGTGGGGCTGACACGTGGTCCCGTGGATTCTCCCCGAGGACTTCTGGGGGATGAGGCGTGGGGGGGTAACAAAGCGGGCCTCCTGAGGGGGAACGGAGACAGCATTCCCGTGGGGTGAGTGTTGGCTCTGCCGTGGGCACCCCTCAACCCATTTCTACCCGCTATTCTGAGTTCTCACGATGCTGGTGGGGGAGAGGTCACCCTTCTTTTATGATGAGCCACCCAAGGTCAGAAAGGGGAAGTAAGTCCCCTCATCAGCCAAGTCCAAAGTACACACGTTTCATGGGTAGCCTTTCGGCCAGGCCATGTCATGCACAGGGTTCTGGGTTGTGGCCCCAGGCTGGCATACAGTAGGAGCTCAATAAATGTTGGTCAAGGGAGCTCAAGATGTGAGCCAGCGCTGCCAGCTTTAAAGCCTGTGTGCCTTTGGGTGGCTCAGTCGGTTGAGCGTCTGACTTCGCCTCAGGTCATGATCTCACAGTTCGTGAGTTCAAGCCCCACGTCGGACTCTGTGCTGACAGCTCAGAGCCTGGAGCCTGCTTGATCTGTGTCTCCCTTGCTTTCTGTCCCTCCCCTGCTCACACTCTCTCTCTCTCAAAAATAAATAAATAAACATACATTAAAAAAAAAAACAGCTTATAAAGCCTGTGTGCCTTTGACTAGAGCTCACTCACCATCTTCCCACTGAGGACGCCCTCCGGGGCCACTTGGGAGTCAGGGGTTCGGGCAGCTCCGGAAAGAGGGGGAGAAGGATCGGCAGGTGTCTCTGTCTGAGCCCCGGGGCTGACCCTTGTCCCCAGCTCCCCAGTCACTGTGCCCTGGGTCACCACGCTGAGAATGAAAACACCTTTCCTCCCTCCCTCCTTTATTTTCACTTCCCAAGAGCAGACAGGAACTCCCTTTCCAGCTCACGGCCATCTGTGAAGCCAGGTTAACGCGGCAGGCACGGCGTGCTCTGAGTCATACACTCATTCACAAAACCAAGCTGATGATCTGAAACTGCCAGGCACCGTGTAGATGCCAGATGGGAGTAGGGTGTGAGTCCCAGCTCCGCCACCTACACCGTGTCTGATCTTACGGCACATTATTTAACTTCCTCTGTGCCACGCTGCTCAGCTCTGAATTGGGGGTAAGTCGGCACCCACGTCCTAGGGTTCCTGTTGGCATACAGCACGGGGCGTCATGTTGGGGATCCCTGCTCTGCTCCCCGATGCTGGGATGCTGAGGTGGAAAGGAGAGGGAAGTCATGTGCTGGACCCCAGCCAGAAGCCCGGGGAGGAGGCCCCACCCACGAGTCATTTTTGATAGAAGTCTACAGTGTGGGTCCAGATTTTCTCGGGTTCCGGATGAAGGCCGCGTTCAGTGTCTGGGGCCCTGGTGGGGGCACAACCGGAGGCACAGTGAGCTCCACTCCTTGGTCTCCACCTCACGCTCCTGAGCATCACTTCCTGCCCTTGGAGTCAGTTTATGGTAAAGAAAAAAGGTGGGGGCGGGGAGGGAGGGAACGAGAGGGCAACGTGGGGCCTTACCAATCAGAAATCCAGACAAGACTCCAGCTATGGTCCACAGGCTGGTCCGGGAGGCCCCCTGGAGAAAGTCAGTGGCCAACAGCAAAAGGACGATGTTCTCCAGCAGCATAATCTGTGGGACCGAAAGGTAGAGTCGGCACCGAAAGTCAGGTGCACGTGGCCTCGGGGACGCTCACCCTAAACTCTGCAGCAGTGTCCTTCAGTGTTGGAGCCTCTGTCCTCAATGTCCACTGGGGTCCCCACGGCTGACCGGGCCACCCCGTCCCCACAGAAGCAGGGTCAAGGTCTGAGAGAGCTTCTCTGGCAAAGGGGGAATTCTCCCTGTTTTCAATGCAGCTCATTAAAATGTCTGCAGAATCGTAAGTGCACGTGCAAGGTAAGGGCATAGCCCACGTGGCCACGGTGGCTCCCTCCGCTGAGTCAGGTGGGCTGAGGGAGGAGACTTTTATTTCCGGTTTTATACATTTCATGTTCTCACGCTGAGTGCATGTGTGTCTGAGTTTTATCGCGCATTAAATAAAAGTATGCGCAGAGCTCATAGTGCCATCGAGTTCCAGTACGCTAGGTCACAGACTTTGATAAGAGTGTTAGTATTGTTTGTTCAATTATTTGCCTCTTTAGAGGTAAATTTGGCCTGTGGCCCAAGGGAACAGCAAGGAAAGCCTTCCTCCGCGGTCCAAAATGGCGGCCGCTCTTGCAGAAGGCTCTTTGTACCCCCCCATCCAGGCTGGCTTCTTAACTTTGGTTGCCAGTTTTTATATATTATATATTATATATTAAATATATTTCTTTATATATTATATATTCTTTATAATATATTATATATTAAATATATTTATATAATATATATTAAATATATTTCTTAAAATAAGTAAACAAACTGGACATAATTAGAAGATGATACATTCCCATACTATACAGGAGGCATTAAGAAATTAAGAAATTCTAATACTGGTAGGCCAAAAGTCTTAGGAATCTTTGCCATGCTCATTCATGGGCCCCATTTTAACTCCAGGAAAGTCAAATATGGAAAGAACTAAAAATGTTATTAAGAGCTACTTAACAATCCTAAGAATGCTCACTCTCCCCAGGCCTTTAGGCTCTGGGCAGCAGTGTTTCAAAGGTCCAGCAGGCATATTGCAGCAGTAAATGACATTACCCACCAGCCCAGTCCACAGACCGTGGGGTCTGTCTCTCTCTGCTCCTTACATTAACCACGTCTCGTCAGCTCTCTGGTCTGTGGAGCCAAATTCTTATGTCTGTCTCAAATTCATTGCCGTTTTGCCTATCCTCACTGCCACCTTCATAGTTGTGATCCTGTCACTACCTATCCGGGTCCTATGGTTTCCTGTCCGGGTCCTTTGTTCCCTGTCCACAATCACTCCTCCACACCGCTGCCGGGCGATCTGTTTCACCTACAGAGCAGACCTTGTCATCTCCCCCAACACACCTCGAGACAGCCCCATCTCAACCCAGGGCCATTGAGACCCCATTCCCTGACAGTGTGAGCGATTCTGTTTATAGCGCATCCCGAAGTTTCCTTTCCAGAGTAACCCTCCAACATGCGGTTCCCACCGCATGATGGGAGATGTGATGGCCATTACGGGAGACCATAATGGCAGATGTGATGGGCCAGCCTGCATGGATGCTGTCTGGATGCCCGGACGGTAAAACAGTATTCCGGAGTGTGTCCGTGAGGGCGTTTCCAGAAGAGGTTAGCGTTTGAATCAGTACACTGAGTAAAGACCAGGACCCTCAGCAGTGCAGGTGGGCCCCATGCAACCTGTGGGGGGGGGGGTCCCAATAGAAGACAAAGTGGAGGAAGAGTAAATCCTACATCTTCTTGAGCTGACCTCCTGTCCTGGGACGTGGGAGCTCCCAGTGCTCGGTCCTCTGGACTCAGACTGAATTACACAACGTTTTCCTGGTTCTCCGGCTTCTAGAAGGCATACCGTGTCCTATCTCAGCCTCCAAAATTGTGTACGCCAATCCCCATAATAAATCTCCTCTTATGTGTCTCTGCGTGTCCTCCGGGTTCTGTTTCTCTGGAGAACCCTGACTGATACGATGCCATTCCGCTGACATAGACTCTCTCCTTGACCAAACCTGACGCAGATCCGCATCTCTAAGCCCTCTCCTTGACCAGGCCTCAAGCTGGGCCGATGAAAGTTGCAGACACGTAGAACAAATGCTTCTGTCCATCACTGCTCCCCTCCCCCCGCCCTCCCCCAACACACACGTTGAGAGACCTGAACGAACACTAACACAGTTCCTAGCCCCTCAAGGCTGTGTCCCGAGGGTGAGGACCTTGGCCCTAGTCCCGTTTCTGCCCAAGGAAGCAATGCTGCTTGGAAGACTTCCTCTTCGTTCCAGCTGAAATCTGGTGAAAGGCCGGTAGCCCCTGAACCCCCTCTTGGACCTGTTGCTTTATAAAGCTTGTAAGTGCAGGGGTGCCTGGGTGGCTCAGTCGGTTGAGCGTCTGGCTCTTGTTTTCGGCTCCGGTCGTGATCCCACTGTTTTGTGAGTTCAAGCCCCGCCTCAGGCTCTGAGCTGACAGTGTGGAGCCTGCTTGGGATTCTCTCTCTCTCTCTCTCTCTCTCTCTCTCTCTCTCTCTCTCTCTCTTCCTCTGCCCCTCCCCTGCTCAGGCTGTCTCTGTCTCTCTCAAAATGAATTTTAAAAAAAAGCAAGCAAGCAAGCAAGCTTCGGCATACAAATCCTTTGTCTGCATCTCTGAGGTGTAAATTGTCTGCAATCCAGAAGGACGGTTTCTTTGAGCCTTGAACATTCAAGATCACCCTCCAGGCCCCCCGGGGGCGTGGGGGCGGGGCGGGGCTCGCTCTTACTTGCATGAACTACAGCTTTCTGTCATCCAGATACGAGAAGTGGGCGCCTCCGCCAGATAAATGCCAACCAGAAAACCAGATGTCACAGTCCCATTAACCACCTCTCTCCCACCTTTCCCCTGACCCTGCTCAAATTTCCTTTCCCCTGACCCTGCTCAAACGGCCCCTCCGTGTCCCCATCTTCCCTTTAAAATGCGCAGTCACGTCCGCACAAACGGACTGAGGTGGGCTCATGCTGGACCCTCTTCCCTGTTGCGGTGGACGTCATTAGCTCTATTTTCGTTGCCGTTATTTACTTTTTAATTTTTAAAAATATTGATTTATTTTGGAGAGAGAGAGAGAGCACGAGCAGGGGAGGGGCAGAGAGAGAGGGAGACACAGAATCCGAAGCAGGCTCCAGGCTCCGAGCTGTCCCCACAGAGCCCGACGCAGGGCTCGAACTCACGAACCGTGAGATCGTGACCTGAGCCAGAGTTGGACGCTTAACCGACGGAGCCCCCCAGGCGCCCCTCGCTGCATTCACTAGTTTCTTCCACACCACCACACGTATGTCCCTGACACTCTTTATTTTGCTTCTGTCGCATTTGCCTCAAACGCTCCTGAGCCCTCACCGCCTTTTCTTCAGGCCACGTTCATCTCCCGAGACCGGCTCGAAGGTCGCCTCTCGTACAGCCTTCTCTGGCATTCCTCTCTCAGCCTCTGTACTCCTGGGGGGTCTGGTAACGTCATTTCTCTGGCCCCCGTGGTTGCGTTCACGGGTCTGTGTCTCTGGCCGCTGAGAGTCGACTTTTGCACACCCCGGCATCTGAATCCATTTCTGGCGCACGGAGGAAGCCGCGTGTGCAGGCTCAGGTGAGCGAATCGATGACACGTGAACCAGGGCAAACCTGGCTTTCCCGTCACATGTCACCCAGGGCCCGGCTTCCACCTTGTGAGGGAGAAGTTAAGGTGAATGGTTCTCGATGACACCGAACATCAGCACCACGTGATGCGGCTTCTCAAACGCGGATTCCAGGGCCCCACTCACACCTGTTGGCTGGAATCGCTGACAAGGCACCTGGGAATCTACCTCGAAGAGGCTCCCTGAGCGCCTGTGACAATCGCCCAGGCTGAGAAGGGGTCGCACAGAGGCCCGAGGCCTTTCCAGCTCAAACGCTCCTGGCTGCCCTGCCCGGCCACAGCTGGCCTTGTAGCAGCAGACCAGCTGGATTTGAATCCTGCCTCTGTCTGACTAGATGCCTGGCCATCCTATGCCTCAGTTTCTGCATCTGTAAAATGGGTTTCGGTTCATCCGGCGTTGTGAGAAATAAAGACAGTTAATGAGCTTAGAACAGCGGCTGGTGCAGGATGATCCTGCCCGAACCGTTAGCTATTCCTAAGGATTCCGTTACGATTCCCAGGGTTGGAAGATGAGAACAGGAGGTCACAGGGGGACAGGAACACATCGTGGCACAGAACCTACAAGATTACAAATGCTTCGTACTCTTGTTGAGCGAATCAATGAGAGAAGAATTGTAGAAGTTCCTGCTTTGACCTTGGAGACAGCTTTCCATGATTTAAGCAAAGCCATTAGCCATTGAAAACCAGAGCTACCCCAAGCCCCCAGGCCCACCCCCCCTTAGCAAGTGGACTTCCAAGTACTCTGTACTCTTTTGGCTTTTGGAATAACAACAACAGACGAGGAGGCAGCATTAACATTCTCTTTGCCGACACTGCACTTTACCCCAAAGGAGTGACATTCTGTGGGGGCCAGGACCCGTGTCTCTTTCCCAGGAAGGCGCCTGTTGGGGAAGGCGGTCCAAGAAAGGACAGATGGCAGGCCTGACATTTGAGGGGTGTTGGCAGGAGGCTGGGACCAGACGCCCAGGGATCAGGGCGCGGCCTGGGCAACCTCGCTGGCCAGCCTGTGGCCCTGGACGTGCCTGGTCACCTCTGTGGGTGGAGTCCCTAGCTGTGATAAGCCTGCAGAGGTCTGTGAGGCAGAGCAAGAGGGCTGGACGATAAATACATGTGCACCTCAGGACTGTCCACCTTCTGTCTTTCCCGCTTAATTGCCTTGCCCGCGGGCCCAGTGACAGAGTAAGTAAGTGGGCTGGGAAGGACCGAGTTTTCCTTTCCCTTCCTTACGTAGCAGCCTCTCAGACTCCAGGGGCTAGGCTGGCGAAGGTGTGACTGTGACACAGCCACGCAGGTGACCTCTCTCTGGATGCTTCCAGCTTATCGGCCACACCCGCAGGGGCATGGACTGCTCTGCACACCCGCCCTCTTCCCGCACAGCGACATGGGTACCGTTATTCCTGGTTCTCAGACGGGGAGGTCGAGGCCTGGAGCGGCTCTATAACTTGTCCAGCACCACTCATCCTCACCGTCTGTGGACCCCGTAGCCTGCAGGGCTGATAAGCCGTTCGGGGCTCCCCTAATAGCAGGAGGTGACCACACCACCACCGCTGTCTCCTGGACACCTTCCGTCTGCTCACAGCTCCGTCCTAGAGGGTCCGCTCCCCTGAAAGTCTCTTTCCCTTTCTATCATCAATAATGGCCACGACGTGTTGGTTATTTGGTGCCAGGTTATGTATTTAATCTTCACTGGGGGCCCTGAGAAGTGGGTGGATCTTATAAAATTATCACAGCCACGCTGAGAGACCTTGCTCCTAATGTGCGATGGAAAAACAGACTCAGGGCGTTTCAATCCTTGGCCAAGTGGGTTGGTGACAGTAAATGGCGAACCACGGTCCCACAGAAAGTGCCTGATTCCAAAACCGGTGCTCTGAGGCGCTGGCTGCATTTTCTCTCCGTTGCTCTTTGCAATGCAGCTAAACTTCCACCTTCTAGAAAGGGCGCCTCTGCTCATCCGACAGGAAGTGATCCCCATCATACTCGTGAATTCAGACCGTTGGTCTTCCGGGATTTACCCACGTTCTGCCTCGTCGTTCAGTTATTTGGGAATGGAGCCCATCCCCCCTACTGGGCTAGAAGCGGCCCAATGACAGGCATTCTCTCACCTTCGTGGTTTTCCCACTGTCCTAAGAACACGACTGGAACTCAGTAATGACAGAGCTACTAGGACGCTGTGTATATGACATTGACATAGGTGAGCTGTGATTATAGTTATCAGATGTAGACAGTGTCCAAAAAACACAATTAACCACGTAGGAAAAACCGGAGGTCAGATTGCGATTTATAGAGCCTGTCCCTGTCACGACAGTGATTCCTTTTAGAATTTTTCCTAAGACCAAGCTATTCCTCCTTCAATAGATGTGCATGCACAAGTACACGCACACATGCATGCACACACTTACACCCGCGTGCACTCTATACATATGAAATTTGTAACATTAGCAGTAAAGAAAGCCAGCATTGCCCCACTTGCCGTATAGAACATGGCCATCCGGTTTCTGGAAGGGCTGTCCCAGAAGTTGAGGTAGCAGAGGATGTACGCGGCCCCCACGAGCAGGTTGAACAGTCTCCAATGGCAGGTGCTGTCGATGATGTCACTCTGCTGTGCCACAAGCCAGAAGGTCATCACCAGCCAGTGGGCACCTGGAGGGAGGCAGGCCGTGGAAGTCAGGGTCCCGGAGGGGACCCGGGGAGGGGGAGGGGCACGGACATGGAGACCCGGGGCTCGGAGCCGTCCTCTCTGTCCTGACCACACCTGACTCAGCATCCCAGAGGAGAGATCAAAACCCAGGAGAGACTCACAGGGCACAGAAAACTAGCAGCTTTTCTCTTTGCCTGTAGTATCTCATCTGATCCTCATAAAAGGTAGTTGAACTAATTTGGGGACAAGCACACAAAGGCTAGCTTCAAGGACACTTCCCAAACACTATGTACTGACTCTCTTCCAGTTCCAGGAGGTGCCTAAGGAGGCTGTTACGAACCTCATGGCTCACTATTTTTTTTTTTTTTTGAGAGAGGGTGCAAGTGAGCGAGAGGCAGAGAGAAAGGGAGAGAGAGACAGAAGTGGGTCTCGTGCTCACCTGATGGGGGCTTGAACTCAGGAACTGTGAGATCAGGGCCTGAGCCATAGTTGGCTGCTTAACCAACTGATGAGCCACCCAGGCACCCCTGGCTCACTATTGTTTACTAGTTCAAGAGCTGAAAACATCTGCATCCAAAGGAAAGATCTGTATGTGGTCCAGCTATAATTTTTATTCCCCTATTTTAAGATGAATAATATCTTACTGAAGTTTGAGCTGAATTTGTTTTTAAAAAAATGAATAAAAAAGCTCATCTCTCTTTAGGAGCACAATTTCTTTCAAAAATTTCTCCTTCCTGCCAACAGGTGTATTAATGTTTGTTCCAGGCTTCAGTGTAAATATCTGTCAGTGTCTCCTGTTCTCTTAAAACATGAGTACACTGTTCCTTCTTACAGAGTGCATTGCCTGATGGCCAGAAGAGATACCTCTGCTTGGTGGGGACACCGAGACCCCCGCAGGGCTCCCGCAGGGTCAGGCAGACCCCATAGTCACTCTCACATCCACGTACCTAGACTGAGGGCGGGGGGTGACAGGTGGGCTCAGTGGAGATGCCCTATTTGAAACAGAGAAGATGTCCAAAATCAGCATTCAGAAGAAACGGAGGGCTGTCAGAAGCTGGGCACTGTACATTTTTGTGTTAGGTCAGGACAAGTGGGACCCTACACCTCCCTCCTGTTTTTCAAAATTTTTTTTTCTATTTTTTTTTTTCAACGTTTATTTATTTTTGGGACAGAGAAAGACAGAGCATGAGCAGGGGAGGGGCAGAGAGAGAGAGAGACACAGAATCGGAAACAGGCTCCAGGCTCTGAGCCATCAGCCCAGAGCCTGACGCTGAGCCATCAGCCCAGAACCTGACGCGGGGCTCGAACTCACGGACCGCGAGATCGTGACCTGGCTGAAGTCGGACGCTTAACCGACTGCGCCACCCAGGCGCCCCTCCCTCCTGTTTTTCTACAGAAAAGATCTCAGGCGTGATACAGGACATGGTCTTTCGAGGAGCTCTCACAGCGGCTGCAGCTGTGGTCTGGAGCTGGCCGGGCTGAAGACTGGGCTATCTAAGCCACGGGAGTGTGTCTCCAGAGAGAAGCGCCATATGCAGCCCCCTCCTGGGGGGGTGGGGGGGTGGAGTCTACTCCTCCGTGCTCTTGACTCTAGGCTGGCCATGACTACTTTGACGGGCAGAATACAGCAGAAGCCATGCTGATCCAGCTCTCGGCCGGTCTTAAGGGGACCGGCAGCTTCCCTCTGCTTTCTCTTGGAACCCCCGCCACCCTGTCCACAGCCCAGGCCGCTCTGCTGGAGAGAAAGGGCACGCGGGCACCCGCCGTGGCAGCGAGACCACCGTCTGTGCAGCCAGCCCAGTGGAGCCTCCTTATGAATCCTACAGCACCCACCTGAGGCCCCCCCCTCTGAGCAAGAACCCCCCAGGTGCCCAGCGGGGCCCCCCAGAACCGGGGATGATGGTCGTGAATGGTTACTTTAAGGCATTAAGTTCTTTATATGTAAGTGATGAATCACGAAATTCTATTCCTGAAATCATTATTACACTACATGTTAACTAACTTGGATTTAAATTAAAAAACAAATAAATAAAAATAAATAAATAAATGGCGGGGGATAAAATAAAATGCATCCAAAAAAATTAATAAAAGACCAAAAGGCATTATGTTCCGGGTGGTCTGTTACACACAGCAACAGCCAGCCACAGCATTCGCCCTGCTTACCTCCAAACACTAAAACCCAGACGCGGTGGGCTCCGAAGAAGAGAACCAGACTCAGGACGCGGGCTCCCACCATGCCCATCCTCCAGAGCTGCTGGCAGAGCAGGGCGGCCCAAGGTGTGAAGACGTGGCCCGGCTTCACGAAGCCCATGAAGCAGGCATAGCACACCAGGGCCCAGGACAGCGCGGACCAGGAGCACAGGGCGCTCACGCCTGGAAGGCAAGCAGACAACAACAGTATTGGTGGGCCGTCTCACGTCCCCGTACAGCCCGGCTGCTCACGGGGCATCCCGAACCCAGCACCCGGATGGGCGGGGAGCGCGGCAACTCTGTGCACAGACACGAGCACGCACGCCCAGGAAGAAATGAGGACGCGCGGGAGGCGGTTCCTCTGGTTCCTCTGCACAGCCCAGTGCGTGCTCTTTCCTCGGGCCCTTCCTTTCTAAGCCCTTTAAGAAAAGAGCCCGGGCCACTGACCCTTGCAGCCCTCCGTCCGAGCTCTGTTGGTAACGAAGCAGCTGTAGGAGAACTCCTGAGCAGGGAGCTCCATCCCAAACGTACTTTGCTGGGCAAACTCTCTCTGGTCCCAGCCTTCGGCAGCGTGACAGGCGTGCGCGACACGTGTGGGGAGTGTTTTCCTGTAGCCAGTGTTCCTTCGTGTGGGGGGTTAGTCAGAGAAATAAAGCCAGAACACAAATCGTGCCAGGCCCCACGATAAAGATGGACGGAAGGACGGCACAGTCTTGAGTTTTAGGTACTTTGTGTAAGCACATACAAATGTGGGCGCTCAGCAAAGAGGGAGGAGGAGGAGGAGGCTGGCAGAGAATCAAGAAGTGACCAGGAGAAAAAGAGAGAGAGAGAGAGAGCCGACGCCACAGAAAACGTTGACTGGTAACACTGGTGACGTTTCGTGGGCCAGACTTGTTCTTGGACGGTTAGGCCTCTGGCTGTGTCAAGCTAGGCCAGGGCCTGAGGACATGGGAGACGCTGAGGCACTGATGCCCCTGAGGAGCAGCGTGTGGTTCCTTCCCAAGGCACGTCTGGGTCATGTGACTTCGCACAATTTCTGCCTTGTGGACTGACCCCACGAAGGAAGCCAACCTCAAACAGATACCTGTTTTAGCTGCCATCTCATGCCAGGGAGCATGGGCGGCCCTAATCCTCCCAAGCAGGGGCCGATCTTGGGTTGCAAGTTTTTTCTAAGTAAGGCATCCGTTGTAACTCCCCTGGGGAAGTCTCGGGGGGTCTGCGCTCGGGGTTGGACGTGTCTCACCTGGCACAACATCTGTGAAGTCCGAGGCGAGGAAAACATGCGTCTGGAGGAGCAGGTGGGGCCCGGTCTGGAGGAGGGCTTCCAGGAGGCGGAGGGCGGACAGGTCGGCCTCCTGCAGCAGCAGCTGGCCTCGGCTGGAGGCTTCCCGCTCCTTCTGTAGAGCAGTGGACGCGGCGTCCCAGTGCCTAAGGATGAGCGAGGGCTCGGGGTGCAGAGTCAGACTGTGACAGCTTTAACAGGATGCCTCACCCCCTTTTCTGGCCTATCATATACAGCATCCTAAATTTTGTTTTAATACATGTGTATATTTTTTTGAGAGACAGCGAGTGAGCATGAGCAGGGGAGGGGCAGGGAGAGAGGGAGACAGAATCTAAGCAGGTTCCGCACCATCAGAACAGAGCCCGACGTGGGGCTTGAACTCACAAACCATGACATGATGACCTCAGCCAAAATCCTGAGTCGGACGCTTGACCGACTGAGCCACGGAGGCGCCCCTCCCATGCGGCATTCTAGAGAACACCACGCTGAAGCGGGCAGGTGTCACTCGGGTGCCACAGTGGGTGATTGCTCTTCACGGGTGGCCGGGAGGGCGGGGGTGGCATGACAGGAGCCTGGACCCAACAGGCTGGCTGGGGACTGCTCAGAGCCCTGCGAGGCGTGGAGCTAACCCCAGCCTGCGTCTTCCACCCCAGGACCTGCTGGGATGGGAATTAATTCACCCAACAAATGCATATTGCAAGACACCATGCTGTCCTTGCTTTAGAGCGTAAAGAAATGAGAGAACTCTCGTCCTCGTCCTCACAGAACGTGGAACTTTGTGCGCCTCTGAAACTGAGACAGGCACAGAGCTGAATAAGGAAGGACGGTGTGTGTGGGGGGGTGCTTCGCTGGGGACCGGGCAAGAGAGACGCCTGGAAGGTGACGGGAAGGTGGGGCTCTGGTGGCCCTGCGAGGTAGCTCAGGCCCTGAATTTCAGGTGATGGGGTTTGGATTTTGCCCTGGAAAAAGGACTTGGCAGACCTGTGTGTGTGGTGTTTGGGGTATGGCTGACCGTGTTCCTATGTGTATGTGATGGACTGAATGTCTGTGTCCTTCCAGAATCCCTAGGCTGAAGTTCTAGCCCCCAGCGTGATGGTTTTAGGAGGTGGGGCCTCCAGGAGGTAATTAGTTTTCGACGAGGCGCTGAGGTGGCCTCCATGATGGGAGGAGTGCCCTTACGAAAAGAGGAACAGCGACCACTCTCTGAGCCTCTGCTCACGTGCACCGGGGCCAGCCACGTGAGCACACACAGCAAGACGACCGCGAGCCAGGAAGCCGGCCCTCACCACGAGCCGAATGTGCGGACAACTTGATCTTGGGTTTGCAGCCTCTGGGACTGAGGAAACAGGTGTCTATTGTAAGCCACCCTCCCAGGCCCTTACACGTACGTGTGTAGGTGTTGTGTGAGCTGCAGAAAGATCAGGAAGACGGCTCGTGTACTAGTCCCAGCAATAACGGCTGCAGGCTTGAGTGAGAACGGAGAACGGGGGTGGGAAGCAGGGAGCAGACGGAGGAGATCTGGGGGGTGGCCGGGGACCTGGTGATGGACAAGGGGGCTGCCGCACGGCGTGCTCTGGACAGAAACAAGCCAGAGTTTCCAGGGGGACGCCCGACGGGCCGGGAGGATATGCCGGCCTCAGACAGAGGCATTTGAGGATGGGGACACGGCACACAGAGGCACACAGACAGCAGTGGCCCAAGGACAGAACCCTGGGGACCGTTCCCACTGAGAGGCCTGCACGAGAAGGAGAAGGCAGGCCAGGCTGGGAGGATAGAAGCAGGAAGCGAGGAGGGCAAGCTTTCGAAAGGACCGCACAGCGGCCAACATCAAGTGCACAAAGCTAACAGGATGCTGCGGGTCTGGAGACCTCCGACCGCCAACTGCCTGTTCCCAGGAGTCAGGCCTGGCCCAGAGGACAGCAGGAAGGGGAGGCCAGTCCCCAGTGGTCCACAAGACTCCGCGATCACAGGCCCTGGGGACACACTGGCTCCCCCAGGCTGGGCGACCTTCCTACGGTGCACGAAAAGCAACCAACACAAAAGAAAAGAAATTAGGAAACGCTCCCGTTCCTGCCTTCCATAAACCCGTCCCAGAAACCTCTGCCGATACTGCCCTGTTACGAAAGCTGTCTGCAAGCTGATATGGATCACCATCCTTTACCACCGGGCGCCGTGGACTTTGGGCTTCCACACAAGGGTCTCCCCCGTGCACCAGTGTCCCTCCCTCATGAGCAGGAACAAGGGAGATCACTACACCTGACTGTAGCAGGTGTCCACCAACTCTAGAGGGACGCGAGCCTGTCTTGTCCGAGTTCAGAAAAACCGGAAGTCATTTCAATTTACCTGCTCCTAGCTCAGAGCACGACACACCTTCACATCACCTGAAAAGCTCCTCTCCAAGGAGCTCCCTGGGGCGCTGGCCGCAGGCCACAAGCCTCCCTGTCATCTCTGGCCAACATGTCCACGGTCAGGGCCGATGGGGGTCCTCTTTGAAACAGGCTTATTCACGGTCCTGAGGGCCCAGGAGAGATGCTTAAGGAAAAGTTTTCCTTTTTCACGATTGGGAATCCTGGATGGGACTGATTTCTTTTTTTTTTTTTAATTTTTTTTTTCAACGTTTATTTATTTTGGGGACAGAGAGAGACAGAGCATGAATGGGGGAGGGGCAGAGAGAGGGAGACACAGAATCAGAAACAGGCTCCAGGCTCTGAGCCATCAGCCCAGAGCCCGACGCGGGGCTCGAACTCACGGACCGTGAGATCGTGACCTGGCTGAAGTCGGACGCTTAACCGACTGCGCCACCCAGGCGCCCCTGGATGGGACTGATTTCTTACTGGGCCTTCGAAGCTGTGACCTCTGACAAGAACACAATGGTAAGGAAAACAACAACAAAGAAAGCCACAACTGTAAACATCAGGGGATTATAGCTTCCCTTTCAGTCCTGAATCATCTGTCCCCGAAGCCTTCACTAGTTCAAGGCGCATTTTCATTGGGCTTTCACCACCTGTTGGAGCTAGCAGGAGGCACAAAAGGAAAGGAAAGATCTTCTCTAGAAGCCCAAGGCTCAGCCGGGGAAAGAAACCACGTGCACCTGGAACGTTTAAGCCGGAAGAAAATCATGTGGAAATGCGCAGTGTGAATGGTGGATCGTGCTGGAACCAGTCCAGGGACCGGGGACGTGGTCAGAGAGGGCTCTCAGGAAAGGAGCGGTGCACGCACCTTGGACAAGCAGCTGGGGAGCGGGGTCTAAGAGAGCGTTTGTGGGGCTGGTGGGCCGGGGCCGAAGAGGGCCCCTGAAAGGGCGGCTGCATGAGGGGAGCAGTGAGGCAGGGGCCGGCCAGCAGGAGCCTCTTCGGGTCTGGCTGAGGGTTTGGAAATAAAGAAGCAGCCAGGGGGAATGCAGTCCACCTGGTGTTCTGAACGGGGATCTGGATACCATCACAGAGTCTGGAAGTCAGACTGAGATCACTGGAAAGCCGTTGGGGATGCCCAGGGTCAGAGCTGGGGCCAGGTGGGGGCGGCCGAGGGCAGGAAGAGGACTGGTCAGTAGCTCCCGTCACATTCCGTCCCTGGGGTTGATGCCTCCATCTGGGTCCCCCTCGCTCTTGCCGGGATTTCCCGCAGCCTGCCGGCCTTTGGT
This sequence comes from Felis catus, assembly GCF_018350175.1. Classification (NCBI taxonomy): domain Eukaryota; kingdom Metazoa; phylum Chordata; class Mammalia; order Carnivora; family Felidae; genus Felis; species Felis catus. The sequence goes on from NC_058371.1 coordinate 6,772,032, forward strand.
CTCTCCCCAGCATGTCCCTTTGCCTTTACTGTCCCCGCAGCCATCTCCCTAAGTGCCTCATTTGACCATGTGTGTCCTTTGCTTACACCTTTCCAATGGGTCTCAGACGCCTGGAGGGTAGAACCCAAATTCCTTCCCTAGTGACAAGTCCCTGCAGGACCCAGCCCAATCGGTCTCCCATCTAGAAAATTCTTGCCTGTGCTCACATTATGGCAAAGTGCTAGTTGACCAAGCACAGCATCTGAGCGAGCCCTTCTGCCTCTCCATGTGCCTTGGAAGCTGTCTGCTGGGTGGGCCGGGCCTCCGCATCCAGGCGGATTGGGTCGGCCACCTCCTCGGCCCTGACACTAGGGTTCCCTCGCCAGCACCTGGTTCTCAAACTTGAGCTCTAGTCACCTGGAGGCCTGTTTCAGTACAGTTGCTGGGCTCCAGGCTCAGATTTTCTGGTTAAACAGGTGCGTTTGGAGAATCACAGACAGTCTGCTGTGCTGTGATGTGGGTCCAGGCACAGATGGACGACTGGGTTTTTAAGGAGTTCCTGGTGATGATCAGTGGCTGGTGCCCAACCGGCCGACAGCCACTGCTACCGCGGGAGCCTCCCCCAGGCTGTCCCCCAGGGCTGCGAACGCCTTCTCTCTGTTCTTCTGAGTTCCCGGCTTTCGGTTATGTCCCCAGCCAGGCCTCAAAGACCCCATCTCAATCATGGGTATCTAGACCCTTTCGTCACACACGTCACCGAGTGTGAACAAATGCATACTGGGCGGGTCGAGCTGTGTTGGTGATGGTGTGAGATTTCTAGTTGCGTTAGGAACAAACGCTTTAAATTGACCTTTGGAAAGACAGTAGTAGTTCAGCTAATGCAGGCCTTGGGAATGAAGTTTCCCAGCAAGCTGTGCTCTGTCCTCAGTGACAGCTTAAGTAGAAAGTCATACAGGGGCGCCTGGGTGGCGCAGTCGGTTAAACGTCCGACTTCAGCCAGGTCATGATCTCGCGGTCCGTGAGTTCGAGCCCCGCGTCAGGCTCTGGGCTGATGGCTCAGAGCCTGGAGCCTGTTTCCGATTCTGTGTCTCCCTCTCTCTCTGCCCCTCCCCCGTTCATGCTCTGTCTCTCTCTGTCCCAAAAATAAATAAACGTTGAAAAAAAAAAAAAAAAAAGAAAGTCATACATATCCACCTCATCCAGAATAGTCTGTCACAGGCCTACAAGCTCGAAGAGTATGCACACTTCTCTCCACTTTCACACTTTTTGGCGATGTTAAACCTGAGATAGCGAGCAGCTTGAGGTCATGGCTATGGCTATATTTCTTTTAAATCTTTTTTTAAATTGGGGTAAAATACACATAAAACTTGCCATCTTAACCATTTTAACTGTACAGTTCAGTGGTATTAATAATTAATATATGAGGCGCCTGGTGGCTCAGTCGGTTAAGTGTCTAACTTTGGCCCGGGTCATGATCTCAGGGTTCGTGAGTTCAAGCCCCACATCTGGCTCTCTCCTGTCAGCACAGAGACCACTTTGGATCCTCTGTCTCCCCCACTCTCTCTGCCCCTCCCCTGCTTTCATTCTCTCTCTCTCAAAAATAAATAAACATTAAAAAGTTTTTTTAAATGATTAAAGTAATAGAATTTAACACTATAATTTGATAGATCATTAATAATTTGTAGTAATTCATAATGCTGAGCAACCATCACCACCATCCACCCTCAGAACCTTTTTATCTTGTAAAACGGACACTCTGCACCCATTAAACACTAACCTCCCCATGCCCTCCTCTCCCCCGGCCCCTGGCAACACGATTCGACTTTCCGTCTCTATGAGATTGACTACTCTACATGCCTCATATAAGTAGATTACACACTATTTACCCTTTGGGGACTGCCTGACTTTACTTAGCATAAAGTCCTCAAGACCCATCCATGTTGTAGCACTGAAGAATTTCCTTCTTTTTAGGGACTAAATAATACTCCATCAGGTGTGTAAACCACATTCCGCTCAGCCATTCATCTGCTGACTTGCTTTGCTTGGTGGTCCTTCCTGTTTTAGCAATTGCGAATAATGTTGCCATGAACACGGGCATGCAAATATCTTTTCCAGACCTTGCTTTCAACTCCTTGGAGTTCAATTTCCTAGGGAAATACCCAGAAGTACAATTGCTGGACCACACGGTAATCCTGTTGAACTTGTTGAGGAAAATCCATCCTGTTCTCCAGAGTGGCCGCTCTGGTCTGCGTTCCCACCAGCAGCGCAAGAGGGTTCTCCTTTCTCCACATCCTGGCCGACACGTGTTGTTTCTTGTGTTAATTTTAGCCATCGTGACAGGTGTGATGCAGTACCTCATGGCGGTTTTGATTCCCATTTCCCTGATGACAAGGGAGGTTGAGCATGGCTGTATTTTACATACTTTTAAATAGACGTAACCTTAAAATTCACTTCAACTTCCCTTTTAAGAACTTGTAGCTTCCGCTAAAGAAAAATTTCTAAGCCAGGACAGGTCCTAAGGTTGGGATGAGTTACACAGTCCTCCATTGTTTCATGCTGAGGTTCCAAATGGATTCACAGGCTTAAACATTTTTTAAAAAACATGTCCGCAACATGTATCATTATAGTGGAAATGTAAAAGCTAAATGGAGAAAAGTGGCTGATTTTGTTTAAACAAAGGATCACAAATGTCAGGGTCACTTGAATAGAATCAGACTTCCCATCAACATAGTATATATCATTTGGAATAAAAAAATACATATATGTTTTAAGCTCTTGTATTTTTCATAAGGTACTTTGCTTCAAGAGGTTTGTGTTTTCTTAGTTTTCCTGTTCTTAGCAGATTCTTCTGCATTAGGTTATAAAGTCACTTAAAGTGTGATCCATTCTTAAAGGCCAGTCAGGATTGTGCCAAATGCAATTGTTTTGGCTCCCCCTACAGGTGCTTCGGAAAACTGCACTTTTTCTTGAAAGGCTTCTTCGCAGGCTTTAAGACAGTCTTGCAAAATTTAGGGTAGACTTAGAATAAGGACCCCACCTCACCCAGCTTTCTCTCTGGAAACCCAACAGGCCCATCCAGGATGAGATGCAGAATGGTTGCTTTCTACTTCTACTTTCGAAGCTTTCTTCTATGGAGGTGGATTTCTGTTTGTGTTTGGATCTCGGAAACACGGCAAACCTCATAGCTTCTGCTTGCACGGGCTGTTTATAAGACAGGGAGTCAAATTTGTGGCTCACCGTGAACAACTGTCCGTTTTCACTCTGTCCTGTTTTCTAGCATTATCGTTCCTCTTCCTGGCTTTTCTCATGTCTTTTTATTTTGTCCTTGTAAATTATGTGGGTTTTTAAATTTTTTTTAACATTTATTCATTTTTGACACAGAGAGACAGAGCATGAACAGGGGAGGGTCAGAGAGAGAGGGAGACACAGAATCTGAAACAGACTCCAGGCTCTGAGCTGTCAGCACAGAGCCCGATGCGGGGCTCGAGCTCACAAGCCACGAGATTGTGACCTGAGCCGAAGCCGGACGCTTAACCGACTGAGCCACCCAGGCGCCCCTGTAAATTATGTGGGTTTTTAAAAATTCCCTTTAAACTTACTTTTTTAAAATAAAAAGAGATACAGATGACAAGTTGTCTCTACTGAGGTCTCACTTTCATGACTCTCTTCCCTTATCCATTTTAGTGTTTAAAAACACTAGTGTGTACCAGAAACTCTTAGCACCACTTACGAAATGTTGAGGGAGCATGGGGGAGAAAAGAATCCGGAATCACAGGCGATACCAGCAGAGTGTCGTGGGCCTGACCCAGCCCCATCCCTGAAGAAAGCACTGGATCGGATGGGCCCAAGGGTCCCCACACAGCCCCAGAAGGCAGATTTATCGGGCAATTATTCTGGAAGCTTCTCTCAAGTGACTGGCATTCACTGAACTCTCCTTTTGAATCATCAAATGTTCAGTTATCTAACCTCAAGGTCACATACGTGAGGACCTACAGGGCACCGCAGCCCTTAACGGGTTTCCTACCAGGCTGGGCTGAGGGAAGGAGCTGAAAATACCCACTATGGTGGATGGTGCCCAGCACAAAGGCCTTGAACACAAAGGCCCAGCTTTGGGCAAAACTGCTGTGGCCGCAAATGTGCTTTTGGTGCCTTCAGAGACGGAGGGCTCCAGCTGTGAGCGGCCCAGTGAAATTTGGGGCAGTTGCTTAATGTCCTTACTAGAAGCACCTGCTACATCCTATTCGAGATTCTGCACTGGGTGGAAAGGAGTCATTCCTTTCTGAGACTGATTCCATATGAGGAATCATTCCCTCTTCAGACTCAGCAGAGAAATCAGAAAACTTATTTCAGCTCCTCCAGAGAAAGCCTTGGGGGAAGGCTGAAGGCATAAACCACCCACAGCCCCCAGAAGCACAGCCCAAGATCTCAAACTCGCACTGACTTCCTGAATACCCTTCCAATCCTTGGTGTCTATAACTTAATGAACACTTGAGCTGCATGGCTTTACTGGTATGATCCCCAAACTTTTCTCTCTTTTTAAAAAAGTTTATTTATTTTGAGAGAGAGAAAGAGAGAGAGGAAGGGGCAGAGAGAGGGAAAGACAGAATCCGTGCTGTCAGCATAGAGCCTGATGCGGGGCTTGAACCCACGAACCATGAGATCATAACCTGAGCTGAGATCAAGAGTCAGGTGCTTAACCTTCTGAGCCACCCAGGAGCCCCATCTCCCTTTTTTTTTTTAACATTTATTTTTTTGAGACAGAGAGAGACAGAGCATGAATGGGGAGGGGCAGAGAGAGAGGGAGACACAGAGTCGGAAGCAGGCTCTAGGCTCTGAGCCATCAGCCCAGAGCCCGAAGTGGGGCTCGAATTCATGGACCGCGAGATCGTGACCTGAGCTGAAGTTGGACGCTTAACTGACTGAGCCACCCAGGCGCCCCCCATCTCCCGTTTTTAAAAAAATTCCTGGCAGCTATGGGATTATGAGGTGGCTAAGAGCTGAAATTTGCCATTTACCTAAACTCCCTGCCAGATCTCTCCTGACCCTCCAGGTATCGAGGTGCTCCCAGGGAAAACAGTATCTTACCTGCAGAGGTGAACCACAGGTAAGGCTATTGGGCACTAACTAGGTCCATTGAGGCTGCTTTTTTGTGTGGGAAAAAACAAAAACAAAAAACTAGCTCCCAAATGGCTTCATCCTGAAATGAAGCCTTGATGCAAACGTAACGAGGCCAGTCCTACTGCCTAGTCTGTGGTTAAATCTACATCACCTTCCTCACCTAGGGTAGTAGGGGCTTCAATGCAACTTCCTGAAGCCAGTCACTTTCTATGGCTCCAAAGCCTCGACCAACCAATGGAAACAAGAACAAGACAGAATTCAGCCAAAGCAAAGAAAAAGCTTTCAGAGTCACAGCTGCTTCTGGAAGGAGCCCTCTGATGATAGAGATGCTCAAGGAAGGGCCAGCTGGAAGAGGGGATGCCCGTATCAGAGCAAGGGTTCAAAGCGGGGGCCTTGAGCATTTTCCCAGCCCTGAACTTTTACGACCCCAAGGACAGAAAATGTCCGCTCCTACTGCATGTATGAAATCAGGCTCCAGAGGTGAAAGGAGGCTGTTCTTACCGCTTCCACACGCCGAGCTGAAGGAGGTGTAGCATGACCAACAAGCAATGACCTTGATGTCCATCTGCTCGGAACCACAGATAGCTCAGGCCCTGGACCAAGAAGCCAGGCAGCAGCACAGAAAGGGCCAGCCACCCCCAGAGGGGCTGTCCCGTGATGAAGTAGTAAACCACGGAGCAGAGGCCTGCAGATGAAAGAGGAAAGACGAGGGTGAATGGAAGGCTGGAGGAAGAACGAATGACCGCCAACCCTGCATCCCCAAAACTCAAAGGGCTCTCCACTCGGCCCAGCCCAGGAGCCGGCAGAGCCTGCCAGAGTTCCGGACAGGCGTGAGGTGGAGTGAGGGCACCAGGAAGTTCCAGCGGACCCCAGAGATCAGACACATGGTCATACAGAGGGGCTGTTGGGTTGCATAGGGCAGCACACACCAAATACTTGGCCCCTACTATGTGCATTAAAAAGTGCTAATCCTCAGGGCACCTGGGTGGCTCAGTCGTTAAGCATCTTTGACTCAGTCATGATCTCACTGCTCATGAGTTCAAGCCACACCTGGGGCTCTTGACAGCTCAGAGACTGGAGTCTGCCTGGGATTCTGTGTCTTCCTTGCTCTCTGCCCCTCTTCTGTTCATGCTCTCTCTCTCTCTCTCCTTCAAAAATAAATAAACATTAAAAAAAATTTTTTTTTAAATGTGAATCCTCCTCTTTGGGGATTTATTTTTTTTAATATTTGAGGATGCTAGGGTAGGGTAACAGAGGAGAGTTAGACAAATCTAGGTTGGGATCTGCAGTCTCAGTCAATGAAGTTGGGGGGCGGTGGTGGTGCTTGAAGCTTCCAGGGCTAGTAGATGCACTAATTCACTATAATTATTTTATATGATCATTGTTTGCGTTTTCCAATATTAAAGTTTAAGATGGATTTATGGGCACATAATGCTGTGAACTGTAGTGGAATTGCCCCAGGTCCAGACAGGACCCTGCAGGTCTGGACCGAGGGGGCAGAGCGGCTATTCCCTGCCCCCCCCCTCCCCCCCCAGGCTCTGTCTGGGAGTTGCGACCACCCTGGGCTTCCTGCTCCCCACCCCCTCGTCCCACCGAGGCAAACAGGGTCTTCGGTACAAAGTCTCTGGGTCTCAGGAGGACTCACCGCCCTGCCTAGGTCCAGCAATGCTGTGGCCCTAGTTTGTTCCTGGCTGGGCGGGAAGGAGGGACCAAGGTCTGCGGGACCACCGAGGGTGGGTACTGACATGGGGGTCCTGTGTCTGAGGCCTGCTCGTCGCGGCGCTGGACCCGGGACATTTGCAGCAGCCCTCACTCGGGCTCCTCCCGGGTGCGTGGCCAAGGAGCCTTTGAAACAGCGCAGCGGGGACGCCACAGAGGGACCCACAGGGACAGCGGTTCAAGCTGAGACCCCGCCGACCCGGAGGCAACAACTCGCTCCCAAGGGGAAGGCCGAGAGCCGGAGCGGGCCGGGGTCACCAAACGCGTGCGTGCTGCGAAGGGCGCGGGGTTCCTGGGGTCTGGAGGCCGGGGCCCCATTAGACCCCACGCCTCCCCGCTGAAGCCTCTGCCCGGAGCCTGGCGGAAGTGGGCGGGGCCTCCTCCGCGGCGCCGAAAGAGTTACAAGTTCAAACTGCAAAGGCGCTAAACGGTGTTGCCATCTTGCGTGGCGGGACCGTCTGTCCCCAGCGGGCCGCGTCTGGCCCGGTCCTGCACCCCGCGGCGGACCCCCTGTCCCCCGGGGCCACGCGGACGCCTCCCCCGGCGCCGAGACCCCCAGGCCGGCCCGGGCCCGGAAGAGTCGGGCGCGATCAGGCCCGCGCACGGCACAGCTCGCGCCTCAGCCCCCGCTGAGTTCAGAAGGGCTTTTGCGGAGGGAAGGGCGGAATGCACGTGCCCAGGCTCCGGGGGGGGGGGCGTGCATACGCGGGGTCCCACCTAGGACGGTGACGGGGCGGGGGCGGGGTGCCACCTGCTCGCAGAGCTGAGCGCGGGCCCGGGCCAGGCTGCCCGCCGCGGCAGGGGTGGCGCGGGAGTCCGGAAGGGTCGGGGGGGGGGCAGGAGGGGTGCGCGGGGTGGGCACTCACGCGCGCTCTCCTCGGCCGCCTGCAGCAGGGCCGAGAGCCCCAGGGCCCCCGCGTGCATCGTCGGTGTCGCCGGGCCGCCTCCTGGCCCCCGCCCCTTCCCCTGCCCGCCCCCCGAGCCAGGGAGGCTTCCGGCCCCAGAACCGACGGCGGGGGGCGGGAGGGGCTCGGGGTCCGTGCCGGTTCCTCCCTGGCTGCTAGCCAGGCGCGGCGGCACTGAGTTTTCTGGTGCCTGGGTGGGCAAGCACAAATCAGATCAGGCCTCTCCACAGGGGCAGCAGCGTTTCTCTGCCGTTGCCCAGACTTGGTGAGGGGCCCTGGAGGGTACTTCGTGGTCGATGTGACTGCAGGTAGGCTGGTCACGAGACGGTTAAACTGGTCACGGCCTCCGGGGGCCGCTGAAGGACAGCCCTGTTAACCACTAGTCAGAGTGCGTTTGTGTGGATGGCGTTGGATTGGAGGCGTTAATTGGTCTTTTTGAAATTTCACAGGGGATGTTAACTGGCATCTTCCTCTGCGTCTCGCCCTCAAATTCATCTCTGTCCTCCCACTTTTTCCAGATGGGCTTGAGGTTTAACCAAGATTGCAATGCGCAGGAGGGAAAGCTGCGTATCCGAAAACCTCGTCTCCGGCTACGTCAGTCCACCTATATTCGTGTGCTGTTTACAGTATAATTTATGGAAGAAGTGGTATTCAGGCATGCTGGTGGTGATGATGAATTTGGTGTCTTTAACGCCTAAAGCAGGCAATTGGCCAAACCATTCCTCCTTTTTATTCTGGGGGGAGTTTTCCAGCCACCATTCTTGAGTCAAGGACACGTTTGCCACTTCCGTAGGATCTTGCTGTACTGATCACACCGGTTTAATTCGATGGACTACTGCCCCCTTCCCTACAAAAGCCCTGTAGTAGGAAAAGCCACAGTGGAAGAACTTACCATCTTGAAGGGGAAGCATGGAGTTGGACCACCCAGTGAATCTACAAAGCAAGGAGACCTACAGTGATTACCTACTGTGATACTTATTTGCCAAACTAAAGCCACTGAAGCCACAAAGACATCTTGGGTTCTTCCCTACGGCTCCACTGATTGTCATGAAATGCTTTGTTTCAATGAGATCATGCTTGTTTGTCCTAAGAGGCTCCCGGTCCTACCACAGCCGCTTCCATTCACTTGTCAGTGCGTGTCTGGTTTTGTCATCACAACTGCAAATTCTGCCCTCTAGGTGTCTCCCCGCTTCAGAGACTCAGCTGCAGTACGGGAGATCACAACCTCCTGTAAACCTCTTGAACTGTCTTCCCTCGAAGCCGATACAAGGGGGCAATTCTAAAGCCTGGGTTTTCATTCCTTCAGCTTCATTTTCTCCAAAACCTCACAGACAAAAGTCCCTTTTGTCTACTACAGCCTCTCCTTTTATTCACCTCCAGTTCCCAGATCCCCCTTTTTCTGGTTTTCCTGAAAAGGCAGTATGTTGCTATTTGTACACGTTGGAAGCAGGACTGTCCTCTACTAGAAGAGGAATATAAAATTGAAATCAGGTGTAGAAATTAGTGTTGGGGGTAGAGAGTGTTTATGGTTGGGGAGAGATCATTCTGGTATTCCATACTTTCTTCATTTCGTGTTTAGAAAAAACATTTTTTCCTTAATTCCCAGGTATTATTTGAGGGATATACATGTATCCTACATTTTGTACATTACAAAAAGAATTCAATGACTTAGAAGTTTGAAGGAGGGTATGTCTCCTGGGACAGCAGCAGTTTGAATAAGAGCCACAGTTAATGTGTCCTTCCTTGAAGCTTGGTGGCGGAGGGGGGGGGGGGGGCGGAGATTGAAAGGAAAAGTGGAAAACATCATGGAGAAAAGGTTTATTGTCCCTGGAGGCTAGCCTTCAGTCAGAAAATAGCAGTTCCCACCCCAAATGATAGCAATGGGATGACAGATGGTGAGTGGGCATGGGGTCATGCAGAAATCTCAGAAACTGGAGGATTGTGTATTGCTAATGTGTAAATGCCCTACCCTGCATCTGACCCTTTTGTGTTAGACTGGAAAAGGCAACCACAGATTCCTTCCATGTTCAGGTGCCCACCTTTCTGCCATATGACTTTTCTACTTTCTCCATGAAGAAGTGGAAGGTGCAGCATCCCCAGCACCAGCACATGGCACCGTACAAGGCACCAGAGTGGCAGTGTTGGCCGTGTGGGGCTCCTTATAGTTTCTGAGAGCCCCGAGCTCTCTCTCTTCTCCCAGTCCTTGGGGTGGGAGCTGCTGTGCGTTTTTGGCTTTTCCATTTCTCCCAGTTCATTTAGTCAGTTCCCAACATTAAATTCTCTCTGTTAAAATACCCAGTGTGGATTCGATGGACACTGTGTTCAAACTCTAATGGCATTAAGACAGCTCCTAGGTTGGTTGCTGCATTGAGCTAACTATGCATAAGAAACTAACCCCATCTGCCTTGCTCTTAAGGGATCTCTTCCTAGGATCCACAGATGGGACAGTGTGGATTGCAGATTTGTAGAAAATCTGACTATATGGTCACAGCAGGAGAGGACATGAAACACCTCAAACCCAGTGGGAGAGAGTAAATGCTGAGAAATGTGCCTGGTTTCCACCTTTCTCCACATCACAGAGTTGTGCTTACACACGGTCTCCCTGTAACTAGAGGAACCCACAGCTCTTGGTAAGTGTGTGACACTTAGAACAGAGCATGAGCATGGAGAAAAGCCACCTGTGTCCTAAATGAAGGACCGAGGGGGCGGGGGTGTGCTTTCTCTTCTTTGATCCTGTCTTCTCGAATTTTAGGTCACAAATTGCCGCTATGAGCGGAGAAAGGTGTGAGAGGTCACAGAGGCCGGGCCTGTGACAGAGAGCTCACGGGTGTCCTGCTGTGGGTGAATTTGGAAACACACCCCTCTGGGATCTGCAGGGCATGGCATGTGTTGGGAGCAATGGCCGTGCCCCTCTGTTCTCACACACCAGGCCGTGTCCCCCAGGGGAAGCAGGTGCAGTCTCTTATACCGTGCAGCGAGGTTCGCGGGACCTTGGGAAAGGGAGGGAAGAGTGCATGGCTTGGCCGCTGCCCTCGAGGAACCCGTAAACAGGCGATTCCATCACTGGTGTCTGTTTCTGGGGTCTAAACAAATTGCCGTGGTCTCCTACTTTGTAAGAGCCAGCGAACAAGGTGGTGGAATTCGTAGGTGCAGTTTCCACTGGGCGTGTTAATAACAAACTAACATTAACTAACATCCGGGAGGAAAAAAAAGCCAGCGTTTCGCTTGGCTTCTCCGGGTGTCGTGTTGGCCACGGATCCGTTTTTGAGGCGCCTGCCTCACCCTGAATCATTGAGGGGAGTTTAATGCTGTCTGTACTCCCAGACATGGGCCTGAGGACAGCCTGATTCAACAGATGCTCTGGTAGATGAGGTTGTTCCTTGCCTCGAAATACAGTGAATTGGTAGAAAATCTGAGATGCAATGAGGCCGACAGATCAGGAGACTGTTGCCATTGAAAAGATAGTTTGTTGTTCACCGATCCCAAGAGGAAGGGTATACCGCTCGGGGACATCTGGGGTGGGGAGCAGGGCCAGTCAGCGGGCAGAAGGCACAGGGGACTGTGGGCATGGGTCTTTATTGGGGTTTCCACGGGAAGGAGTGGATGAGGCAAGGGATGTAGGTTTAGGACTGGGGAGTCTGAACAACTGGCGGCCTCCCGGGCTTGGGGCCGCCCCTCCTTGTCTGGCCCCTGCCCTGGGGTCGTAGGGCAGGTGGAGAGTGGCCTGGGGTGTGAGAGCCTGATGGAGGAGGTGGTTGGGGTGTGGGATCTGGACTGGGTGGTTTGCACTAGAAAAGTCCACGGGCAGTTGTTTGCCGTCCCTAGGAAATGGCCAGCTCTGGGAGGGGGGTCCCTACAGGGTGAGCAAGGCCCCAGCGTCAAAGCATCTGGGTAGAGAAGATGAAAATCATGGATAATACATGCTCTAACATGCCTTCTCTTAGCCATGCTCTGCAATACCTCTCAATCGGTGCAGTTTACAGTCCCGTCTGCTGACTCAGGGCCTGACCGGATGCCAACGGATGCCAACGGGGACGAAGCGACCGCGTCATGTCTCAGCTCAGCCCCTCGGCACTCAGCTTCCATGAGGAGAGCGTGCCAGCGGCGGCCAGCGGCGGCCACCGGCCGGGACCCGTGCATTTCGGATGAGAGATGCATGGAGCCAGCCTGCCGCCCGGGGAAGAGGCCGCATAGCCAGGTGCACACAGACCTCTGGCTCCGCTAAGACACTGAGATGTGCAGACGTTTGCTGTTGCAGCCCACGGTGATCAGTACAGTCACCTGGGATTTTTGATGCACAGGGATCTCCAGGAGCTGGTTGGGTCCCCGTTCCTCAAGAGGTGTTTAGATCTGTACGGAAGACATCGTGCCTGAATTCACCTGTCACCTTGAAGGCTCTTCTTCCCAGTTGTTCAGTCTCACCTGTGAAACTTTTAGGTGTACCATGTGTCTTCACTGTAGTAGTTTTGTTGCTATAGTTTCCCCCCAGTCTCTGCTTCATGGTTCATTCAGACACTCACATGTCTGTTTCCTAGGTCAGTATGTGATCCTCCCCTTAATGGAGTTCCAGACTCCAGTGCTGTGTGTCTCGTCTGCCTCTGCTCTGCATGTGCTCCCACTTCTGTTCTTGTGTTCCTGCTAGTGTCTAACCTACCATCCTGTGTCCCCAGTCCTGATCCCTGACCTGTCACCCCACCCCCATCCTAGTCCTTGACCCCTTAGTCCCACTGTTTTTTTTTTTTAATTTTATTTTTTATTTTTTAAAATTTACATCCAAATTAGTCAGCATATAGTGTAACAATGATTTCAGGAGCAGATTCCTTAGTGCCCCTTACCCATTTAGCCCATCCCCCCTCCCACAACCCCTCCCATTAACCATCAGTTTGTTCTCCATATTTCTAAGTCTCTTCTGTTTTGTCTCCCTCCCTGTGTTTATATTATTTTTATTTCCCTTCCCTTATGTTCATCTGTTTTGTCTCTTAAAGTCCTCATGAGTGAAGTCATACGATTTTTGTCTTTCTCTGACTGCCCTTGGTCCCACTCTTATCCTCCTTTGCCTTGTGGCGAAAGGACTCTGATGAATTGTTCGAGACAATTTAAAGTTATGCCAAAACATGTAATTAGGGGATATCGTATTCAGCGGATTGGTTTTGGAAATTAGATCATGGAGAGTCGGTTATTCAGAGCTTTGGCTTTGAGGCATTGAGAAAATCCCAGCGCCCGGACGATGCTGTTGGAGGGGTAGCCCCCGTTACACTGAGTGCCGCTAGATGGCGCCCAAGAGGGCAAAGTCCTCATCCGGGCCCCTGGGTCCCTTGCAGAAGGAGAGCCTGCAGGTTTCCGCTTCCTCTGGTGAGATACAGGTCCGCCCTCAGAATTGCACGGTGAGTTCATGGGCAGAGCTGGAGACCTGCAGCTTCCTGCCTTAAAAATGTGGTGGAAGAAAGAATTGCGAATGAGGCGGTTTCCTCTGGGTGGTCACGCGGGAGGGTTCCGATGGGGCTTTGGGGAAGCCGCCAAAGAGCAGCCGCTGGAGGCGGTCCCGGAGGCGCGGGGATGTCCAGCCTCGCTGAGTGTTTGGCTTCTGCTTCTTTCTTGGTCAGGTGGCGGCAGGGCTGTTCACTGGCGAGGGGAGAGAAAAGGGAAGGTGAGTCCCAACTGCGTCTTACGCAATCACTCTTGCCCTCGGTTTCTCCTTTCCCTGCATCGCCACCGGCCACCGTGTTTTAGGGAAATGCTTAAAACGTTTCTTGCTCTCTTTGGGACGTCCCCGGGGTGAGCCTTTGCGGAGCTGCGCTGTCTCACCGTCCCCCATCCCCGGGGGGGGGGGGGAGGGGGGCGCAGACCTCCACCGTGTGCTGCTCCCTTTCGGCAGGTGAGGCAGCGGCGTCCGCAGGTGCAGCGTCCGCAGCCGCGGCGTCACGGAGTTATGCCTGAAGAGGGTGCCCCTGCCACGGGGGCGTGGAGAGGACACGGGGGACAGACGAGGGAGGGAGCGCGTGGTGCTGTGCTGGCGGGGCGCTCCTCATACCAGCCGTTTACATTCAAGGATCCGGGCGTTTCTGGCAGGGACACTGGAAATGGCTGGACTTAGGTCACCCGGTTGCCTTTCTCTAGCAGGCCACTTACTGGGTGACAAGATAGCAAAGATGGGGGCTGGTGGGGAGAGTTGGAGCCTGAGCCCCATGCCGGGGGGGGGGGGGGGCGGGGGCGGGGGGGCAGGGTAGGGGAAGCTCCTTGGGGTCCGCTGGAGAACCAGCAAGTGCAGCCCAGCAGAAGGGGGAAGCCAGACAGCTGTAGCACAGGTGAGCAGCCGGTGTCGGAAGTGGACCAGAAACCCGGCTGATAATCAGGTGTGTTCTTCTGGAAGAGCAAACGTAATGCACCCCACCCCCATCCAGGGGACCAAGTATGAGGAAGAAAGGGGCCCAGGTAGGACCCCCTTCCCAGCCCTCACACACCCCACTCCTCAGGTGTAGCCTGTTCCGGGGAAGGACCGTCCAACAGGATGTGAGACTGAAGTTTGAAAATAGATGAGCCTACGCCTTAATAACCAGAGGACATTCTTTAATAACTGGAAGTTTCCCAAACGTGATGGAATGGGACTGAGACACCATTAGCGGCTTTTGGTTTGTGACCTGATACGTTGAGATGTTCCAGTCAAACCAGTGATAGTTTGCTGGGTGAATTTTCATAAGCATTTCATGCTTTAATTAGCATGTTGGGCATGATCTTAAAGGAGGAAGAATAAGGGTCCGGGAGGGGGTGGAGAGGGGCCCAGACCATCATCTCCTTCCCATTCCCCACCACGAATGGCTTGCGAGGTCTTTTTCACTTTCGACTCCGATGGCTCTAGCTGTGATCTTCTGAGTCTCCCCCTGCGGGAACCTTCTCTCTTCCTGCTCAGATATTCTGATTCAGCCCTGAGTCAGACTCCTTGTCACGGATGGAGGCGCTTGAACCCACACAAGCAGAAAAACCGGCTCGATAGTGACCCAGGCGGACGAGGTGACGGAGGGCCACGTGCAGATGGCCAGCCAGGCTCCTCACCACTGACCCCTGGACGAGATGACGTGTCTCCCTCCTCGAAGCTGCACCTCCAAGAGCAAGACGAGAGGAAACGAGATTTCTGTCGCGCTGAGTCGGCGTTATGCACAGCTCTCTCATTGAGTCCTTGTATCAACCCTGGGGGCACATTTCCTCAGCCAGGAAGACTCTGCAGGTATTCTAGGGGGCGTGGATCGAAATATTCCTTCTCCTTTCCCTTTTTTGTTGAATGCCGAGCCACAGCCCCAAGGGACCCGTGACGGCCCGTGGGATCGGGATACAAAGTGCAGCAGCGACAGGACACGCGGAGGAGTAGGGGCTGCAGCAGCGTCGACCCTCCTGGGGCCCTGCGGGGGGGGGGGGGCTTCTCTTGAAGGAACACCCCTCACTGGCTGGGAAGAACACGAGGAGGATGAACGTGAACGCGGTGCTCATCCGCTTGAGCAATGTCACGGGCACCCGGCCCTCATCCGCCTACAGATCAGCCCACAGCACCTGACCCCCAGGGAGCCGGCAGGGGAGCCCCTCCCTCCGGGGGAGCCTCTGTGATAGTGGTAGCCTGTGGTGCGAGCCTCGTGGGGGAGGGCAGGCGGACCTCTCCCCCTCCCGCTGAGCCAGGACTGGCTGGAAGCGGGGCCCGAATTCCAGGAGGAGATCCCCGATTTCAGGCCAGAAGCCTTGTCAGTGCCCCAAAGAGGCAGCGCAGAGCAGAGCAGCTCATGGAACACCAGCAGCCACTGAGCCTTCGCAGAGGGCAGAGCCCAGTGGGGGCGGCCAGTCAGCCAGCCAGGCCATCGTGGGGCACCTCCTGAGTCCCCTCCGGGCTGTGACTGGACATGCCGTTCTTGACCCTGAGCGTTTGGTCGTCTTCCCCGAGATGATCAGTCAGGTGCAGTCACAGGGAGACTGAGAAGAGGCTCCAGGACACAAGGTTTATGACACTCGCGGGTCCTAGAGATAGAGGCACAGTGCACCGTGCCAGGGGCCCGTGGAGACGCCTGCATGGCCAGGAGGCAGAATACAGAAGGGTGGGGAGGGGTTAGGCCCCTGCTTTCACTGGAGTTTCAGAGGGTAAGGCAAAGCAGGGCAGGATTCACCGTTTGGGACTGGCTTGTTTGAATGATTTCGGAAGGCTTCAGGCTGGAGGGGTAGACTCCGGTAGCCTGGGACCTTGCCCTGGGACGACAGAGGCGGAAGAATGTTGCCTCCTTGGGTGCATGGGCCGGACAGAGGAGTGTGGCTCTGGATGGGTTATTTTACACATGGCAGGATGCTCCTGGCTGGGGCTTTGCTCTCTCTAAGAGTCAGCTAGCCCTGGGAGGGGCAGTCTTCCCCACCAGGAAGGTTTTTCTGTTTGTTGTTTTTCATTTTTTATAGATATCAAAACATAATAGGCAGAAAATAACGTATATATAACACATTTAAATCAGTGGACTTTGAGTATAGCAGATTGCCTTCCTTAATGTGGGTGGGCCTCATCCAATCAGGTGAAGGCCTTCCTAAACCAGACTGACCTACCCCAAGAAAGAAGGACCTCTGCCAGCAGACAGCCTTTGAGCTTGAACTGAAACTCTTTTCTACATCTCCAGCCTGTTGGCCGGCTCCATTAGATTTGGGGCTTACCAAGTGTCCACAATTGTGCGAGCCAATTCCTTGAAGTAAATCTCACTCCATGTTTATACACACATCCTGTTGGTTCTGTTTCTCTGAAGAACCCTGATTGATACAGACGCCTTTACTCTGAAGACCCCCATGTGCCTGAAGAGTTCCCGTTGTTTCCTGCTCGTTCATTTTTATCAGAGAAAAGCTTGGAGTACTGGACTATCGCGGGAGACCCCTTTCGGGGAAACCTATGACGAAATCATGAATGGCTAACATGTATTAGTGCCCGTCAAAGCGAGAATGCTTCTTTGGTTCATTCCAATTCCATGACACATGTCTCTGTTGCATTCGGTGACATGCCTTATGGGCCCATGAGCCACAGAAATCACGATGCCACATTGCTTTCTGTATAAGACCATACGATTTTACTATCAAACGCTGAAGCAGGGGCACCTGGGTGGCTCAGTCGGTGAAGCGTCCGACTCTTGATTTCGCCTCAGGTTATGATCTCACGGTTCATGGGATCGAGCCCCGTGTGGGCTCTGCCCTGACAGTGCAGAGCCTGCTTGCGATTCTCTGTTTCCCTCTCTCTCGGTGTCTCGAAAATAAGCAAATAAACATTTTCTCAAAAAGCTGAAGCAAAGCTAGGGTGTGTTTTAGACAGTACATGACATCCCCCCTTTCTCTGAAATACCTCTGTGACCAAAGTAGATGCTGGCAGCTCCCGTGTGTGTCAGGGCTGGTTGACAAGATGCCCTAGTGATACATTGCACCCTTTTCCCAGGATATGGGTTGTGGTGTCCAGCTTTGCCGACACACTGCAGAGATGGTAAAGGCCCCCCCCCCAACTATTTCACGTTGACATGCCAGTCACAGTGCCCTCTGCGTTGTCACCATGGTCTTGTGAGCAGACACACTGAGCATAAGCTAGGTTTCTATCTACCACGGCACCCTGAAGGGCAAAAGTAATTAGGAGGTGGGAGAGATTCCTTAGAAGGGTAACTGTGCAAAACCAGTCTAGTTCAGTGGACATGCCCCACTTGGAGTCAGCATGTTGACCGGCTATCAAGGACCATGACTCAGTAATCCCTTAAGGACAGCCACGGTAATAAAGCTGGGCCTGGGACTGTTGTTGAGCTCATTCAAATCAATGCTTCCTTTTCATCGACGCAAATGCCATCGTAGGGGCCAGAAATTGGTCCTTGCAACCGTTCAGAAGTAAAATGGGTTGTAGACAACCGTACACAGCCCCTTAACTCTAGAACCATCTTCCTTCAAGGATGGCTCAGCCGATATTGTTTGCATTTGAGTCTTATCAGAGGGGGGTGCTGCACCGGTGGGTGTAGTGGTGAGAAGGGCGAGGAGTGTGCATCATTCGTGGGGGGAGACGGAGGGAGAGAAGGGAAGCTTCTGTGGTCCCGCTGAGGTGGGGGAGCTAGAAGCAGCAAGGGCCTCATCGCAGGAGCGCCAGGTCTAGAGGGTTCTGGCCGCTCTGTAAGCTCCAAGCCTGCAAATGTCCTGGGAACACGGGGGCAGGTGAGTGCATGTGCTCAGAGGACCTTTGGATGGAGGGGGGAAGCACGGAGTGGAGGGGTGCAGAGAGCAGATGAGAATGTCGTCAGCGTCAGTCTCTTAAAATGTGCAGTCATGGGGCGCCCGGGTGGCTCAGTGGGTTAAGCATCTGACTCCTGCTTTCGGCTCAGGTCATAATCTCATGGTTCGTGAGTTTGAGCCCCCCAGCAGGCTCTGTGCTGACTGAATGGAGCCTGCTTGGGATTGTCTCTCTCTTCTTCTGTCTCTGCCCTCCCTTACTTGTGCTCTCAAAATAAATAAATGAATATATTTTTTAAATGTGCAGTCAGGACTGCTACCCACATAGTTATGGAAGCCCTGGGACCACATGTCTTAGGGGTGGATGGGCTGCAGGAATCCTGTTAGTTTTTCTGGTTTCTGGGGACGGTGGCATCCTCTTGCCCAGGACGGTCCCCTCCCTCTCTGTGGCTGGGGATCCCCAAGCATGTGCTTTTGGTCACTTGAAGAGCTCCTGGCAATGCAGGCCAAATTACCACAACCTTGTAAACCAAAGAATGTGAGGTAAACCCAGCATGTGGGCTTTTTTTTCCGCCTGAGGACCTGGGTCTTGGGAAACCCAAACATCGGCTGCCCTAAGTGGGAAGGCTCCTCCAGGAATCCGTTTTTGATTTAACACCCAGAGAAATGCTGCTGGGCGGGGGGGGGGGGGGGGGGGGGGGGGGGCTTCCGTATCTGGAAGAGGGAAGCTGACAGCAGGCCTGAGGTTTCTTTTCAAAATGGAACACCTCTGGATTATTAGCTTTTCATGAAAGGGAGAGGCCCAGATGTCCTGGGGTCCTTGACCGTGTATTGCTTGTGTGTCACAGAGAAGGCCCAGAGGAGGCTAATGTCCACAACACCGGTGAGCCTCCCCTCCCTCCTCCTTTCCCTCACAAACAAGGGCTGTTCTGCTGAAACCTGCCGCTGGTTTCATAATGTTTTTACAAAGTTTGATTTTCATTGGTGCTTATAACGTATTGACGTGGAGAATGAGATTGTCATCAGATAAGGAGACCACAGCACCACGTGCGTCGTCAAGAGTGGTAAAAAATTTATTGGAAAAAAGGGAGAGCGACCCATCTCCCTCACCAACAGGTGTCTACAGGCCGAGGGAGTGAGATGAGACGTTGTGGCCGTAAGAGATGCTCTTGGTGGCAGTGTGCGGCCAGGTGGTGTGGTTGTGGAGCGGGAGTCTGGGCACGAGAGTGGAAGTTACGGGAGGAGCTTTGTCCTCATGACACAGGGTCTCCAGTGCTAAGGTGAACCAACCCGCTGCCCCAGACCCAGGGAGGAGAGAAGGCAGCCATCCGGGCTCTGCACAGGGGCCGTTTCCCTGGCCAGGCTGCTAAGGCGTTGAGTTTGGGATGACGTTGAGTTGCTTCTAGGATCAGGGAAGCTTTCCTCTGCAGCATTTCCTCCTCATGTGTCCTGGGTCTCATTGCCTGCCTGTTGGTTTGGTGATAAAATGCTGTGGTCAGCATCTCCCATCCTTGTACTGGGCAGGCTCCGTGGCCCGGCCCAGCTCCGCTCTCCTAACCCCCTTACTTTCTCAACCTCTTCCAGAAGGAGACACAAGATTCATTTTGGTCTGAAGGAGGGATGCTTTAAAAAAAAAAAAAGTCTTCTTTTATTAAAACAGCGGTTACAAAGACTTCACTTGACTTCCGCATGCTTTGTCCATCGCTCCCAGGCCAGAGTCAGCGCATGCAGCACTTGGCCTTTCCACCATAGCAGGTGCCATCGATCCTGGTAAAAAGCGGGCATGGAGAAAAGTTACAGGTTCCTCCTTTCCTGGCACATATGTAGTGGTCAGACCGCTGGCCGAGACCCGTGA
This sequence comes from Felis catus, assembly GCF_018350175.1. NCBI lineage: Eukaryota > Metazoa > Chordata > Mammalia > Carnivora > Felidae > Felis > Felis catus. The sequence goes on from NC_058371.1 coordinate 6,791,808, forward strand.
GAAAGGCAGCACCTGTAAGAAGGGAGAGAAAACACTTGAGACTCATGGCTTGTGGCCACAGTGACTTCAGAACATTAGGTAAAGCAGCTCTTTGCAAAGCAGTTCCACGGGTTCTCTCTTCCAAGAACTTTGCCCTCCGTGTGTCTCCGGGGCTGCCCAGGAAATAAGACACCTGCAGAGCGTCGTCTGTCTGAGGTCTGTGCCAGCCGGTGATGAGCAGTAGGGTTCTGAGTAGGGTTTCCTTGAGAGCTTTGAGGTGTGCAAGGGATTCAAGTTAGTCCCCACATAAAGTATTCTACCACGTCATGCTGTTGCCCAAATACACGCCTCATGTTTCAGGAACGCTGAAACTCACTTCTAACCCCATGAGCATTCCTGTCTGTGCCCCCATTCCCATGCTGCCTAGTTATACCATCCTCTCCGAACCGATTCCCTGCTCCACCGTCTTTCCTGTCACCAAGTCTGTGGTCCTTCCATGGCAGGTGCCCATATGCAGAGCCCGGATGGCTGCCTTCTCTCCTCCCTGGGCCTGGGGCAGCGGGTTGGCTCACCTTAGCATCGGAAGTACAGCTGTGCTATAATGCTTTCCCTGTTTTGCCCAGTTGGAATCTATTCTGCCTTCTTCCCAGTATCCCAGAATCTCGTAATCACAAGGTCTCTAGACTAGTCTCATATTCTATCTAATAGAGAACAATGCCGCCCTATGATATCCCAGATAAGTGACTATCAGGCCATTGTTTTGCATGCCTTCGTTGATAGGTGTTGTGAATTGAATTGTGTCCCCGCCACCAGAATGAGAATGTTGATGTCCTAACCACCCAGTGCCTCAGAATGTGACTGTATTTGGAGGTAGGGCCTTTTGACAGGTAATTAATGTTAGATGAGGTCATAAAAGTAGTTCTAATCCAACATGGCAGGTGTCCTTGTAGGAAGAGGACGTTTGGATATATAAAGGGATATATACTCAAAGAGAAAAGGCCTTATGAGGACACAAGAGTAGGCGGCCATCTGTGAGCCAAGGAGAGAGGTTTCACCAAACCTGCTGACACCTTGAACTTGAACTTCTAGCCTCCAGAGCTGTGAGGGAATTCATGACCTCTCTTAAAGGAGCCCACACTGTGCTATTTTATTATGGCCACCACTCGAGCTAACACAACAGGCCATCATGACTCTGGGGAACAGTCCATTCTGATGTCATGTGTCTCTGCTTATTGGAAAGATAGTTTTCATACCGGTTGAAATCGTCCTCTTATTTAATCCATATCCCTGTTACAGCTACCTCATCTGATCTGGAATCATGGTTGTCTGGTGACTGGATATTTGGCAATGTTTGGGGACATTGCTGGTTGTCACACCTGTGGGGGATGCAGGGCGGATGTTTAGGTATCTAGTGGGTGGAGGCCAGAAGTGCTGCCAGATACGTGCGATGCACAGAGCAGCCGTCGTAACAGAGAATTCTCAGGCCCAAAATGTCAATAGCACTACGGTTGAGAAATTGTAGCATAAACCAGTGGCTCTCCATGCTGCATACCCATGAAATCAGCTGAGATCTACTTAAAACTATTGACTTAATTGTCCCGGGATGGAGTTTATGTCCTGGCATTAAAAGAAGAAATAATTCCTTAGGTGAATTTAACGTTCAGTAAAGAATGAGCATTACTGGACCATTGGTTTTCAAATTTTAGAGCTAACAGGAAAGAATTACCTTGTCAAGATTGGGAGCAGACAGGAAGGAAAGCCAGGGCAACATATTCTATTAACATAAAAAATTAAAAGTAGTATGAGCTTTACAACTTGAATATTTAGTTGAAATAGAAAAATTAGAAATATTTTTCTGTTCATATAGAAAAATGGAATACTAGTTTGAACAAACTTGAAAATTGAGTTGAAATAGAAAAGTCTTTTTTTCTTGAGATAGAAAAAAATAACTTAGAAAAATATAACTTACTGAAATAAATGGGAATTGGAAAATATGAATAGTTTCATAGCTATCAAAGCTGTTGGGTCCATGAATGAGACTAGGCCAAAATGGCTTCATTAGCAAATTCTACCAAACAATAAGAATAACATCTACACGACGCACTGTTTTTCAGAATCACAAAAGAGAACATTTGTCATTCCTGATGTGATGTCAACGTGATCTTAATGCCACTGTCTATAAAGGTCAAGAATTCAGGGAAAGGAAAGGAAAACTATGGTTCAATCTCCCTGATCAGTAGAGAGGCAAAGATCCTCTATAAAGTATCAGCAAACAGGATAAAACCAGGCTCAGTTTATTTCACAAATTCAAGCTTTCATTTAACATTTGAAGATCAGCCAATGCCTATTAACAATTAAAGGAGAAAATCATATAATCACCCCAACAGATGCAGAAAGCGTTGGAAAAATTCAACATTGATTTATGATAAAAATTTTTAACACATAACCCTGGAGGGAACTTCCCGAATCTCATTAAGAGTATCTGCAGAAGTCTACAACAAGCAGTACTCTCAACGGTCAAACATTGAAAACTTTTCATGTGAGATGGCCAGCAAGGCCAGCATAGTCACTGTCGTCAGTTGCATTGAATGTTGTTGTACTTGAGGTACTCGCCAGGGGACTAACAGAAGAGAAAACAAAAACAAATGGTATAAAGGTTGGGAAAAAAATAAAATTGTCACCATTTGCAGGCATTCTGATTATAGGTAGATAGTCCAAAAGGAATTAACAAGTGTAACTAGTTTGCTTTGTATGATATCAATACATACAAAAAAAACCCCAACTTTACTTCTGTGTATTAGCAACCAACAAATTAAATGAAATTAAAATAAATCACTATATTGAAATATCAGGTGCGTACTTGTAAATCTAAGAAAATGCAGTACTTCTGTATATAAAAAATATAATATTAAAAAAAAGAGTGCAATATTTTTTTGATAAGTGAAAGAAGAACAGAAGAAGTGGAAATTCTATTTTTAGCACAGGAAGATTAATTATTTTTCACGGGTTAATTCCCCCAAATTAATCTGCAGATTTTTAAAAATGTTTATTTACTACTTTGAGAGACAGAGCGCTAGCAGGGGAGGGGCAGAGAGAGAGGGAGACACAGAATCTGAAGCAGGCTTCAGGCTCTGAGCTGTCAGCACAGAGCCCGACTCGGGGCTGAAACCCGCAAGCTGCGAGTTCAGGACTGAGCCGAAGTCAGATGTTTAACCGACTGAACCACCCAAGTGCCCCTAATCAGCAGATTTAACTCAATATCATGAAAATCCCAAGAGATTCTTTCCGTGAAACCTGACAAACCTACTCTAAAATTCATGTGGAAATTCAGAGGGACCAAGAATAGACAAATCACTCTTGGAGAAGGTAGGAGGACTTGCTCTACTGGATTTCAAGACTAATTATAGACCCACTGTAATTAGACTGTGTGGTGGTAACACAAGGACAAACACAAATGGAACAGAATGCAGGGCATAGAGAGGGACCCATGCATATACGGAGGATTGACGTAGACCAACAGTGGCTCAGGAGAACAGTGCGGGGGACACGGTCTCCTTAGAGGTGGTTCCAGGACAATTGGATATTCATACTGGAAAAACAAACAAACAAACAAACAAACACAACTTTGCCCTTAACTCACACATTAAAACAATTGCCAGATGGGAGCACTTGGGTGGCTCACTTGGTTAAGTATCCGACTCTTGATTTCAGCTCAGGTCCTGATCTCACAGTAGTGAGACAGGGAGCCCCGTGGGCTCTGAGCCGGGTGTGGAGCCTGCTTGGGATTCTCTCTCCCCCCTTCTGCCCCTCCCAACTTGTGCACGCATGCACATGCATGCTTCCTCTCTCTCTCTCTCTCTCTCTCTCTCTCAAAAAATCAGAATATTAAAAAGATAAAAACCACTGACAGATGGATTAGAAGTCTAAATGAAAAAGGAAAAATAATGAGCCTTCAGAAAACAATGTTGTAGACTTTCTTCATGTTTTGGGGGTAAAGAAGGACTTACTTTTTTCCTTTTTAAATTTTTTATTTTGAGAGAGAGTGAGCATGAGCAGGGGAGGGGCAGAGAGAAAGGGAGAGAGAGAGAATCACGAGGAGGCTCCACACTCAGCACTGAGCCAACGCAGGGCTCAATCCCACGACCCTGGGTTCGTGACCTGAGCCGAAATCAAGAGTCAGGTGCTGAACTGACTGATCCACCCAGGAGCCCCAAGAAAGATTTCTTAAGATACGAAAAGCATTGGGGCGTCTGGGTGGCTCAGTCGGTTGAGCGTCCGACTTCAGCTCAGGTCATGATCTTGCAGTCTGTGGGTTTGAGCCCCGCGTCCGGCTCTGTGCTGACAGCTAAGAGCCTGGAGCCTGCTTCAGATTCTGTCTCCCTCTCTCTCTGCCCCTCCCCTGCTCATGCTGTGTCTCTCTCTGTCAAAAATAAGTAAAAATTAAAAAAAAAAAAGATAGGAAAGCATTAACCATAAAGGAAAAGATATGACACATTTAGCCACATTGTGATAATGATATAAACTTCTACCTAAGGAAAGTTTCCATTAGGAGACAAATCAAAGCACAAGAGAGCAGTAGAGATTTGTAATGCTTACAGCTGACAAAGGGCTCCCATGTAGAATATACAAAGAACTGCTACAAATCACTAAGAAAGGACAGGTAATCTATAGGAAACATAGACACGTAGTTTCACATATCACAAAAGATATCCACACGGCTATAACTGTATACAAAAGTGCTCAACTTGTTATTTATTGGGAAAATGCAAATTAAAACTCTGAGCTACCACTACAGTCAGCAGACTGTTATAATTTAAAAATGATTGTTGGCGTGGATACGGAGCAGTGGGAACTGTCATTCCCTGGAGAGCAGTGCAACATCGAATATGTGCACATCCTGTTTTTTTTGGAAGATGCTTTTTCTTTTTTAATTTATTTTGAGAGAGAGAGAGAGAGAGAGAGAGAGAGAGCGAGCGAGCATGGGTGCAAGCAGGGGAGAGGCAAAGAGAGAGGGAGAGGGAGAATTCCAAGCAGGCTCCTTGCTCTCAGCACAGAGCCCAACATGGGGTTCGATCCCACGAACAATGAGATTATAACCTGAGCCGAAATCAAGAGGCAGATGCTTAACCAACTGAGCCCCCCAGGCACCTCTGTGCATACTATGACACACAATGTCCCCTATCTCTTGGCATCTCGCCAATTGAAAGGCAGGCAGCACCCAAGCTGTATTATTGAGCACGAGTGTTGACAAGGTAAAAGCGTAAGAAATAAAGGAAGTCATTGCCATAAAAGTCAAGCAATGATTACCGTTGGGGGAAGGCGCAAAGGGTGGGTGACCCGGAAGGCTGGAGGGGTATTTCTTGGGCGCCGGCCAAGCCCCACTTCTTGACTAAAACCCTGGTTACAGGCTGCTTGTGTATAATAGTTCATTAGGTTGTACTTCATGCTTTTGCACTTTTCTGGATGCATGTCCTATTTGGCAGGGAAAAAAGGAAGAGCTGCTTCTGAAGAGGTCTCTGCATATTCCCAGAGCTGCTCACGTCCTGCTCCACATGCAGCCGCCAGTGCCCTCTCCTGTCCCCGCGCTGGTCCCCTTCCCTGCCCGTGAGCTCCGCAGATAGCCTGCTCTTTCCTCCCCTTCCCCAAGGGCACCAACTCCTCCCTGAACTTGGTGCTCATTCCCACCTGGGTCCTCACGGAGCGGCCTGAGGAATGCAACCCAGCACACCCCGTGGCAGCCCGCTGGAGCGCCCGGAACCAGAGGAATGTGGAAGAGGGACAACCCCCTTCCAGGTAAGAATGAGGGGTGAGAAGGAGAGAAAGCGGGTTTGTGCCGGCTTCTGTGCTTGAGGCAGAAATGGGGACTCGTTCAGATGTGCACACGTTTAAGCCGGTTACGGCTGGATTGTCCCTAATCCCACCTAAACGCAACGGCAGCTAGTCAGGGGGTAATAACAGGCAGGAGACTAACTAGGAAATATGTGCCCACGCATGGGTCAGGCATGGAAGAAAACAAGAGGGAGGAAGGAACGGTCGGGGCAGCGAGCACCGGAGAGGCTGAAGTTTGAGAGTCATCAGAAAATAAATCTGCATCAAGCAGGAACCCCAACTTTCCATGCTGCCGACAGGCAATATAACCTGCGCAGGTGACAGGCTGATGGTTCAAGGGAGAGTAGGTGGGACGGATCATAAAGGAGATAAACGCAGAAGGGGATCTTTAGACCTTGCATAGAAGAGCCGTGAAAATAACATTTCCTGAAGAGCCTTTCAGGGAATGGGAGACAGAGAGGGGAGAGAATCTGAGCACCGGAGTGCGGCTGTCAGGCTGCTGAGAACGGAGCTCGCTCTGTGCCCGTCTGCTCTGAAGCAAGGGCACAAAGGCTGCCTTTGTGTTAATTAGAGCCCCAGGTGAGGCTTTGGAACACCGTTGGAAGGCAAAACTGTTGAATAAATAACTATACAATTCTTGGGCTAAAGAACCACCAGGCGGAGGCGAGAGCAAATCGCCAACATGATAGGCGTTTCAGAAAAGACGAGGCCCACGTTCGCCGTGCGCCAGGATCCGCGCCCCCGTCTCAGGCCGGCACCACACTGTGGAATGTGCAGGAAAAGGCCAGGCTTGCAGAAAGTCAGGAGCCAGAACACCACCTACGTGACCGATCAGCCTGAGCTTCGTGAGGAGCAAACATACGTACAGATACACGGAGCTAAAGAATGCAGTCTGGATTTTCGCAACACCCGATGGCAGAGCCCTGTGCCTACGGGGAGGCGTACAGGGACGCGGTGGTGGGGAGTGAGCGAGACTGGGAGATCGGCTGATGGGAGCCCTCTGGGCCTCAACAAGTCAGCTTTGGGCCTTCCCCGGTCAGGACAAGGTGGTTGGGTGGGGGTCGTGTCAGGAGGAGGCCTGCCCACGAGCAGGTGGGGCACTGAAAGAGAGGCTGCTTGTCGGCGTAGGAGTCTGGTGCTGTTCAGGGGCTAGAAAGGGTCAGACTTCACTCACAAGGTATCTGGGGACAAAATCAAATACACAAGCCACTCCTGCAAAACAAATAACAAAACTCCAGAGTGAACTGGAGCATAACCGTAGACCAGAGACTGTCGTCTTCAGACAAGTAGCTCATGACCTCTCTGCTCGCCAACTCACACTTTGGAAATCAGCAAAGCCTCTTATAAGTGCGTGAGAAGTTTTAACTCAATTCCCGTCTAGATTATTCTTTTTTTAAATTTTTTATTTTTTTCATTTTAGACAGAGAGGATGTGAGCAGGGGAGAGAGGCAGAGGGAGAGAGAGGGAGAGAGGGAGAGGGGGAGAGGCGGGGTGGGGGGGAGAGAGAGAGACAGAATCTTACACAAGTTCCATGTTCAGCACAGAACCCAGCATGGGGCTCGATCTCAAGACTCTGGGATCATGACCTGAGCTGAAATCAAGCGTTGGATGCTCAACCAACTGAGCCACCCATGAGCCCTCTGTCTAGATTATTCTTTTTTTTTTTTTTAATTTTTTTTTCAACGTTTATTTATTTTTGGGACAGAGAGAGACAGAGCATGAACGGGGGAGGGGCAGAGAGAGAGGGAGACACAGAATCGGAAACAGGCTCCAGGCTCTGAGCCATCAGCCCAGAGCCTGACGCGGGGCTCGAACTCCCGGACCGCGAGATCGTGACCTGGCTGAAGTCGGACGCTTAACCGACTGCACCACCCAGGCGCCCCTGTCTAGATTATTCTTAAGATCGATCCTTGTGGGGCGCCTGGGTGGCTCAGGCACTTGAGCGTCCGACTTCGGTTCAGGTCATGATCTCGCAGCTCGTGAGTTCGAGCCCCGCGTCGGGCTCTGTGCTGGCAGCTCAGAGCCTGGAGCCTGTTTCAGATTCTGTATCTCCCTCTCTCTCTGCCCCTCCCCTGCTCATGCTCTCTGAGTCTCTCTGTGTCTCAAAAATAAATAAAACGTTAAAATAAAAAGAAAACTTTGAAAAGATCGATCCTTGTGCCTGGTGATGCATCCAGAGGTCTTTGGGAAGCCTGTGGAAAGAATACGGGGTTTGGAGCCACAAATGAAGTCAAATACTTGCTATTTTCTGGCTGGGACATATGGTGAGATGATATTCGTAGAACTGCTTTTTTCCAGCTGTGAAGAGCCACGTGTGACATTCTGTGAGGACAGCTCAGTTTCCCGTGCGGCACTGACCAGGTGGCTTCTGCAAAGCCTGGTTTGGAGGCCGCAGGGCCCTTATGTCTGAGGCACTGGGGAGCGTGTTTTTCCGGATAGGACCCAGAGGTCATAGCACGCACATTCCTGGTGGCTGTCGCCAGAGGTCAGACAGGTGGAAGGAATTCGGGCAAGCAGGTTGGGGTGGGGATCACAGAGTGCGATGCTCAGGTGTGGGCAAGGCAGGGCAGAGACTGAGGGTCACGGAATGAGGGAGCTGGGAGTCATTTTGCCTAAACCATCATTTTAAAGGTGGTGAAAACCGAGGCCCAGACCTCCGGGAGTGCCAGCCGTGTCTCAGAGGGACAGGAAGGAGGGGTATCGAGGAGTGGCCCGTGCCTCTGTCAGGGGGCTTGGTCAGTGTTGCTATAGTAACGGGCTGACCACCTGGGACAAAGGCACAGCTAGGAGAGAAGGTCCTGTCTGCACCTCTGTGTCTGTGCGGCTGTCCCCTGACCAGCGTCCACGCTGTGAACACAGCCTCTGAAGAAGCCATTTCTGATTCCTTCACTGTCTCGGCTTAGAAGTCTCTGGGGCTCGTCCACACCCACGTGGTTTCCTGCCGTGGAAGGCCTCACTCAATGAGGCCCCAGAGCCTCTTGTCCCTGTGATTCCTCTCTGTGCTGACACCCTGGGCCCCGAGGGCGGGCAGTGCCGATGGCCTGGGTTGTAGTCCTCCCTCGGCCTGTCGCCAGCCCTGTGTGAGTCTGGCCCAGCCATGTATCCACAAAACAAGGATAATGATTCTTCCTTCCCCACAGGGGCCTGGGCGAAGCACTAAGTTAAAAGACAGCTTTGGGGTTTCTGTTTCTCTTCCTCTGTGGGCCTTCCCACCTGATTTCCTTTCTGTCCAGCTTGTCCTTAGTCCCACCTGCCCTTTCACCTTTTACCAGTGTATTTCCCTCAGGACTGCGGACCCGGACACGCACGGCAGCCAGGCGAGATGCTAGATGTCGGTGCAGTGATCTGAGGGGAGGCGATAGGGAGTAGTAGGGTCTGTGGTGATGTGGACACAAGTGTCCATCTGGGACAGCAGCCACCACGGCTGCAGCTCCCTGGTGCTATGTGGGAATGTGGCCTCATTCTGTGTGTGTGTTTTTAAAGTTTATTTATATACATATTTGTAGAGAGAGAGAGAGAGAGCAAGCATGAGTGGGGAAGGGCAGAGAGAGAGAGAATCCCAAGCAGGCTCTGCACTGTCAGCTCAGAACCCCACTCGGGGCTTGAACTCACGAACCGTGAGATCATGACCTGAGTTGAAGTCGGATGCTTAACTGACTGAGCCACTCAGGCGCCCCTCATTTTTTGTGTGTTTTTAAGAGAAGATAAAAGTCTGAATTTTATGCAACACATCCTGCGTTTTTAATGTCTAGAAGGAAGTTATATATATATATATATATATATATATATATATATATTTTTTTTTTTTTTTTTTTTTTTTTTTTAAATACCGTGAACACCAAAGTGACCTCCATCTTTCCTTCCCATCTCTGCTTCCTCAAGAAAGCCTGCCTGGCCCCTCAAGACCAGGTCAGCTCCCACTGTGACATGTTCTGTTACCACCCTGTACTTAATGGCATTTCACAACACAATGGTAATGAGACAATTAATTATAAAATTGGGTTTCTTGTCATGCTCTGCTTCTACGATGTAAGGCCATGACATCGAGGGCTGTGTTTTCCGGGACAATGCTGGCACACAGTAGCTGTTAACTAAATAGTCACTGAATCGGTGAGCAGACAGCCTCAGACTCCCCTGATTTCTGTACCCCTTGGCTGGGTTCTTGTCCAGCTGATCAGGGACCCGGGTTGCCTTGACATTTTGACATCATTCTGTGCTCCCAGGAATAAGACGTAAGATTTGTAGAAGAGGAAGAAATGATTTTTTTTTTTCTGATAGAGATTAAAAACTGCTAAAAGAGGGGCACCTGGGTGGCTCAGTCGGTTAAGCGTCTGACTTCGGCTCAGGTCACGATCTCGCGGTCTGTGAGTTCCAGCCCCGCGTCGGGCTCTGTGCTGATGGCTCAGAGCCTGGAGCCTGTTTCAGATTCTGTGTCTCCCTCTCTCTCTGCCCCTCCCCCGTTCATGCTCTGTCTCTCTGTCTCAAAAATAAATAAACGTTAAAAAAAAAAAAACAGAAAAAAAAACTGCTAAAAGAGACTGTCAAGTCATGGTTTCCTGCAGTGACTCCACAACTGTCATTCGCCTCGGGGCACGTGGGCCTCGGTTTCCCCCTGTGTGACTAGATGAACCTACCGGCTTTCCCAGAAAAGGGAGTGAACCGATCCCACGTGAGGGCTCAGGGTGAGTCACTGTGTGAGGCTGGGACCCGAGCAGCACGTTCCAGGAGCTCCACTGAGCAACCTTCAGACAGTAAACTTAGTCCCGTCCCCATACTGAGAATCCATTTCCTGGCAGGGCTGTGCAGACGGGATTTACGTGCTGTCGGGAGGGCAGCGCGGGGTAGATCCCCCGGGGAGAGTCTGAGTGAATCCTGCATAGGCCAGGTGTTCAATCCTGTTCGCCACCATTTGTCTAACTGCTAGGTCCGGTTGTTCCTGCACATCCTTGGAAACCCTTTTATGTTCTGTGCTTTGCATGACATGCTTAAATCGTATTTAGAGGTGACGGAGTGATTGATAACTCTTCGGGTCAACCTAGTGGCTTTCCAACTTTTCTGCGTTGGCACTGAACCACAGTAAGCGATTTTGCACGGCCGCCGAGAACAAACACACACATTCACACACCCGCGGGAGTAAGAGGACGGCGAAACGGCACGGATGCGCGCTGTGTGGCGTGCACTAGTATTTTCTGTTCTTTTGAAAAAATGTGGTGGCAACTCATTCGGTTGATTTCCCCACCCCTCCGACAGATCCCGGCTGGAAACACTCAAAGTCTGCCTTAGAATATTTTGGACCCAGTTTTCAGATGGGGGACTGAGTCACGTTTGGAGAAGCCACGTCTATGTGAGGCCCTGCAGAGACGCACAATCTGATCTTTGAGAGAATTCCGGAGCTTTGGTGCTCTAAGGGCCACCTGCAGTGGCCCACTCATTTTGCAGATGGGGAAACTGAGGCCCAGCATGCATGGGTTGCTCAAGGCCACTCAGTGAGGGAGTGGCGGGGCCAGGATAAAACATGTCCCCCAGTTGGCTGCACTGCCTCCTCTTACAGCAGGTGCACTGCTGTTTTGACCTGGAGGAACTGGCAGCTTCTGGCCGTGGCATCCGGGAGGCCCTACCCAGTGACCGGGGTGAGCCGGGGTGGCAGCCTGCCCCTCCCTCAGCTGGATAGGGAGCTGGCCCCTCAGTGCGGGGAGCCACGTTGCTGGTGGAGTGGGTGGTCCCCTTCCACACGGCAGACTTCCTAGATGTCCAAGGCAAACACGGGGCTGGGAGATGCTGCAGCTCCCCGAGACCGGCCCCACATCCCTGCCAAGCACCGACAGCAAAGAGCCCCCCGCCCCCAAGCCACAGTCACTGGGGGAGACCTGAGTCTGTCACTCCCAGGGGTGGCCCCCAGCCCCAGGCTCAGCAGGCCTGCCCGTCGCCACCTGCCCAAGCTGGCCGCTCAACCTTGGGGATGCTTTTCCGTCCCTCCATCCCCTGGGACACAAGGACAGCTGTCCTCCGAACTCAGCCCCTGCTTCCTGGCCCAGGGCGAGGGTGTCCCAAAGCTCACCTGGGGCCAGGCGGGAGAGGAGGCACAGCGCCAGCAGCAGGAAGCAGAGAGCCTTCATGGCGGCCGGCAGGTTGGGCCCGGATGCCTGGCCAAGGAGGCTCCTCGGAGGCCGAGCTGACAGAGGCTTCCAGAGGCGGGAGTGTCTGTATTTATAGGGCAGAGGGTTGCACAATCACATGGGCGATCTGAAGGGTGGTGTCGCAACCCACAGAGTGAACTTCTAATAAATAACCCCTGGTGCCATTTGCCCCGAGTAGGCTGCGAGTCACGTGGACCCACTTTCCTCCGTCTAGCTGCGACCGGACTCAGCCTTCAGCCTGGAAACCTGGGCTTGGCTCCTCCGGTCAGTTCTGTTTGGTTTTGAGGCTGGACAATGTTGATGGGGTTCCCGGAGAAGGCAGCTCAGGCTAGCGGCCCCGCTGGAGCGGCTCCCAGGGCCCGCACAAGCGGCCTCGGGGGACACTAAGCCACCGGCCGGGGCGAGTGTATGTAGCTGAGCTGTGTTCCCTGTCAGACGGCCCCAGACATCACCCTCTTTCCCGATCAAAGCTGAGCTGGTTGCTTTTCATTTAGCCTGCAGGGGTGGACTTTCCAACAGGCCAAGGCTGCTTTCTCAATTCTCTGCTTCTGCTGTGAGCTTCCTCCTTAAGCAACCGATGTCAGTCTCCCTTCCTTCTCCCTTCCCTTCCCTTCCCTTCCCTTCCCTTCCCTTCCCTTCCCTTCCCTTCCCTTCCCTTCCCTTCCCTTCTTCCCTTCCCTTCCCTTCTTCCCTTCCCTTCCCTCCCCTCCCCTCCCCTCCCCTCCCCTCCCCTCCCCTCCCCTTGTGTCTCTCAAATCTTTTGTAATCTATGGGCCTCTTCTATCACTGAAACAGTATATTTTTATCAAGACTTTATTTTTTTTTTAGAGCAGATGTAGGTATACAGCCAAATTTAAGAGAAGGCACAGAGATTTCCCGTATACTCTCTGACCGCTCCCCACAACCTCCCCCCATCAGCATCCTCCACCAGAGGGAACGTATGTTACAATTGATGAGCTTAAATCTACATATCATTATCGCCCCAGGTCCGTAGCATTAACGTTCACTGTGGGTGTCATACATTCTGTGGGCTTGGACACATGTATTCACCACCACAGTGTCATGCAGAGCAGTCTCTCTGCCCTAAATGTCCTCCGTGCCCCATCTATTCATCCCTCCCTCCCCCCTCTCCCCTCTGGCAACCACTGATCTCTTTACTGTCTCCATAGTTTTGCCTTTTCCAGAATGTCACAGAGGTGGAAACAGTCTGTAGTCTTTTCCGATTGGCCTCTTTCACTTGTGATAGGTATTTAAGGTTCCTCCGTGTCTTCTCGTCACTTCACAGAGCATGTCTTTTCAGCGCTGAATAATATCCCATTGTCTGGATGAACCACGGTTTCCTTATCCGTTCACTTACTGGAGGACACCTTGATGGCTTCCAAGCTTTGGCAGTGAGGCACAAAACTGCTGTAAACATCTGGGTCAGGTTTTCGTGTGGGGATAAGTCCTCAAATCCTTTGTGCGCATATCAAGGAGCGCAGTTGCCGGGTCACACGGTAAGAGCATGTTTAATGTGTGAGAAATTGCCAAACTGTCTTCCAAAGGGGCTGCGCAGTTTGCATCCCCACCGGCAGTGAGCGAGAGTTCGTGTTTCTCCACGTCGTCCCCAGCAGTTGGGGTTCTCAGTGCTTCCAGATTCTGGCTGTTCTCACAGGTGTGCAGGGGGGTGTCCTTGTTTTGATTGGCATTTCCCTGATGACAGACGATGTGGAGCGTCTTATCAAGTCCAGCCTTTCCTTTTTCCAGCTGGACATAATGTTGCCCGGAAGTGCTCGACCACGGCTTCCGAGGCAGCTTGGGGTCAGAAGGCCTGGTTTCCAGACCGGGCCGAGTCTTCCTGAGCTGCAAGGATTGGAAACCCAGTCTTTCAGCTGTCACACTGGGGGTGTTGTGTCGGCAAATATCGAAGGCTCTCTCGAGTTCTCACCAATTGTAAAGATTTTTTACGTGTTTTATTCATTAGGAGTTTTCATAATTCTGTAAGCCGCGTTCCTAATGGTCAAAGCTTTTCCTCTTGGTCAACGTTCTTTTCTGGGCAACACAATCAGCTTTGGCTGTTTAAGCAAGAGACGGGTTTCTTCTTCTTTTTTTTTTAAAAAAAATCTTTTTTTTTACATTTTATTTATTTTTGAGAGAGAGAGAGAGAGAGAGAGAGAGACAGAGCACAAGTGGGGGAGGGGCCGAGAGAGGGGGAGACACAGAATCTGAAGCAGGCTCCAGGCTCCAAGCTGTCAGCACAGAGCCCAATGCGGGGCTTGAACCCACGAACCGCGAGGTCATGACCTGAGCCGAAGTCAGTTGCTTAACTGACTGAGCCACCCAGGCGCCCCTCTTCTTCTTTTTTTAATGTTTGTTTATTTTTGAGGGAGAGGGGAAGGGCAGAGAGAGAGAGAGAGAGGGAGACAGAATCCCAAGCAGGCTCCAGGCTCTGAGCTGTCAGCACAGAACCCAAAGCAGGGCTCGAAGTCACAAACTGTGAGATCATGACCTGAGCCAAAGTCGGATGCTCAACCGACTGAGCCACCCAGACATCCCTAAATAAGAGAGGAGTTTCTTAAGAGGATATTGGGTAGGTCACAGGATCGTCGATGAGAACCAGCCTACAGCTCAGCTTCCAGAACACTGTCCAGACTGTGCTGCACAACCGGTCAATGAGGGCCCTGTGCTGTGGCCGCTGTGCATGAGACACCAGGAACTGGCCTTCACTGTGGCTGCCACCGCAGAGCACAGTCTGTACCTAAGCACCACCTTCCAGATACTTCCACGGCAGCCCTGCCAGAGAGAAGGACAGAGAGATACATGCATGCACCGACTGTGAGAGACAGAGACTGAGAGAGACAGAGAAATTAAGAGAGAGAAAAGGAGGGGAGAAACCATGACAGAGAGTTAACATAAAGAGGTAAATACAAAGGTCAGAAAGAGACAGAGACAAAAAGAGAAGAGAGAAACAGAGAGGCACACAGAAACGGAAGGACGGGCAGATGAGGGTTTGGCAGCAGGAGCCCCCTTCCCTGCCCTTCTCATCCTGAGCCCCACCCTTGGTCCCAGTGTCCCAGCTGCCCCGGGTCCGGGTGGGAGAGCCTCGCTCACAGGGCCAGCCGCAAGGGAGTCTGGGAAAGCAAGATCGTCACACACTCAGCACCTGCCGAGGGGCATTTTTGCCTCCTATTAAGCTCTGAAGTTAGAGCTCCCTAAACACTCAGATGGGCCAAGGTGTTGGGTGAATAAAAACATACGCAAGTGTTCGTTACACTCAAGTTTATTGATTCTTTCATTGGCTGAGTCAGGTGCATGAACCCAGTTCCCGTGATGCACCAGGCGATGTTCAGGGGGTTGGGGCACAGGGAGGAACAGGTTTTGTGGAGGCTTGCTGCATAAGCCCAGCTGGGAAGACAGGGGAGCAGACAGATGGTGTGACAACCCCGGAGAGGTACTCCGCTGGGGATGCGTTTCAGGTGTGGGATGGGCCAGGACAGCGCTCGAGGTGTGCAGACGCGTATTTCGGTTTTTAAATGTAACACTGAACAGTTTGGGGTTTCTCCTTAGCGAGAGGGAGGCTTTGGAAGATTTGAATCTCTGGAAATGAGTGGAGGAGCTGGCATTCTAGAAACAGCCCGAGGGAAGTGTGGGAGATGGGTGGAGGAGGGCAGGACTGGACTTGGGAAGACGAGAGGCTGGTGGCGGAATTGAGGTCTTCGCTGAGGTCGTGAAGAGGAACGGACAGAAACTTAGATAACAGGTGACGTCATATCCCGAGATGGAGTAAGCAGGAGGTGCAGGAGGTGCAGCTGCTTTGGGGAAAGGGTGGTTGAATAAATGTTGGAGTGTGAGGTTTTCCAGGAGGCATGAGCAAACGTAGTGACTGGGAAATGTCAAGAATATTAGTAAGGTGGGGGAGAGATGATGTGGAGGAGGCAGGACAGCCTCTAAAATGTGTGATATTGAGGCCACAGGGGATGCTCGGAGCTGGATTGTGTAGGCGGTCTCGGGAGGACAAGGCCCAGGGTTCCCAGGCCAGGGGATGTGGGAGCCGGGGTGTTCATACCCCGGCTCCCTCACCCAGGGGTTCAAGGGAGCAATTTCCCAGGCATTCACGGAGGTGAGTAGGCTGTGGTGCCTTGTGGCAAAGAGGCGGGTATGGGGTTTTGGAAGGCGGGTGATTTGCATGGAAATGGTAAAGGTGGCCGTGGTAGTGAATGAAACCTGTAGGGAAAGAAGGCTTTTAACAAATCCCGGAGAAGACTGACATTTAAGGGAGTATGAAAGAAAACCATGAGAGAGGGGGTGGAGGTCAGGGGAGGGATCCTTTCAGAGGAGGGGGGGGGCCGCCTAATGCAGCAAACTTCGTAGGAGAAAAAAGCATCACAGGGCGTCCACTGGGGTTGCCATCCGGCGAGGCTGTGAGAGCAAGCCCCAGACTTGTTCTAGGGGGCTGCAGCCAGGTAGGTATCTGCGACGTCCGTCCTGCCTGGTGTGGGCACTGACATGCCTCCAGCCCCCGGGGCCCAATCTGCATCCGTTATCTGTCTGCTTCCCGCGGAAGCAATGTTCCTTCACCCCTGGCTCAGTTTCTACTTTATTTCTGGCACCTGAGGGTTGAAGCTGAGGTTCTTTTACCCTTGGCCCTGTGTCAACACTGGCTTTCAATGTTTTCGATCCTTTTTTGTGTTTACGGTGTTCGCCGTTCGGCGGGAAGCCCCCAGCGGCAGGGTCCCAAGTAGCCACGATGAGAAGGCACCGCCACCAGAGAGCCTCAGGTCAGGGGAGAGGGCGTTGGAAATGGGAGAGCAGCCGCACAGCCCCTGGCCCGCGCTAAAAAAATGCAGCAGCAGCAGCAGAAGAAAAAGAGGAAGAAGAAGAAGAAAGAAGAGGCAGGAAATTGGAGCGGTCCATCTGTTTGAAAGGATGAGGGGTCCCAGAGGACAAAATGGGGAGAGAACCTGGCTCCCTGGCTCTGTTTGGCTGGGGGTATGTCGGAGTGTGTGCAGGTGAGATGCAGGTGTCTGTGTTTGCAGTGAGTCTCTGCCTTCCTGTTTCCCTTTTCCCGTGGCCGTCAGGAAGCTCCAGGCCGGGGGCAAGGCCACCTTTCCTGGTGAGGTCCGGCCCTTCGTGTGTCTCTCCCACCTGTTCTCTGTGTTTAGAGCCAGGTGGGCCTGGCACCTGCCAGCCGGGACACTCTGTCTTGACTTGCGTTTCCCCAGTCATGAGGTAGGGAGATTGGAACAGGGCTCCTAGGGGTCAGGTGCGCTGGTGTTTGTGGTGTTTCCACTGGCAGAGGGATGCCCCATACAGGGTGCAAGGAGTGTAAGAACAGCTACATTTACTGACAGCTTACAGGCACCGGGCTGATCCACACACTTTATGTGGATGTCTGGATCATTCCTCATCAAAGATACACTTGGTTGCATTTCAACAGTATTTATTACATAACTATGTGCTGAGCACTGGAGCGGTGAAGATCGTGCCCAGCTCTCTGGGGGCTCCCGTCAGTGAGCTGTGTTCATGTTCCCCGTCACCTCCTCCGAGAAGCCCTCCCTGACTTCTGCTCTTGGCTCTAAACATGGCTGGGGGCCTCTGAGCTGCTCCTTCACACCTCCTTCCCCGTGATGTACTTTACAGACTTGTCACCCAACTCAGTGAAATCTGGGGGAGGGACTGAATGGAAACCCCATTACCTCTCCTCCCGGGGGGCTCCGCTATCTATCTGCCATAGATACCCAGTCACTGTTTGGAAGAAATAAATGAACATAGTAGTGTTGCTAAGGACTGAATTGTGTCCTTGCCAAATTCCTATGCCGAGGCCCTAACTCCAATGTGGCTGTATTTGGAGAGGGGCCTTTAAGGAGGTGATGAGGGTAGGGGCGCCTGGGTGGCTCAGTCGGTTAAGCGACTGACTTCGGCTCAGGTCACGATCTCACAGTTCGTGAGTTCGAGCCCCGCGTCGGGCTCTGGGCTGATGGCTCGGAGCCTGGAGCCTGCTTCCGATTCTGTGTCTCCCTCTCTCTCTGCCCCTCCCCCGTTTGTACTCTGTCTCTCTGTGTCTCAAAAATAAATAAACGTTAAAAAAATTTTTTTTAAAAAGGAGGTGATGAGGGTTAATAAAGTCATGAGGGTGGGGCCTGATCCCCTGGGACCGGTGGTCTTATGAGAAGGGGAAGAGGGAGACCTCTCTCTTCTCTCAGCGCCAGGTGAGCACAGAGAAGAAAGGGATCATCCGAACCTGCCCGCACCTTGATCTCGGACGTCCTGCCTCCAGAACTAGGACAGGTGCATGTTTGCTGTTTTAAGCGTCCAGCCTTGGCTGTTTGGTTAACCTTCATTTCCTCCAGGGCCCCATTCCTTCCGTCCCCACCCCCAGCTTGCTCCCTCCTGGCCCCTGTATCAGGTCCCCTCTCTGCATCCTGATGGCAGTCCCTTTCCATTCTACTCTGTCCCCAAAACAAACTCAAGGCCTCAGGTTGACAGCCTCAGGCCTCTTCCGGAGGGCACCCTCTCCACTGCTCTTGGTTTCTAGAGAATGGTAATCGTAACGCATTTTAGGACAGAGAAGCGTGAGTCAGGTTATTTTCAAGGAGGGGCCTCAGATTTAAGGACCCTTTGAAAAGAACAGCTTTAAATCCAAATGACAGCCCTGCCTTAGTTTAAAGCTAAAGTTCTCTTTTCTGCTTATTACGGATCTTTGATAAGAAATACAATTGCTGAGAAGTCTGTTTTGCTTGCTGTTTGCTGCGAGTATTGTAAAACCTGTCCTGAATGTAACCCGCCGTGTGATAAATGGGTTGGAAACCTCCTTAGGTAAAGTCTGATGTGTGATGAAATAAGCAATTATGCGTAAACTAACCGGCATTTCTCGCTTCTGTAAACCTGCTTGCTTAACACATTCCTCACCTAGCCTACCCCCTTCCCCCTTCCCCCTTTTTCCTCCCACCACAAGTAACGGACAAAGCCTTCCCGCCAAAGGACAGACAAAGGACGCCCAATCAGAGAACAACAAATGTCCTTACTTTAAAATCAACTAATCAGGCCCCTCATAATTTGAAACCTCCCCTGTGCTATTTGTCTCTGTCTATAAAAACGCTGTACCCACCCTGATCGTGGCCTCTTGCGTCACCGGCGACGAGTGCGCAGAGGACCAGGTTCGAACCTGCAATAAACGACCCTTGCCGCTTGGCTTTGAGTTACGACTCTGGTGGACTTCTGTGGGAGGTTTCGGAACTTCGGGCATTACACCTTCTGTGGGGAAGAAAGAAAAATCTGTGTGTGTGTGTGTGTGTGTGTGTGTGCGTGTGTGTGCACGTGCATGCTTGCACACACACACTCACATATTTAAATGCAAAGCAAAAAGCCCAGGACCTAAAAAAAAAAAAAAAAAGCTCCAGTGTTAATGGTATTTACCTGTGGGGAGGGGAAGGAGGCTTGAAGGGCCAGGCCGTGAGCCAACCCTGCCTGTATTCATTCTGTGCATATTTATTCTCTGTGATTATTCGGTTAATGTATGCTACCTTCTGCTTTGTGGCTGAGTGCGTCCCAGAAGCAGCGGGCACACTTTCTAGCCCTTTCCCTGGCCCTCTCACGTGGGCCAGACCTTGACCGTGGTCTGCCGAGGTCACGTCCTTGGCCGCTGGTCTCTAGGACGTGTCTCCTAGGCCGCCTTGCTGGCCGCTGTCCAGAGGCAGGACTCTTTGTGTCAGGTGCTGGTCACACCTTGGGGGCCTGAGACCCGGGTGCAGAGGTGAGGGGAGGCAGGTGGGGAGGGGCGGTGCTGGGTAGCACCTGCCTTGGGGCTCACCTGCCAAGATCAGATGAGACTTGGCCTTTCATCGTGGGGGTGAACTGATTCAGGCCCAGCTCAGCGCTCCTCCGAGGTCGGGTCTCGGCTGAGTATGTGGGGGCTGCTCCTGAGTCCGGGGTGGGGGAAGAAGAAGGAGAGAGCCTGACTGAGCACCACCCCCCCAGGCCATGTACAGGTGGGGTCTTTCACACCCGAGCAAGTGTCTAGTCTGCAGAGCCACGAGAGGCCACGAAGGGGGTTGAATCAGCCCCCGAGTTAGACAGACCAGATGTCAATTCTGAGCCTCTAGGTGGATGTGGATGTGGCATTTAGGTGTCCCTCTGTACCCTCCTACAGTCAAGGGGAGAAAGTAATGGACAGATTAGGGCGGGGAGGGGGTGTTCAGTAACTGACGATGTTCGGTAAGTGATATTTCAGACAGCTCTTGCTTTTTCTTTCTTTTTTTTTCCATTTAGCAGTTTTACTTAAGTTCTCTAGAATAAATATACCTACCTATGGTACTAACTGAAATTTGTTATGAAGAATCTTATTTAAAATACGTGCAATTTAAGCAGCCACTCTCTCATTTGAAGGGGAGCATTGATAGATGCTCTAGAATTCAGAATGGCATTTCGAGGGAAATCTGGCTGGATGTCCGATTCTGCAGTACCCTAAGCACAGCTCTGGCTTCTGCTCTTTGTGTTATGAGCACATGGCTGTCCCCATTACCCTGGATGAGACACCCAGACTGGCACAGAATAATCGACAGTTCATGAGGGATGGGCCCAGGATTGAACCCAGGCGGAGTGGACCGCGTGGGGGGTGCTTGCACAGCCGTCTTCCCTGCTGTTGGCTTCCTTTCCACAAACAATATACATGCTGTGAAAAGCTAAAACAATACTGACGCGTATCAGCAGAAAATGAAAGTCACCTTGAATTCTACTTCCCACAGATGTTGGAATGGCTCGCCATCCGTGTGGTTTCTCTCAGTCTGTGACATTTTCCTCTGCACCTGTACAGCCATCTATTCACGCACGTCGTCAGACACACGTGTATTTTTAAAGGCACCATGCTGTGATACTGCTTTGCGGCTTGCTTTATTTCCAATTTTCACTGGGACGTTTTTCAATATCATTGGATCAACTTCATTTTTATAATGCATTTATAATATATCTGTGTTCCATCGATAGTGGAATACCTTTTTATTTTTTTAAAAAAATTTTTTTAACGTTTATTTATTGTTGAGACAGAGAAAGACAGAGCATGAATGGGGGAGGGTCAGAGAGAGGGAGACACAGAATCCGAAACAGGCTCCAGGCTCTGAGCTGTCAGCACAGAGCCCGACGCGGGGCTTGAACTCATGGACCGCGAGATCATGACCTGAGCCGAAGTCGGCCGCTTAACCGACTGAGCCACCCAGGCACCCCAGTGGAATACTTTTTTAAAAAAAAAAATTATTTTTGAGAGAGAGAGAAAGAACATGAGCAGGGGGAGGACAGGGAAAGAGGGAGGGAGAGAATCCCAAGCAGGCTCCACACTGTCAGCACAGAACCTGATGCAGTGCTCAAACCCAGCAACCGTGAGATCATGACCTACGCTGAGATCAAGAGTCGGATGCCCAACCAAGTGAGCCCCCCCCTGCCAGGCGCCCCTACAGGGGAATACTTTTGAAAAAATACTTACTTCTGAAAGTTGTGGTAAGGTACAAATAATTAACCATTTTTGAATGCACAGCACATTAAGTGTATTTGCACTGCTGTGCAACCACCACCACCATCCGTACCCAGAACTATCCATCTTTCCAAAGTGGAACTCTGTGCCCGTTAAACACTCACTTCGCCTTCTCCCCACCCCAGCCTCCGGAAACCTCCATTCCACGTTCTGTCTCTATGAGTCAGACCACTCTACTATATGTGAGGGCAATCACACGGTGTTTATAACTCCTCAGGGTTCACCCATGCCATGGCGGGTGTCAGAGTCTCCTTTGTAAGGCTGAGTGAAGTTTCAGTGCGCTCTGAAGAAATAAAATCAATACCAGTTCTACAGTCTAGGAAACTCTCTAACTAAGGACCTTCCTCTCTTCCCTCCACTCACACTCTCTTCCCATACTTAGTAGGGCAAGCCTCCGAAGGAATGTCCTTGACCTGCCCCCCAGCTGCCAGTAAGCCTCCCCAACGGGTTACCTTGTCTGTCAGAACTGAAGGTTGGGCAGTGCCCCTCACTAGAATGTAAACACACTTCATGAAGGTAACATTTATGGTCACGGCCAATTGCTTCCCCTCAGGCTGCTGTAAGCCTGTGCTCGGGCATGGGACTGAAGGCAGAGCCCTGTGTGGATGCCAGCTTTTCACAGTTATGCCCAGAACTGCCACGTACTGCCAGCGAGAATCGTAGCCCCATGACAGCTGAGGGGGAAGGAACAAGAGCATCGCCTCCGCAGAGTTCACGTGTTCCATGGAGACTTCAGGGCTCTCCCGGAAACCAAGACCTGCACTCGGGACCTTGTGACCACTTCAGCCAGAACAACCCAGATATATCCACTCTCTGTGTCAGGCCTGGGGAATGAGCTTCTGTGTGAAACAGGGTTTCGGGGAATGAGGAAAGGAGGGACCGAATGAATCCAGCTCAACACAATCCGATGTTTCACCCATGCAGAGACTAAGTGCCGAGTGGAGGCGTGTGTTCAGAACCCTAAGACTTTGGTGAAATGGGGACCGTTGGTGGTTTCGCTCGTGTGTCTGTGTCTGGACACCGGGATCTGGCCCCTCTGGCCTGGTTAGGGTGGCTGGTGCTGCCCAGAGGGTCCAGCTAGTCTCTGTTCGCCTTTGCAGGTGGTCTTTGTTTCCAGAATCTCCGAATCTGAGCACACGGAGAGGTTCTCGGTTTATGGGGACTTGCCTCTGTTTCACACTAAAGCCAACCACACCCCCCTGTCGCTGAATGCCTGCCGGGCTGATTTTTAGCGTTAGCCTTGTTTGAAAGTGGAGGCAATTGGAGGCATACCGGAAACTCAAGGGGAGTTTATTTTGGTATGCGAAGCAAAAGAGTTACTAGACCCTAAAGGAAGTAAGACCGGTTTTGTGTGTGCAACTGTCAGTCTCCAACAGAAATCCCCTAGACCATCTCCGGCTGTAGCCAGCTCTTCCCATGGGTGGTTTGTGCACAGACTTTCCTTCTTGAGAATAGATAATGATGCCGGAGTCTGGAACTGTCAGAGTCATCAGGATCTGGGAAAGCCTGAGCTGGAGCCAGAAGGAGGCAGTATGGTCTGGTAGGAAGCCCCCGGGGATAAAGAGGTAGGAGGCCAATCCTGAGTCAGAGCTTAGGTACGACCAACTGACTGTCTGTGTGACCTGGGACAAATTATAGGCTGCCTACCATTCTTAGTTTCCTCTCTAGTAAAAGAACGGGGTGGATTTTATGGGTTTTTTTTTAGTGACCAGTTCCAAACTGGACACCCCTTCTGAATAACTGGAGCGTCTTTATTTACAAAACAGCCCCTGAATTAGAATTGCCAACAGTGAGTCTAGAATCTGTCTTTTTAATCTGCTCCCCCCAATAACCACCAATCATGCAATGCTGTTTGCTCTGTGTTGTCACACATCTTAATGGATTTCTTAGATTTGTCGATGTACACCTTTTCATTTTAGCATCTTGAAGTTACAGGTAATATAGTTATTTGAGTTAATAATAATTATGTTGCTATAAAATTTCTATGGAATTGTAAAGGGTACTAAATAATAATGATAACAATGAATGTGGTCTCCCGCCTTCCACTGAAAAGTAGGTAAAGAAATGTGAATCTTACATGTAGTGGCATTTTTTAAGTTGAGGAACACCTAATCTCATTTCCATTTTTATTGGAACCTTATGAAGTAGACCTTGAGGGGATGAACAGTTCCCTTTTCATAGAAAAAGCGGGCTTGAGTAGACTAGACAGATTATTTGATTTACATATTTAACCAATATTAACAATCAGCATCTTCCCTAGGAGAGGCTCCAGGCTGGGTCTGAGGTCTCCTACTCATACTGGTTGTATGAATCCAGCATAAGAGGATCAGGTGGTGGTGAGGATGGTAAGAAACGGAAGGCTTAAGAGCTACTTACGAGGAGGAATCAAAAAGTTTGTTTGGGTGTGGGGACCAAGGGAGAGAGAGAGTCAGGCAGATATTACCCCAGGTGGATGGGGCTGCCATGTGCAAGGATGAAATGCAGATGAAGACTTAAGCTCTGAATAAGTGGAGTTTGAGAGGCATGGGTGCCATCCAAGCAGGGATTTCTAAGTCCAGAGTTCAGGTATAAGCTGGCCACTCCCATGGAGAAGTCCTCAGCCCTGAACTGATAATTGAGGTCCAAGGTGTGCACATAATTCCCCAGAGCAAGGGTGCAGAGAGAAAGCAGAGGGGTCAAAAAAAAAAAATCCATGAGAGACTTCCATGTTTATGGTCTAGTAGAGTTGGATCAGCCAGCCAAAAACAATGAGAGAGAACGTTCAGAGAGGACAAAACCAGAGGAGTGTGGTATCATGAAAGCCAAGGGAAGAAGCGCCTTCAGGAAGAAGGTGTTTGGTAAGACTGAAAGAGTGTCCGTTGATTCCAGCAACCGAGGAGTAACTAGTTAACACTGGTAAAGGCGATGTACAAGGAGTGTGGTGCATACGTCGGGCAAGGGCTGATGGAGAAACAGGAAACTGAGCTAAGGGGCGGTTACTGGCTACGTGTCCTTGGTCTAATTGTTCGAGTTCTCTGAGTCTTTATTTCCAAATCTGCACAATGCTCAAAAGCCATGTGACAACTCACCCTGGCTGTGCATTCAGGTGTGGTAGGTTGAAGGGATATAGCTGTCAACAGAGTTGAGGCAAAGTCCTGTTGGCACAAGGTAAGTTCCTTGACCTTGTGCCTGACTCTCTGCTCTCCCTGCAAGCCAACAACAGGAACAACAGGAATCTTGAGGAGTTGGCCAATATCCTCAACACTTGTGCTCTGGACTTTTAGGGGACGGGAGACTGAGGATTAACATGGGGGGCCAGCCTCTTCTGCTACAGACAAATACCTCAAGTACTTTTAGTCCCCGTCTGGTGTTCAGTTTTTGGGAGCCAGTGGCAGGAGGGAGGAGACCCTGACTCTGGTCTCGGGTCTGTGGGAGAGTGGCCGTGTGGCTTGGCAAGCCACTGCTTCCCACCTCTGGAGTTCCTGGTCTGTCAGATGGCATCTTCTCCAGTTAGATAATTCTGGAATGCATTTCCTCACTGCAGGTGTGTTTGTATTGCAAAGAAGTCCCTACCAGAGAAGGAAGGTTGCTGTGATCCCTTGGACAAAAAAGATGCGTCTCCAAGCCAAGGACTCACATAGCTATTGTCACTGTCAATTCCCAAAACATATGTACGGTCCCGGTTAATCCTGTCAAATAGATGCTGAGGCATAGGTTTCAGAGGCCAACGACCTGTTTGAGTGGAAGACAGAGCATCTATAACAGGCAGCAGTAAGTTAGGTTTGGGCAAGGAATCATGAATTTATTTTAAGTTTATTTATTTTGAGAGAGAGACAGGAAGAGAGAGAGAGGATGAGCATGGGAGGGGCTGAGAGAGAGGGAGAGAGAGAATCCCAACCAGGCTCTGCACTGTCAGCACAGAGCCCAGTATGGGACTCGAACCCATGAACTGTGAGATCGTGACCTGAGCCGAAACAAAGAGTCGGACACTTAACCAACTGAGCCACCCAGGGGCCCCAAGGAATCGTGAATTTAAGCCATAATTAACTGCTCTTCCTGCAAAAGGAGCCAGTCGAGCAGGTCAATGCCTGGAAGAACCTCATATCCTCTTTCCTGTCCTAAGAGAAAGTCTACAATCCTTAGCAGATATTTGGAGACCTCCATTCTTTGGATTGAAGCAGGCTTCCCTGGAGTATCTTTCATTTCTCCCCTGCACTCCCATCCGTGTCTACGCTGTCGTGTCACTGCTCCCCTCCCCACCCTGCTTCCCTTGGGCCTGGGAGACCCTTCCTAGTGACATGGGCTAAAATTCTGTGCATCCTTCGAGGCTCGTGAACCTTTCTCGACCTCCCAATAGCTGTAACACCTTCCTCCTTTTGAAGCTGTTTTTTGCACGTGGGGCCTCCCCCACAGTACTGTTCCTTCTCTGCCTTGAATTAAAGTTGTTTATCCCCTTCGTATCAGAACAGTTAGCCTTTGAGTTTCACAGAAACTAAGCCCGTGACAACAGTTGGCACATAATAAAAGCGCAGTGGCCACTTGGCGGTTGGAAATGCATCCATCCTTAACTGGTTCCGGCTTTGCTCTTGCACGCGTCCACCTGGCAACTGATCCTTAGGGCCTCGCGTGAGACCTCATGCGGGGTGGAGTGTTACCACAGTGAATGAGGTGTTCCACCGACTCTAGCTTGGGAAAAATATCCCATTGGGTAACCACTTGTTTGTTCTGGATGCCTCCTACCCGCCATCGGTCATCCTGGCCTGGTACGTTCGCACAGTGTGTAAAGCTTGTAATGCTCGGCCGACCCCACACTTGTGTGATGATCACGTCAGCCCCGTGAAATGAGTACAGTAGGTCCATTATACCCAAGTCCCCACTTTCTAGATGAGGAAACAGGTTCAACCACGTTAAGCTGACTTCCCTGGGACGTCACAGTTCCTGGGTCGAATGGCTGCTGAGTCTTCTGGTCCAATGATTCCCAAGGATAGGGAGAGACGGTCAAGAACTACGCAGATCAGGACATGGCAAGTGGGGAAGAGGTCTCAGGAACAGTGGGGCAAGAAGAAAGAATCCGAGGATGAGAAGGAGTGGTCTTTGTGCAGGATACGTGGCTCCTGGGGTCCCCGCCAGGTTGGCGACGTGGAGGCAGAGTGTGGCCTCTGCTCACGGACCTCACGCCGCCCAGGCTGGCGTCAGGGCGAGCCCCTCCGAGCTGGGCACCAGCACCCACAGGAGGCAGGTCTCCTTGCGCCGTGTCTCTGCACATCTGTTCCACCTGCATCTGTGGACTTCACGATCCACCTTCCTTGCTAAGTGTTCAGAACCAAAGCAGGTTTTACGTTCTAACAGTGTCGAGAGTGCAGTGTTTCAGAGTGGTGACAGAGCAGTTGTCTTAGCAGGACAAATTGGGGGTGCACTACCCCCCCCAGTACCCCAGCCTGCCCCCACACAAAGCTGCTTCCCTGTCCGGTAGGCTGTGAAAGGCCAGGCTCGGTGCTGAATGTGGGATGTGAGTCCCTGTGCCTCAGTACAGCATTGACCCTGGCTCCAAGCCAGGCTGTCCAGTCATGGCAAACTCTGTTGTCTCCACAGGCGGGTGCTGCTGGGCCCGTACTGCTTTCCAGAAAAGCAGTACTGGGCCCTTACTGGTTTCCAGAAAACCAAGCTGGGTTCCCCAACCAGGATCACACTGAGTCCCTTCCTGGGCTTTGGTGTCCTGCTTATTAAGAGATGAGTTTGGGGGCGCCTCGGTGGCTTAGTCGGTTGGGCGTCCAACTTCAGCTCAAGTCACAATC
The DNA here is from genome assembly GCF_018350175.1 of Felis catus. NCBI lineage: Eukaryota > Metazoa > Chordata > Mammalia > Carnivora > Felidae > Felis > Felis catus. Next base: position 6,819,029 of record NC_058371.1, read on the forward strand.
TCGCGGTTGGTGAGTTCGAGCCCCACATCCGGCTCTGTGCTGACAGCTCGGAGCATTGGAGCCTGCTTCAGATTCTGTGTCTCCCCCGCCCCCCGCCGCCCCCGTCTCTTAGAAATAAATACTATAAAAAGTTCTTTAACAAAGGTGAGTTTGGGTCATTTGATTTCTAAAGTCCTTTACCTCTGGTCTGCTAGGGGTCTGTAATCCGGAATGGGTCACCTTCTTCCGGAGAGTCTGTGCATCACACTCGTGTTCTGGTCATGCCTCCTGCCTCCATCCTGGACCCACCAGTACAGCACGGCATAGTGCGCCCACAGACTCAGGAGTCCAAACTCCTACTGCCCTCCCAAAGGAACTGGGGGGGGGGCCTTCGGGCAACTTACCTTCTATGCCTCAGTTTCCCCATTTGTAAACTGGTGGCAATAACAATACCTACTGCCTCAGATTGTGGTAAGAAATACATGATCTTACAGAATTAGAACAGTGCCTGGCACTCCGGGCCGGTGGGTCTTACTGCTTCTATTCTTTGTGTAGGTATCTTGCCCCCTCACCTTCCTTGAAGGTGGAGACTTAACCTGAATGGAGTTTGGATTTCTATTATCTGTCCAGGGGGTGGCCCCCACCGGGCTCTCTTGAGTTGAGGTTGGTTGAATTCATTGTGTCTCAGGCCATCGAGAGCCCCCATTTTGGGGTTCCAAGCACTGGGCTCAGAAGGTCAGGGCACTGGAACTGGAGTGACTTTCAGGAAGCTGTCTGCCCTCATTCTTGGCTTTGGATAATTGTTATTTACCCTCAGTGCACAACAAACGTGCTGATAGATCAAATGCAAATACCACGTCTACATTGTTTTCGTTTGTGTGTGATCGTAGGATTTGCTAATGTTAATACGTGGTTAAACATGGCTGAACCCAGCCCATAAAAGGTTTTTGGTTTTTTTTAAACATTAAAAATTGTATAATAATCCATGCTGCTGTGCTTGTAAAATAAGCAAACAATGAAAGTCTACAGAATGCATAATGGCAAGATTTATTCACTACCCGCCCTTGCAAGCTTCCTTCTCTTTCCCAGAGATAAATGCTGTGAACGTTCGGTAATTTTCTTCTTTAGGCTCTTGGCTTTTTTCTCTACACTGACTTATGTGTGCACACACACACAGATTTCCTTTTTGTTCTCTTCCTCACACCAGTGTGATCATGCTACACCTTATTCAGTGAATTGCTTTTGTTACTTGACATGATTATGGAGGGTTTCCGTGGCTGTCCTCCCTTTACGACTCACCTATACATTTGCACAGCCTTTCCCGCGACCCTGCAAGCCTCCCCTCTGACTCCTGAGGAAGGAGCCTTGTGAGCCCTTCCAGTACCTTCCACAGCCTCCACCGCTGCAACAAGCCATGGCGGGCACAGGAAGGGCCCATGTCCCCCGGAGGGGGGCTGGGTCTGGGAGGGTTTTCAAGCAACTAGAAAGCTGGGTGGGGTCGATTTGCCTTGTGTAACCCACTGCAACGTTCAAAGGGCTTTCAAATCCGTTTTCGTTCCCATGCTGCACAGACACACTGTTAAATTTCCATTTTCTTATTTTTTTAACGTTTATTTGAGAGAGAGAGAGAGAGAGAGAGAGAGAGAGAGAGAGAGAACATGAGTGGGGGAGGGGCAGAGAGAGAGGGAGACACAGAAGCTGAAGCAGGCTCCAGGCTCTGAGCTGTCAGCACAGAGCCCGACGTGGGGCTCGAACTTACGGATTGTGAGATCATGACCTGAGCTGAAGTCGGACACTTAACTGACTGAGCCACCCAGGCGCCCCCTTATGCTTATTTATTTTTGACAGATAGCGTGAGCAGGGGAGGGGGCAGAGAGAGAAGGGGAATTGAGAATCCCAAGCAGGTTCTGCGCTATCTGCCCTGACGTGGGCTCGAACTCATGAACCGAGAGATCACGACCTGAGCTGAAATCAAGAGTCTTAACCGACTGAGCCGCCCGGGTGCCCCTCCACTTTCCGAGTGAGGAAACGGGGTGGAAGAAGGGGCTGGAGCGACTGCCTCGTGCTGGAGGAGCTGTATTTTGGCCTGTCTCTGGGAGAAGTGGAGGCTTTTTTCTTCCAGATGAAGGTGGGCAGAGTCGGCCGGGAGTTTCCTCCGGTCAGCACTCAAGTTTTCTTTTCGTCCTCAGGGCTTGTGGTCCCAGAAAAAGCTGGCCAGACTGGCTGAAGCCCGCTTCCTGCACCGTCCTCCTACCCCTGACCTCCTCGCCCCCAACAGGCCAGACCACACCTGCACTGGGCCACCAGTTGGGGGGGACCCACAGAGAGGAAGCTGTGCAAAGGTGGGTCTTGGTCTGAGGTCTTGGGCTTGAACCCTTTGCTTTAAGGCAGCATCTCACACCCTCGGCATAGTGGGCGTCTCAGACTGGACAGTCCTCTGTCGTGGGGGGCTGTCCTGTGCATTGTGGGACATTGAGCAGGATCCCTCGCTAGATGCCAGCGGCACCCTCAGGACAGTCAAAAATGTCCCCAGGATTGTCCACTGCCTTTCAGGGGGCAGACGACTGCCGGCTGAGAACCTCTGCTCTAAGGAGTAAAGGTATCATTCTGGTTCAGCGCTGTGCTACGAGCATGTCACCTGCTGTCAGCCCCCGGCGTGGCCCGGTGTATTCATTGTACCATCAGTGGAAACAGCTGGGGGTGTCGTGGGCTCGACCTTATCAAGGCTGATTATAATGGAGCAGACCACGCACAGATTTCTTCCTTTTTACTCACTCAGCCCTTGCGGAGCCCCGGCTCTGGGCTGGCTGCATCTGCGTTCTTAGACTTGCCCTGCAGGCCCCGCCCGGGGCAGCGGCCCCTGCAGGTGGCCGAGACCGTAAACAGGGTCTGCCCACAACACGGTGAGGTAAGGGCTGCGGGCAGTGGATGCGAGACGGTCCTGCTCTAGTTCCCAAGTCATGAGCAACAGCCGGCCTCCACAGATAAACGTGGTTACCTGCATTGTGACGTTCTCCGATGCTCGGAAATGGTGCACACCGAGTTAACAATGAACTTTCCCGCTTACACAGATATGCCGTGCGTTGCTCTTAAAGAGCCAAACACAGTTTTGGGTTGTTGGAAATCATATTCTTCTAATTTCCCAGTGCCCTTTTTAAAAGTTTATTTACTTTAAGAGATAGCATGAGAGGAGGAGGGGGAGAGACAGAATCCTAAGCAGACTATCTTTTTAAAGTTTATTTATTTATTTTGAGAGATAGAGAACATGATTGGGAGAGGGGCACAGAGAGAAGGAGAGAGAGGGAGAGAGAGAGAGAGAGAGAGAGAGAGAGAGAGAGAGAGAGTCCCAAGTAGGCTCCACGCTGGCAGTGCAGAGCCTGATGCAGGGCTCGAACCCATGAACCATGACATCATGACCTGAGCCGCAACCAAGAGTCAGAGGCTGAACCCACTGAGCCAGCCAGGTGCCCCCAAGTGCCTTTTAATCAATCTGAGTGTCACTGGTTCCTTATTAGTTGGTCCGTTCATTCAAAGACGTTGATGGATCACCCTCATTGTGTCTGAGACCCTCTTTGGCTGGGGCATCAGCGGTGAGCTGGAGGGGCGGGCTGTCTGTGGCTCCTTCGTGGGTGGCCTAGGTCTGGGTTTTTCACTGTGGGGATTGCCTGGGGGCTTTGAGGGGTGAGAGTGACACAGAGGGAGACTGGAGGTTTCTCAGGCTCCCCGTGAGTGTGAGCGTGTCGTCTCCAGCCCCATGGCTCGGGCTGCAGCAGTGACAGAAGTTTCTGTGATGGTGGCTGTGGCCTTGTGGGGACACTGTGCCAGCTCCTCCCCGTTTGTACAAGTGGAGTCCCTGCTGTCTTCTCTTTAGTTATTTACTTATTCATTTATTTATTTATTTATTTTTAATTTTTTTCTTTAATGTTTGTTTCTTTTTGAGAGAGAGAGAGAGAGACAGAGTGCAAGCAGGGGAGGGGCAGAGAGAGAGGGAGACACAGAATCCGAAGCAGGCTCCGGGCTCCGAGCCGTCAGCATAGAACCCAACGCGGGGCTCAAGCTCACAAACCGCGAGATCATGACCTGAGCTGAAGTTGGATGCTCAACTTGACTGAGCCACCAGGCGCCCCCCCACCGCTGTCTTTCTTTCTTTCTTTTTTGAATTTTATTTTTTTAAATTTCCATCCAAGTTAGTTAGCATATGGTGCAAGAATGATTTCAGGAGTAGATTCCTTAATGCCCCTTACCCATTTAGCCCATCCCCCCTCCCACACCCCCTCCAGTAACCCTTAGTTTGTTCTCCATATGTAAGAGTCTCTTCTGTTTTGTCCCTCTCCCTGTTTTTATATTATTTTTGCTTCCCTTCCCTTATGTTCATCTGTTCTGTGTCTTAATGTCCTCATAAGAGTGAAGTCTTACGATATTTGTCTTTCTCTGACTAATTTCACTTAGCACAATACCCTCTAGTTCCATCCACGTGGTTGCAAATGGCAAGTTTCATTCTTTTTGATTGCCGAGTAATACTCCGTTGTATATATAAATCACATCTTCTTTATCCATTCATCCAGCGATGGACATTTGGGCTCTTTCCATACTTTGGCTGTTGTTGATAGTGCTGCTATAAACATTCCCCCCTGCTGTCTTCTGATTCAACTCAGATTCAAGGACAACCAGGGTCCCTTGTCCTTTACTTCAGTGGATGAGATCAACTGCGGACAGCAAACACAAACTGCACACACACGTGTGTGTGTGTATGTGCGTATGCACGCGTGTGTGTGCATGTGTGTGTGTGTGAGAGATGTGCAGGTAAGGATCAGTGTGTGAAAGAAATTAAGCAGCATCAGAATGTGGAGGAGTTAGTTCAGCGGACTGGCCAGGGAAGGTGTCTCTGAGGAGGCAGCATTTCGGCTGAAACCTGAACAGGATGAGAGAGCTCTGGGAGGGCTTGGGGGAAGGGGTCGCTCGATTACTGGTTAGCAATGTCGTACACGTGCACGCACACGCACGCACGTGCACACAGCCATACACATGAGCACCCACGTGCACACAGGTGAGCACACGTACACACGCATGCACACGTGCACGCCGGTCATTCCCTCTTTCCCCAGCTTTGCCACGCCGTCTGCTTCACCATGTCCACAGGCCCCCGGTCCTGCACCCCTGCGGTGCCTTGTGCAAAGCCTGGCCTCTGAGCTACAAGGCAGGACGGGACGGGGCCTGGGGCAGATGCTATGGCTGGCTGAGAGGATACCTCCGGAGACGAGACTCGGGCTTGGGCAGGTATGTAGCGGACGCGGAGGGCCTGGGGGAGAGGAAGGATGACTGGATGGAGCCCCACGTTTTTCGGGCCCAGGATACCCCTTCCTTCATCCCCTGCCACCCCCAGTGGGCATCTGCCCTCAAGGACCCTGTGAGTTGAGTGTCCGAGGTGCAGCTGTGGGTGTAAGCAGGGCTAACTCCTGCTGCAGGCGTGCCGAGCATTTCCTGGCTTCTGCTCGGCCCCGGTCAAAATTCCCAGAAATGGAACAGAAGGAATCTGACGTCCGTTGGTGGGAGTTTCCAATGTTGTCAGGAGGGTAGAGCTCTTGGGGGTGCGTGGAGGGCGTGGGGGAAGGGGGCGCGCATCCTCCCTGGCCTGTGTGACTGAGGGAAGATGGCCTGGCAGGCTGCTGGTTGTGGCATCTGGCCATCGCTGTCCACTTGGCCAGGCTTGAGGTGCCACACGGCAAGAACCCTGGGCTTTGGTGCTTGGGAAAATGAGAGCCAGACCCTGAGTCACTAATTACCAGATGTGTGACCTGGAGCCTATGACTTGCGTGCCCCACTCTTGTTTCCCTTTACCGTAAAACAGTGCCTGTTCTGCCCAAGGGCAGGTGGCAGAAGATAAGGGTAAATGTTTTACTCAATGCAAGTTGTGGGCGATCCGCTCCACGGCCTGCACCCAGGGCAGCCGTAATGGGGTGAGTGCCTTTCACATCTCCCCCTTGCAGGAAGCGTGAACTCAGCCGGGAAGCCTCTCTCTCTCCTGGTGGAGCCAGCAGGCGAGACGCCCGTCTTAAGAGAAAGCTTTCCAGACAGAGGCTGGGGGATACGTGTGGGAGCTCCTGGAAGGCGGGGACCACACCCTATTTCCTTTCTTTTTTTTTTTTTTTTAATTTTTTTTTAACGTTTATTTATTTTTGAGACAGAGAGAGACAGACCATGAACGGGGGAGGGTCAGAGAGAGGGAGACACAGAATCTGAAATGGGCTCTAGGCTCTGAGCTGTCAGCACAGAGCCCGATGCGGGGCTCGAACTCACAGACCACGAGATCATGACCTGAGCCGAAGTTGGCCGCTTAACCGACTGAGCCACCCAGGTGCCCCTCCTTTCTTTTCTTTAAGGGGCACGATGCTGATTTAATACACGTATACACTGTGATCACCACGATCCATGAACACATCTCCATCACCTCACATAGCTACCTTTCGTGAGTGAGGGGAGAACATTTAAGACCCATCCTCTTAGCACATTTCAGCTCTGCAGTACGGTATTAGTAACTGCAGTCACCATGCCTGCATTAGATCTCAGAACTTATTCACCCCGTGAGAGTTTGTACCTGTTGGGTGTTTTTTATATGCTAGGTGCTCAGTAAAGCACTGAATGTGCATGGCTGAGGGTGAGATACGGCTTAGCTGTCAAACAAAAGTAGTTCCTGATCCACAGCTGGACTGAGACACCTGCGCAGCTGGACCCCACTCATTCCATGGCCCTTGCTCCTCCCAGTTGTCCCCCCTCCTGTGGGCACGGTGGCCTCCAAACACCCCCTTCTACTCAGACCTCTGTTACCCACACCATCACACACCCTGCGGATCTTTCCAGAATTTGCAAATGGCCAAATCCCCAGGGTACTGGGCTGTATGACACACGCTCCTGAGGGAGTGGTAGAGAGGGTGAAGCCACCACGAGAAGTTACTGCAAAGGAGGGAGGCCACGGGGAAGAGGAGAGGGGTGTCCGGGGTCATTTGTGCCCTGGGTGCTTTGAATATCTTTTTTCATTTGATTTCAGAACACATAATCCAAACAGCACTGAGTTAAAACCAGTTGAAACCATATTGTTTCAGGGCACGTGGGCGGCTCAGTCGGTTGAGTATCTGGCTCTTGGCTTTGACTCAGGTCATGAGCTCCAGGTTCATGAGTGAGAGCCCCGCATTGCGGAGCCTGCTTGGGATTCTTTCTCTCGCCCTCTTCTCTGAACTTCCCCTGTTCTCTCTCTCTCTCTCTCTCTCTCTCTCTCTCTCTCTCTCTCTCAAAAATAATAATAATAATAACCATATCATTTCATGAAAGGTAGAAATAAAATTGCCAAGACTGCTATCATTTCAATAGTTCTAGTAGAACTTGAAATAATGTTTTCTAAATCCCTCTGGCATACCTGAGAGTTATGTGCGGATTACCAGTGATCCAGGGAATAGGAACATAGTTTCAAAAACAGCCCGCAAAGGACTTGCCAGCAGAATTGGGACTGGCTGAATGCTTGAAAGGCTACGTCGAGGTCACAAGGTGTGGAGCTGTTGAGTCTTCAGTCTTGGCTCGAATTCTGCTGTAAACTCAAGCTATCTTTTTGGTCAAATCGATGGATTCATGAATGTTTACTAGAAACTCCTAGGTACTGCGTCGTCTGTTAGGCACTGTGCGAATTCATAAATCAGTAAAATCGTCAGGGGGATGGACATACGTGCAGCTAATGGTAAGATAAGCCGCCCTGTTAGGTTCCTGCTTCTGCCTCTGGAAGAATGTTTAGATCAAGATGAGTAGAGAGAAAGATATTGCTACGATGCTCATAATGTATCAGCCATATTGCAATACTGTAATATGTGCACATTTTACTGTTAATTTCGAACCATGGGTTAACTTTTTAAAAATAGTGAAAGAGTTGTGTAGAAACCTATGTTTGAGTCTAATAATCTCTGTTAAAAACTTCAACTTCATCTCTCTTCACCACAAAGACTTCTGGGAACATAGTTTTAAAAATTGCTTTCTTAACCAACCCCCTTCACAGAACAAATTAACTAGAAACAGAATCCGTGAACTTGTTGTTTTGTTATTGCAAATCACACCACTTGACCAAAATTCTATAAATTCTGACTTGGGAATAGGACTTGAAAATTTTTAAGAAGACAAACTCTAGTCAGCCCTCTCCAAATCTACCATTGTTTGTATATTTCTATGAGAGTACGTTTCGGTGATGTCTCTGATTCTCAGTTCACTTCTTTTTTTTTAAGTTTATATACTTATTTTTAGAGAGAGAGAAAGACAAAGTGAGATTGTGTGCACGAGTTAGGGAGGGGCAGAGAGAGAGAGAGAGAGAGAGAGAGAGAGAGAGAGAGAGAGAGAATCCCAAGCAGGCTCTGTGGTAGGTTCAAACCCACAAACCATGAAATCATGACCTGAGCTGAAACCGAGAGTCAGATGCTTAACCGACTGAGACACCCAGGTGCCCCTCAGCTCACTTCTAAGGGTGACACGTGAGCCACTGAACACGGACCACTGAAGCAGACCAGTGAACATGGGCCACTGAATGTGGACCACCAAACACGGACTGCTAAACACAGACCACCAAACGTGAGCCCATGAACATGGGACACTGACCGTGGACCATCACACATGGGCCGCAAACATGGGCCACCTAACATAGGCCACTGAACATGGGCCACCAAGTGTGGACCGCTGACTTTCACCTACTCATCTTGAGGTCAAGGCCAGAAAGAGGAAGCTTTGGAAGGGATGGTGTAAAGGGAACATTCTAGAATAAGATCTCTGACCTGGGCCCTGCTGCTCGCTGATGTGTGGTATCATGGCTGTGATTCCCATGCTCGGCAAACATGTCTTCCTGTCTCTGGGGAAGGATCTGGGTACAAGTGTCATCTTCCTGTTGGTCGGCTGCACAGCCTCCTATCTGGTCACCTGCTTCCCTCCTTTCTCTCTTCAACCCCCTCTTCAACCAGCAATCAAAGTGATTTTTCTGGGGTGTCAATCAGAGCATGCAATTTCCCTGTTTATGACTCACCACGGACTTTTCATGATGCCTAGAAAAACAGCTTATGGCCGTCAAGACGGTACACGCTCAGGCCCGGCCCTTTGTCTTGGATCCCATCGCCTACCCTTCCCTCTCTCGAGTGGGTTTGCCAAGCCCGTGAGCCACGGCACGCGCCTTAACCTCCATGGTGCTGGTCTGCCCGCACCTCTCTGTGCACCAGCCCCTCCTCACTCGGACCTGGGCGCGCCTGTCCTGACCCCCCCGGAATTGATAAAGCGCCCCACGGCCCCGCAGACCTGCCTGTCCCGACATGTCACATCAGAAACCTCAGGAATGACTCATCCTCACCACTCTCTGTTCCCTTGACCTGCTTTGGTTTTTTTTTTGGCAGTTTGTGTCTGTACCTACAACTCCATTTTATGTTTGCTTATTTTAGACCTTTCCATGTTTAACTGCTTAACTGCTCATCTCTCCACCTGAGTGTGCATCCCACAGGGCAGAGGCTTCTTGTTCCATTGGTGGCTTCCCCTTCCTGTCAAAAGCATAAGCTCCCAGAGGGCAGGAAGCTTGACTTTCTTGCCCATCGGGGTATCATCAGTGGCTCAGGCAGTCCCTGGTACAGGATAGATCCTGATACATTTCCTTTTTTTAATCAAAAAGACGGTTTTTTACTGCAGTGGAGAAAATAGGGAAGTAAGGGTTTCAACTCAGCACCCCAGTCCTTGACGGAGAACATCCCTGTTTACTCCATCTGGGCAGTGAGAGGATCTCGGACTTTGGGAAAAACTTCAGCTGATCTCACACACCCCGCCTGTCGCGCCTTCCAAACTGGCCTGCAGCCCCTGTTTGTGTGTATAAGGCACACCCCCAACTCAACTCCATATCCTTCAGAATTCAGCCTGCTGTCACTTCTAGGGGGCCGCTCCTAGAAACTTGCCCATACGCCCTTTAAGCACGCACCAGGCTGTTCTGGAACCGCTCACGCTCCTGTGGCCACCTACAAAAGCTCTCAGGAGGCAGGTATTGGCCCCCCCCTCAGGAGCCCCGATTGACCTTGCCCATCACAGGGGCTCAGCAAACACCTAGGGAATGAGGAAGAAGACAAGTGACTCTGTCAATGAAGCCCCAAACAAACAGAAGGACACAGGATGGAAAGGTAATACAGTGGCCCCCACTGTAAGCGTTTGAGCTGAGACCGTGTTTACTCAAACTCTAGTGACTACGTTTTCTTAGTTCTTGTCTTCTTGATGCTCCGGCGTTCAAGATCCTGATCCTGGAGAGACTCCCAGGGCTAGCCAGTTCCTAGAGTGAACAAATGAATCCCCCAAGTGTATGGGTCCTGTACAAACCAACCCATCCAGAGTCCACAGACCCAATCGTCTCTTTTTTAAAAAAATTTTTTTTTCAAAGTTTATTTATTTTTGGGACAGAGAGAGACAGAGCATGAACGGGTGAGGGGCAGAGAGAGAGGGAGACACAGAATCGGAAACAGGCTCCAGGCTCTGAGCCATCAGCCCAGAGCCCGACGCGGGGCTCGAACTCACGGACCTCGAGATCGTGACCTGGCTGAAGTCGGACGCTTAACCGACTGCGCCCCCCAGGCGCCCCCCAATCGTCTCTTTATCAGGTATTCCCTGTGCTCTAAATCAGTGCCTGCCAGGGACCAGGCAGCCAAGGAGTTTAGGTTTTGAGAATCTAAAAGATGATTATCAACAATTGTGTGCAAATTACAGCTTTCAAGAGGAAAAGTTCTGCCAAAAACATTGAACCAATGGAACACTTAAATTTTCCGTAGGTGAAAAAATAAATGTAGTCACATTATTTTTTTTAAGTTTTTTTTTTTTTTTAATGTTTATTCATTTTAGAGAGAGAGAGAGAGAGAGACAGAGTGCAGGCCAGGGTGGGGGAGGGAGGGGGGAGGGGCAGAGAGACAGGGAGACACAGAATCCGAAGCAGGCTCCAGGCTCTGAGTTGTCAGCACAGAGCTCGACGCAGGGCTTGAACTCACAAGCCGTGATATCATAACCTGAGTTGAAGTCAAAGGCTTAACCGACTGAGCTAGCCAAGCACCCAAGTCAAATTATTTTCATACGGCCAGTGGATCAGTCAGAGTTGCTTATTTGCTTGATATATGCAGTCTTTTTTTTAAATCCAGTATAGTTAACATACAACATAATATTAGTTTCAGATGTACGATACAGTGATTCAATACTTCCATACGTCACCCAGTGCTCATCACAGCAAGTGCACTCCTGAATCCCCATCACCTATTTCCCCCATCCCCCTGCCACCTCCCCTCTGGTGACCAGTCTGTTTCTTGGTTTGCCCCCCTCTCTCTCCCTCTCTCTCTGTTTTCCCTTTGTTTTGTTTCTTAAATTCCACATATGAGTTAGATCATATGATATTTGTGATCTCTGACTGACTTATTTCACTCAGTATTCTACTCTCTAGTTCAGTCCATGTTGTTGGAAATGGTGTGATTTCATTCTATACCACATCTTCTTAATCCATTCATCTACCAATGGACACTTGGGCTGCTTCCGTATCTTGGCTATTGTAAATAGTGCTGCTATAAGCATAGAGGTACACGTATCCCTTTGAATTAGTGTTTTGTAGTTTGGGATAAATACCCAGGAGTGTGATTACTAGATTATGGATAGGGTAGTTCTCTTCTTAACTTTTTGAGGAGCCTCCATACTGTTCTCCAGAGTGGCTGCACCAGTTTGCATTCCCACCAGCAGAGGTATCACCTCTGAGTGATACCTCATTGTGGTTTTGATTTGTATTTCCCTGATGATGAGTGATGTTGAGCATCTTTTCACATGTCTGTTGGCCATCTGGACGTCTTCTTTGGAGAAATGTCTGTTCATGTGTTCTTCCTATTTTTTAAAATTTATTTTTAAATTTTATTTTTAAATTTTTAAAATTTACATCCAAATTAGTTAGCATGTAGTGAAACAATGATTTCAGAAGTAGATTCTTTAATCCCCCTTACCCATTTAGCCCATCCCTCTCCCACAACCCCTCCAGCAACCCTCAGTTTGTTCTCCATATTTATGAGTCTCTTCTGTTTTGTCCCCCTCCCTGTTTTTATATTATTTTTGTTTCCTTTCCCTTATGTTCATCTGTTTTGTCTCTTGAAGTCCTCATATTAGTGAAGTCATATGACTTTTGCCTTTCTCTGACTGACTCATTTCACTTAGCATAATACCCTCCCGTTCTATCCATGTAGTTGCAAATGGCAAGATTTCATTATTTTTGATTGCCGAGTAACACTCCGTTGTATATATATATACCACATCTTCTTTATCCATTCATCCATCGGTGGATATCTGGGCTCTTTCCATACTTTGGCTATTGTTGATAGTGCTGCTATAAACATGGGGTGCATGTATCCCTTGAAACACCTATATCTCGTGGGTAAATGCCTAGTAGTGCAATTGCTGGGTTGTAGGGTAGTTCTAGTTTCAGTTTTTTGAGGAACCTCCATACTGTTTTCCAGAGTGGCCACACCAGCTTGCATTGCCACCAACAATGCAAAAGAGATCCTCTTTCCCCGCATCCTCGCCAACATGTGTTGTTGCCTGTGTTGTTGATGTTAGCCATTCTGATAGGTGTCAGGTAGAATCTCATGGTGGTTTTGATTTGTATTTCCCTGATGATGAGTCATGTTGAGCATTTTTTCATGTGTTGGTTGGCCATCTGGATGTCTTCCTTGGAGAAGTGTCTATTCATGTCTTTTGCCCATTTCTTCACTGGATTATTTGTTTTTTGGGTGTTGAGTTTGATAAATTTTTATAGATTTTGGATACTAACCCTTAATCTGATATGTCATTTGCAAATATCTTCTCCCATTCTGTCGGTTGCCTGTTAGTTTTGCTGATTGTTTCCTTCCTGCTCAGAAGCTTTTTATTTTGATGAGGTCCCAGTAGTTCATTTTTGCTTTTGTTTGCTTCCCTTGCTTCCAGAGACGTGTTGAGTAAGAAGTTGCTGTGGGCAGGATCAAAGAGGTTTTTGCCTGCTTTCCCCTTGAGGATTTTGATGGCTTCCTGTCTTACATTGAGGTCTTTCATCCATTTTGAGTTTATTTTTGTGTATGGTGTCAGAAAGTGGTCCAGGTTCATTCTTCTGCAAGTCGCTATCCAGTTTTCCCAGCACCACTTCCTGAACAGACTGTCTTTATTCCATTGGATATTCTTTCCTGCTTTGTCAAAGATTAGTTGGCCATATGCTTGTGGGTCCATTTCTGGGTTCTCTATTCTGTTGCATTGATCTGAGTGTCTGTTCTTGTGCCAGGACCATATTGTCTGGATGATTACAGCTTTGTAGTATAGCTTGAAGTCTGGGATTGTGATGCCTCCTGCTTTGGTTTTCTTTTTCAAGATTGCTTTGGCTATTTGGAGTCTTTTCTGGTTCCATACCAATTTTAGGATTATTTGTTCTAGCTCTGTGAAGAATGCTGGTGTTACTTTGATAGGGATTGCATTGAATATGTAGATTGCTTTGGGTAGTACTGACATTTTAACAATATTTGTTCTTCCTATCCAGGAGCTTGGAATATTTTCCCATTTCTTTGTGTCTTCTTCAATTTCTTTCACAAGCTTTCTATAGTTTTCAGTGTAGAGATTTTTCACCTCTTTGGTTAGATTTATTCCTAGGTATTTTATGGGTTTTGGTGCAACTGTAAATGGGATCAGTTCCTTGATTTCTCTTTCTGTCGCTTCGCTGTTGGTGTATAGGAATGCAACCTATTTCTGTGCATTGATTTTATATCCTGAAACTTTGCTGAATTCATGAATCAGTTCTAGCAGTTTTTTGGTGGAATCTTTTGGGTTTTCCATATAGAGTATCATGTCATCTGTGAAGAGTGAAAGTTTGACCTCCTCCTGGCTGATTTGGATGCCTTTTATTTCTTTGTGTTGTCTGATTGCAGACGCTAAGCCTTCCAATACTATGTTGAATAACAGTGGTGAGAGTGGACATCCCTGTCTTGTTCCTGACCTTACGGGGAAAGCTGTCAGTTTTTCCCCATTGAGGAGGATATTAGTGTTGGGTCATTCCTATATGGCTTTTATGATCTCGAGGTATGCTCCTTCTATCCCTACTTTCTTGAGGGTTTTTATCAAGAAAGGATGCTGTATTTTGTCAAATGCTTTCTCTGCATCTATTCAGAGGGTCATGTGGTTCTTGTCCTTTCTTTTATTGATATGATGTATCACATGATTGTTTTCCTGATATTGAATCAGTCCTGTGTGCCATGTATAAATCCCACTTGGTCGTGGTGAATAATTTTTTTAATGTATTGTTGTATCCAGTTGGCTAATATCTTGTTGAGGAGTTTTGCATCCATGTTCATCAGGGAAATTGGTCTATAGTTCTCCTTTTTAGTGGGGTCTCCTGTCTGGCTTTGGAATCAAGGTCATGCTGGCTTCATAGAAAGAGTTTGGAAGTTTTCCTTCCATTTCTATTTTTTGGAACAGTTTCAAGAGAATAGGTGTTAACTCTTCCTTAAATGTTTGGTAGAATTCCCCTGGGAATCCATCTGGCCCTGGACTCTTGTTTTTTGGCAGATTTTTCACTACTAATTTGATTTCCTCACTGGTTATGGGTCTGTTCAAATTTTCTATTTCTTCCTGTTTCAGTTTTGGTAGTGCATATGTTTCTAGGAATTTGTCCATTTCTTCCAGATTGTCCATTTTATTGGCATATAATTGCTCATAATATTTTCTTATTATTGTTTTTATTTCTGTTGTGTTGGTTGTGATCTCTCCTTTTTCATTCTTGATTTTATTTATTTGGGTCCTTTCCTTTTTCTTCTTGATCAAACTGGCTAGTGGTTTATCAATTTTATCAATTCTTTCAAGGAACCAGCTTCTGGTTTCCTTGATGTGTTCTACTGTTTTGTTTTGTTTTGGTTTTGATAGCATTAATTTCTGCTCTAATCTTTATTATTTCCTGTCTTCTGCTGGTTTTGGGTTTTATTTGCTGTTCTTTTCCCAGCTCCTTAAGGCGTAAGTTTAGGTTGTGTATCTGAGATCTTTCTTCCTTCTTTAGGAAGGCCTGGATTGCTATATACTTTCCTCTTAGGACCGCCTTTGCTGCATCCCAGAGGCTTAGCGTTGTGGTGTTATCATGTTCATGGACTTCCATATACTTTTTAATTTCCTCTTTAACTGCTTGGTTAGCCCTTTCATTCTTCAGTAGGATGTTCTTCAGTCTCCAAGTATTTGTTACCTTTCCAAATTTTGTCTTGTGGTTGATTTTGAGTTTCATCGCAATGTGGTCTGAAATATGCATGGTATGATCTTGACCTTTTTGTACTTACTTTGGGCTGATTTGTGTCCCAGTATATGGTCTATTCTGGAGAACGTTCCATGTGCACTGGAGCAGAATGTATATTCTGCTGCTTTAGGATGAAATGTTCTGAATATATCTATTAAGTCCATCTGGTCCAGTGTGTCATTCAAAGCCATTGTTTTCTTATTGGGTTTTGGATTAGATGATCTATCCATTGCTGTGAGTGGGGTGTTGAAGTCTCCTACTATTATGGTATTACTATTGATGAGTTCCTTTATGTTTGTGATTAATTGATTTATATATTTGGGTGCTTCCACATTTGGCACATAAATGTTTATAATTGTTAGGTCTGCTTGGTGGATAGACCCCTTGATTATGATATCATGCCCTTCTGCATCTCTTGATACAGTCCTTATTTTAAAGTCCAGATTGTCTGATATAAGTATGGCTACTCCAGCTTTCTTTTGTTGACCATTAGCATGATAGATGGTTCTCTATCCCCTTGCTTTCAATCTGAAGGTGTCTTTAGGTCTCAAGTGGGTCTCTTGTAACCAGCATATAGATGGATCTTGTTTTCTTATCCATTCTGTTGCCTTATGTGTTTTAATTGGAGCATTGCATCCATTGATGTTTAGAGTGAGTACTGAAAGATATGAATTTATTGCCATTATGATGCTTGTAGAGTTGGAGTATCTGGCGGTGTTCTCTGGTGCTTTCTAATCTTTTGTTGCTTTTGATATATATATATATATATATATATATATATATATATATATATATATATATATGTATGTATGTATATTTCCATCTTTTCTCCCCTCAGAAAGTCCCCCTTAAAATTTCTTGCAGGACTGGTTTAGTGGTCACAAACTCCTTTAATTTTTGTTTGTCTGGGAAACTTTTTATCTCTTCTTCTATTTTGAATGACAGCCTTGCTGGATAAAGAATTCTTGGCTGCATATTTCTCTGATTCAGCACACTGAATATATCCCACCACTCCTTTGTGGCCTGCCGGGTTTCTGTGGATGGTCTGATGCAAACCTGATCTGTCTTCCCTTGTATGTTAGTGACTTTTTTTCCCTTGCTGCTTTCATGACTTTCTCCTTGCCTGAGTATTTTGTGAATTTGACTGTGATATGCCTTGTTGATGGTCGTTTTTTGTTGAATCTAATGGGGATCCTTTGTGCTTCCTGGATTTTGATGTCTGTGTCTTTCCCCAGGTTAGGAAAGTTTTCTGCTATGATTTGCTCACATAGCCCTTCTAACCCTTTTTCTCTCTCTTCCTCTTCTGGGACCCCTATGATTCTGATGTTCTTCCTTTTTAATGAGTCACTGATTTCCCTAATTCTTAAATTGTGCTCTTTTGCCTTAATCTCCCTCATTTTTTCTGCTTTGTTATTCTCTATAAGTTTGTCCTCTATATGGCTGATTCTCTATTCTGCCTCATCCATCCTTGCCACCACTGCATCCATCCATGATTGCAGCTCAGTTATAGCATTTTTCATTTCATTCTGGCTAGTTTTTACTTCTTTTATCTCTGCAGAAAGGGATTCTAATCTATTTTCAACTCCAGCTAGTATTCTTATTATCAATGATTCTAAATTCTGGTTCAGACATCTTACTTGTATCTGTCTTGGTTAAATCCCTGGCTTTCATTTCTTCGTGCTCTTTCTTTTGGGGTGAATTCCTTTGTTTTGTCATTTTGAAGGAAGAATAGGAATTAATCAGGTAGAAAAACTGAAATTAAAAAAATTAAAATAGAAAAATATTAAAATTAAAAATTAAACACACACACATACACACACACAAATCGAATAGATGATGCTAGATCCTAGGTGTGTTTTGGTCTGGGTGTTGAAAGTCGTTTGACAGATTAGAGAAAAAAAAGGGGGGGAGAAAAAAAAGGAATTTCTTTGAGAACTTTAAAAAATGAATACACTGAAGTAGGCTAAAATAAGATAATGGGGGTAAAATAGAATTTGAAAAAATATATACAAAAGTAAAGAATGTAGTAGAAAAAAAATTAAAGAAAAATATTTTAAGAATTAAAAATAAATATGAATTTTTTCTTTTTCTATATTTAAAAAAGAAAAGAAATAAAGATAAAAAAGATAAAAAAAGAAAAACAAAGAAATTGTTTGAAAATTTGAGGAAGTGAATACACTGTAGTAGACTAAAATAAAATGATGGAAGCAAAATAGAATTTGAAAACATTTACATAAAAAATATAGTAATAAAAATTAAATAAAAATTTTTAAAAGAAATTGAAATAAAAATGAAGTTTTTCTTTCTGTATTCAAGAAAAAGAATAGAAATGAAAAAGAAAAAAGAAAAAGAGAAAAAGAAATGTTTGAAAATTTGAAAAGGTGAATACACTGAAGTAGACTAAAATAAATGATGAAGTAAAGTAGAATTTGAAAAAATTTACACAAAAGTAAAAATATAGTAATAAAAATTAAAGAAAGATATTTGTAATAAAAATTGAAAATAAAAATGAATTATTTCTCTTTCTGTATTCAAGAAAAAGAAAAGAATTGTAAAAGAGAAAAAGGAAAAAGAAAAAAAAGAAAGAAAATTGAATAGATGAAGTAGGACTGCTAATAGATTGAATTAAGACTGAAAATGCTTCGTTTTCCCCTAGAAGTCAGTCTATGTAGCTCTTTATAGTCCATAAATTAAGCCCGCCGTGAGACTTGTGTTCTTGAAGAGCGAAGTTGGCCCAATTGGGTGGGGCTCAGTGTAATGGCTCCGCTCTCCACTAGGTGGCGCTGCTAGCCTGCTGGGGTGGATTGTTGCGGAGCTTGTAGGTACGCATGCGCATGCGCGGTAGCGGTGACCCTGCCTCCACGCAGCTACCCAGTGTGTTCTCCTGGATCAGCAATGGTGCACCGGTCCTCCGTCTTCAGCTCTCGTCCACTCTCCGCTTTTCCACTCTCCGTGACCAGGCCCCAGGCAGTACCTCTCTCCCGAGTTTTGTCTCAGATGTGGCTGTTTTCCCCGCCCCTTACTTCCGAAGGACTGCGGCTTTGCCCCATTCCGCCCCTCTGCCGGACGCTCTCACCGAGCAGTGGCCGAATGAGCAATGGCCGAATGTCGGCTGCACCCAGGAACACCCGCTGGACCCTGCTGCTGTTGGTGCCCTGAGACTGCGGCCAGGTGCCAGCCCGTCCCAGAAAAAGTTCGCGAGACAGTGTAGCAGCAGCGTCTCAGGGATTATGGAAAATCCCAACACACATCCGGCACCTGGCTTCACCCTTAATGACCTTGCCCCAGCACCGTCGAATGTGGCCGCCTTCCGGGGTCTGCTGGGACCAGGTGGCTTCAACAGTCTCTCCCAAATGCCCTTCCAGCAGTGGAACCGCTCTTCCCCGTGTGGCCCCAGAAGCTCGCGGACCCCACTCTGTTTCTGGGGATTCGCCCTTCCCACCAGAGCACTGCCAGGTATGGAGCTGTGGAGTTGCAGCCTTTGCACTCCCCTTGTTTACAGTCTCAATGGAATCTAAACCCTCTCCTTTCTCCTTTCTCCCTTTTTAGTTTAGTCCCTGCGGCTGTTTCCAATTTTCCACTTTCTCTCCAGCTGCTTTCGGGAAGGGGTGCTTTTCCCGTATTCTCCCCGCCTCCCCAGTCTCTGTCCTCTCTCCGCCCTCAAAAGCGGTTCTCTACCTTTTGCGGCTTCTTGCTCCCCAAATTCACCTGTCTGCGCCGCATACCTGCTGAATTCTGTGGTTCAGGTCGTGCAGATTGTTGTGTTAATCCTCCAGTCGGTTTTCTAGGTATGTAGGATGGTTTAGTGTTGGTCTGGCTGTATTTCACGGGCGTGAGACACACAAAAAGCTTCCATGCTGTTCAGCCATCTTGGATCTTCCCCCTACCTTCTGTTTTGCCCATTTTTTAATCGGTTTATTTGTTTTTTCGGTGTTGAGTTGTACAAGTTCTTTATATATTTTGGATACTAACCCTTTATTGGATATGTCATTTGCAAATCTCTTCTCCCATTCAGCAGGTTGTCTTTTAGTTGTGCTGATTGTTTCCTTAATCTTTGACAAAGCAGGAAAGAGTGCCCAACATAAAAAGACAGTCTCTTCAAGAAATGGAGTTGGGAAAACTGGCCAGCCACATGCAAAAGAATGTGACTGGACCACTTTCTCTCACTCTACACAAACATAAACTCAAAAATGGATTAAAGACCTGAATGTGAGACCTGAAACCATAAAAACCCTAGAAGAGACCACAGGCAGTAATGTCTCTGATACTGGTCTTAGCAACATTTTTCTAGATATGTTTCCTGAAGCAGGAGGGAAAAAAATCAAAAATAAACTGTTGGGACTACATCAAAATAACAAGCTTCTGCACCGTAAAGGCAGTGTTTTTTTTAATGATCTTAATACTTTCAGACAATGAAGGCATGAAAATAAAGGGCAAAAATTAAAGTAAAACGCCTGGAAGAACAGAACAAGTGTTATGACATTTTTCATAAATTAACTGCGCAACGGCTAAGAGTTATCACTGAACAGCCTATGGTGTAGGTAGAGCATTCTAATTTTAAATTCCTTCAAATAAGATATGGACATTGAAAATACAGGTCCAGAATCAATTTATTTCATGGAAAGATAATTCAAATCAAACCTTTAATAGTTGGAAATGCGGAAGGGTTAAAGGCATCTAACAATACAGAATAACTGTCTTCATTTTGCACAAAGGTTAAGAAGATTCTGAGGTTGCTGAAAGGCTTGGTAATTTTTGACACCCCCTGCTTTCATTCCTGTCAATAATCCTGTGAGACATTTTTTTTTTAACAATGTCTTGAGACAAAGCATAAGAATAGTTAGATTCGAGTATTCACTGACAGTAGAACTATTCTCATATTAATGTAAATATTAACCAAAAAAAAGCAAACTTTAACTCCAGATGTGTCCAGACATTTATAGGCCTTTCCTGTGGGTTATCACTGTGTCACTAATAATTTTTGTTTAATCCCAGGTGAGGAAGTACAGAATGTTACAAACAGAACAATGATTGTCTATGTTCAGGGCCTGTAAACTCACTTCTAGCGAACAATGTGTGTGTGGAGACATTCTCTTTCTTGTTATTTATGTTCTGATTATTGAAATTATATTTATTGCAATAATAACAATACATGCAATAAGTTATTACAATACATGTATTGCAAGAACTTACATTTATTGAAATGTTCTTTTATGTCTGTTGGATCTAATAATAGAAATAGGGTTGATCATTTGTACGTTTTCAAAGGACATCAAGAGTTGGCACACACACTTCAAAAGAAAGTGTTTTCACCAGGGGGCGACTGGGAAGTGTTGCTCTGAAGGATGTGGTTGCCAGGAGGGAAGTGGAGGGCAGACCCCGGGTTCTGTTGGCAGGTAGGATGGGGTGGATGTCGCCTTGTGTATGTGGTAACATCTTTTCTCCAATGTAAGTTTCCCTCGGGTTTTGGATTCTTCTGTTTTCTCCAAAATCACTTTCTCTTTAGTGGGCACAGTGGTAAACCATCTGGCATCCCTGGCTTGGTGCCCAGAAGGCATCATTCCCAGGAGTAAATGATCCCAGCTTGAGGGGCGTGCTGTCGCCCCCTAGTGGTGGGAGACACACTGCCACTCCATCACCATGGGGATGGCCTTCCTCTCTCATTGTTCTGCAGCCAGAAAAACTCATGTCCCTTCTGATAAACATGAAAACCCCACACTTGTATCCTCCCCTCTTCCATCCAAGGATTCTTGGGAATCATTGAATTTGCTCCATATTTTCGTCAGGTGAGATTTGGTCCAAACCTCCTTGAAGGTCGTAATACAAAAACAACAATAAAAATTGTTTTCGTCAAATACAGATAATACCGGAGCCTTGAGTGTGCTTATGTGAGCAGCTACCTCACTTACAAGAGTCGTATTCCCTTATGGGGACACACCTTCCTGATTGCCCATTGGTATTCCAGGTCACGCTGAAAGTCCCTTGAATAATCCTGGGGACTTATTATTTTTAAAAAATGTGTATTTATTTATTTTGAGAGCGAGAGAGAGAACAGGAGCGCGTGTGAGTTAGGGAGGAGCAGAGAGAGAGAGAGAGAAGGAGAGAGAATCCCAAGCAGGCTCCGTGCTGCCAGCATGGGATGGTGACACTAGCCGAAGCCAAGTGGTTTTCTTATTATTTTACATTGTGGGGTATAAAGTGCAGTGATGTTAGCTTTTCATTGCTCTTGCTTCTCTCCCTTCCCTCCCTCTCTCCCTCCTCTTTCTATAGCTCGCCCTCGACCTGTCTGGTCTTGGGGACGGACCGTGATGTGCATCGTGATCCTGTAGCACCGAGGGCATACAGGCAAGTCAGGACAGCCACCTGGGTCACCTCCTGTGATCCACGTGCCAGTGGGAGGTGGGAGGTGAGTGCGTGGAGGAGGTGGGTGTGCAGGGAGCAAATGAAGCCCCACAACTGCTGGCCGCTGGGCTTCAGAGAGACCCCAGTCCTCCCCTGTTACCCCATGGTCTCCTGGGAAGCAGTGCCCGTGGCTCTATTTCCCTCTCCGTTTGTGTAGGGAAGGAAATGAGATGACACAGGGAGGGGCTGTTTGAAATGGGAGGCGCTCTTGGTGTTACTGTCCTGGAGTGCTCTTACCCCGTCCCGTTTGGGGGAGGGCTTTCTCTGCTTACTGCTGGGGGCTCATCTACAGAAATATCCGAGCAGGGGATATCCGGAGAAGGCACAGCGGGGCTTGGGCAGCAGCAGGTGCCTAGAGCACACCTGTGCTGATTCAGGAGTATCCGGCTTAGGTGAAAGTTGGTGTCGTGAGACTGGGGCTGGGGCTCCTTGGCTTTGACGTTGACCTCTGCCCGCCCACTGCAGCTGGGCTGCCCCTGGGGCAGCCCACAGGTCATCACCTTCAGCTATGACTCTGGGCAGGGAAGTCAGGACACAAGACGCCACTTTCCCCTCCGCTCCCGGTGGCAGCCGTGCCCTTGAGGTCTGGGAGCTGCACGGGGCCGTCTACACGCACGGCTCCACCACTGGTCTGTGTTCTTGCCCCAGGCAGATGGGCTGAGGCGTCTGAAGCGAACGTGCCAAGGACCTTGACGAGTTCTGGCTGCACAGGCGCGTCCTGCCAGGCGGAGCAAAGATAGCAGGAAACTTCGCGGAGAATTTGGCGAGAAGTCCAGTAGAAGTGATCCTTTTTTTTTTTTTATGAAATTTATTGACAAATTGGTTTCCATACAACACCCAGTGCTCATCCCAAAAGGTGCCCTCCTCAATACCCATCACCCACCTTCTCCTCCCTCCCACCCCCCATCAACCCTCAGTTTGTTCTCAGTTTTTAAGAGTCTCTTATGCTTTGGCTCTCTCCCACTCTAACCTGTTGTTTTTTTTTTTTTTTCCTTCCCCTCCCCCATGGGTTCCTGTTAAGTTTCTCAGGATCCACATAAGAGTGAAACCATATGGTATCTGTCTTTCTCTGTATGGCTTATTTCACTTAGCATCACACTCTCCAGTTCCATCCACGTTGCTACAAAAGGCCATATTTCATTTTTTCTCATTGCCACGTAATATTCCATTGTGTATATAAACCACAATTTCTTTAACCATTCATCAGTTGATGGACATTTAGGCTCTTTCCATAATTTGGCTATTGTTGAGAGTGCTGCTATGAACATTGGGGTACAAGTGGCCCTATGCATCAGTACTCCTGTATCCCTTGGATAAATTCCTAGCAGTGCTATTGCTGGGTCATAGGGTAGGTCTATTTTTAATTTTCTGAGGAACCTCCACACTGCTTTCCAGAGCGGCTGCACCAATTTGCATTCCCACCAACAGTGCAAGAGGGTTCCCGTTTCTCCACATCCTCTCCAGCATCTATAGTCTCCTGATTTGTTCATTTTGGCCACTCTGACTGGTGTGAGGTGATACCTGAGTGTGGTTTTGATTTGTATTTCCCTGATAAGGAGCGATGCTGAACATCTTTTCATGTGCCTGTTGGCCATCCGGATGTCTTCTTTAGAGAAGTGTCTATTCATGTTTTCTGCCCATTTCTTCACTGGGTTATTTGTTTTTCGGGTGTGGAGTTTGGTGAGCTCTTTATAGATTTTGGATACTAGCCCTTTGTGCGATATGTCATTTGCGAATATCTTTTCCCATTCCGTTGGTTGCCTTTTAGTTTTGTTGGTTGTTTCCTTTGCTGTGCAGAAGCTTTTTATCTTCATAAGGTCCCAGTAATTCACTTTTGCTTTTAATTCCCTTGCCTTTGGGGATGTGTCGAGTAAGAGATTGCTACGGCTGAGGTCAGAGAGGTCTTTTCCTGCTTTCTCCTCTAGTGTTTTGATGGTTTCCTGTCTCACATTTAGGTCCTTTATCCATTTTGAGTTTATTTTTGTGAATGGTGTGAGAAAGTGGTCTAGTTTCAACCTTCTGCATGTTGCTGTCTAGTTCTCCCAGCACCATTTGTTAAAGAGGCTGTCTTTTTTCCATTGGATGTTCTTTCCTGCTTTGTCAAAGATGAGTTGGCCATACGTTTGTGGGTGTAGTTCTGGGGTTTCTATTCTATTCCATTGGTCTATGTGTCTGTTTTTGTGCCAATACCATGCTGTCTTGATGATGACAGCTTTGTAGTAGAGGCTAAAGTCTGGGATTGTGATGCCTCCTGCTTTGGTCTTCTTCTTCAAAATTACTTTGGCTATTCAGGGCCTTTTGTGGTTCCATATGAATTTTAGGATTGCTTGTTCTAGTTTCGAGAAGAATGCTGGTGCAATTTTGATTGGGATTGCATTGAATGTGTAGATAGCTTTGGGTAGTATTGACATTTTGACAATATTTATTTTTCCAATCCATGAGCAGGGAATGTCTTTCCATTTCTTTAAATCTTCTTCAATTTCCTTCATAAGCTTTCTATAGTTTTCAGCATACAGATCCTTTACATCTTGGGTTAGATTTATTCCTAGGTATTTTATGCTTCTTGGTGCAATTGTGAATGGGATCAGTTTCTTTATTTGTCTTTCTGTTGCTTCATTGTTAGTGTATAAGAATGCAACTGATTTCTGTACATTGATTTTGTATCCTGCAACTTTGCTGAATTCCTGTATCAGTTCTAGCAGACTTTTGGTGGAGTCTATCGGATTTTCCATGTATAATATCATGTCATCTGCAAAAAGCGAAAGCTTGACTTCATCTTTGCCAATTTTGATGCCTTTGATTTCCTTTTGTTGTCTGATTGCTGATGCTAGAACTTCCAGCACTATGTTAAACAGCAGCGGTGAGAGTGGGCATCCTTGTCGTGTTCCTGATCTCAGGGAAAAGCTCTCAGTTTTTCCCCGTTGAGGATGATGTTAGCTGTGGGCTTTTCATAAATGGCTTTTATGATCTTTAAGTATGTTCCTTCTATCCTGACTTTCTCAAGGGTTTTTATTAAGAAAGGGTGCTGGATTTTGTCAAAGGCCTTTTCTGCATCGATTGACAGGATCATATGGTTCTTCTCTTTTTTTTTGTTAATGTGATGTATCACGTTGATTGATTTGCGAATGTTGAACCAGCCCTGCATCCCAGGAATGAATCCCACTTGATCATGGTGAATAATTCTTTTTATATGCCGTTGAATTCGATTTGCTAGTATCTTATTGAGAATTTTTGCATCCATATTCATCAGGGATATTGGCCTGTAGTTCTCTTTTATTACTGGGTCTCTGTCTGGTTTAGGAATCAAAGTAATACTGGCTTCATAGAATGAGTCTGGAAGTTTTCCTTCCCTTTCTATTTCTTGGAATAGCTTGAGAAGGATAGGTATTATCTCTGCTTTAAAGGTCTGGTAGAACTCCCCTGGGAAGCCATCTGGTCCTGGACTCTTATTTGTTGGGAGATTTTTGATAACCGATTCAATTTCTTCGCTGGTTATGGGTCTGTTCAAGCTTTCTATTTCCTCCTGATTGAGTTTTGGAAGAGTGTGGGTGTTCAGGAATTTGTCCATTTCTTCCAGGTTGTCCAATTTGTTGGCATATAATTTTCCATAGTATTCCCTGATAATTGTTTGTATCTCTGAGGGATTGGTTGTAATAATTCCATTTTCATTCATGATTTTATCTATTTGGGTCATGTCCCTTTTCTGTTTGAGAAGCCTGGCTAGAGGTTTGTCAATTTTGTTTATTTTTTCAAAAAACCAACTCTTGGTTTCGTTGATCTGCTCTACAGTTTTTTTAGATTCTATATTGTTTATTTCCGCTCTGATCTTTATTATTTCTCTTCTTCTGCTGGGTTTAGGCTGCCTTTGCTGTTCTGCTTCTAGTTCCTTTAGGTGTGCTGTTAGATTTTGTATTTGGGATTTTTCTTGTTTCTTGAGATAGGCCTGGATTGCAATGTATTTTCCTCTCAGGACTGCCTTCGCTGCGTCCCAAAGCGTTTGGATTGTTGTATTTTCATTTTCGTTTGTTTCCATATATTTTTTAATTTCTTCTCTAATTGCCTGGTTGACCCACTCATTCGTTAGTAGGGTGTTCTTTAACCTCCATGCCTTTGGAGGTTTTCCAGACTTTTTCCTGTGGTTGATTTCAAGCTTCATAGCATTGTGGTCTGAAAGTATGCATGGTATAATTTCAATTCTTGTAAACTTATGAAGGGCTGTTTTGTGACCCAGTATATGATCTATCTTGGAGAATGTTCCTTGTGCACTCGAGAAGAAAGTATATTCTGTTGCTTTGGGATGCAGAGTTCTAAATATATCTGTCAAGTCCATCTGATCCAATGTCTCATTCAGGGCCCTTGTTTCTTTATTGACCGTGTGTCTAGATGATCTGTCCATTTCTGTAAGTGGGGTGTTAAAGTCCCCTGCAATTACCACATTCTTATCAGTAAGGTTGCTTATGTTTATGAGTAATTGTTTTATATATTTGGGGGCTCCGGTATTCGGCGCATAGACATTTATAATTGTTAGCTCTTCCTGATGGATAGACCCTGTAACTATTATATAATGTCCTTCTTCATCTCTTGTTACAGCCTTTAATTTAAAGTCTAGTTTGTCTGATATAATTATGGCTACTCCAGCTTTCTTTTGGCTTCCAGTCGCATGATAAATAGTTCTCCATCCCCTCACTCTCAATCTAAAGGTGTCCTCAGGTCTAAAATGAGTCTCTTGTAGACAGCAAATAGATGGGTCTTGTTTTTTTATCCATTCTGATACCCTATGTCTTTTGGTTGGCGCATTTAATCCATTTACATTCAGTGTTATTATAGAAAGATATGGGTTTAGAGTCATTGTGATGTCGGTATGTTTTATGCTTGTAGTGATGTCTCTGGTACTTTGTCTCACAGGGTCCCCCTTAGGATCTCTTGTAGGGCTGGTTTAGTGGTGACAAATTCCTTCAGTTTTTGCTTGTTTGGGAAGACCTTTATCTCTCCTTCTATTCTAAATGACAGACTTGCTGGATAAAGGATTCTCGGCTGCATATTTTTTCTGTCTAGCACCCTGAAAATCTCGTGCCAATTCTTTCTGGCCTGCCAAGTTTCAAAAGAGAGATCAGTCACGAGTCTTATAGGTCTCCCTTTATATGTGAGGGCACGTTTACCCCTTGCTGCTTTCAGAATTTTCTCTTTATCCTTGTATTTTGCCAGTTTCACTATGATATGTCGTGCAGAAGATCGATTCAAGTTACGTCTGAAGGGAGTTCTCTGTGCCTCTTGGATTTCAATGCCTTTTTCCTTCCCCAGTTCAGGGAAGTTCTCAGCTATTATTTCTTCAACTACCCCTTCAGCACCTTTCCCTCTCTCTTCCTCCTCTGGGATACCAATTATGCGTATATTATTTCTTTTTAGTGTATCACTTAGTTCTCTAATTTTCCCCTCATACTCCTGGATTTTTTTATCTCTCTTTTTCTCAGCTTCCTCTTTTTCCATAACTTTATCTTCTAGTTCACCTATTCTCTCCTCTGCCTCTTCAAGCCGAGCTGTGGTGGTTTCCATTTTGTTATGCATTTCGTTTAAAGCGTTTTTCAGCTCCTCGTGACTGTTCCTTAGTCCCTTGATCTCTGTAGCAAGAGATTCTCTGCTGTCCTGTATGCTGTTTTCAAGCCCAGCGATTAATTTTATGACTATTATTCTAAATTCACTTTCTGTTATATTATTTAAATCCTTTTTGATCAGCTCATTAGCTGTTGTTATTTCCTGGAGATTCTTCTGAGGGGAATTCTTCCGCTTGGTCATTTTGGATAGTCCCTGGCATGGTGAGGACCTGCAGGGCACTTCCCCTGTGCTGTGGTGTATAACTGGAGTTGGTGGGCTGGCCACAGTCAGACCTGATGTCTGCTCCCAGCCCACCGCTGGGGCCACAGTCAGACTGGTGTGTGCCTTCTCTTCCCCTCTCCTAGGGGCGGGATTCACTGTGGGGTGGTGTGGCCCGTCTGGGCTACTTGCACACTGCCAGGCTTGTGATGCTGGGCATCTGGTGTATTAGCTGGGGTGGGTAGGCAAGGTGCACAGGGGCAGGAGGGGCAGGCTTAGATCACTTCTCCTTAGGTGATCCTCTTCAGGAGGGGCCCTGTGGCAGCGGGAGGGAGTCAGATCCGCTGCCGGAGGTTTGGCTCCGCAGAAGCACAGAGTTGGGTGTTTGCGCGGAGCGAGCAAGTTCCCTGGCAGGAACTGGTTCTCTTTGGGGTTTTGGCTGGGGGATGGGCGGGGGAGATGGCGCTGGTGAGCGCCTTTGTTCCCCACCAAACTGAGCTCTGTCGTCAGGGGGCTCAGCAGCTCTCCCTCCCTTTGTCCTCCAGCCTTCCCGCTTTCCGAGCAGAGCTAACTTATGTCCTCCCAGACGCTAAGTCGCGCTTGTTGTGGGAACACAGTCGGTCAGGCCCCTCCGCTTTTGCCAGCCAGACTCGGGGGCTCTGCTTGGCCGGCGAGCCACCCCTCCGCCCCGGCTCCCTCCCGCCAGTCCGTGGAGCACCTGGCGCCTCGCCGCCCTTCCTACCCTCTTCCGTGGGCCTCTCGTCTGCGTTTGGCTCCGGCGACTCTGTTCTGCTAATCCTCTGGCGGTTTTCTGGGTTATTTAGGCAGGTGTAGGTGGAATCTAAGCGATCAGCAGGACGCGCGGTGAGCCCAGTGTCCTCCTAAGCCGCCATCTTGCTGCTTCCCAGTCTAGAAGTGATCCTTGATGCCCCTCCTCTGCCTCCTCCTGGCCTCTTTATTTATCCATTTTTAACTTCTAGACATAACGGACATTTTTACAAAGGCTACACGTTGTATTTGCCAGGTTTTGATTGAAGCATGATTTGCAGGACATGAAAAGCACAGATCCTGAACGTCCAGTAGGATGAGTTGACAAATGCGTTCACCTCTGTCACCCACATCGCCATAAGATATGGGATGTCTCTACGGAGCCCCGAGCTTCCCCTTCAACTCTCTGCAACTCACTCCCCACCCGGCTGGATTCTGCTCATGAGCTGGCGGTGAGGTCAGGACAAGTCCCTAACAAGGCAAAGACCCTACATTTCATAATCTGATCAGTGTGTTCCTATATTTTACTACCAGTAGTTCTGAACTGTCAGCTCACACAGCCTTCTATTGTGGTTTCTTTTTCTTTCTTTTTTTAAATTTTTTTAAATGTTTTTATTTATTTTTGAGACAGAGACAGAGCATGAGCAGGAGAGGGGCAGAGAGAGATGGAGACACAGAATCAGAAGCAGGCTCCAGGCTCTGAGCTGTCAGCACAGAGCCCGATGAGGGACCCAAACTCATAGACCATGAGATCATGACCCGAGCTGAAGTCGGACGCTTAACCAACTGAGCCACCCAGGTGCCCCGGTTTATTTTTCAATAATAGTTCCCTACGACCTTTGGTGCAACAGTGGGCATTAGCCCCCCAGGAAGAGCGAACCCTGTTCCCTGGCTCAAGACAGGGAGGGAGGCACATGTGATCTGTCTTGTGCTTGGCCTAGTACAGGGACTCCATAAATTTCCTTGAAACAGTGACTAAGAGTCGACGCTGGGAACAAAGAAGGGCTTAATCATTTACTGGGCTCAGACCTTGTGGCTCACCTCCAGAGGTGAGAGGCAGAGAGAGTCAGAGGCATCGCCCGGGCGGCAAGCAGGAGTCCCGGCTTGTGCAGCACGAGCATGGAGTCTGGGAAGGGTGAGAAGGCTGTGTTTGTCATGAGCTGGTGAGCCGCTGAAGTGAGGCGGGTGGTCTCCTGCCCTCACACAGAGGAGGGTCTGCTGCTTGGACACCTGGGGCCTGGCTGACCCTGGAGGGTCTGTCCCTACTCCAAATGCTTTCGTGTACGAGCCCACCAGACCAGAGCCCACAGCCCAGCCACCTCCACCATCAGACTCTCACACTTGGGGCCACTGTGCGCCTGCTGTATTAACCCCAGGTTACGGGCCAGACGAGGAGGGTCCTGAAGCCCACTGGTTATTCAGACCACCCAGTCCTAAACCTGTGTTCCCCACCTCACCCACTCCTTCCCGTGGGAACCACCACAAAAACCTGTGCCCACAGTCCCCTGCACCTCTGCCCACTGACTGGCCCTGCTCCCCTCATGGCACAAGGGATGCCCTCTTCCTTTTGGGAATAGTAATAAAACTCTATTTACGATGGCACTCATCTCCTGATCAGTTGACCTTATCATTCCTGAATAATAATAAAACCTACCTTTTAAAAACATGGATGTAAACCAACTATTCATTTGCCCCTGGTTCCCCCACTTTGGAAGGGCTGGAGC
Organism: Felis catus; assembly: GCF_018350175.1. Taxonomy (NCBI): domain Eukaryota; kingdom Metazoa; phylum Chordata; class Mammalia; order Carnivora; family Felidae; genus Felis; species Felis catus. The sequence continues at coordinate 6,849,011 of NC_058371.1, forward strand.
TCAGGGGGAAGCTGTGACTGGTACACATTCTGCTCCAGGGAACAGCAGCATAAGGTTTGTGGAGGTGGCCGAAATTGTGGTCGAGGAAAACCCTGTGGCGGACAAGTAGCTGAGGGCAGCCGTCTCACCACAGAAGGATGAGTAGTCAAATTCTGGTTAAAACGGCCGTGGGACTTCGTGGGCTTTACATGTTCTTCGAGGAGCTCCGGGTCCGAGGCAATACAGCAGGTGGCAGTAGCCATGATGATGTCATAGTAGCGACAGTAACAAACACTCAGCGCAAGCATTCTGCCTGCCCTGTGCCAGACCCGTGCTAACACCACCCCCCTATGGTGGTAACTCGTTACTACTGTTAATAGTAACTAGGTGCTATCTGATTCCCTTTCACGAGGAGGGAAACAAGCACAGAGATGCAGTGATCTGTTCAAGCGCACGCAATGAAGGAAAAGCTGGGCTCTGAGCCCAGAATGGTGCCATCCGCTTGCCTGCTCTGGAAGATCGGGGCTCCTCACACACAAGGCTTAGTCTGTGCTCACAATTTTATTTTTTTTTTAATTTTAATTTTTATTTTTTTTTTTAATTTTTTTTCAACGTTTATTTATTTTTGGGACAGAGAGAGACAGAGCATGAACGGGGGAGGGGCAGAGAGAGAGGGAGACACAGAATCGGAAACAGGCTCCAGGCTCTGAGCCCTCAGCCCAGAGCCCGACGCGGGGCTCGAACTCACGGACCGCGAGATCGTGACCTGGCTGAAGTCGGACGCTTAACCGACTGCGCCACCCAGGCGCCCCTGTGCTCACAATTTTAAACATTTGAGTCCAAACTTCAGTGGAACGAATGGAGAATTGCTAAATGGCTTTAATCCTCAAGTTTTTAGACTTGCTTTTATCTTGAAAAGCTTGTGGGGCTGGCCCAAGATGCCCGGGGGACGTGTTTCAACAGAATTGCAGGGTAGAGCCATGTAATATGAATGTGGAATTTCAACAGGGATGTGGTCCCTTGAGCAGGTAGACGGTCCCAGCTGGAACCACAGTCCCTGCCCTCACAGAAGTTGGAGGCTGTGGAAGCAGGACTGAACAAGGAGACACATAAACAGGACCATTTCAGATGCTGGCCAAGTGTCCTGAAAGAAACAAGCAGAATGATGTGATAGAGGATCCTGGGTGTGCATGCACATGGTGCTTAAGGTCCCATGAATTTTTTTTTTTAAGTTTGTGTATTTTGAGAGCAAGAGAGAGAGTGTGTAAATGGGGGAGGGACAGAGAGAGAAGGAGGGGGAGAGAATGAATCCCAAGCAGGCTCCATGGTGCTGTCCGCACAGAGCCCGATGTGGGGCTTGAACCCACGAACCGTGAGATCTTGACTTGAGCCGAAATCAAGATCAGACCCTCAAACGACTGAGCCACCCAGGCGCCCCAAGGTCCGATGAACTTAAGTCAATATATGGAGAATTCCTCCCTGAATGAATACTTGGCTGCTGGCTGGCAGGCGGGAGAAGGGAAGTCTAGGGGGACGCTACTGTGCACACGTGGTCAAGGACGGGAGACTTTCATCCTGCAGCACAAGGTGTGTAAATTTCGGCACCCAGCGTGGCCCAGGAACTCCAGCAAAACCCGGTCCCATCTGGAGGGTCCCAGTCCTTCCTTCCCACATGACTGGTAATTTACACCTTGTCCACAGGTCGCTCTAACATAGGATGCCCCAAACGGAGCCAGCACCTTACTTCCCAAATCTCTTGCCACCTCTTTCCCCAAGCCCCAGGCTTCATGGAGGACGTGACCACACACCTGGGTATGAGTCACCATCGATGCCTTTCTCTCTCTCACTTCCCAGTTCAAGCCATGACTGATTCCTGTTCATCGTGTCTCCCGATGGTTCTGGGATCTGTCCTAGCCTCCCCATCTATAAGGGATAGACTCTACTACCTAGTTGGGAAGTTTGTCTTGCAAGAACCATTGTACTTTGTAGACTAACTCGGGTATTTCTTGATTAAAGACTTAAATAATGTTTGTCTCTCACTATAGAACTTGTGAAAAGCATTTGGGGGTAAGGAGGACAGAGGCAGGACAGCACTTCCCCGGGAGAATTTTTGGGAGAGTCTGTGGTAGTGGTGTGGGCATGTTTCACGACTCCTGGAAAGGCGGCACCCTTAAGCAGCACCCCTTTCACATTGCACGTGCTGTTGGACTATAGACTCTTCCTGAAGAATTTGCTCTTGTCCAAAGCCAAGGCCAGTGCTCTGAACTGAGCGGTGAGGCCCCTGAGTGACGGCATCTGTATTAGCTAGCAGAGCTGTATAACAAAGTCCCAGAGACTGGGGGGCTTAAACAACAGAAATTTATTTTCTTGAAGTTCTGATGGAGGTCTGGGGTTGCAGTATTGACAGGGCTGTTTCCTTCTGGGAGCATTGAGGGAAGGATCTGCTCCAGGCCTCTCTCCTTGGTTTGTAGGCGACCATCTTGCCCCCAAGTCTGCACATGCTTTTCCTTCTGGATGTGTCAGCGTCCTAATCTCCTCTTAGAAGGACGCCAGCCATATTGGATTAGCACCCACCCTGATGGCCTCATTTTAACTTAATTCCCTCTTCAAAGACTGTAAGTAGTCACATTATGAAGTGTTGGGAGTTAGGACTTCAACATATGAATTTGGGGAGAACACAATGTAGACCACAAGAGTATCCTCGAGGAAACCCTGGTGGCCGGTGTGGCTGGAACAGAGCAACTGAAGTAGAGAGGCAGGAGGTGAGGCCAGAGGTAGCTATGAGCCAGTCTCACAGTCCCTACGGCTTGTGGTAATTACTTGAGATGTGAAGAGGGATGGGAAACCATTTTAAAGTTTTGAGGAGGGAAGTGATGTGATCTCACTGTGCCTGCTGTGTGGGAGATGGGCAACAGTGGCCCCCAGTGTCAGCCCGGAGAGCAGTGACGGTAATTACGGCAGCCCAGGTGAGAAGTGATGGCAGTGGCAGGTAAACGTCCAATGCAGGGTTTATTTTGCAGGTAGAGGCAGTGGCACCTGCCGATGGAGAACGTGGGATGAGAGGCATTAGAAAAATATTTTTTGGTCATGCCCAGCTGTGGGAGTGGTGGCTTCACAGCCTGAGATGTGGCCTCCAGGGGAGGGGTGAGCTGGGGAGACGCAGGGCCAGGAGTTTACTTTCAGACACCAGGAGTGAGATTCTCAGGACTGTATCCAGAAAAGATGTGCTCGAGACTGGAGTTCAGTGGGGTGGCTGGAGCTGATGATACAAATGTGTAAGTCATTCCAAAATTGACCATCTGGGGGCACCTGAGTGGCTCAGTTGGTTAAGTGTCTGACTTCAGCTCAGGTCATGATATCATAGTTTGTGAGTTCGAGCCCTGCGTCGGGCTCTGTGCTGACAGCTCAGAGCCTAAAGCCTGCTTCGGATTCTGTGTCTCCTTCTCTCTCTGCCCCTCCTCCACTTGTGCTCTGTCTCTCAAAAAATAAATAAATGTAAAAAAAAAATTCAAAATTAACAGTCTTTAGCACCCTAAATTCGAGAAAGGTTATCTAGGCAATGAAACTTGTTAGAAAAGATTGACATTTGGGGTGCCTGGGTGGCGCAGTCGGTTAAGCGTCCGACTTCAGCCAGGTCACGATCTCGCGGTCCGGGAGTTCGAGCCCCTTGTCGGGCTCTGGGCTGATGGCTCAGAGCCTGGAGCCTGTTTCTGATTCTGTGTCTCCCTCTCTCTCTGCCCCTCCCCCGTTCATGCTCTGTCTCTCTCTGTCCCAAAAATAAATAAACGTTGAAAAAAAAAATTAAAAAAAAAAAAAAAAAGAAAAGATTGACATTTGAATGATATTTGATCAGTGCCCGAATGTATTGTATGGACTTTGGGGTTCAGAATTTAATATTCAAGGACACTGTGGGGGCTGAGAACTTTTGGTGGGATGTATAGAAGTCCTCAGTGGTTGTCGCCTGCTGCCTGGTGACCTATTCCTGCCCAGGGGGAAACTGTATATTAACATCTTGCCAGAACTCCATTTCTGCTCTGTTCCTCCCCTACCCTAGCAACATCTCATTTAGCTAAACTGAGGGCAGCACCCTAATTCTGAGAGTCCTCTGCAGATTAGCAATTCTGGGAGAGACTAAGTCAGAGCATGGACAGCCTGCACACTTCCTGCAAGGTGGAAAGCAGGCAATTTTTCTATTTTTTCCCAATCTACTTTGTGAAGTAGCCTCTTTCTGTCTTCAAGCCAAGATGCTATAGCAAGGTGAGTGGTTTGTCCCTGGGTGAATTCAAACTGTCTTTATATTTCCTAAACATTTTTATTGGGCAAAATAAAAGAGGAACAGTTTTATTTGCATCATAATAAACTCAGTATAGGTGGCAGGGGACTTTCTCCTTGACACTTCCTGGCTTCCTGACTGCCCAGGCTCCACACCAGATCTGCGCCCCATCCCCAGACTTCTGTGGGAAGCCAGATCAGAGTGTGAATCTACTCATGGGGATTGGAGAAGACCCCAGGGGTTGTCCCATAACCCCTGCTGAGGCTCAGAGAAGGGAGCTGACCTGCCAGGTCCCATTATGGGGAGAGGGAGTGTGAGCCACATGATCAGAATCGGTGCTGTCGCGTACTAGCTTTGAGACCCTGGGCAAGCCCCTCAACCTTTCTGTTTCTTGGTTTCCAAATTCTCAAAAGAAGGATACAGACAATATTTCTTCTATGATAATAGTAGCTCCTTCACAGGATCATTTGAGGATTAAAAGAGATAATGGTGGTGAGGTTCTTAGCACAGCTGGGGCATCCAGATGGTAGCCCTGGAGGCTCTGTCATCATTTTAGGAGACTTTTGAGGTCTTTGTGCCCCAGCTGAGATGTTCTTGCACACACCATCCTTCTGTGAGTTGTACTTAGATCTAATCCCTAAAGGCAGGGCTCCCTACAGATGTATTAGGGTGGTGTGCTGGCCACAGGCTATGCAGTCGGCCAGGCCAGTGCTGCTGTTCCACATTGTATAAATGACACCTGCCCTTGTCACTCTCCTGTGTGACAGGATCATAAGCAGTGGGCAGAAGCCTAGCATGGGCCCTAGATACTGACTTGGGGCTTAGGAAGTTCAACATAATTCACATACCTCCAATGACGCATCTTTATTCAAATGCAAGAATTCTGTGTAACACTAAGAATGATACAACAAAATAAAAGGATGTATGGTCTCTGCTCTTGGTTTATTCACTATTTGTATTCATTTGACTTCCCAGAAACATTAGGAAATAAATCATTTGGGATGTCAAAGATTTTTGGATAGATGGAAGTCTATCCCTGAGAATTGAATTTCAAAGACTTAGTCATAACATTTTTGTGTGGAAAACTGGATGGGTTACAGTTTCATTTCAATTTCTTCTTAAATAGACACCACTGTATGTTAATTCAACTTTTTCTTGCACAATTAAATAATTCATTATGATTATACATTATTGTTCCATTGATGCGTAGGGTTCTGTGTCCCTATAAAGATAGTCTCACGGGGCGCCTGAGGGGCTCAGTCCATTGAGTGTCTCACTCTAGATTTAGGCTCAGGTCATGATCCCAGGGTCATGGGACCCAGCCCCAAGGTGAGCATGGAGTCTGGAGTCTGAGTAAGATTCACTTTCTCTCTCTCTCTCTCTCTCTCTCTCTCTCTCTCTCTCTCTCTCACTCTGTCTCTCAAAAAAAAAAAAAAAGTCTCACAGCAATCATCTTTCTGAGTTCTTAGGTCTGTTCTGCATATCTTTTGGAAGGAGGCACAGAGAGAGGAAGACAGAATCCCAAGCATGCTCCACACTGTCAGCATGGAGTCTGACGTGGGGCTCAAACCCACAAAACCATGAGATCATGACCTGAGCTGAAACCAATAGTTGGATGCTTAACCAACTGAACTACCCAGGCACCCCTATTCTGTATATTGGTCTATTTCCTTCTTCATATCCGTGCTCACAGACACTGCTTGCTTCAGGTAGAACAGCTTAAAATCTGCTTAAATGTGCTTTAAAGAAGTGTTTGAAACTTTATGTTGTCCACCTTCTCTGTCTTTTTCTATGGTTCCTGATATTTGTGACATTCTTAGAACAATCTACCCTATATCAAGATCACAAAGGTATTTTAATTGATTTTTTTCTTTACATTTGAACCTCTGTGATAATTGGAGTCTATTTTGATAGAAGGAATGCATTGGGAATCACGTTTTGTTTTTCAGGTCAGATGTTTACTCGGTTTCCTTAAACTAGTGATTAACATGTCTGAATTTCCCCCTTTGCTTTCAAATGCTGAATTCTCACCTAGGTGGCTGAAATTCTATTCCTTTTGTTTTCACTAAAGCACCTCTTCACTCTTCCTCACTGTTTAACTTCTGTATGGTAGCTATTCTTTTAACGTATATCAGGGCAAGCCTCATCACCCTCCTTTTTATTATGCTCCTAGCTAGGGTCATAGTTCTATCTAGTTCCCAATGAACTAAAAGAAATGACACTCAAGCCGTTTTCAGAAAGCTCATTTGGATTTTGATTGGATTGAATTAAATTTATATATTCATGTAGGGAATAGGTAGTTTATAATATAATGTCTCTTTAACATCGAGGAAATTGTGCCCCTGACGCGTAAGTGTTCTTTATTATCTGCAGGATAGTTGTATCCTTTTATCCATCCAAGTTATGCAAATGTATTTTATGAATGTTGTGGGTATTTTATGGATTTTATGGTTGTCGTTAGATGTGGTGGTGTAATTTGGTTTGGGACTTTATTTGCTACTGTGATTGGGACGTTTTGTGTGTATGGGAAGAGGCTATACCCGCAGACACAGAAATTGAAATATTTGATTTATAAAAAATTTTCAGCCTCTGTAGATTTAGACTGGGTAAGTTGGAAAAGCTTGACGAGACCTAAGGGCGGCCGGGGGGGGGGCGGGGGGGGGTACATGGAGAAAGACAAACATTAATGCTCTCCCAGCGGGACTGTGAATTCATGCAAATTTTCCTATGGAGCCTTTGACTATACACATATTTATAATATGCATACCATTTGACTTAGCAATACCAATTCTAGAAATTCATCCAAAGGAGTATACTGGACAGTTCACAAAAAGTATGTCCAAATATTCATCATGTTATTGCGCATAACAATAGAAAGTTGGAACTAATGTAAATATGTGTCAGGAGATTTATTAAATAAATCATGATATAGTCTTAGGATGCAATTTCTTGCAGCCATAGAAATGGTAATGTATCTAAATGTATATGCATACATTTACATATCTACATGGAGAATTGTCCTTGATTGGTTATTGAATGAATAAAGCAGGTCTTGATCAGCATATATTCTGTGGTACCACTCGGAAAATGTGTGTATAAATATGTTCTGTGTCTGGAGAGATGTTAAACATCTAATTGGGATTTCAGTCCACTTACACTCTCTTTTTCATACTCTCCTAACTTTTACACTTTTTAAAAAAGCTTGAATCATTTTAAACTCTCTTCCACTCCCCCTCCCCCCCATCCCCCCAGAATTAAGTTATATCATTGTAAAAACAATAAAAAAATTAAAAGTTGCTAATGTGTCCTAAAGCAAAGTGCTGGAAATAAAGAGTAGTTTGGAATAACATTTAGGTCAAAATAAATAGTCCCTAGAGGGCACTTTTCTCTCCTAACTCACAATAGCTATTGTTTAAACTTGCGTTCTAGGCAATGGGCTGACGACTTTAGATGACTGATGTCATTCAGTCTCAGGACTGGCTGTGTCAGGCGGTATATTGTTTCCCCTTGCAGGAGCTGGAGGGTGCTCACAATTGTGGGGTGCAGCACACAGCAGGTGGGGCAGAGCAAACTTGCGTGAGGGGAGCCCCACTCAAAATACCAGTGGGGAGTGTGTGGCCTTCCACATCCACTTTTTTACAACCCAGTTTTCCTGCTTCTCCTGTCTGGAAACAGCCTTCATGTCCAGCAGCACGAGATTTAGAAAGCATTTTTATAGAGGGGATCGTTCAACTCCTGGTTTCAGGGTTGTGAGTTCGAGCCCCACATTGAGAGATTACTTTAAAAAATAAAAATCTTAAAAACACATGTTCTAGAAATTGATAAATTACATGTACAGTTTTCATAGAAAAAGTCCTAGGACTGGATGATGTGAAAATTTATTTTGTTAGTAATTTTCAAAATTGAAAAAGCTATGCAAATACTGCCTGAGTAGACATAGCGGCCCCAACTGGGCTTAAAATATTAAACATAACGCAAATCGATCTCAGATCCTTCTTTGCATTTTTCTTGTTTGTTTTATTTCTTCCATTTCTTTTCTTATCACAAAAGCAATTCATGCTTAACATAGGAAAGAAATCTGAAAATATACATTGAAGGAGAAACCTGAGAACTACCTGTAACCCAATCCTTCCAGGAGGACTATTATTTCATGAATATTCTGTTGGAACCTGTTTTGTATATATTTATTATACTTAAGTAAAAGCGACATCTTACTATTTATGTTCTTTTGTGACCAGTGATGATTTATCTGCTGCATTTTCTTTTATTGGATGTTTGGTTTGTATCTTTAAAAAAAAATTGCTCTGTCAGTTGGTTAAGCATCTGACTCTGGCTCAGGTCATGATCTCACAGTTTGTGGGTTCGAGCCCTGTGTTGGGCTTTCTCCTGTCACCACAGAGTCTGTTTCGGATCCTCTGTCCCCCTCTCTCTCTGCCCCTCCCCTGCTCTCTCTTTCTCTCAAAAATAAACATTAAAAACATAAATTAAAAAATTGCTCTGATTAAAGTTAGCACAGGGAAATGAAAGCAATAAAAGGGCAAAGGGGGAATTAAAAAACAGGAAAAAAACTTAAAATTCTGAAAAACTAACAAAAATGGTTATAAAACCCAGGTAAGATGATGACGCTAATGATAAAACTAATCAGTAGCGCACCAAAGTTACCAAGACTGGGCAAACCAGAGACTGGGGAGATTTGTTTCTGACAAGTTAATGTTTAAAGCTGCTTGGTTTTGTTCACATTGCTTCTCTTTCTCCCTCTCTCTGTAAAATATATTATATGCTCTGGGGCGCACTCTCTGGCTCCAGAAGGCTCAGAGTCTACCTGGCCGGAAGACTCGTTTTCCAGGAGGGGCCCCCCGCTTCAGAGAGTAGACTCTCCCTCGTCTGTAAGAGGCCAAGAGAGTCTCCCTTCTCCCCATCCTCATCCTCTCTCCACTCTGGCGTCCCTATAGCAGCCAACGTTGTTTCGTTTGTTTGTTTTTGTTTTTAGCATGACTCTGTTCTGGGGAAGCTCGACCTTCTCCAAGAAGTGCTCACTGAGTTCAGTGTGGATTGGGGGCTCTCGAGGGAGCCACTCTCCCCTCTCCCCACACAGGCCCGGCCTCTCCCTCCTGGCCTGAGAAGGCCCAGAGGAAGCCTGGAGGCATGCTGAGGCCGCCGGGGGAATGCACTGTCCACCCCCACACCCTCGGCCTGCCCACACCAACGAGGTCTTAAAGATGTGCAAACATCAGGGGCACCCTTGAAGGGGAAGATGAGTCATTGCTGGCTCAGGCCTCCAGGTGTGTCTGGGGAGCATCAGGTGCTCCAGCTGGGGTATGACATTGCTTATAGTCCCGCTCCTGACACATCTGCTTCACTTTCTCCCGGCTTCATGGTGTCGCTGAAGGAAGCCGATGGTGGTCACGTGTGGCTCTGGAGTTCTCAGGGAGACTGTCAGAAGAAATATAGTGCCTCCACACTCTATCAAGAGGGCTTCTTTTGTTCTGATAACTGTGTGGGCTCCAGCGGCAGGTGTGTGGGTAAAGAGCGTCTCTGGTATCAGACTTGGATATCTGGCAACTGGAGATAGTAGCAGGCCTAGCCAAAGCTAGACTTACAGGTATGCCAAGTAATGGCATCTTCCCAGCTCCAACAGCCCTGGAGAATTCTGGAAAGAGGCAGGCAATCCAGGAAGTCAGTGTCTGGTTTCTCCAGCATGCAGGGACCTGGCCACTGCACTGCTGATGGGGCCAGACCCACCATTTCCAGAGATGAACCGGCAGGTGTAAAGAAAGGCTCAGGTTTCAAGACACAGTGGAAAAGATCTGAGAGTGATCTTGAGGCTTGGTTTGGCGATCAGCATGGCATGACTCTGAGCCCCAAATTTTGGGGTCTGAGGCTTTTGAAAATAACGTTGAGAGAATATTTTTTTTTATTATAAGGGAAATAACCCAAACACAGCATATAAAAATGCAAATAAAAAAAGTAACAACTTTAAATCTAACTACACAGCAGCTCTGTGGATGAGTTAAGAAAAAAGGAAAAATGTATTTCTTCAACAAATGTTTATTCAGTTTCTAGTTTCCTCTATATTCCAAACACAGTATTAAGCACTGGGGATACAGCAGAGAACAAAAAGGACAAAAGTGCCTGCCATCACAGAGCTTACATCCCAGTGTGTGGGAGAGAGGGAGACAGGAAGACAAGCATGGATGAGGAAATCATCAAATAGTGTTATGGGATGAATGGCATCCCCCAGAATGCTTATGTTGAAATCCTAACCCCCCGGACCTCAGAATGTGACTGTATTTGGAGATGGGGCCTTTAAAAGGTGATTAAGTTAAAATGAGGCCAATAGAGTGGGTCTACCCCATTATGAGTGGTGTCCTCATGAGGAGAGGAAATATGGCCACAGGAAGAGATATGAGCACACAGAGAGAAGGCCATGTGAGGACCCCACAAGAAGGTGACTATCTACAAGACAAAGAGAGTGGTCTCAGGAGAAACCAATCTTACGGCACCTTGGTTTTAGATTTCTAACTTCCGGAACTGTGAGAAATACATCCCTATTGTTGAAGTTACCCAGTCTGTGGGACTTTGTGATGGTGGCTCTAGAAAACGAATGCAAATAGTTTATAAGATGTTAAGTGTAATGGAGAATAGGGAACAAGGTCAGGGGTATGGGGCCATGCACATCTGTGGGGGAAGTATATTCCAGAAGAGGGTGCCAAGGCCCAGGGTGGGAGGGGGCAGGAGGCAGGCGAGGAGGGGGAGAGCAGCCAAGTCAGAGCTGTATGTGCAAAGATTTTGGATTTGCTCTGAGTGAATCCATTTTTGTAATTAATAAAAGTCCTTTTGGTTTTCTTTATTGGGTTTATGAGATAGTAAGTTAACTAGATGGATGATAGATGATAGACAGGTAGATGATAGATTACATCACATTTAAGAAAATTTGACTTAGGGGAGCCTGGGTGGCTCAGTTGGTTAAGCATCCAACTCTTGATTTTGGCTCAGGTCATGATCTCATGGTTCTTGGGATCGAGCCCTGCATCAGGCTATGTGCTGACAACATGGAGCCTGCTTGATATTCTCTCTTTCTCTGCCTCTCCTCTGCTCGCATATACCCTCTCTCACTCGAAAGAAAGAAAGAAAGAAAGAAAGAAAGAAAGAAAGAAAGAAAGAAAGAAAGAAAGAAAGAAAGAGAAAATTTGACTTCTATGATATTGAATTTATAAATCTCTGAATATGCTATTCCTTTGTATTTATAAAAACCTTATTTTGTGTCCTCACTAAATTTTAAATTTTATTCATATGCTTCTTATACATCCATTATTAAGTTTCTAAATATTTTCTGTGTTAATATTGTAAATGATCTCTTTTTCCACTGTAATTTCAAAGAAATCAATTAACCTTCTTCTCTTTTGGTTCCCTATTGTGCACAATGCTCTAATTGCCAATTTTCACTATAGCCTTTACTACCCAATTTTACTTGAGAATATCACTTTTCTTTCACTTAGGTGTGTGTTCATTGATTCGTCATGTTTACATGATATCTCCTGATTTCCAGCTATAAAAGCAAGGAGGTGGGGGAGAGCATCAGCCGACATTTCCTTCCCTTCCTTCCCATCATTCACTAGTTGTAGAATTTCACATTTCATCCTCTGTAACATTTGCAGTGGGTTCTACACCTGTCCTCACTCTGTGTTCTTCTATGGTTCTTCCATTACACCAGCTCACCATTCACTCCAACACCTGTACCCTACACTGCATCTTTCTTGCCTTTGGCTGAACTCAATCCTCCAGCACACTTTCCCAAGTGGAGCTTCTCACTGGAGCTATCCTTCTTGAGTCCTTTTGTGTTGAAAAATGCCCATTGCATTTATAATGGAAGGGCAAGTGTTTGAGTAAAAAACCATATGGGCTCACATCTCCTCTTCTTGAGGACTTTGCTGGAATTGCTCACCATCTTCTAGTGTTGAAGGCTCCTTTGTACAGGTCTGGGCCTTCCTGATAATACTGGCAACTTGATTGTTTCACCTTACTATTCTGAATATTCTTTATATTAAAAATCCAGGAATTGTATGGAGATATTAATTTGTTATTGATTGTTCTGTGTCAGATTTTCTTAGGATACCACTTCAGTTTAGTAGACTGGAGTCTTATCAGCTGAAAATCCTTTTTAAAATCTTATCCTTAAAGTGTTCCCAATTGCTTCTCAGAGGCACTGATTATGTGAATGCCAACTCTCTTTTCTCTTCCATGTCTGTCATTTCTTCCTGCTCATCCACATGAACTCTGATGTATTTCCATAACATTTAACCCATGGTACTCCATCCTGTTCCATCGTCCTCTGCTCTTTTTCCAAAACTGTGCTGTCTCTTCTGTGTGCCTCCATTCTATTGTGGTTTTATTTCCTTCTGTCACTTCCTACCTTCGTTCTATAAGCTCAGATTTCTTATCTTTTCTTATCTCAGAATACCTTTTCTGAGTTAATGTGTCTCTGATTTGTGTTCTATCCCTGTTTCAAAACAAGTAATTTCTTCGTCCTCTTTATTAAGTTATGGTGCTCACTAAGTCAGAATTTTTATCCATTTCATGGTGATATTTTCAGTTGGGGATTACTATTTTAACATTTTTTTCTCCTGTTCCTTCCTCACTTAAAAAAATTTTTTAGGGGGCGCCTGGGTGGCTCAGTCGGTTGAGCGTCCGACTTCAGCTCAGGTCATGATCTCACGGTTCGTGAGTTCGAACCCCACATCGGGCTTTGTGCTGATGGCTCAGAGCCTGAAGCCTGCTTCGGATTCTGTGTCTCCCTCTCTCTCTGCTCCTCTGCCGCTCACACTCTGACTCTCTCTCTCAAAAATAAATAAACATTAAAAAAAATTTTTTTTTGGTAATATCTTTGGAAAGATTAGGTTTGGTTTCTGTTTGATGGTGACTCATCTTTGTCCAGGTGAAATATTCTTGGACTATCTGTTTTTAAGAGGCTTTTGTAGGGAGTAGACAGAAGTGGGTTTCAGGGCACCAGGAATCCTCCCTATGACACAAGATTATAGAAATGAATACAATCTTTCAATGGCTAATCCACCAGGATGACATACCATGTGCCATCTTATAATCAGACTCATCACTGCTGCCTCATAACCAGACTGCTTGCTACAAATACAGACTCTCATGTGATTCCTTATTCAACATGTTCCTTCCTCCTTTTTGAAGTGTGGTGCCAGTCTGGGTTCAGAGAATCTCCCACTACCTGCCCACTCACCTGATCCCACTGTTTCAGGTAAAGGACTGTTGGTGTGTCTTTTAGGGTAAAGGCATGATTTACAGAACTGTGCTCTGGCAGCATTTTCTGGGGCCTGCATGCACAGGCAGCCTTTCTTGTCTCCCTCTAATCTGGCCACATCATGAATTTGATGAGAATTCATTATTATTTACACTATTTTGGAGTAACACATATCTACTAGTTTTGCAGATAATAAAATTTACATCTCTATTTCTTGTTTACTTCTTTTTGTTTTGCTTTTGGGGAGTTCTTGAGAGAGGAAGGGGAGAATCACCATCTTTACTTTCCCACTTTAAAACCAGAAGTTTCGGGGTACCTGGGTGGCTCAGTTGGTTAAGTGTCCAGCTTCGGCTCAGGTCACAGTCTCGCCGTTCAGAGTTTGAGTCCTGCGTTGAGCTCTGTGCTGACAGCTCAGAGCCTGGAGCCTGCTTCGGATTCTGTGTGTGTCTCTCTCTCTCTCTCTCTGCCCCTCCCCCACTTGTGGTGTTTCTCTCTCTCTTTCTCTCTCTCTCTCAATCTCTCTCAAAAATAAAAATTAAAAAAAAAAACCACAGAAGTTTCTGGTTGATAATAGTCCTTTACCTGGGCTTCCTGAATCCATCTTACATACTACCACCGAGTTATTTCTAAATTGCATATTTGACAATGTCATCTTGTTTAAAATCCTTCAGTGTCTTCTCTTTACATATGGACAAATTCAACCATCCAAGATCTGATTCTATATATCCTACAATATTTTCTTTTTCCTGTACCTCAGCCAAAGGACTCATTTATGATTTCCCAAATTCACATTTAAATCTATGCTTGTAGGGGCGCCTGGGTGGCTCAGTCGGTTAAGCGTCCGACTTCGGCTCAGGTCATGATCTCACGGTCCGTGGGTTTGAGCCCAGCGTCGGGCTCTGTGCTGACAGCTCAGAGCCTGGAGCCTGTTTCAGATCCTGCGTCTCCCTCTCTCTCTGACCCTCCCCTGTTCATGCTCGCTCTCTCTCTGTCTCAAAAATAAATAAATGTTAAAAAAAAATTGTAATAAAAAAAAAAATAAATCTATGCTTGTAGATCTTTGCCCAGAATCTTGCTTTCTCCTGGATGAGCTTCACCATGGCGCCTGCCTCATAAATGTCAACTCATCTCTTAGGACATAGATCAAGGGTTAACTCCATAGCAAAAGGTTTGCCAGTTTCTCCCTTCCACGCCCCTACCCCCACAACATAGAGCAACAACTGTCCTTTCCTGTAAGACCCTTTGGGCTTACTACACTTGACAGTCATGAACTGTGACAGAGTTCATCTGTTTAATCGAGCCCAAGGCCCCTCGTGTTCTGAGATCATATTTTGTTCATTTTGTACCCTGGTTCTGGATAAGTAACTGGCAAACTGTAGGAGCAGAGGGACTGGTTTTCCTGATGAATGGTGCTGAGTCAAGCATACTGTGTCCTTGGAAATGGGGCCAGGAGAGAGGGAGAAATTGAGAATTGGTGAGGGCTGAGGGTGCTCACCTGACTGACTTCTGTCTCTCTATAATTCCTCTCACTTGATTGCTGTGCTGCTCCTGTGAATCTGCCCAGAAATTCCAATTCAGTGCTCTCATTTTCAAGATGAGACACTAAGGCCCAGAGCTGAGAAGCTACCTGCCCAGGGAGTGTCCCTGGAGCCATAACCCAGGTATTCTGGCTCCAGTGTTTCTCTTGGTTAATTCAAACTTGACCCATATGTGTGTGTGTGTGTGTGTGTGTGTGTGTATGTATCTGACTGACTTATTTCACTTAGCATAATATCCTCCAGTTCCATCCATGTTGTTGCAAATGGCCAGATTTCATTCTTTGTCATTACCAAGTAGTATTCCATTGTATATATAAACCACATCTTTTGTATCCATTCATTCATTGATGGACATTTGGGCTCTTTCCATGATTTGGCTATTGTTGAAAGTGCTGCTATAAACATTGGGGTACATGCGCCCCTATGAATCAGCACTCCTGTATCCTTTGGATAAATTCCTAGTAGTGCTGTTGGTGGGTCATAGGGTAGTTCTATTTTTAATCTTTTGAGGAACTTCCCCACAGTTTTCCAGAGTGACTGCACCGGTTTGCATTCCCACCAACAGTGCACGAGGGTTCCCGTTTCTGCACATCCTTGCTGATATCTGTTATTTCCTGAGTTGTTAATTTTAGCCACTCTGACTGGTGTGAGGTGGTATCTCAGTGTGGTTTTGATTTGCATTTCCCTGATGATGAGTGATGTTGAGCATCTTTTCATGTGTATGAGCATTTTCTTTTTAGGTTTACTTATTTTGAGAGAGACAGAGAGAGAGCAAGCATGAGTGGGGGAGGGGCAGAGAGGTTAGGAGAGACAACATTCCAAGCAGGCTCCACCCTATCAGTGCAGAGCCCGATGCAGAGCTCGAACCCACAAACTACAGGATGATAGACCTGAGCCAAAACCAAGAGCTGGAGGCGTAACCAACTGAGCCACCCAAGTACCGCAGTGAGCAGTTTTTAATAATATTCCCAAATGATTTTTGTAGTTTTCAACCCAAACTGTTTTTGTCCACTTATTTCCAGTGTACTCCTATGGAGCACCTGCCCCACACTGGAACACACAGGAACACACCAAAGGCAGCAAAACTCCTCACTCTTCCCGGGTGGACGACTTTACCGACTTTACAGCTCATTCAATGGCTAAAGCTTTGGTCTAGTCGTGGTTTAATGCCTTGTTTCATTATCTGTCTCCCCTCAACATGTGTCATTTCTTTTTTGCTTCTGCTATGTTTCACTATTTCCTTTTGATTTCCTCCCTTCTGCACAGAGATCTTACTTTTTCCACTTGTTTATCATCTTAGCCCTAACAAAGTCTGACAGTTTCATAGAAGTTTGCTCCTCCTTCTTCTCATCTGCTCCATGTCTTCTAGTTCTCACAGCCTCAGTTTCCCCTCTTGCAATATGCTCTCTAAGGCAGCACCTTCCATCGCACCTCATGCCTCCTAAAGGAGGGCGCCTGCTCAGCTCTTGGTGGAGGCAAGTGTCTTCCCCGTGACCTTCCTGAGAAGCAGTGACAGTGCTAAGTTCTCTGTTCCCTAAAACTTTTGCTGGTCATTCTCCACTGGGGAAACCACATTCACAAATGCTAATTGGAGAACCTGTCGCTAGCCCTTGGGTGACCGCCAAGGGCTAGCTGCTCCTCTGGAAGTTGCCCACTCAACAGTTTCTCTGGTTCACTAGTGCAATGTGATCAGAACAAGGTCAGGCCATTAGGGGCACCTCCAGGAACAGGTGCTGGAGAATGAAGAAGAGGCTGAGGAAGCTGCCCTGCTGCCCACAGGAGGGAGAGGAGGTGAGTGAGTGCTTGGCAGAGAGCAGACTGGGGAGGATCTGGGACAGGGCTGTGTGTTCAAGACCAAGTTCCCTCATTATCAGGCAGAAGATCCCATTAACCTTCCCACTCACACTTGATTCCCTTCCCGTGGGCACACGCACACCTCTCCCAAGTGCCTTAGGACTACCCATCTCAGAGCCAAGGCGGGGGGGACTTTGGGATGTCACCTACCCCAGTTCTGTGATTTTGCAGGTGAGGGATCGAGGTGATGTGACTCATAAGTCAGAGGCAGAGCCAGGACTTGAACCTAGCATCCCAAATCTCAACGTACCACTTATTTTTCTGCATCATATTCCTAAGACACCCGAAGCTATTTCTGTGGAAGAATTTAGGCTCCATGAAGTGAATTTGCATGGCGGCTAGGAGCATAGGTTTGACTCAGACTTGAGTTGAGTTCCTGCTTGGCCACTGTGTGGCCCTGTTGCCTCATCTGTAGAACACAGTCATTGTGAGAACCTACCTCTAAGGGTTGTCTTAAGGATGAAATGCAGTGATCACGGAGAGCAGGTAGCCTAACGCTTTGCTCTTGGTGAGGGCTTGATGCTTGTCACCGGTTACTGGGCCCATCTGGTGTTCATTTTCATATTTACAGCTCTGCCTCAGACGACCAAAAGCCACCTATCTACATGTATAAGATGATATAGTTCATTTAAACTGACCTAAAGTAAGATATCAGGGGCTTGAAGGCCACCTGCCTGGATTCTCCCTCGAAGAAGGAATGTACTGAGTGGTGGGCGGCGAGACCCCTGTCTAAGTGAATTAATTCCCCTGTGTGAAGTGTGAGGTTCAGAGGTCCAGAAGGAAAGTCTCAGGAGAGCCTGGGAAGCATCTGGAGAGAGGTGACCCATTAGCACAGGGAAAAGACATGAATTCCAAGTGTCTATGGTTTGGGAAAGGAGTTTCCTACTCCTACTGAGGCTAAAGTTATTGTCTGCCTGGTTCATCCAGAAGGATTCAATACTGAGGAGACAGAGTAAACAGACCCAGTCTGGAATTTTCAAGACTTCATGGTCTCCTAGGTGAAATATGGGTCAACAGGTAATAGGACATCCAGCTGGTTCATGATGGCAAGAAGATAGTTCTTTTTTTTTTTTTTTTTTTTTCTAGCTAGAGAGAGAAAGAGTTCATTCAGTGAGACCATCTTGTCAGAATGTTGTCAGTAAGCTCAGACCTCCACAGGCCAGGGAGTGGGCTGAGAACACAGCAGCCAGTATTTTGTTTTCTCATCGTAGAAAAGAGAACAGAAGTGCTGACCTGGGGCCATCTGCTCTGGTGCCTGCCCTTCTCAAGGGCGCCTTCCGGGAGAACAGACCTCAGGGCATTTGCTGCCCCAAGACTCAGGGAGAATTTTGCTAGAGTCATGTGATCTATCTATCTATCTATCTATCTATCTATCTATCTATCTATCTATCTTTCTCTCTCTTTCTCTGCCACACACACTCATTTCTCTCTCCCTCTCTGCCTGTCTCTCTCCCTCTCTCTCTTTCTGTCTCCTTCTATTCCCCTCCTTCCCTTCATTTCTACTTTCTTTCCTTAAAGATATCAATCACCTTTACTTTGGACAGTTTTTCTCCCATTTCCTACATCCTCCAGAGATTGCTCTCAGGGCTTATAAAGAGTGGTAGCCCAAATTCCTTGACCCAAAGTGGATTTTCTCTGGCTCTCACTAGTCAAATGGAAATCTTGATATAAACTAAATCAGCTCAATTTTGGACACTCAGAGAGTGGTGGACTCAGTCCAGGGGACACAGAAGCACTGAATGATCATGTCATTAAAATACTCTCAGTTCCTTCACTGGACACACACTGGTTTCTGATGCCCAGAAGACATCTGGGCTGAAACCACAGCCTGTGCTTAATGCATGAGTTGAAATTCATAATCAAGTCCTGGAACAAAAATCAAAGGTTTTCATGGAAGAGGTCACATGTAACAATTAACTACTGAAGCATCCATTTTTTAAAAACTTGTTTTTTAAATCTAGTTTTGAAAAATCTTGTTAGGTTGTTGGGTATTAAGGAAGCTGATCTTTAACACAGGAAGGGAGGAAAAAGGGAACAAGAAAGAAGAAAATGGGGGAAATAGGGTAAAGTTTGCATTGTGGTGACCGGGAGGCATCTCCTGCAGGCTTGGCTGTGACACTGTCTTGACCTTCTAGGTTGACCATAGCTCCCCCACTGTGAAGCAAGTAGGTTGGGTGAAGTGATCTCTGAAGGCTCCAGTAATTGTGAGTCTATGCAATTCGATGAGAGGAGAAAATAAGAAATATGTACCTCAGAATCAAAGGGGTTAAATCATAATTATTATAGATTTAGGATTTTATGCTCGAGAATCCATTGAGAAATAATCACAAGAAGACCAATACAGTCCAACCGGGGGGGCCAGTGACAAAATTATTGTCGATCATCAATAGCATTTTCTATGCAAATAGTAGCCAATTATAAAATACAAAGAGAGAAGATTATAACCCAAATAGAAAGAAAAACCATAAAATATCTAGAGATAAAGTCACAAGAAATGTCCTGGATCTAGATGAAGACCTGTATTGAAGGTCTTAAAAAAGTTATGTTGAAGAAAGGCAAAAACTAGTAAGTTGAAACCTTGTTCTTAGAAAGACTCAATTATCCATTTTTTCTTAAGACCTGTCATTTCAATGCAGTGTCAGTTAACAAAGCAATAAAATTATTTTTAACTTGAGTAAGTAGTTGAAAAGTTATTTTGTAAGAGTGAATCATTGAGAGTGGCTGTGAATCTTGGCAAGAACTATAAGCGAGGTCTTGACTCTTTTTTTCTGTTTTTTAATGCCACATTAAAAAAACAGATTTTTATACAGTTGACCCTTGACCCCTGAAAAGAAGCAAATAATTTTTTTCCTTTTAAGTTTTTATTTAAATTCCAGTTAACATACAATGTAATACTAGTTTCAGGTGTACAATAAAGTGACTCAGCACTTCCATAGAATCCCCAGTGCTCATCACAAAGGCATCCTTAATCCCCATCACCTATTTCCCCACCCCCCACCCACCTCCCCTCTGGTGACCATCTGTTTGCTCTCTGTAGTTAAGAGTCTGTTTCTTGGTTTGCCTCTCTTTTCACTTTGCTCATTTGTTTTGTTTCTGAAATTCCACATGAGTGCAATCACATGGTGTTTCTCTTTCTCTGACTGCCTCATTTTGCTTAGCATTATACTCTCTCGTTCCATCTACATCATCGCAAATGGCGAGAGTTCATTCTTTTCATGGATGGGTAATATTCCATCGTACGGAATGCGGGTTAACATCGTGGAGCACCGCACAGGAAGAGACACGCAGGAGAGCGGACAAGAACGGAGTCCACCCCACGACCTGAGCCTTTCTGGGCACTTGATACTGCTGAAGTTAGGATTTAGGTGCTCTGACTAGTATGCAAAATGCCCCATCTGTTCTCTCCAGGGTGTCCCGAGGTACTTTCACATCAGGGTAGGTCTGGTCATCGTCCGTACCTTCCCATAATGTGTGGTTTGGTTTCTCTTCCGTGAAAGCCTCCGTGTTCGAAGAGAACAGAGACATGAACTCAAATTCGTGCCTCTTCTCTGAGGCAGCACAGGACTACAGAGTGGGGGCATCTCTGTGAGCTCGGGAAATTCCCATTTCTGAGTGGAGCACGAAAGAGTCTCCATGTCACTGCTGGGAACTCAGTTCTGTCACAGCTTTTCAGAACAGCTTCCACCTCTGCGCCAAAGAATGGAGGACAGACCTGACCAGGAATACAGACATAATTAGGTAAACACACAGACAAAACCTGTCTTTAAGAAAAACCAAACATGAACAAAGTAAAAAGTAATCATTCAAGAGTAGCCATGAATTCTGGCTACTAGATGAGTGGGTACAGGGCAAAAAGGAAGCCAGAAACGGTTTTTGTAACACACGTGATAAAAGATGAGTGACCTTAAATATTTATAGAGTTGTCTGAAATCAGTAAGAACAGATGAATGGGAAAATAGAAAACCAAGTGAAGTGTATAGACAGGTAACAAGAGACAAAAATAACCGATGAACATTGTTAAAAAATGCTCAACTTTTTCAGAAATAATTTTAACAAGATATACAAAAGCAAGCAGGAATAATAATAATAATTATTAGCAGGAATAATAATAATTATTATTATTATTTTAAGTTTATTTAGAGAGAGAGCACAAGCAGCAAGGGGCAGAGAGAATGGGAGAGAGAGAGAATTCCAAGCAGGATCTATGCAGTCAGCACAGAGCCTGACCTGGGGCTCGAACTCACCAACCATGAGATTATGACCTGAGACGAAACCAAGAATCGGACGCTTAACTGACTGAGCCACCAGGTGCCCACAGACGGGAAGGTATTATTATTCACTAATGTGATTTGCAAAGATTGAAAACATTGATAATAACTAGTACCAATAAGAAGATCAAGAGTCCAAAGATATTTTTGCACATTGTCAGTAAGAGGATAAAGTAGTAACAACAGTTTCTGGAGTGGGCACCTGGGGAACACCTATGACACTTGAAATACACAAGCAGTTGACTGTCCATGTATTGGCATTTATATAAACGTTGAAAATCCTGTGAATTTCTAAAGATACATGTATAGTCATCCAAATATGTGAAGCAAATGTATTTGAATAGATGTTAAAGAATTTCCAAGATAATATTTACCATGGGGGGAAACCCACCTATATGAAGTATGATTCTATATTTTAAACGTAAAAATTAGTATTTACATCATTTTATTCACAAGGAAAAAGAACAAAAGTACTCTGAATTGTAAACAGCATTTATAATTGAAAGGTAGGGCTATGGGTTTGTTTGTTTGTTTTTAACCTTCCAGTTTTTACATTATTTGCAATTTTCCAAAGTGTATTTTTTTAATGTCAGAAAAGTAACTGAAGTGAAAATAAAGGATAAAATTCAAATCCTAGGAATAATTTGGCATATTTCCCCCTATTTTTTAAAGTTTTTAAAAAATCTATTACTTATTTCGAGAGAGAGAGAGAGAGAGAGAGAGAGAGAACCAGTGGGGGAGGGGCAGAGAGAGAGGGGGACAGACCATCCCAAGCAGGCTCCATGCCGACAGCAGAGAGCTCAATGCAGGGCTTGAACCCATGAACTGTGAGATCATGACCTGAACCGAAGTCAGACGCCCAACTGACCGAGACACCCAGGTGCCCCTTTCCCCTATTTCTTCCTTCAACATGGATTCTCCAGAAAGGTTATAGCCAATCCATTACCATTCTGAATCTTCTGTAAGGAGCACTGGACCATCCCATCAGCTTGCCTCAATGAACTGTCTTACCTGTGAAGAACTCTCTTCATTCTCCTTTCCTAGCAGCTTGACTGCCGGCCCCTACCACTCACCTGCAGGGGCTATAGCTTCAGTGCTGCCTGGACCCCAGTGTCACTCCATGTGGTCAGATAGCAGTGCCTCTAAAAACAGAACCACCCGTCGATCCAGGAATTACACTGCTGGGCATTAATCAAAAATAGAAAAACACTAATTCAAAGGGATACATGCACCCCTATGTTTATAGCAGCACTATTTACATTAGCCAAGATATGGAAGCAGCCCAAGTGTCCATCGAACGGATTTTTAAAGAAGATACGGGGAGTATATATACAATGGAATATTATTCAACCATAAAAAAGAATGAAACCTTGCCATTTGCAGTAACATGGGTGGAACTAGAGTCTGTTATGCTAAGTGAAATAAGTCAGAGAAAGACAAATACCATATGATCTCACTCATAATATAGAATTCAAGAAACAAACAAGCAAAGGGAAAAAAGAAAGAGAGAGGCAAACCAAGAAAGAGACTCTTAACTCCAGAGAACAAACTGATGGTCACCAGAGAGGAGGTGGGTGGGGGATGGGGGAAATACGGGCTGGGGATTAAGGCTGCACTTGTGATGACCATTGGGTATGGTATGGAATTACTGGATGAATATATTGTACACCGGAAACTAATCTAGCACACTGTATGTTAACTATACTGGAATTACAATAGAAAACTTAGCAAAAAAGAAAAAAGACAGCACTGCCTCAACCTACATGTGGAGAGAAACACGAGGCAAGCAGCAGGGGCTCAGGGACCAAGAAGGGCCAGAGCCGATGGAGGAGTGGGGCCTCGGCAGAGGGAGTTCATCTCAACGCCAACCCCTGGGCTGCCGTGACTTCCTCTGACACAGAACCTCGGGCTTCTGACCTTGTCCTCCTGATTTTCACCATCAGGCCTTCGGGACCCTCAGCTCCGTCACCATGAGACTTCTCCAGGTGGTCCTCGCTGCTGTGTTTATCATTTTCCAGGTACTGCCCGGTAAATACCAAGCACGACGCCTGTTCTTATCGTCGCTTTGTTGTTTCCCTTCCCTCAGTCAACCACAGTTGAAGAGTAAAGCATCAGGGAGCTACTCGGAGGCCATGTCTACACCCCAAAATAACTTTCTGCAAAGTTTAAGAATTCCTTCGGAGGGAATTCCAAACATCCTGTTAAAAGGGCTGGTTAGGTAGCTGTCTTCTCCTCCCTCCCCTTCCCTGTGGATGAACCGGATGATTGGAAACAGAATCCGCTGGCTCACCTGTTGGTATCACCTGGTGTGGAGACAGAGATCCTTCACACAGGCTCCGCCTGGGGACCACTTGACCCTCGTGTCATGGTGGTGGCCTTGAGTTTCTTCTGAAGGGCGAGGCTTCCTTCAGATGGTTCCGTGAGGGTGGGGATGGGTGCGGGGTGGCGGGAGGTGGGGGGATCAGTGAGGAGCACCGGATGGCACAGGTTACCCTTTGGTTAATGCCCAGTTGTCCCCACCTCAGGAAGAACCATCCGTCCAGTGGTTGTCACCAACCATGATGTCTCATGGAAAAATGAGAGGGGAAGGCCTTGGAGCTGAACCACTCATTGTAGATGTCCAGCGGGGAAATCGAGAGCTTCCCCCCACACCCCCAGGTCCCTGGCACGCCCCCCACCCCTGCCCCAGACCTGTGGCTTCATACAAACACCTTTTCATTTCCAGCTGCCACCAGGGCGTTCAACTTTGAAAGACCCTGTTACCTGCGTGGTGGAATCTGCCTGAAGCAAGGGACCCCAGACTGTGAGCCTTTCCGAGGGCCCTGCCGGGCGTTCACCGTTTGCTGCAAAGTGAAGGGCTTATGGGGGCGGGCAGCAGCCGAGAAGCCCTGACTCCCAGGTCCGAAGCAGGGCCCCCCCTGTCCAAATAAAAGCAAACAACATCCAGGTCTAACTAATCAGTCATCTTATCTTTAGGTTTGATTAAAGGAAATCGTTGTTTTTTGGGAAGGGGGTGTCAGGGAGAGGGAGACAATTTAAGAATAAAATTTTTATTATGCTTTACATTTTGCAAAGCCTTTCCTTTCTTTTTAAGTTCTATTTGTTTAATTTAAGACAGAGGGAGAGGGCAGCAGAGGGGCAGAGAGAGAGGGAGAACATTGATCAGGCTCTGTGTTGCCAGCGCAGAGCCCGATGCGAGGCTCGAACCCTCACAAAGCTGTGAGATCATGACCTGAGTGGAAACCAAGAGTCGGGTGCTTAACCGACTGAGCCACTCAGGGGCCCCACACAGCCTCTTCATTTACAGAACATATGTCATCCTTAGAGTGTTTCGGTTTATCAGCCCCACTTTGCTGATGTAGAAACCACACTCAGATGAGTTACATAACTGACCCAAGATGACACCATCAGTAAAAAGAACACAATCTAAGATTTTTCTTTTGGCTGGTCTACAGTACTCTGTCTGCTTGGAAGGGAAGTTATGGTTTCCTTAACAATTGCAGGGAGGCTGGATAGGAAAGGATCCCCCATCATGGGGTGAGGCCATACAAGGACAGAGCTTTGTCCTGGGACCTGCCGGTGCAGTGGGCAACCCGCCCAGTGGGAGGACACTGTCGAGGGAGCACAGCGCCCAGCATGTGGTGGTGGTTCACGCAGGTGCACAGGGAGACCATCCAGAAAGGAGCATCAGGTGCAGGTCAGAAGGCTCTAGTGTGGATTGCTGTGATTATTCTGTGTCTTCCTTGTTCACTTTTCTTGTTCAGGGCATGACGTCTGCTGTAGTATCCTGCGTGTCACCTCTCCACGACAGGTGTCACTGTCTTGCCTCTGCAGAGTGGCTTTCTACAATGTACAAAGCAAACCTGGAGGCGGGGGTGTGGGGAGAGGAGGCAGGAAGTAGTGCGAGGTGCCCGGGAGGCTGGAGGACAAAGAGGAGAGGTAAGTTTTACTAACGTTCTTCCAAAACCGGAAGAGTCACATGGGAAAGAAAAGAGTGTGCCTGGAGCTATGGTCAGTAACAGTGTGGACCATCTACATGACTGGGTCCCTGTCACTCAACAACTAAAGAAAATTCAGTGCAAGTGTGTACACGAACAATAGACTATTATCAGCTGTAAATGAGCGTCTGCAAAGCTATTCGGATCCAGGTACAAATGTTAGCCTCCTGGGTGTTCTCAGTGGGCACTGGCTTCCCACGCAGTCTGCGTACAGGGCTCACAGGCTTGGACATTCCTGGTGTCTGTGACATCAGTCCACAGTGTGCCACATCAGAATGGTTCTGGGTCCAGTAGTCAAATGGTCTCCCATCACCAGGAGAATTTAGGAACCGACTTGTACCCCAATGTTTATAGCAGCACTCTCAGCAATAGCCAAATTACAGAAAGAGCCTAAATGTCCATCAACTGATGAATGGATAAAGAAATTGTGGTTTATATACGCAATGGAGTACAATGTGGCAATAAGAAAGAATGAAACATGGCCCTTGGTAGCAACGTGGATGGAACTGGAGAGTGTGATGCTAAGTGAAACAAGCCATACAGAGAAAGACAGATACCATATGTTTTCATTCTTATGTCGATCCTGAGAAACTTAACAGAAACCCATGGGTGTGGGGAAGGAAAAAAAAAAAAAAAAGAGGTTGCAGTGGGAGAGAGCCAAAGCATAAGAGACTCTTAAAAACTGAGAACAAATTGAGGGTTGATGGGGGGTGGGAGGGAGGGGAGGGTGGGTGATGGGTATTGAGGAGGACACCTTTTGGGATGAGCACTGGGTGTTGTATGGAAACCAATGTGACAACAAATTTCACATATTAAAAAAATAAATAAATACATAACTCATCTCCTTATTTGTATTTCTTCACCATGAGGTGCAAACCCTCTTTGCTTTCCAGTCTCTCTCTCCCACCATTCACAGGCCCACAGACATCCCTGTCTTACACACTGTCTGGAAAACCCCAGCACGGCCCTGTGCCTCTACTCCATGCTTTTCCATGCCTTTTGCTCTTGGTTCAAGCACGGAGGACTGGCTTGGTAACAGAGGAACTAGAACCCTGGAGGGGAGGGGAGGGGAGGGGAGGGGCGGGGAGGACCCCCAATGGGGCATGTAGAACTCTTTGTCATGGGGGAAGAGAAAGAAGAGGCGGGAACACCCAACCTGAGTTCTGTTTGTGTTGTTGCATCTCCGACTGTCCCTTTCATGGTAAACCGTCTGGTTCTGACTTGGCCGCCAGAATTGCTGGACTACTTGGACAAAATTCACCCATTATGTCAACTTTCATTCATTCATTTTCCTTAACTCGTATTTATTAAGCAGTAAACCAAACAAAAAACATTCCTACCTTCGTGGTGCTTATATTCTAACAGGAGAGATGGAAATAAAAACATGTGATACTTTAAATATTTATAAGTGCAAAATTTGAAAAAAAAAATCAGGAAAAGGATATGAAGTCCTGGGTATGTGGGAGGGTGTGCAGGGAAGGCCCCACAGGCAAGTTCATGAGTGGCAAAGCAGTCTTTCTGGATCTGACTGTCTGGTGTGCAGTTTAGTTGGTCATTCCAAGTCTGAGTTTGTGCTCACTCTTGGGAAATCCCTAGAAATTGTTAGGTCTTGTAATTTTTTTCCTGGGGGCATGGGCAGAAGGAGAGAGAGAACCTTAGGTAGACTCCGTCCAGCACGGAGCCAGATGCAGAGCTCAATGTCACCTGAGATCATGTTTTTAATCTCATCTCATCTCATCTCATCTCATCTCATCATCTCATCTCATCTCTTCATCTTACCCATTGAAGCCTTAGCCACTCAGAAGGATCTACAATAAATTTTTCAACACATCAAAGATGATACAGGTGCTACCTCAACAACATCATGCTTTTGGGGCAGACATCCATGTGGAAATACTGGCTTGCTCTTACTCTGGGACACAGACTCAACAATCTATGCCATGCGCTCTAGAATTACAGTAAGAAACTCTTGGAGGAGATAAAGCCATCATTAGTTTTCTGGCCTTCTGGTTCACAGTTATCCACCACTTAAGTTATGCTAAGCTAACCTGTGCATTTAGTTGACTCTGCTTAACAATACTAGAAATAAGAGTACATGCAAAGAAATTTCTTCCTCAAAGAACGGAAGTTGCTAGTAATTGGGAGACTGAACAGGTAAGACACAGAGAAATATTTATAGGAACCTACCTCTTACCACAGAGATGCTCCAGTTATGTCCCAGGAAACACTCAGGGAAACATTTGCACCATTTCTACCATGATCAGAGGGATATGGTTAGCAGTGTGTAGGCCAGACTGACATTTTTTTTTTTTAAGATTTTATTTTTAAGTAATCTGAACATCCAATGTGGAGCTCAAAGTCACAACCCCTAGATCAAGAGTCACATGCTCTACCAACTGAGCCAGCCAGGCACCCCAAGATTGACATTCTTAATACCTTTCCTGTCTACCCTAGAGACCACAAATATTACAACAACAGACCATATTAACTATTATTTTGATTCCAAAGATTCCTCCACATTTGCTTTGTCCTTGTCTGTTTTCTCTACAGTTACCTGGCTCTTGAATTCGTGTTCTCAAGATAGATGGTCAGACAATATGAGGGATCAGCTTCCGGGAGAAATGGGGCCAACAGTAGAGTTTTCCAGAGGTGCCAGGTATGAGTGGGGTCCTTAGTCTCCTGCACAACCCATTGATATCTAGCAAAAACTAATTAGAGGAAAAGGGTTACAGATTCACTGTCACAGGTCAGATTTTAAAGAGTGTCATCAATCATATGTCTATTACATATTTTGTATTTGGTATGTGTCTTAGTTCATTTGGGCTGCTATAAGAATACCATAGACCAAGTGGCTTGTAACCAACAGTGTATGTATTTATTTCTTACCATTCTAGAGGCTGGAAGGCCAAGATCAAGATGCTGGCAGATTCCATGGGCAAGGGGCCATGTCCTGTTCACAGATGGTTGTCTTTTTGCTGTATCCTCACATGGTGGTAGGGACAAGGGAGTTCTCTGGGGTCTCTTCTGTAGACACCTAATCACCTCCCAGAGGCCACCCAAATACCATCACACTGGGGCTTCAGCTTTAACATATGAATTTTAGGGGGACATATTCAGTATGACTCTAAAAACCCTAACATATTTAGTCCTCTGAAATTTTAAGAATTGAAATAATAAATATTAAGACTTTTGATTTTTTTGTTATATAAGCTATGTATACTTTTTCTCTATGAAACACTGAAAAATCTAAAAATACATACAAAAAAGTTATAATCTATTTTCATGCTCCACTTAGTTTATCAAATAGTTTTCCTTCAAATGAATAGTTAATCAACTCTATATGATTTATCCACTGCCCTCTGTCACCATTCACATGAAAGCCACCTTTATTGTGAACTGAATGTCAGTGTCTGCATGGTGGCTTTTCTGTTTGGATGTCTGGGTTTTTTTGTTTTGTTTTGTTTTTCTGTTTGGCGCCTATGCTTCATATTTCAAGCTTCACGATTATTTATTTATTTATTTATTTATTTATTTATTTATTTATTTTTATTTTTTAAGTTTATTGATTTGTTTTGAGAGAGAGTAAGTGCAAATGGGGAAGGCACAGAGAGAGAGAGAGAGAGAGGGAGAGAGAGAGAGAGAGAGCAAATCCCAAGTAGGCTGCATACTGTGAGCATAGAGCTTGATGAGGGGCTAGATCTCACAACAGTGAGGTCATGACCTGAACCAAAATCAAGGGTCGGACACTCAACCAACTGAGCCACCCAGGTGCCCCCAAGCCTCAGTGTCATTATAAACAATAATAACTTGTAGTGGAAGTCACCGTTGTTACTCTTTATAAAAATATCCTTATTTATTCTTGCACATTTCCCCTATACAATGAGTTTTTTACATGGGCTGGGTTAAGATCATAAACATCTTTAAGTCCTAATTTCTAAATGATCACTAGTCTATGGAAAGTTACTATTAGCCAATTTATTATCCTTTTAAAATGTATAATTTTTACTGGATTCTAAGAGCCGGTCCTTATGTAAAGAGACTAGTGGACTATCCCACAGTGGTAAGGAACTCAGAATCTGGAACCAGACTTCTGACTCTCATTTTGATTTCACCACGTACAAACTTTATCACTATATACCAAGTATCTCTAAGTATCTCCTGTGTACTTTTAGGGATCATATTAGTACCTGCATAAAGTAAGGCCACTTTGCTTCTGGCTTCAGGAAGACAATAATAATCCCCTTCATTATGGTCTTCTTGATTGGTTCTACTCGATTACATAAATGTAAGATATCAACTATGATCCAGGGAGAAGAGGGAAAGATACGAAAATCTGCCACTTCTGAGGACATTTATTGTAGACAACGGTTCATTCAGAGTCAGCAGATCATTGTTTTTTGAGGAACCCAAGATCTTCTGGGTGAAGAAAAACTGAAATGTCATTGTCATGCCCTGCTCCCCGAGATTCTGAGTCAGGGTCAGCTGAGCCAAACCCCAGGAACAGAAGAGATAAACAGCAGGTTAAATAAAATTTGAGAGGTTGGTTACACTAAATCCCCTGCTTCAAGGCAAGGGCCTAATTTGGGAAGAGACCTTGTTTTTCTTTGGTCTGTGGCTAAGAAGGAAAGCCCTTGGCTTTCCCCTACACTGGGACTATGTTTCCTTGGCAGTACAAGAGCCAAGAGCACGAGGTTTTCTCAGTCATGAGACATGACTGTGGCAGGGTCAGGGACCTGAATCAGCAGGGTAATCACTGGGACAGTAGACTTTCACTGGTCAGAGTAGACAGGACCAGTCCTTATTAAGAACACAGGACATGGCTGAGCAGAGCCTAGATTTCAGCTCTTTGGAGAACAGAGGGACCACCTCTTCAGGGAGAACAGAGTCTGGCAACGTAGGTGATGGTTTTCATTCTACTGAGCACTTGAGAGATTAGTGGAAGAATATAAGGACTTCATGTGACTGTATTTGTACTCGGAGCTGAAGGAGCAGATTATACTAGTTCCATGAGAATAATTGGAGAAAAAAAATTCTACAAACCACCCCAGGTTTTTCATAGAGTAAATTCTCCATCGATCCTAGCCGTTTTGATTTTATGACCACTACCATGACTGTTCTTCCTCAGGCCTTGATTCATCAAGCGCTCACAAAAGAAATTCCCCCAGCTCTGCACCGAACATTGGTAATCATTACCCTTGTTTATTTCACGGGCGTTCATTGTCCAGTGAGTGGACATTGTCAGTGCTCTGATCACAATGGACATTCTCTTCCGTGTTTAGTCACCCTGATCAGACTTATAAATGAGGAGACTTTAAACTACTTTTTATTCAACCTTATTACACCTGCCATTTGTCTTTTCTTTTCCAGGAGCTTCTGAGGAGGCCTCCACTGACTCGGCGCTATGAGACTGTTTTCCCTTCTCATCTTTGTCGTCTTCTTCATCTCGCAAGTAGCTCCAGGTAAACCCTCTTCGGCATCTCCTTAAACTGTGACCTGCTCTCTTGTCCAATCTGATGTCATTCATACAAATAGGCTCTCCTTTCTTGAAGCCTCCACCCGCTGAGGTGTGTTTGAACTAGAATTCACCATCCTCATTCTCTGGGTATTGCGTTTAGTGACTGCCTGTGAGGGCTGGCAAAGAGGACCCTTAGAGGTTTTCTAGAAGGAGGCAATTCATGTATTTAGAACCATGGCATTTTGGTAGAAACTTGAAGTGTATTTTGCTCCACACCTTGAGCAAGTGGTGGTAAGAATAAAGAGAGGGGGAGAGGGGCACTTCACTTCCTGCCTGGTGTTCATTCCTGACACCACAGAAGTGCTGAGTATCACTGAACAGCTCAGGTGCTTTACAGAGTACTACAGCTACTTGGATTTGGTGGGGGCGGGGGGAGAAGATTGGCCTATGTGGGTGAGCATCATGAGGGTTTGGCAGGTCACTGAGGGTTTGAACTTGCTTCCCCCAGAAAGACAGCCACGTGGTGCTTTGTGGTCCCCCCCCCCAAATCCTCTGTCACTACTTTTCTCCTCCTCCTCCAATATTCTATCTTTATATAAATAAATCCACCCAAATATTCCATGTCTGTGTCTTACTGCTCGGGGCTTCTGTGCCTTTCGGAGCACCAGGGGACAGGAACTGGGGAGGGCTGTGTGCCCCCAGCCACTGCCCTCCTTTTGTTTGCTTTGGGTCAACAAAGTCTGTTGACTGTGGACCCACTGGGCATGACGACTGATTTCAGTGCATCACTCAGAGTAGTGACCCAACCTCCGTTTCCTCAATGGGCTGGTTTTTTTTTTTTAAAGTGTGTTTATTTTGAGACAGAGCGAGACAGAGACAGAGTGAGTAGGAGAGGAGCAGAGAGAGGGAGAGACAGAATCCCAAGCAGGGCTCTGATGGCACAAAGCCCAACATGGGGCTCGAACCCATAAACTGTGAGATCATGACCTGAGCTGAGATCACGAATCCAATGCTTAAACAACTGAGCCACCCAGATGCCCATAATCAGAGAAGAGAAAAAATACATTATGGTGGGCTGTGAGGGAATGTCTTTGGGGGAAGAATAAGGAGAGAATTACAGGACTTCTAACAGCATGACTCTTGGTTACAGCACTAGGGTAAAGAGATACAACTGTTTCCAGGGATGGGTGGCCTCAATGTCAGAGCTGCTGTGGTGACAGCTGCTCTGATGAAGACAGGATGGGCAGGGGGCCTTTCGTGATAGCCTCGACCATGTGGCATGAAGTCAGGGTGCAAGAGCCCATGATAAGCAGGTTTAGGAAAGCTCTCTGCTGACAGCTCAGTTCTAACTACTGAGTAGAAGGGGACAGGTTGAAGAAAGTAGAAATAGGGCTGAGACCCACAAATGGGGAGAAATCAGGGAGAGAACTTACCACCCACCATCGAGTTTTTCCACAAAGGTTGTGCATGGCCCTGTCACTAGTTTGAGGCCCCATGACATCTGTAGCCTGGGTTCCAAAGTTGCTGACTTCTGCTAGTGACCCATGCTGGGCAGGCTGGACTATAGGGACCATGGGGGCCCTTCTTTCTCAGGGCTGAGTGAAAGCTTTCTCTCTCTCATCTTTTAAGAGGCAGGACAAGAAGACTTCTTCAGGCCTGGCTTTGAGTCAGGGAGGATTTTTTTGTTCCTCTTCTGGAAACCTGTTACCTTAGCCAGTGCCCCTGATTATTCTGGGTCCTTTCTTATAGGGACTTGAATTTTTAAATCTTTAATTTTAGTTTTAAGACATATCTGATAAAACCTGAACACAGGGATTCTAAGCCTGGGAATTGTGGGTGAACTTGAGGGCTCGTCACGT
The DNA here is from genome assembly GCF_018350175.1 of Felis catus. NCBI lineage: Eukaryota > Metazoa > Chordata > Mammalia > Carnivora > Felidae > Felis > Felis catus. The sequence goes on from NC_058371.1 coordinate 6,881,503, forward strand.
TCCTTAAATGCCTTGGAGCATACTGTGTGAGTACATTTTTATATTTGACCAAAGATGTATGTAGATCTTCCTTCTTCAGACTAGGGACTGTAGGATTATCTTATTCTCAGTGAAATCCTGTCCTAGGAAGACAAAAACCAAAGTTTTAGGGGCGCCTGGGCAGCTCAGTCGGTTGCACGTCTGACCTCGGCTCAAGTCATGACCTCCCGGTTCATGATTTCCAGCCCCACATCGGGGTCTGTGCTGTCAGCACAGAGCCTGCTTTGGATCCTCTGTTCCCCATCTCTCTCTGCCCTTCCCCGACTTGTGCTCTCTTGAAAATCAAACACTGAGAAAAAAATCTTTCAAAAAACCCAAGTATCAAGGTACTGCTTCCAAAGGACATTGACAATCCCATAACAGACCTCTGGGGGGCACACTTGCTGCTCTGTGGTAATGTCACCCCCAGGAGGAGTATTTGAAGTCTTGTATCTCAGCCTCCAAATTACATCGCAAAATTTCTGTTCTTAACAAGCTCTTACAGACATTGTCCTCCTGTGTAACAAGCAAGCCAGAGCCACGAGGCAGAGAAGAGACGGTGCAGATGACGATATACATTCTTTAGCAATAAAGTTTGGGGGTCCCTAGGGAAGGCTGAATGACTTCTTCCCCTGCATGGGGGGCTTGAGTCTTTCTTCCAAGAATAAGTCATTTCTGCTCTTTCTACAGGCTATAGGCATGGTGAGATGTCTCGTTTCTGTGACTCACATACAAGCGTATGCCTGAGGAGGAAAAGAAATTGTATTTTTCGTATGCCAGGGCTCTGCCCTGGAAGGAGCTTCTGTTGTTTAAGAATGAAGTGAATGGAAGGATTCATGTTTAATGAATCTACCCTGAATTAAGTGACCTGAAGAATTCACGCTGCATGTATCTACCCAGGATTAAATTGAAGGCTGAGGCTTTATGATGCCGTTTTCTTCATTCGTGGATTCCTTTATTTTGTTAGTATTTCTCAGCACCTACTCTGTACTGGGAAAGGGACTGGTGTACTGGGGCCTGGGGGTGTGGATTCAAGGCACGTTCTGCTAAGAAAACTCACAGACGTGGAAATCATAGCCGAGTTGGGTGGTTCAAAGATGTCATCCCAGTGAATGCCATATATGAGCTGGGTCTTAAAAAAATGGGGTAAGAATCAGTGAGGGGAAGTTGAAGGAGAAGTGGTGTGGGTTCCAATGTGCACAGAGCAAGATACTCAAAGTCACTATAGTACAAACATGCCTGGAGTTATATTAGGAGGTGGTTTGAGAGCCAGAATGTGAGGAAATGAAGCTAGAGAATGTACAGCCAATGGATAGAGGGCTTTAGACCCTGAAGAAATTTTATCTTCGAAGCTTTAGGGAAACGTCAAAAAATGTTAAATGGAGGTGGGGAAGAGGGACTGACTCACACCAATATGGTCCTATGGCTATTTGTATTATGTTTGGGTTATAATTCAACACTTCATTTTTTTTTTTTTTAATGAAGTTGTTTCAGGTTGGCCACCGGGAGCTCTTTCAGGTCTCCCTTGGGTACTCGCCACGTACGTGCACACGGGAGCAGTAGGAGGGGTGCAGAGAGAGAGGGAGAGAGAATCCCCAGCAGATTCCTTGCTGTCAGCACAGAGCCTGACTCGGGGCTTGAACATGAGATCATGGCCTGAGCCAAAATCGAGAGTCAGACGCCTAACTAACTGAGCCACCCAGGTGCCCCTAAAATTTATATATAATAAAAATCAAACTTTGTGGTGTAACATTCTAAGGGATTTTCAAATGCAGAGTCAAGTATCCACTACCTTATGTCTATAGGGAACAGTCTTATCACCCCCAACTCCCTCATACTACCCGATTGTCATCCCCCCTGTAACATCTAACCCTTGGCCACTGCAGATCTGGCTTCTCACCCTATAGTTTTGCTGCTCAAGAGTGCTATATAGATGGAATAAAATAACCTATAGTCTTTCTATCTGGCTTCTCTAACTCAGTAGAAGACCTCATGAATGAGGTTCATTCATGTTTTTGCAGGAATCAATCATTTGTTCCCTTCTATTGCTGCATAGTATTCCATTCTGTGATGAACTGCAGCTAATCCACTAGTTGAAGGACATCTGTGTTGTTTCCCATTTTTGGCAAACATAAATTAAGCTGCTATCAACATTTGCATACAGGATTTTAGTAAGAACATACGTTTCCATTTCTCCTGGGTAAATACCCAGGAGTGGGATTGAGGAGTGGTATGGCCAGAGTACGTTCAACTTTACAAGAAACCGCCAAATGAACTTCCAAAGTAGACTTACAACTTTGTGTCCCCAGCAGCAGTGTCAGAAACTTTGATTTGCTACCAAAAGAAAGTTACTAAGAGAACAAATGACAAATTGTATTCTGTTTTAAAACAGGAGATAGTGACTACTGATGGTGGTATGTCCCCTTCCAATCAGCAGAATTCTGCTACACATTCCAAATCTTCTCTGTGCAGAAAACCATTCCTTGGGTTCTAAGAAAATGAGTCTAAAGGAATCCCACTACTGTATCTGGAAAGGCATCTTTGGAGAGAAGAAAATAATCACTACCTTGCTAAGTCTTGGTTCTCTGTAAAACCATGGGTTGGTTTCTGTAATCTCTGGGTTCCAATTCCATGGCTTGATGCCTGGGTACCAACTTTGATCTTTCTTCACCTTTAGACCTTCTGATTAATTTATATCCTTGGCTCTTCAATAACTAACTGGGAGCCATTCCTTTGTACCCAAGAGTCCTTAAGGGGTATGAAAATGAGAACAAAACCTCAGCGACTTTTCCTATATATCATCAAAACATACACATATGCACGAGCACACATGCGCACGCACACACACACATGCCCCTCAAGCTCTTACTCTCAATCTATCGATTAACAGACATACATGCACAGGTTATAGGTGGCTTGTAGAACCATTTGAATAGTGACAGGTGCAGAAGCTGAGACACAGAAAAGGAAAGGCCTTGTCCAAAGTCAGTGAGGTAACGAGTTGTGGGGACCAAGTTTAGAACTTGAATCCCACAAACCCCTCCCCTCCACCAGTTCAATGACCCGCCACTTAAGTGTGCCTTGCAAAGAGCTGACACAGGGCCCACGTGAGTGCAGGTGCTTTTATTCAGCAGAAGTCATTGGTGGTGAGTCTGTTGTGCGGCTCCGAAGACCCTCCAGGCCGCAGCTAGATTCTACAGCAGTGTTTGTTCCGACTTTTGCATTCTGCAGGCAGGATGGAACATCCGTGGGTTTTCTGGTGCTTGCAGACACCACCCAGTTTTTTACATTCAAGGGATTTCCCCCTTTTTTCATGCCCTATAACGGAAGGAGAGGTGAGAAGAAACAAAACAGGAAAGCATGTTTAACCAAAGCTACAGGGAGCCATCTTGTATAGCAAGGATCTGCAGCCTACAGTCTGTAGGGACAAAACTGGCCTCTACCTGCTTTAGCGTGACCTATCAGCCTATGGTTGGTTTTGCGCTTTTTTTTTTTTTTTGAACTGTAGACAAAACTTCAGAAGAAGAAAAATACTTCACGATATATGAAAATTATATGAAACTCAAATTCTAGTGTCCATAAATAGGAAGACATTCACACCCATTCATTTAGATATTGTCTATGGTTGCTTTTCGTGGCAGAGATGAGTTGTCATGACAGACCTCATGGCCCAGAAGCCTAAAAGATTTATTTATTACATGGTCCTTTACCAAATAACGCTTATTGACTTCTGCACTATAGTGTCTTTCTTTTTCAGATGAAGGAACTTCAGATCAGGGAGAGCAAGTGACTTGGCTGTCCTGTGAGATTAGGGATATACTCTACATGTTCTTCATGAAAGCTTCCTAAGGAGCTGTCCTCTTTTTCGAAAGGGCAAAATCTTACAAGCACATAGCACAAAATAGACAAAAAGCTTTGGACAGAAAGTGAGCATCCTCAGTGCTGAATATTCTGCCTCCCATCTCCCATGCAATGAGGGTCATTTCGTGCACTGTGACATTTTAAACGGCACCGCCATGGCACGCAGTGAGCACCTGCCTTCTCGGGCTCCTGTGAGTTAAGCTGCAAAAAAAAATGATAGGCCATCAAGTTGGTTGACTATAGCAATTCAGGAAGCAACTTGAGAGTAGTGAGAACCCGAATGATGCCTAAAGTCAAGGGAACAAGAAAGAGAATGACAAGCAGGAAGCTATGAGTAAGAAGAATTTCCATCAGGGGTGATGGCTTTTAAAAGCGCTTGTGCTGTGATGGAAGGCATACTGGGTCCAGAATTAGGAGACCTCGCTTCTGGTTCTTGTTCCCCCAGGTCCATAGTTTTCCTTTGGGAGGCATAGATTCTCCTAGTTTTTCATAAGAAGGCAAGGTAAAAAAAAAAAATATATATATATATATATATACATATATATATATATACACACACACACACACATATATATGTAATTTATAAATTGTACATATAATACCTACACTTATAAATAAATATGAATGAATGTATGTGAATATGTTGTGTTCATATATATTTATAATTAATATCACTTATATAAATACAAATGTATATTCATATCTACATCTGTATATATATCTACATCCAACTATTTATCTCCATTAGGCTGTTCACCAAACAGGTCTCTCTGTTTTCTTGACCCAAAGTAGGATTTATCTTTTGTGTGATGGGGTGGAGCCAGAAGACTTGCTCAGTTAATAAATTTTAATCAGAAGTGATGTGTCCTGTTAGGGCTGGAGCCTTTCACTGACAACGTCAGATTCCTTAGAGCTCTTTTCTTTGACCCAGCAACCAGCAATATCCATGGTGGTGGCTGGTCCCTCAGGTCTGAGCAGCGACAGTGAACAGAGCACCCCTGTGGCCAGGATGGGCTTGTATCATTTGACCAAGAATTGAACCATGACTCTTCAGATGCCATGATTCAGACCACAGCATAACGCAGCACGTGCTGACATATGCACTGGGGTGCCAGGTAAGATGTAGGGCATCCAGTCGACTTTGAAATAACATACTAGCATAAGTATATTCCAAATATTGCATGGGACACACTCAAACTAAAAAGTATTTGATGTTTATATATAATGCAGTAAGTAAATGTATTTCTTGGGATTGTTGAATATTTAATGAAAACATTGTCTGGAACCAAACCCTTGTGAGCTTGAGTCAAAGGCTCCACTACATACAATCTGAATGACTTTGAACAAGTTACTTCATTTCTTAATCTCATTTGCAAGACAGGGAATACCTACCCAGAAATAGTGTTAGGAGGTACACGTGGGACAGGACATGAAAAGTTTTTGTTGTGATGTTTGGTAAAGAGGAAGCGTCAATATTATCTGCTATTATTATTAGTGTTGTTGTTATTCACATGGAAATAATTTGTAAGCTGTAAAGTCTCTGTAAATATTATCTATCGTCAATTACTAGTTATGGGCTTGCTATCAACCAGTTAAGAGCAATCTTGGGAAACTCTTTTAAGTTTTCTTAAATTTCCCTTTTTGTTATTCGTAAAAGGGAGTGTGTGGTATATGTATGCTTCTTTCAGCTGTGAAATTACTCCGTTGTTACAGACTTCGATGCATCATTGGATTATGAATCAATTTGGTCCTATTCTTCAAGGCCATCTGTCATATCATCCTACCAACAGGAGCCACAGCTTACCTGATGTCGTCTGGATAAGACACACAAGGAGGAGAAAGAGAAGGAACAGTAGCCTCATGATGGGAAATTAACTCTTGGGATTCTAAGAGGAACTCGCAAAGTCTGACGGTGTCTCTTCGGTGCACATCAGTGGGGGCTGGTGACCTGGGGAAAGAGTAGAAAGCTCAGCTAGAGAGAAAAAGCTTCTATTCCTAATAAACATGTCCCATTAAGGCCTGGGTGTGACTTGAGAATGTTTCATCCATGGACACATGGTTACGGATCCATTTCCTCCTGGTAAAAAGCAAGACCTTTACAAAAAGTCAACATTTTCTAGTTGATTTCCATTTCTGCTTAGGACTCTGAGGTTTGGTGCCTTTTTTTTTTTTCTTTAGAACAAAACCACTAAAACACGGATTTTTTTTTAGCAAATCATCTATCTACTCATTCACCTTTATTGCAGGTCTCTTACACCTGTCAGCTTTCCTTTAGGAATACAAAGAGAGGTTCCCTTTTTAGAAGTTAAAAAAGGAGAAGGAATTGTAAATGGAAATGATCATCTCTGCTTTCTTACTCCAAATAATTTCTTTTTCTGCTACCCATTTAAAAGATAGAGTTGATCCCTTCTAGCCAGGCAAGCTCTTACAATGCCAAGTTCTTGCATAGATCAAATGAGATGAGACTTTAGGGGCCAAAGTATTTCTTTTTAAATTTTTTTAATGTTTATTTATTATTGAGAGAGAGACAGAGCAAAAGCATGGGAGGGGCAGAGAGAGGGGGAGACACAGAATCCAAAGGAGGTTCCAATAGTTGAGCTGTCAGCACAGAGCCCGACGTGGGGCTCGAACTTACAAACTGCGAGATCATGACCTGAGCCGAAGTCGGACGATTAACCGACTGAGCCACCCAGGTGCCCCCAAAGTATTTCTCTTTCTTTTTTTAAATTTAATTTTAATTTTACATCCAAATTAGCATATAGTGAAACAATGATTTCAGGAGTAGATTCCTTAATGCCCCTTACCCATTTAGCCCATCCCTGCTCCCACAACCCCTCCAGCACCGCTCAGTTTGTTCTCCATATTTATGAGTCTCTTCTGTTTTGTTCCCCTCCCTGTTTTTGTATTATTTTTGCTTCCCTTCCCTTATGTTCATCTGTTTTGTCTCTTAAGGTCCTCATATGAGTGAAGTCGTATGATTTTTGTCTTTCTCTGACTAATTTCACTTAGCATAATACCCTCCAGTTCCATCCATGTAGTTGCAAATGGCAAGATTTCATTGTTTTTGATTGCCAAGTAATACTCCATTGTATATATATCTACCACATCTTCTTTATCCATTCATCCATCGATGGACATTTGGGCTCTTTCCATACTTTGGCTATTGTTGATAGTGCTGCTATAAACATGGGGGTGCATGTGTCCCTTCGAAACAGCACACCTGTATCTCATGGGTAAATGCCTAGTGGTGCAATTGCTGGGTTGTAGCATAGTTCTAGTTTTAGTTTTCTGAGGAACTTCCATAGTGTTTTCCAGAGTGGCTGCACCAGCTTGCATTGCCACCAAAAATGCAAAAGAGATCCTCTTTCTCTGCATCCTCGCCAACATCTGTTGTTGCCTGAGTTGTTAATGTTAGCCATTCTGACAGGTGTGAGGTGGTATCTCCCAGTGGTTTTGATTTGTATTTCCCTGATGATGAGTGATGTTGAGCATTTTTTCATGTGTCAGTTGGCCACCGGGATGTCTTCCTTGGAGAAGTGTCTCTTCATGTCTTTTGCCCATTTCTTCACTGGATTATTTGTCTTTTGGGTTTTGAGTTTGATAAGTTCTTTATAGATTTTGGATACTAACCCTTGATCTGATATGTCATTTGCAAATATCTTCTCCCATTCTGTCAGTTGCCTTTTAGTTTTGCTGATTGTTTCCTTCCTGCGCAGAAGTTTTTACTTTGATGAGGTCCCAGTAGTTCATTTTTGCTTTTGTTTCCCTTGCCTCCAGAGACGTGTTGAATAAGAAGTTGCTGCGGCCAAGATCAAAGAGGTTTTTGCCTGCTTTCTCCTTGAGGATTTTGATGGCTTCCTGTCTTACATTGAGGTCTTTCATCCATTTTGAGTTTATTTTTGTGTATGGTGTCAGAAAGTGGTCCAGGTTCATTCTTCTGCCTGTCGCTGTCCAGTGTTCCCAGCACCACTTGTTGAAGAGACTGTCTATTCCATTGGATATTCTTCCCTGCTTTGTCAAAGATTCGTTGGCCATATGCTTGTGGGTCCATTTCTGGGTTCTCTATTCTGTTGCACTGATCTGAGTGTCTGTTCTTGTGGCAGGACCATACTGTCTGGATGATTACAGCTTTGTAGTGTAGCTTGAAGTCTGGAATTGTGATGCCTCCTGCTTTGGTTTTCTTTTTCAAGATTGCTTTGGCTATTCAGGGTCTTTTCTGGTTCCATACCAATTTTAGGATTATTTGTTCTAGCTCTGTGAAGAATGCTGGTGTTACTTTGATAGGGATTGCATTGAATATGTAGATTGCTTTGGGTAGTATCAACGTTTTAACAATATTTGTTCTTCCTATCTGGAGCATGGAATCTTTTTCCATTTTTTTTGTGTCTTCTTCAATTTCTTTCATAAGCTTTCTACACTTTTCAGTGTACAGATTTTTCACCTGTTTAGTTAGATGTATTCCTAGGTATTCTATGGTTTTTTGTGCAACTGTAAATGGGATCAATTCCTTGATTTCTCTTTCTGTCACTTCATTGTTGGTGTATAGGAATGCAACCAATTTCTGTGCATTGATTTTATATCCTGAAACTTTGCTGAATTCATGAATCAATTCTAGCAGTTTGGTGGAATCTTTTGGGTTTTCTATATAGAGTGTCATGTTATGTGCAAAGAGTAAACGTTTGACCTCCTCCTGGCTGATTTGGATGCCTTTTATTTCTTTGTGTTGTCTGATTGCAGAGGCGAAGACTTCCAATACTATGTTGAATAACAGTGGTGAGAGTGGACATCCCTGTCTTGTTCCTGACCTTACGGGGAAAGCTGTCAGTTTTTCCCCATTGAGGAGGATAATAGTGTTGGGTCGTTCCTATATGGCTTTTATGATCTCGAGGTATGCTCCTTCTATCCCTACTTTCTTCAGGGTTTTTATCAAGAAAGGATGTTGTATTTTGTCAAATGCTTTCCCTGCATCGATTGAGAGGATCCTGTGGTTCTTGTCCTTTCTTTTATTGATGTGATGAATCACGCTGATTTTTTGTGCATATTGAACCAGACCTGCATCCCAGGTATAAATCCCACTTGGTTGTGGTGAATAATTTTTTTAAGGTATTGTTGGATCCGGTTGGCTAATATCTTTTTGAAGGTTTTTACATCCATGTTCATCAGGGAAATTGGTCCATAGTTCTCCTTTTTAGTGGGGTCTCTGTCTGGTTTTGGAATCAAGGTCATGCTGGCTTCATAGAAAGAGTTTGGAAGTTTTCCTTCCATTTCTATTTTTGGAAGAGCTTCAAGAGAATAGATGTTAATTCTTCCTTAAATGTTTGGTAGAATTCCCCTGGGAATCCATCTGGCCCTGGACTCTTGTTTTTTGGCAGATTTTTCATTACTAATTTGATTTCCTTACTGGTTATGGGTCTGTTCAAATTTTCTATTTCTTCCTGTTTCAGTTTTGGTAGTGCATATGTTTCTAGGAATTTGTCCATTTCTTCCAGATTACCCATTTTATTGGCATATAATTGCTAACAATATTCTCTTATTATTGTTTTTATTTCTGCTGTGTAGGTTGTGATCTCTCCTCTTTCATTTTTGATTTTATTTATTTGGGTCCTTTCCTTTTACTTTTTGATCAAACTGACTAGGGATTTATCAATTTTGTTAATTCTTTCAAAGAACCAGCTTCTGGTTTCATTGATCTGTTCTACTGTTTTGTTTTTTGGTTTTGACAGCATTAATTTCTGCTCTAGTCTTTATTATTTCCTGTCTTCTGCTGGTTTGGGGTTTCATTTGCTGTTCTTTTTTCAGCTCCTTAAGGCGTAAGGTTAGGTTGTGTACCTGAGATCTTTCTTCCTTCTTTAGGAAGGCCTGGATTGCTATATACTTTCCTCTTATGACCGCCTTTGCTGCATCACAGAGGTTTAGGGTTGTGTTATCATGTTCATGGACTTCCATATACTTTTAAATTTCCTCTTTAACTGCTTGGTTAGCCCTTTCATTCTTTAGTAGGATGTTCTTCAGTCTCCAAGTATTTGTTACCTTTCCAAATTTTGCCTTGTGGTTGATTTTGAGTTTCATCGCAATGTGGTCTGAAATATGCATGGTATGATCTTGATCTTTTTGTACTTACTTAGGGCTGATTTATGTCCCAGTATATGGTCTACTCTGGAGAATGTTCCATGTGCACTGGAGCAGAATGTATATTCTGCTGCTTTAGGATGAAATGTTCTGAATATATCTATTAAGTCCATCTGGTCCAGTGTGTCATTCAAAGCCATTGTTTTCTTATTGGGTTTTGGATTAGATGATCTGTCCATTGCTGTGAGTGGGGTGTCGAAGTCTCCTACTATTATGATATTACTATCAATGAGTTTCTTTTTTTTAATGTTTATTTATTTTTGAGACAGAGAGAGACAGAGCATGAATGGGGGAGGGTCAGAGAGAGAGGGAGACACAGAACCCGAAGCAGGCTCCAGGCTCTGAGCTGTCAGCACAGAGCCTGACATGGGGCTTGAACTCACGAACCATGAGACCATGATCTGAGCCGAAGTCGGAGGCTCAACCGACTGAGCCACCCGGGTGCACCTCGATGAGTTTCTTTATGTTTGTGATTAATTGATTTATATGTTTGGGTTCTTCCACATTTGGCACATAAATGTTTATAATTGTTAGGTCTTCTTGGTGGATAGACCCCTTGATTATGATATCATGCCCTTCTGCATCTCTTGATACAGTCCTTATTTTAAAGTCTAGATTGTCTGATATAAGTATGGTTACTCCAGCTTTCTTTTGTTGACCATTAGCATGATAGATGGTTCTCCATCCCCTTATTTTCAATCTGAAGGTGTCTTTAGGTCTCAAGTGGGTCTCTTGTAAACAGCATATAGATGGATCTTGTTTTCTTATCCATTCTTTTACCCTGTGTGTTTTGATTGGATCATTGAGTCCACTGACATTTAGAGCGAGTACTGAAAGATATGAATTTATTGCCATTATAATGCTTGTAGAGTTGGAGTTTCTGGTGGTATTCTCTGGTCCTTTCTAACCTTTTGTTGCTTTTGGTATATATATATATATATATATATATATATATATATTTTTTTTTTCCATCTTTTCTCCCCTCAGAAAGTCCCCCTTAAAATTTCTTGCAGGGCTGGTTTAGTGGTCACAAACTCCTTTAATTTTTGTTTGTCTGGGAAACTTTTTATCTCTCCTTCTATTTTGAATGACAGCCTTGCTGGATAAAGAATTCTTGGCTGCATATTTCTCTGATTCAGCACACTGAATATATCCTGCCACTCTTTTCTGGCCTGCCAAGTTTCTGTGGATGGTCTGATGCAAACCTGATCTGTCTTCCCTTGTATGTTAGGGACTTTTTTTCCCTTGCTGATTTCATGATTTTCTCCTTGCCTGAGTATTTTGTGAATTTGACTGTGATATGCCTTGTTGATGGTTGGTTTTTGTTGTATCTAATGGGGTCCTCTGTGTTTCCTGGATTTTGATGTCTGTGTCTTTCCCCTGATTAGGGAAGTTTTCCACTATGATTTGCTCACGTAACCATTCTACCTCTATTTCTCTCTCTTCCTCTTCTGGGACCCCTGTGATTCTGATGTTGTTCCTTTTTAATGAGTCACTGATTTCTCTAATTCTTAAATTGTGCTCTTTTGCCTTAATCTCCCTCATTTTTTTCTGCTTCATTATTCTCTATAAGTTTGTCCTCTATATCGCTGATTCTCTGTTCTGCCTCGTCCATCCTTGCCGCCACTGCATCCATCCATGATTGCAGCTCAGTTATAGCATTTTTTGTTTCATTCTGGCTAGTTTTTACTTCTTTTATCTCTGCAGAAAGGGATTCTAATCTATTTTCAACTCCAGCTAGTATTCTTATTATCGTGATTCTAAATTCTGGTTCAGACATCTTGCTTGTATCTGTGTTGGTTAAATCCCTGGCTGTCGTTTATTCGTGCTTTATTTTGGGGTGAATTCCTTCGTTTTGTCATTTTGAAGGGAGAATAGGAATTAATCAGGTAGAAAAATTGAAATAAAAAAATAAAATTAAAAAATATTAAAATTAAAAATCAAACACACACACACACAAACAAAAATCAAATAGATGATGCTAGATCCTAAGAATGTTTTGGTCTGGGTGTTGAAAATGGTCTGACAGAGAAAAAATAAAGGGGAGGAGAGAAGAAAAACAAAAGTCGTTTTAGAATTTGACAAAATGAATACACTGAAGTAGACTAAAATGAGGTAATGGGGGTAAAATAGAATTTGAAAAAATATACACAAACGTAAAGAATATAGTAGAAAAAATTAAAGAAAAATATTTTTAATAAAAATTAAAAATAAATATGAACTTTTTCTTTTTCTCTATTTAAGAAATAAGAAAAGAAATGAAAAAGAGAAAAAAGATTTAAAAAAGAAAAAAGAAAAAAGAAATCATTTGAAAATTTGAAAAAGGGAATACATTGTAGTAGACGAAAATAGAATGATGGAAGTAAAATAGCATTTGAAAAAATTTACATAAAAGCAAAAAATATAGTAATAAAAATTAAAGAAAGATATTTTTAATAAAAATTAAAAATAAAAATGAATTCTCTTTCTGTATTTAAGGAAAAAGAATTGTAATAGAGAAAAAGGAAAAAGAAAAAGAAAAAAAAAGAAAATTGAATAGATGAAGTAGGACTGTTAACAGATTGAATTAGGACTGAAATTGCTTCGTTTTCCCCTAGAAGTCAGTCTATGTAGCTCTTTATAGCCCATAAATTAAGCTGGCGGTGAGACTTGTGTTCTTGAAGAGGGAGGTTGGCCCAGTTGGGCGGGGCTCAGTGTAATGGCTCCGCTCTCCACTAGATGGCGCTGCTAGCCTACTGGAGTGGAGTGTTGCAGGACTCGTAGGTGCGTATGCGCATGCGCGGGAGTGGTAAAAATGGCGCCACCCAGCCACCCAGTCTGTTCTAGATCAGCAATTGTGCACCCATCCTCTGCCTTCAGCTTTCGTCCACTTCCCACTTTTTCACTCTTCATGACTAGGCCACAGGCAGTACCTCTCTCCCGAGTTTTGTCTCAGATGCGGCTGTTTTCCCCGGCCCCTTACTTCCGAAGGACTGCGGCTTTGCCCCCTTCTGCCCCTCTGCGGGAGGGTCTCACCGGGCAATGGCCGAAAGAGCAGTGGCCAAATATCAGCTGCCCCCAGGAACGCCGGCTGGACCCTGCTGCTGTTGGTGCCCTGAGACTGCGGCCAGGTACCAGCCCGTCCCAGAAAAAGTTCGCGAGACAGTGTAGCAGCAGCGTCTCAGGGATTATGGAAAATCCCAACACACATCCGGCACCTGGCTTCACCCTTAACGACCTTGCCCCAGCACCGTCGAATGTGGCCGCCTTCCGGGGTCTGCTGGGACCAGGTGGCTTCAACAGTCTCTCCCAAATGCCCTTCCAGCAGTGGAACCGCTTTTCCCTGTGTGGCCCGAGAACCTCGCGGACCCCACTCTGTTCCTGGGGATTCGCCCTTCGCACCAGAGCACTGCCAGGTATGGAGCTGTGGAGTTGCAGCCTTTGCACTCCCATTGTTTACAGTCTTAATGGAATTTAAACCCTCTCCTTTCTCTTTTCTCCCTTTTTAGTTTAGTCCCTGCGGCTGTTTCCAATTTTCCACTTTCTCTCCAGCTGCTTTTGGGGAGGGGTGCTTTTCCATATTCTCCCCCTCCCCCAGTCTCCGTCCTCTCCCCACCTGCAAAGGCGGCTCCCTGCCTGCCACCAGCTTCTCTCTCCCCAAGTTCACCTGTCCACTCCGCGTACCTACTGAATTCTGTGGTTTAGGTTGTGCAGACTGTTGTGTTAATCCTCCAATCGGTTTTCTTGCTGTGTAGGATGGTTTAGTGTTGGTCTGGCTGTATTTCACAGATGTGAGACACACAAAAAGCTTCCATGCTGTTCCCCCAAAGTATTTCTTAAGACAGATACTGCACCACTGTGTCCTTGTGGCAAAGGAGTAGTACTGACTTGAGTATCCAAGGTAAAACATTGAAATTCCTCCCCATTTCTTCCCTTTCCCCTTCCTAGTTTTGCTTCGTATTGTTTATACATCTCTCTTTTTCACTGAACGTGAACTTCTAAAGTAACAAGTCCTTCTAAAGTAACAAGTCCTTGAACAGTATGCTGGTATAGAAAGGGCAGTCGAGTATGTGTGTCAATGAATGTGTGCTTGTATGGAAGAACCAATACATGAATGAATAACAGGATGGAGGGAGAAAATAAGGGAGAGAGAAAGAGAGAGGAAGAAAGGACAGACGGACACAGAAGGGGACACAGGGAACCAGACTGCTCTGCGTATCTACCACTGGTCACTATTGTAGGGGAATCAAAAGATAGTTGGCTACTGGGAGCAGACCTCAGAGAGATCATTCAAACTCTGAAGCAAGCAGTAATCTTTGGGGGAATAGAAACAAAAAGGAATTTTGTGTAATATTTAAAGAGCTTTGGGGTCGGACAGTGGTGGGTCCCGTCTTTGCTCTGCCACTTATTAGCTGAGTGATCTTGAAATAACCTTTTCAAGCTCCAGCTTCTCCTTCTGTACACTTGATGCTGACAGAGTGCCACTCTCCTAGCACAAGACATTAGTTTCCTTCCTTCAACATCTGGAATGTCTCAGAAAAGGGCTGCAATTTAAAACTTGCATTTTGATTAAATTGCACTTTTGTTAAGCCTGTGGCACTAGAAGCTTGTAGTGAAACTTTGGCCATTTTTGGCATGGAAGAAAGACGGTCTTGAGAAAGAACCTGGAATTTTAGGTACATGCACACAGTTCCTCTTTGGATTTCACTTGTTAAATTAAAATTTTTTTAATGTTTATTTTCTGAGGCAGGGATGGGGGGGGATACAGAGCACACGACAAGGAGGGGCAGAGAGAGACGGAGACAGAATCTGAAGCAGGCTCCAGGCTCTGAGCTGTCAGCACAGACCCCGAACCAGGGTTCGAACCAACAGACCGCGAGATCATGACCTGAGCTGAAGTTGGATGCTTAACCGACTGAGCCACCCAGGAGCCCCTGGATTTCACTTACTAAACACATCTATTGCTTAATAAGCTTGCATAATTAAATAGGATAATATTAAGCCTCCTTTGACCTTTACTCCTGTAAAAGAATGGGACAAATTTTTCTTGAATAACTATTATGTGCTAGGAATCTTAAAAATGATATGTTAATTTGCACAACTGCCATATGAGATAGACATTTTCTTTAAGCAAACAAATGCAGGTTGGTTGTACAGCTAGTGACAGAGCCTGGATTTGAGCTCTTTGAACTCATTTTACAGTCTTTCCTGCTGAAGAAAGCATGATAACATTTGCCAGATGAAGGAATGTAGCTATAGGGAGATAAACAAGTGTGAGTGTGTGTGTGTGTGTGTGTGTGTGTGTGTGTGTGTGTGTATGTGCGAGGGGAGACAAAGAGGGAGAGGGAGAGAATGACTGAGGGGTTCTGCTTAAAGGTTTTCTAAATTACTGTCATCTATCAAAAAGGAAATTGAGGCACACATCAGGCTGGTGCTCCCTGAGCAAGTTGGTCAAATAATTCATCATCCAAACTGGGACACTCGTTAGAATGCAAGGCATTTATTCCTAAATTATGCTAGGACAACAGGCATAAACTGGGACAGCCCCAGGCAATCTGGGATATTGCTACTTTCCCTCTAAGAAAACCTCTTTGTTAACAAGCGCACTTTTCTTGGCTGAAAGTTAGGAAAAGCCTCAAAGCTGATGGTCCTCTGTACAATGCTCTCTCTTCGGTGCTCTGGAAATGGCCAGGGGCACATTGCCAACCACAAGGGGCTCCTGGGTCACGGAGACTGTTCAGACCTCAGCTTATCTTTGCCTCTCATCCTTCGCCCATGACTACAAGATAACACCCCTCTGTACGTTTGGAAGTAATGCCATCAACTTAATTAGTACGCTCTTCTGGTTTTATACTAAGGGGAAACACACTTTCCCTTCTAGCCATACACCATTCACAATCCTATGCTAATGCTGATATCATTATTACAGATAATTATTCATCTGGGAGGAGACCCAAGAGGGCTCTCTTGCTTCCCTTCTTGGTGGTACAAATTGATCCACCATCGCCAACCCCATCACACTAAGATCACGTCAAATCCTTTTTTAGAAAAAGGTTGGGGTACCAATGAGTGTCTTCTTTAATATTTTGGCCCAGGCATAACCTGAGGGTCTGATGAGGACCCATTAACTCACCTTATCCTAGAGCATCTCTTCTGAGCACATCCGTCAACTCCTGTCCCCATTCACTGGGTGCCACCAAAGTGGCCTTCACTGACCCACCTCTCCACCATCTGAAAGAACTAAATCTGTTTCTGACACTT
The DNA here is from genome assembly GCF_018350175.1 of Felis catus. Lineage (NCBI taxonomy): Eukaryota > Metazoa > Chordata > Mammalia > Carnivora > Felidae > Felis > Felis catus. The sequence goes on from NC_058371.1 coordinate 6,897,751, forward strand.
TGTGTGTGTCCAGAAAACAACTTAGCAATAAAACGGTTCTGCTTTTGAATCCTTTGATCCACATTTGAACCTTTCACCAAGTAGAGATCTATGTTAGTTCAGTGATATGGACCTAAAAATAGGATGAGTGTTTGTAGCAGTCTGTTTAAATAAGTCACACTAGGGGTGCCTGGGTGGCTCGTTCGGTTAAGTGTCCAACTTCAGCTCAGGTCATGATCTCACAGCTCATGGATTCCAGCCCCACGTTGGGCTCTGTGTTGACAGCTCCGAGCTTGGAGCCTGCTTCAGATTCTCTCTCTCTCTCTCTCTCTCTCTCTCTCTCTCTCTCTCTCTGCCCCTTCCTTGCCCACTCTCTCTCTCTCTCTTTTAAAAATAAATAAACATTAAAAATAAATAAATAGGGGCGCCTGGGTGGCTCAGTCGGTTGAGCGACTTTGGCTCAGGTCATGATCTTGCAGTCCGTGAGTTCCAGCCCAGTGTTGGGCTCTGTGCTGACAACTCAGAGCCTGGAGCCTGCTTTGGATTCCGTGTCTCCCTCTCTTTCTGCCCCTCCCCTGCTCATGCTCTCTCTCTCTCTCTCTCTCTCTCTGTCTCTGTCACAAATAAATAAACATTAAAAATAAATAAATAAGTCACACTTAAATCTACATAGTAGCTCTGAGGCTTTTTACTTTTACTGGCCCCAGTGACAGTACTTTTATAATGATACTAATAATAGCAATAATAATAGAAGAAAAAAAAAAAGGATAGGCTGAAAGCTTTTGTCCTGTCTCCTACACCTGTACACTGAAAGCCATCCTTTTTATTAATTCTCTAAATATTATGCGTCATTCCCACCCCTTCTTTGGCCGCTGATGGCTCTCTCCTGAACACCGCCTACCTTCCAGTTGTCTCCTCCACACTTCCCAAGCTGTCTGCTGCCTGTCCTTCCAGGCAGGGATGCCTAAGAGCAGCTGCCCTTTGCCGCATAACTAGGGGTCAGATCAACAACGCGCCAAGGGAGGGCTGAGCGAGATCGGGTGGGACGCATTGTGATCCCTTATTGACTGGAGCCATTTGGTGAGAGGAGGGGCACCAGCCAGACCTGAGTGGTGTCAGGCCCCCAGAGGAGGAGGGAAGGAGGTGGAGACAGACTAGACACTCCTTCCAAAGGGCTTTGCTGAGAAACTAAGCAAAGACAAGAAGTAGCAGCTGATCAGTGACGTAATGTCAAAGAAACAGTGTGTTTGTTTTTAGTTTTTATGGATTCAATAGAGGGGACAAGAGGGACAGCAGGGGACAGTGTCATCCATGAGAAAGGAAGAGAAAGAAGTGGACCAAAATAGAAAGGTTCGCTTTAGACCGGAGCGTGAGCCCATTAGTTCATGATTCACATAGAAACGCCACCCTCTTCTTGCTACTGAAACCAGAAAGGTATTCCTCCCATGTGAGAGTCCTAAGAAGACACGTAGGAATGTTATGACTTAAATAAAACATTAATAGATTTTATAGGGTAAAACTTCAAAATTTAGAAAAAATTAAAATGCCCACAGAGAAGATGATAAAAGTCTGGTAAACAGTAGAGCCAAATCACATTTAAAATCAGACCAATGGGACACCTGGGTGGCTCAGTTGGTTAAGCATCCGACTTCAGCTCAGGTCATGATCTCACACTCTGTGAGTTCGAGCCCCGCATCAGGCTCAGTGCTGGTAGCTCAGAGCCTGGAGCCTACTTTGGGTTCTGTGTCTCCCTCTCTCTCTGCCCCTCCCCTGCTCATGCTCTGTCTCTCTCTCTGTCAAAAATAAATAAACATTAAAAAAAAATCAGACCAAGGCCAATCGATACTAAAACGGGCTGAAAATAAAGAATAAAAGGGATGTGAGGCATCTGAGGTTTAAAAAAAATTTTTTAACGTTTATTTATTATTGAGAGACAGAGCATGAGCATGGGAGGGGCAGAGAGAGGGGGAGACACAGAATCCAAAGCAGGCTCCAGGCTCTGAGCTGTCAACACAGAGCCCGATGCTGGACTCGGGCCCACAAGCTGTGAGATTGTGATCTGAGCTGAAGTCGGACATTTAACCGACTGAGCCACCCAGGCACCCAAGGCATCTGAGGTTGTAGATCAAGATGACAGCTGTGGCCCAGGAGATGAAAAGGAGGACAGGCTTGTGGCTGTTCATGAACAGTGATTCAGAACTGGGAGCAAAAAATGAAAAATTTAAACTAGAAGTAGAATGAAGATTTTGGAAGTCAAGGGAAATCTTGAATGCCGGGGAACATAGGGGAAAAAATGCAGGTTTTGATTTCATGCCTGGGGTAAGGAAAGCTGCTGAAGGGTTTTAAGATTAATGTTTGAAAGTATGATCTGTAAGATCCCTTTCAAGTTGTCGCAGAGTAATTTTTGTGGGGATGAGGAAGAGATTGATGAAGCTTAATGTGGCCCCATCAGGTGATGAAGCTCTGGGGGATGGGGGTGACGATTCTGAGGGTGTGATTTCACTTCCTTTCATATGTGTCGGGAAAGCACCAAGTAGCACAGGGACCCTCAGAAGAGGGGACGTTAGCAGAGGCATCATGGGCTTTTGTGTGAATAAATATAAAAGTGTGTACAATATACAACAAGGTGGCACCCCTCCATTAGCTCTGTAGCTCACTAAATAAACCCAGGTGTTGGATCTTTGGTCTACACCTTGTATGCTCACAACATATAATTTTTAAGTGCTAAACTAAGACTTCATAGTTTAAGACATAAGTTACCTTCACAAAAACAACAACAAAAACCATAGGAAATGGAGTAGTGGGTTTGCACTGAGAATCCAAACCACTATTCAAGGAAGCTTTTCTCCGAGTAGGGAAAGCGGGATGCCAACTTATAAATGCTGTGTAAATATAAGCATTCAAGGGCACGATGCAGGCCTTTCTGCAAAAGAACATGGAGTTTCCATATTCTTTATGTTCTGTAACTCTGCCCCCCTGTTGTGTCTCACTGGGAGAGGATTGGGATGAGACCAGTGGGACCAGTGCTGTCCCACAGGACATTCTGCCATGATGGGAGTATTCTACATCTGTGGGGTCCAACATGGCAGCCATTGGCCACACTGAGCATTTGAGCAGGTATGACTGAGGATCTGAATTTTAAATTCTGTTAACTTTTAACTAAAGCTTATATTTAAGTGGCTGCCTGCAGCTAGTGTCTACTGTAATAGACAGTGCAGGCTTAGACGCAACGCAATATGCTGCTGATCATAAGATTAGACCTTTCTTGGCTGGCGGCCATCTGTCTCCATTCCTGCCACCTATCAGAGTTTCTGGCCCATTGTTGCCGCTTAGTATTCGTGAAGGCATGAGTTTATGACAGATGTTCTCTATTAGTGTTTATTAACACTGTTAGGATCTATTTTCCTGTGGTTTGTGAATTTCTCACTTTGCTTGGAAGGTGACAGTCTAATTAATAAGATAGTCATAGCTGGAAGATAAGTGAAAGGCCTTCCAGTCCGGGAAAATCAAAGAGCTTGGTTGTTTGGCCACAATGACCAAATCTTTCAGGAGGGCTGTGTTGAGAAAGATTCTGAGGCCACATGGAGGCATCTCAGCAAAGAGTGGAAAAATGTCACCATTGATGCATTACACGGTTGGGACGTGGGTGTAAAGAGGGGAAGGAGAGGTGTCCTGTTATCTATTGCTGCAAAACAAATCAGCCCCAAACCTAGCTCTTTTAAAAGTTGTTATTTTGGGGCACCTGGGTGGTTCTGTTGTCTGAGTGTTCGATTCTTGATTTTGGCCCAGGTTGTGATCTCGTGGTTTGTGGGTTCAAGCCCCACGTTTGTCTCTGTGCTGACAGCATGGAGCCTGCTCTGTATTCTCTCTCCCCCCCCCTCTGCCCCTCCCCTGTTTGCGCTCTCTCTCTCAAAATACATAAATAAACTTCAGAAATTATTATTTCATCATTCTCTCTCATGGTCCTAGAGATAAAGCGGGATCAGCTGGGTGTCTGGAGCTAAGAAATGCTCACGAGTTGGCAGGCAGATGAGGTTGGAACCATCTCGTGGCTTGTGCACACACCTGGCACCGGGGCTGGGAGGCTCCTTGCGGGGACTGGTGGAGCTGGAGCCTGTTGGGCATCTGTTTCTCCACGTGGTCTCTCAAGCCACACTTTGCAGCCAGCCTTGTCACACAGGGCCTTGGGACTCCCATGGCGTGTGTCCTGGGAAAGGGAAAGCCAGGTGTGGCTTTGTGACCTCAGGGCCCCCTCAGTGGCCCCTCACTGCTTTGACAGCTCCCTCAGCTGACACAGTCACAAAGGCCTGAGGGGTCCCAGGGCAGGGGGACTCGGACTGCACCTCTTGGTGGGAGCTGGCATGGGCCTGTGTCTGGAATACACAGTTTGCCATGTGCAGAAGCAGAGTGGAGGCAACGTTGCTAGATAACAATTCATTGTTTCAAATGGTTTTCCCACATCATTTGAGACCAGCTCTGCTGCCCTGGTTAGAGGCTGGAGTTGAGTTTGACCTCCTGGAATAAAGATGACGGGGCCACTCAAGAACGAGCCCCGCCTGTCTTCTGGAACACCTGAGCCACACCCCTCCTAGCTGCTTCCTGGAGCCCCGGCAGTGGCCTCTGGTGGGAACAGTAGAGCGTTCCTTCCTATTTCTGTTCGCTCATTTACACAACCATCCACTCTACACACGCAAGACACATAATGCCTCCATCGTCCTTCCGTGTCCATCCCAAGGAGGATTTTCTTTTTTTAGGGCCCATTCTGTAAGAGGTGGCTGAGCAGACTCAGTAAAAAAGAATTGACTGCAGTCTTTAAAATTAATATATGTTTCCTCTGGTCTCTATAGTTGTAACAACACTGTAGGATATCTATCCTAAAAGATGAGAAAAGAGGGGTGCCTGGGTGGCTCAGTCAGTTAAGTGTCTGACTTTGGCTTAGGTCATGACCTCACGGCTCGCGGGTTCGAGCCCCGTGTCGGGTTTTGTGCTGACAGCTCAGAGCCTGGTGCCTGCTTCAGATTCTCTGTCTCCCTCTCTCTGCTCCTCCCCTGCTCGTGCTCTGTCTCTTTCTCTCAAAATAAGTAAAGAAATTAAATAAAGAAAGAAAGAAATATTAAGAAAAGAATTTTTTAAAAAGATGCGAAAAGAGAGCTTTAAAACTTTTAAATAACTCATGCATTTTTTACTCCTTTATCTGGTAACCATCGTGATAATCATCGTGATAATGTTAATGAGAGTAATACAATAGCTACAATCCGCCAACCCCCTTTTCTGTGTCCAGAACCGTGCTTAGCGCTCTGCAAGTAACATCCCAGTAAGTTCATGTAACTGGCACAAAGCCAAACCCCCCAACCTCCTGGCATCAGCCTTTCCTTTTGCATCTGAATCACACACCGAAATCTCCAGCCCTCAGAAATGCGGGTCGGTAAATCCCTTTCCGGTATTTCTTAGGTTCCCAGGGTGCTTGTGCTCAACTGATACTGTACCTGATCTCAGGCTGCCAGCGTCCCTCACCACGTCTGGATCCACGTTCCTGCACCAGCTCCTTCCGGCTCAGTGTGGTACTTGCCTTGTTTATCTGCTCAGATCCCAAACCCCAAAGGCCATTGTATGTGACAAAGTCTTGTGAATGCTGGAAACAATGGATGGGGCAGATGTGTGAGTCACTGCCAGAAACAGAAAATTAGCAAGGGACACGACCCCCATTTTCCGTCACCTCCTCCTCCAGACTGTCCCTCTGGCATCCCTTTCCTGCCCTTGTCTGTCCCCGTAGGACGTCAGAATATGCCACCCCAAATATGCCACTTAGACATAAAGATTATTTTAAGCTGAAGGCAATTGAGAAAGAGCAGATGTCAAAACAAAAGCCCACAACTCTCTGCTCTCCCCTACCATTTGCCCGAAAGCAAGCCTAGACTTGTACTGAGGACTCTAGACGTTTACCCGCCCAGAGACAGCTGAGAGGCACCCACATAACAAACCTGGTTAACATAACATAGTTACTTACCTTCCCACGTTGCACCCTAAAATCCTAAACTCCTTTTCCTTTGTCTTGTCACTTCTCTGCATTATTGTTCTCTGCTATGATGCTCTATAAGCCCCAGGTTCTAATCTCCCCTGAGAGTTACTCATCACTGAGTTTCTCCCACATGTATGCACATGCCACATGTTAATAAATTATATTTTTCTCACATCAATCTATCTTTTTTTTAAGTTATATTTATTTTGAGAGAGAGAGAAAGCAGAGGAGGGGCAGAGAGAGAGGGAGAGAGAGAGTCCCAAGCAGGCTCCCAGTGCAGGGCTTGATCCCATGAACCGTGAGATCATGACTCAAGCTGAAATGAAATCAGGCACTCAACCGACTGAGCCACCCGGGTGTCCCCTTAGGTCAATCTATTTTTTGTCAGACAAATTTACTTTCCTAGGTCCCAGCTAAGAACCTCAGAAGGTAGAGAAAAGGACCTTTCTTTCTCTCAACCTCTCATGGGTCTGAGTCCCTGATGGTGTCTATACAGCTTCCTAATGAAAAACTAAACTTTTATTTTCAAAGCATAGATCCATTTGGTGTTTATTTTCCTTTTCCTCCATATTACATATGTCTCCAAAAGCTTTGCTGGAGCCAACCAAATTCCTCATTAATACTTACCTGAGGGGCGCCTGGGTGGCTTAGTTGGTTAAGCCTCCAACTTCAGCTCAGGTCGTGATCTCATGGTTCATGGGTTTGAGCCCTGCACTGAGCTCTGTGCTGACAGCTCAGAGCCTGGAGCCTGCTTCGGATTCTGTGTCTCCCTCTCTCTCTGCCCCTCCCCTGCGCATGCTCTGTCTCTCAAAAATAAATAAATGTTAAATATTTTAAAAAATACTCACTTGATAAAGTTGGAAATAAGACCGAATTATTCATCGGATCATAAAAACACACCTGACTGCTGCAGACCATATTTTTCAGTGAGCTGGGAAATCTGTATTTACTAACACCATTTCATACTCCTCAGTCTATTCTTCCATTAATTTTTAAAATAAAAATTGTATATATTTAAGGTATAGAAAATAATTTGCTATATGCATGTAGAGAGATGATGGCTACAGTCAAGCTAATTAACATATCTCCTCACATAGTTACCATCTCTCCCGTATGCTGAGAGCACCTGAAATCTACTCTCTTAGCAAATTTCCAGGGTTCAATATAAAATTATGAATTAGACTCCTATGCCGCACACAAGATCGCTAGACCAATTTGTCTTACATAACTCTCTGCCCCTGTAACCACCATCCTACTCTCTGCTTCTACGTATTCAACTCTTTTAGATTCTATGTATCAGTGACAACATGCAGGTCTTTTTCCTTTCTGTGTCTGCCTTATTTCACTTAGCATTTTGCCTTCATTGTTGTCCCTGTTGTCTCAAACGACAGGATTTCCTTCTTTCTAATGGCTGGTTAATATTCCATTGTGTGTATATCACAATTCTTTATCCATTTATCCATTGATGGACACTTAGGTTGTTTCCATATCTTGGTTATTGTAAATAATGCTGCAGTGAGTATGAGGGTGCATATATCTCTTCAAGGTCCTGGTTTTGTTTCCCTTAGTATATACCCAGAAGTGGGATGGCTAGATCATATAGTCTGCCTGCCTGCCTTTCTTCCTTTCTTCTGTCCGTCCGTCCTTCCTTCCTTCCTTCCTTCCTTCCTTCCTTCCTTCCTTCCTTCCTTCCCTCCCTCCCTCCATCCTTCCTTCCTTTCTTTTTCTTCCTTCCTTTTTCTTTTTCTTTTTCTTTTTCTTTTTCTTTCTTTTCTTTCCTTCCTTCCTTCCTTCCTTCCTTCCTTCCTTCCTTCCTTCCTTCCCCCTTTCCTTTCCTTTCCTTTCCTTTCCTTTCCTTTCCTTTCCTTTCCTTTCCTTTCCTTTCCTTCCTTGGAACCCACGTACTGTTTTCCATAGTGGCCATATCAATTTACATTCCCACCAATAGTTAACCAGAGTTCCCTTTTCTCTACATCCTTGCCAACATCTGTTTTTATTTTTTTATGCTAGCCATTTTAGCATGTGTGAGGAGATATCTCATTGTGTTTTTGCATCTTCCTGATGATTAGTGACGTTGAGCATCATTTCATGTGTCTAATGACCACACAGACAAAGGAAACAACAAAAGGAAAAGGCAACCTACAGGTTGGGAAAGAATGTTTGCAAACCACATATGTGATAAGGGGTTAACATCCAAAATTTGTAAGGAAAACATACAACTTGATAGTAAAATTACACATAACCTGATTTAAAAATGGGCAAAGGACCCAAATAGACATTTTCCAAAGAAAAAGTACAAATGACCATTGGAATTTACATAGTGATTGCATTGAATATACAGCTGCTTTTGGCAGCATATCTTATTTCCTTTTTTAATTTTTCAATATTTATTTAGTTTTGAGAGAGAGAGATACAGAGTCAAGCAGGAGAGGGGCAGAGAGAGGGAGACACAGAATCTGAAGCAGGCTCCAGGCTCCCAGCTATCAGCACAGAACCCCGCACAGGGTCAAACTCATGAACTATGAGATCATGACCTGAGTTGAAGACTGACGTTTAACCAACTGAGCCACCCAGGCACCCCAGCATATCTTAAATTTAAGAGAAATCAAAGAGGCTGTGGCCTGACCTTGCAGGAGGTAATGATGAGGGTGTGAATTACTGTCATCTGGTGGAGACTGTCCATATCACCCGGAGATGCCCAAATGTTCTTTCACATTTTCCTGTCTGCCTTAAGGGAGTGTGTATATCTGAGGCATCTTGTGATTTACTTTTATTTCTTTCCCCCTTTAATGAACCTACTTTGGGTGCTAATGATGTTACGATCTTCTCAAAGAGAAGATTAAAAAAATTTTTTTTACTATGTGTCCATTTTATTCACCTTTATCCTTTTTACTTTGGTTTTACCTCCCTTTGTTCTAGTTCCTTAGGGTAGAAATTCATTCACATTGTTAATTTGTGGGCTTTAGTCATGTCTATATTAAAAGCATTCGATGCTATAAATTTCTCTCTGAGCACTGTTTAAGCTACATTCCCACAAATTTTGGTACGTTGTTTTCATTCTTGATGGGTTTAAAATATTTTCTAACTTCCCATGCGATTTCCTCTTTTTACCCACTAGAAGCATGTTGATTAATTTCCACATTTTTTGAGGATTTTTCCAGATATCTTTCAGTTACTGATATCTTTGTAAATTCTACTGTGGACAGACACAGTGTGTGTCTCTCTATGGTATACATTGAATAATTTTAAATTGTTTTGATTTTTAAGACTTGTGTTATAGCCCAGTATGGGCTGTATTATATAACATTTTAGAGGATTCTGTGATTATTGCATAGAGTGTCCTATAAATTTCAGTTAGGTCACACTGCATGATACTGTTCATGTCTTCTATATATTATTACTGATACTTTTTTCTGCTTTTCCTTTTCACTACAAATGAAATGTCACAGTATCTACTAGTAATTGCTAATGTGTCAATTTCTCCTCCCCTTTATATCAGTTTTCCTTTAAGACTTTTGGGATTTTGTTATGAAGAGCATTCTAATTTAGTATTATATTATGTAATATATGTTATTGGTGAATTAACCACTTTATGACTGGGAAAAATATCCCCTTTTATTCCTGGTAATACTTCTTCTAAAATCTACTTTGATTTATAGGCAATTAGCCAACATAGTTAATTCTGTTTTCTTTAGATCAATGTTTCCTTAGCCTGTTTCTATTCTTTTATTTTTAATCTATCTTTGTCTTCCCATTTGATATCTCACATAAGTTTCTTATAGACAGCATGTATTTTGTTATCATATTAAAAAAATTTTTTTTAATATTTATTTATTTTTGGGAGAGAGAAAGAGAGAGCATGAATGGAGTAAAGGCAGAGAGAGAGGGAGACACAGAATCCAAAGCAGGCTCCAGGCTCTGAGCTGTCAGCACAGAGCCCGATGCGGGGTTTACCCATGAACCCCAAGAGCACGACCTGAGCCGAAGTTGGCCGCATAACCGACTGAGCCACCCAGGTGCCCTTCTTATTATCTTATTTTTTAAGGAGCTGACAGGCTCTTCATTTGACATAGAATCTTAGCTAATCATGTAGAGCCAAATTTCCATCTGGCCTTATTCTTCTGCTTAAAGAAAAAAAAATTAATAGTGCAGGTTTTCTGGTGAGAAATTTTGTTAGCTTTTTGTTGCTTAAAAATTTTTACCTTATTTTTAAAATAGACTTTATTTTTTAGAGCCGTTTTAGGCTCATAGAAAACTGAGCAGAAGGTACAGAGATTTCACACATCTCCCCTGTCTTCACACTCGCACAGCCTCCCCATCCACATCTGGCCAAATTGGTGCACCTGCATTGACATATCATTACCACCCAGAGTAATTCCAGAACAGTTCACACTAGGGCTCCAGAGGAGGGCTACAAATGCCATCCCTTTGTGAGGACTCTCTCCACCCTCCTGGTGGGAATGCACGTGTTCCAGACCGGTGTGTGTTCCTGGAATTGCCCATCCAATCCCTGTTGGGTGTTTTTGTTTTCCTCTGAGCTTGCCAAATTTAACCCCAAGGTGCTGAGCCCGGCACTCAGGCCAAGATTCAAGACAGTCCTCTTCTGCACTTGGGAGCTCTGTCCTTATCCAGATGCCCCTTTCCGGTTCTCCATGCCAGGAATGCAGGGGTCTGGGGCTGCCTGAACTTTGATCCATCTCTGGTCTGCTTGGCTTCTTCTTCCCTGTGCTCTGGCCTGGAACCTGCTTCCCGCAGGAGACTGGAGACTCTCACCGGCCTCCACAGCCATGGTCTCACACTGCTGACTGTCCAGCGTCTGGAACAGCAGTCTGGCATCTCTGTCTGCTTCCCCAGCTGCATCCTGTAGGAGGGCAGTTCCTACAGCTGTTCATCCTTTTCTTGATGGGAAGTGGGATCCAGGCTCTTCTCTGCAGGAGTCTGCTCCCCTCTTCCTGACAGCCGGGTTCTCTTGCCTTTGTATAGGGCTGGTGATGGGGAAGATGGGCCTGCTTCTCCATCTCCTGGAACCATCCGTTCCAACCATCCGTCGGGAGAACACTGTTCAAACCATAGCACCTTCAAGCCACTGGAATGTACTTCACTAAACCGTCTGAGCAGCTGTTGTGCTCCAGGCACTTTATGAGGCTCCAGACAGGAGTAAGACAAGGTCCTTGCCCTTAAAAAGTGACGCAACCCAATACGGAGATTGGAAATATGCAAATGTATAGGACGCAGAGATCAAGCAAGATTCATTGAAGGAGCACTGGGTCAGAACCCTGCAGTGAATCAGAGGAAATCTCCTATTCTTTCTGGAAAGAGGCACTCTTTTTAAGAAGGAGGCAGGATCTGCAATGGCCTAGGGTGGGGGGCGGGGGGGCTGGGTTGAAGTTTGCAGAAGGGTGATTGCATGCCAGCGACGTGGTCAGCCAGAGCAGAGGCACCGGTGACAGGAAGGCAAAGGAAACATTTCAGGGAAAATAGGCAGTCCAGTTTCACTGGGATACATAATTTGCAAAAATGGGAATCAAATCTGATAACCCTTGGAAAATAAGCTCAGGTCCCCTGGGGGATTCCTCCAGATTTTCCTGTGTTTGAATTAAAGGTGAGTCCAGTAACACTTTCTAAGCTATCAGTTTGGTAACAATGACCACAATAACCAGAATTAAAAAAATAATAATCAAGCTCCTAATTGTTTTGAGAAAAATATTTAATTTGATTTTGCTTCTACAAACTTCCAGGAGGCATCTCACAACACTTTACAACACTCCCATCGCGTTTCTGGATTTTTTATTTCTTTCTTCGGCAGCACTTTCGGCCGCTGAGAGAGCATCGGCCGATTTGCTCCTCCTTTGGAAGGCAGGTTAGCAGAGCGCACCGGCCGCTTCTCAAACTGCAAAACTGCTTCTGCAGGAGGCTTATAATTCCTCCATTTCCTGTAGTGAAAAAACAGGACACATGGAAGGCTTGGTCCCAGCACAAGGCTTTTGGAATTCCCCAAATAACTGGTCTGCTACCTTTCTTGTATTCCCCCCCCCCAAGCCCCAACCCTCCCCGCCCCCCGCCCCCCCAGCCTCTCCTGCCCTCAATATACACTTCTATTTAGGGTCTGGTAGTTGGAAAGTGAATTCAGTTATAATCCTAGTTGTATACCTCATGGGGTGAACATACACATTTCTTCCGATTAAGAAATGAGAAAACACATGGTATAAAGATACTGGTTAGGATTTGGTAGATGCCAATTTGTAATTTCCTTTTTAAATAAAATATTATTCCAATCACTATTAATCACTCAAGGGAATTGTTTGTTTTTCTTTTATTTTAGGGTATCTTTTTTTTTTTTAATTACCCTTTCTTTTTTTTTTTTTTTTCTATAAAATGAGAAGTAAAGTAGGGGAAGGACTAAGCAACCAGTCAACTGGGCTTCTGTGGGCCACAGCTCAGCTGAGGACCACCGAGGTGGCCGTGGGGAAGGGGTGTGGCCACTGGGAGCACCCAAGGGCTGGGGTGGTCGTGGTCCCCTGGGTCTCAAGAGGCCCAAAGACTCTACTTGGAACCAGCAAGCTAGTAATTGGGAGTCTGTGCTTCTGAGTTCAGATTAAATCAGTCTTTCCTGTTGGTGTTAAAGGTTTTTGTATCATTCTCTTTATGTCTCATGAACAAGTAAAACCATCTTTCCATGAAGGAGTGGTCTTTGTGAGCAATGTAGTCTCTGAGGAGTGGATCAGAAAAGACTGAGAAAACTGCTTCAAGGTCCCTGATGATTTTCAACAGAAAAAAAAATGGTGACGTCTGTTCCCGTACAACAAATCTCCTTGGTCTAAAGTTCCCTGGAGGATGGGGAGGGACTGACCTCTTTGCAACTGTTTCAACCCGCTCACCTCCTGACCCATCTTACCTGGAACAGGCATCAAGAACAGGAAGGGCAACACGAAGAGGAGATAATAGATTCTCATGGCCGGCAGGCTTCGCAGCACGCTGAGACTGGGTAGGAAGGTGTGTTCGTCCACTTTATAAGGATTGCAGGACACAGCCATAGGTACAAGTAAGCAACGGCTGCAATTCCTGTAATAGTACAGTGATGACAATATGACGTGTTTCCTGATGCTTCATGCCAGTGTCTCTTACCCCACAGACCACGCCCACTCACCCCAAGTTAATTGCAAACCTAAAGGGTGAAGCAAACTTGATGTGAGCACACAGCCATCCTGATGCCCTCTAGGCATCAGGTCCAGGTCTGGCTCAGAGCTGGTTATAGATGGGTGGGAAAGACCCCCTCCTCTTGAGAGCCGTCCTAGGGCATAGTCTGGAGCTGCCTTGTCCCCACTGTGGTATTTATGAGCCTTCTTCTTAAAGCCCTGGGTGAATCTGAAGCTCACCCGGGACCAAAGCAGTCCAGCTTTGGACATATTCAGAATCTAGGTGTAAACTCAGGTTGGGTCACATCCTAAGCCTGCACAGGTATGCCTGAAATTGAGATAGAATGGGATCAGCTTCCAGATAGGAGAGGGAGGAGAAATGGGGCACTTTCCAGAGTCCCTGACCCTATGCTCCTTGGCGTGTGATGCAGGACAATAACTTGGGTGAAACACGGCTTACACGTCATCATTATCTGAAAACTGTCAAATTCATGAGTCAAGGTGTCTCATTTTCCCTCCTCAGAGAAGGAAAATGCTGGGATGATGTATTCGGTGGACTGGCACCTCTTCCTTGTTGATGACACTCCCTATACAAATGAGGGCCATGGGAAGGCACATTTAAGACTTCTAGTTATTCATGGCTCAAGAGCATTCAAGGAAGTCCAGAGATGAGGTGATTTCTACTGGATATTAATTTGATGTCTAAAGGGCCAACTTTTTTTTTTTAATGATTAGACTTAAATATTAAGGAATCCATCAGTGGGTTATATTTGTCAATAGACTGTTTAATTGGGACCTGAAGTCACCATGACATTGCCTGGCTGTTGCATTGTGCGAAGGCACTTAAAACAGATCCACTGAGGTCCCGGGGTATATTAGTTCTGGGACTGTGTATTTGGGATCTTGGTGCACTCATTGGGTTCTGTAAACACACTCTGAACCCCTCCTATGGATACAGACAAGTGCCACGTGCTTGGGGTCACATAAGCCATAGACGGGGGAGTTTTGATAAGTGTCCTAGTAAGGGCTCCAGCACAGGGCTGTGGAAAGGTGGAAGAAAGAGTAAAAGGTAGGTTTAGATAATTTAAAAACAGCTTGGACTTGTAGACACTTCATCTTTTTATTTTTATTTTTAAAATATTTTTTCTTTTCTTTTCTTTTTTTAATTTACATCCAAGTTAGCATATAGTGCAACAAAGATTTCAGGAGTAGATTCCTTAGTGCCCCTTACCCATTTAGCCCATCCCCCCTCCCACAACCCCTCCAGCAACCCTCTGTTTGTTCTCCATATTGAAAAGTCTCTTCTGTTTTGTCCCCCTCCCTGTTTTGATATTATTTTTGCTTCCCTTCCCTTATATCCATCTGTTTTGTCTCTTGAAGTCCTCATATGAGTGAAGTCATATGATATTTGTCTTTCTCTGACTAATTTTGCTTAGCATAATACCCTCTAGTTCCATCCACGTACTTGCAAATGGCAAGATTTCATATATATATATATATATATATATATATATATATATATATATATATATTCTTTATCCATTCATCCGTCGATGGACATTTGGCTCTTTCCATACTTTGGCTGTTGTCGATAATGCTGCTATAAACATTGGGGTGCAGGTGCCCCTTCGAAACAGCATATCTGTATCCCTTGGATAAATACCTAGTAGTGCAATTGCTGGGTCGTAGGGTAGTTCTGTTTTTAATTTTTTGAGGAACCTCCATACTGTTTTCCAGAGTGGCTACACCAGTTTCAAAGCAGATATTTTTAAATGGGGAAGGAAGTGAGTGTGGGGCAGGGTGGGTGGCGGCTGTACAGACAGCCTTGCTCAGGCTTACACAGGATAAAAAGGAGGGTGGGGTGGGTGTTGTAGAGAAGCAATACCTGCTCTCAGCCCAGGTGCAGGGCCAGAGTCATCCGAGCATCAGGTCACCGGGAATGATTTACTTTTCCACAAGGAACACAGACCTCCACAGTGAACTCTTGGTCTAACTGGTTCCTTCCAAGACTGGAAGGCATTTCTGAGGCAATGCCACTATTTTATAAGAGGTTCTTTGGGAATGAAAGCCATTATTCCTCATCAGCTAATTTGGAAGCAGGGGCCTGGGGGAAGAGCTATGGCAGTAGCACCCTCCCCACTACCAAATGAATTTTGAGAACGTTTATGAAAGTCATGCGTGTTTGTGGTAAAAATTCAAACACCAGAAGAGTTAGACAAGGTTCTTCACTTTTCCTCTGCTGGTAACTGCAGTTTGTCTTTTTTGTGGCTTATTATACTTTTTTTTTTTTTTTTAATGTCAAAAGTACTTTTGGCCTCTCAAGTACTAGCAGTTACACATCTCCCACCGGATAATGAATATGTGCCTGTGGTGTCCGACACACTAGAAGGAGCTGGTGCCACACCCTGGCCCTAGGGCCTCAAGTCACAGAGCTTGGAAATGTAGACCCCCAACCAGTGGTGTGCTGGACAAGCCGGATTTTCTCTCCCTGTAACAGAAGTTTCCGAATGCTGATAAGGTTGAGGAGGAGAGACGTCAATTACTTAAACTTTTGTATTAGTCTTTCCACTAATCTGGTTTTTTTTTTTTTTTAATTCTATTTTGAAAATATGGAGCAGAGATGTGGTTGATGCAAGTTTTGGGTATGAAGGCAGCACTAGGTGGAGGGCAGAACACTGGGTTTGAAGAGAGAAGTTACTGGTTTAACTATCAGTCCTTTCACTTCTTATTTGGGTTTCCTTGAGCAGGTTTCTTGGTTCTCTGAGCATCTCCGTACCTCAGCAGTAAGCACAGAGAGTAATGTGTGTCCCGCTAGTCCACAGTGAAAGGCCTCTGAGTTCATGCTGTGAAATTGACTGAAAGTCACCATGGGACTCAAGTATCACCCATGTGGCCCACAGGAAGAATAACCAATGAGAGGATGGTTAGCAATATTAAGGCAGCTTAAAGATTATGGCATGGGCTCCCAGCAAGGGAATCCAGAATATCCACTCCTTTCTTTATCTTATCACAGTCTAAGATGGAGGGCCAGCCACCGTCCTTTATAGCCATTTTCATCTTGTCATGACCACTGTTGGATAAGTTACACAGGCAAAGAAAGGCATTATCCCAGTCTTACAGTTGAGGACACTGAGGCACAGAGAGGTAGGTTGACTTGCCTCAACCCACCCACGTAGTAAACGGCCATACTATGAACTGCAGGGAACTGCATACATTTTCCAGGAACTCCTGCCCTCCACGTACCATATGGATTGGCCAAAGGGATGCCTTAGCAGAAGATGGGAGGGCACTTCATCCCTGGTCCCAGCTTCCACCAGGCAGGTCCACCCTGACCCCAGCGTCTGTGGAGTGCTCCATAATCCAGGCTTTGGGAACATCACCTCCTTCCTCCTTTGTTCCCTCTGGCTCTAGGGACAGTAGTGCCTTTCTGCTGTTGCAAATACTGAGGTGACTCATCATACATTTGGCTTCTCAGCTCTCTTCTATGTCCAACCATCTATATTACATTCACACGATTTGAGATTCTTACATTTATCTCAGTGTCTCTAGTTGGAATTTGACTTGGTCTAGTTGGTCTTCACAGTCCATGCTCTAAACCATACAATATTAAAGTTCTGTTAATTCCTCTCCTTGTGATATTACTGTATTGTCACCAGTGAGAATAACGCTTTGCTATACACAGCCCTCCTGTATACCTCAGCCACATCTCAAGATTGAGCATAGATTGCATCTTTGAGATGGTGGTATGGGGTTGCGAGTCGATGCCAACTTGTGGTCTCTTGACTGTTCTCGTTAGGGTCAGTCATAAGGCAGGGTAAAGATAGGAGTCAGAGGCTAAAAAATTTTAGCAAAGGCTTTATTTGGGAACTAAGGTCTCGGGCGAGGTTCCATGACTCAGGGAGAGAGAGAGAGGAGTCAGGGGAGTCACCCCCAGGTGTGGTAGGGTGGGGTTTTTAAGCTGCAGCAGTTCCGGGTTTAGGTCCGGGTGGGCCTTTTTCGCGTCAGGTCGCGCTGTCGCTCGGTGATTGGTTGACCTCCAATTCGTTCTGGCACGCTACTAGGGGCTTTTTGTTGGGTTGTGCTGGCAAGATGGCCATCCCCTCTACTGTGGTTCCAAGGACATCCTAACAGTTCTCATGTTCATGTATGCTTCCATGATAGTGTTGCAACCACACGACTCCTGAAACAGAATGCTACGGGCACAGTGACAGTCACAACAAAGTTTATTACAATGAGAGGCAAGGCTGACCAATCAGACCAACACTCTTGATAAGAGAGGCTCCGAACAGCCAGAGTACAGAGTTTTTAAAGCCGATCGCATTGTTTTATCATTACCTGGGAACAGAAGAGAGAAACAGTTCCCAGATGAGTTAGAAACAGTTGCCTAATGAGGTGATTATTTTAGACTTTCTGCCTCTAAGTTACAACCAGTGGATCTCCTTGACCTTGCCTTTGATGCTCTTTTCTTTGAACTTTTGTTTCCTTCATTGGTAAAGCCTGATTGACAAGAGTAAAAGCAAGGCTGTTATCTTTTGACCTTCAGTGTCAGAACAAAGCTGTTATTTTTCAAGCTAAGCGTTAGCCCTACACTACAATTTAACCCTTACAATAGGTGTACGTGAGGTGGTTTCTAGCATTCCAATTCATTGCTGCAATTTTAGCTTGATTATTCTAAAATAATGTGAACACGGAACCAGGAAAAACCTTTCCTTCCAGAAAGGTAGCAAACTGTAGGCCTCCAGTTGGAGACCATCCATGGAGGTACTTTGTTTTGCCAGTGAATTAGGCCGCCAGGGAGGTCAGCTTAGAATGAAGTCTCATTTCCCCTGCTTTGTGCCTTGATACGTTTGCAGAGCTCCTGAGGGCATCTGAGCTCTGCCTCCAGCTTTACTGTCTCCCCTCCAAACCCAAGTCAGAGAGCTACTTCTCACCGCCAGGAAGTGGGCCAGGGGAAGCTCGGGCTTTATTTCACACAGGCTAACTGACTTGTCTTCACCAAACCACTTGGGTGTGGACAAATATTTTGTATCATCTTCTGCCAACAAGTTTTCTTGGCATTTTTGCATCTCCCAGGCATGAACAAACACTGTGTAGCTTCCTACAAACACCCCTGTGTTGTGCACACTTTATTTGATATTGTACTTCATCCACTATAGGAAAAAAGGGGGGATATCGATAGAAAGGCAGGGGGAGGTGTGCCAAGAAGGGATAAGAGTTGGGCCTGAGGGACTCACCGGGAGTCACAGGACGGCATCGGGTTCGTGGGCTGGAGCAGAGACTCAGACACAACTCTTCTCCCTCCCTGGGAGCCACCACAGAGGCAGCAAAGCATAGAGCAAGTTTAGGGAGAAGTGAATAGTCTAGTCTGGTCAAAGTCAAGTGGATGTGCATGTGGACAGTTTTGCATTTGACTTGGCAGACATGCCATGAATTCATGAAAGACCAGATCTCAGATTTAAAGTCTCAAACGTGCTGACCACCCCGTAGCTTCTTCAATAAAGGCTGGGGGGAAGGGCGGAGAATGCCGTGCATACAATAGGGCCAATGGGCTGGGGTGACTCCCAAAAAACCTTGTGTGTTGAAACCATTTACATCATCTACTCGCAAATGGTGTCATGTGATGGCCGTGGGAGCTCAGCCACTGTGAGATGAGCCTCCTGATGCCCAGGGGACCTTCCCCAGGTCCCTTGTTCCTCTACACCCCAGTGACAGTGTGGTTCTCGAGAAACCAGACGCGGTCCAGAGGAAGGTCTCAGCAGAGCACTGCTTCTTTTCTCTGCCCAGGGGCTCTATGGAAATTCCTGCGAGTGAGTGCCAGGTTTACCTGACTCTGTCGGAGAATATTACAGGAAGAAAACGGGAAAGATGAGAGGCACTGTGTGGTGCGGTGGGATGTCTCTGGAGAGTACAGTCAGAAGGTGACATTGCCTCCAAAGGTGAGCCCTCCCGCAGCACCTCCTGTGTGTGGTGCTGGAGGTTCGCTGCAGGCAAGTTCTCTGGCTCACTGAATGCACCTTCACCTTATGTTCAGGCTGGGGCTTGACGGGTGGGCTCTTCCCACTTGTGGACGCTCCCACATCGACTTCTGCCAGCAAAGGGAAAAAAAATATGTTTTCTGAATGGATGCCGCGTGTTCTTGTTTTGTTTGGGTTTTGCTCATATTCCTCCTGGCAGTTTAGATGACTGGATGATATCCTTCCTGCCTAAGAAAACACCCAGATGGTTCAGGGGGCACACTTTTAGTAAACAATGGAGAAGACATATACAGGGCTCTACAAATTAATTCTCTCTTTCACCAAGTGTTTCAACGTACGGGGGTAGAAGGACACGGGGACCAATCCTCTCTTCAACGGGTCACCACGTTCTAGACTCTCCCTCAAATTTTTGTATCTTCACCTATTCTGGCTTCTCTACCTTGTTTAAGAGGAAGGGTTTCTCTCTTCCGTGGCTCTTTCTTTCTCTGTTCTCTGAATTCCACCTCTTTTAGCCATAGACTATTGCATAAACCCTTTTTCCCTTATGCCACTCTCTTCCTCTCCTTTTCCACTGGCTCCTTCATATGGTCCACACTTGCACTCAATTCTTTATTTAAAAATAACCTGTATTTGACCCTTCTTTTCTCCTGAAACCATTACCTTACCTCTTCTTTCATTCATTACCGAATTTCTCAAACGGGTGGTCGACGTTCACGTGACCTCCTATTCCCTCAACCCATCGCTCCCTAATTTATTGCTTCCTGGCATCTGTCTCAAGAAATTCGTTCCACATAGAATGAAGTGTGATCGGTGCCACTGTTGACCTGAGTTACGAGCAGAGAGAATTAAGGGAGACGCGTTCTGGAGAGAGAGCCAGGCTCTAGAGATGATGACCCTTTTAGCAGGTTGAAACTCGTTCAGGAATTTGGAGCCTGAGCAGTGATGTGGTGCCGTGTGACTTTCCCAGAGTCTAAAATCACAGCTAACATGGTGAGGGATGAGTCTCCCGGCTCCTGAGGGCAAAATCAGGAAGGGAATAAGTACACAAACATTCATATGTAAGACTCTACCCTACCCTCCTACCATCTGACAGCAATATTTTCTTTCCAAATGGAATGCAGTGTGGATGATGCATTACTTTCTGTTTATACTTTTACACTCTAATCAGATTCTTTCACTGCATTTCATGCTCAGCCCCAGTGAAAACTCATCATATAGCAACCCTTGCCACCAGCCTACACGGTCTGCTGGCCGCTGGCTCGGGAAGGACTTTCAGGTTGTAGGTGGCTCTTATAACTCCTCAGTGCGTTGGGGGCTGGGGTGGAGGAAGAGATGTCCCCAAAGGCAAGAGGTGGGACCCCACGGAAATTTTTTTAAAAACATAGGACTCCTGGGGCACCTGGGTGGCTCAGTTGGTTAAGCGTCTAACTCTTGGTTTTGGCTCAGGTCATAATCTCCAGGTTTTGTGAGGTCAAGCCCCACATCAGGCTCTGTGCTGACAAAAAAAAAAAAAAAGATAAAAGATAAAAGAAGAAGAAAAAAGAAAAAAAAAACCACATAGGACTTCTGCCACTATTATTTAATCACAACTGGTACTTGAAATAAATCTATTAGCAACTATTGCAAAAGGCGATGGGAAACCATCAAATGTTTTCACACATAACGATTGGCATCTATCGAACTGTTATTTGTGCTTAACACTGTGACTGGTGCTTTCATGCCTTTCTGTGAGAAAAACGTGTGAGGTCAGTATTACAATCTAGATTTTAAGGATAAGGAAATTGGGGCTAAGAGAAATGAAGTAACTTGGTAAAATTCAAGTTTGGAGCCCAGATTGGTCAGGTTCACGGATTATGCTGAATTATGACTATGCCACTCTACTACTTGATGTCCTTATCACTATGTTTGTTTGAGTTTTTCAAGTTGGTTGGTTAACACACAGTGTAATGTTAGTTTTGGGTGTACAGTTTAGTGATTCAGCACTTACACATAACTATGTTTTATATCCGTGTTTTTGGCCAAAGGTTTCATGAGAGGGGTTTCCAATGGAAAGGTGTATGCTGATACATGGGGTGGAAAAGAATGCCACAGGACCGGTGATGGAAGCCATACTTCACATCTGCTTGACCCAGACTACAGGACTGCTTCTGTTTGGAGAATTCCCAGATAAGTGCCTCGTGGAAGTGTTCACTATGGCATTTACGATGCCAGGGCATCGAGAGAAATTCAAGCTAATGATGACGTTGGCATCTATCAATCTCTTCTTCCATATTTAAAAAAAGGTTTTATGCTTGCATACACCAGGAAAGAGAAAACTTTTTCTGTGAAGGGCTATAAAGTACAAAAAAAATATTAGGTTTTGCTGATCATACAGTTTCTGTGGTAGTTGCTCAGCTCTGCAGGTGTGGGACAAAAGCCACCATGAGCAACATGCGAACAGATGGGCGTGGCTTTGTTCCAATAAAACTTTATTTCCAACAACAGGTAGGTAGCAGCTGGATTTAGCCAGTGGGCCATGGCTTGTGGACCCCTGGCATGCGTTTGGGAGACAATGAGGGTGTGGGCAGCCTCTCAGAAGGCCCCTAATCCTCCCTACCTTCTAGAATTCATGCTCTTGTGTCATCCTTTCCCTTTCCTTGTGGGTTGTCCTTGTTGACTCATTTCTAACACACAGAATGAGGCAGTAGTGATGGATGCCACTTCTGGGATCAGGTTATAAAAAGACTGTGGATTGAACTTGGGGTGCCCTCTTCTGACTTTGAGGGAAGCCAGGTGCCATATTTACAGCTGCCGTACAGAGAGGCCCTTTTGGCAAGAAACTGAGGGAAACTTTTGGCCAACCCAGTGAGGAGCTCAAGAGACCCTCAATCTCACAGCTTTCAAGGAATCTACTTCTGCCAACAGCCACGTGAGTGAGCCTGAAGAAGGGGATCCTTCTCTGATGAGCTTTCAGATGAACTCACAGCTTGACCCCAACTTCCGGAGTGTCCTGATCCAGAAGCACCCGGCCACACTGTGCACAGTTCCCACAACCCACTGAAACCCACAGATACTCGGCATGTGCTGTTGTGCAATGGATAACTACCACCGTGCGGTACGGTATAAACAATACAAGACTTTGGAGACCTGTGCTCTGGTGCCAGGCTTTGTGCAAATTTAGGTTAGTTGTTCACCCATCTGGACCCTCCACTTCCTCTCTGCCTGCCAAGGGCATGGGAATCATGAATTTCTGAGGTTATTACAAGTCTAAATCTTCATAGCTCATTGAACTGAGTCACAGTGATATCTGCATCGAATGAATTGGAAACCCATGGGGGAAATATAGTCTCCCAACTTATTCTGACGATTAATTGTCAACATCTAAAGGAGTAAAGATTCTGTATAAAAATCCATATCCCTGACTTCCCCAGAGAAATTCGATGATGTAACCACTAGGGCCCACAAGGCTACATGGGAACATCAAGGTGTATCCAAAGATCTCTTGCCCCTTTACGCAGAATACAAGCCCCCTAAGTCAGAACCTGCATTCATTATCATTCACTGGCCTGTCTCACCTCTTCAAAATGCCTGGCTTGGATGGGCTTTAAGGAGTCACTTAAGTTATGTCTGAGCTTGCCTTGAGATGTTTCCTATAACAGAGCAAAGGTCTTCTTTTACCTTCGGTTATGTTTTGAGTCAAGGACACTGGCCCTTTTTTGGCTCCCTGTGCCCTTTGTGAAATGCTGTGTCATAGTCTGTACCCACAAGTTCTGCTGTATGGACCTCGCGAAAGCCCCAGCTTAGAGCCTGGACAGGCGGTACCAGTGCTTTGCAATAAAGCCTGGGTTCTTCCCTCTCTCTGCCACACATCTGGAAGACCTCACCTCCCTCCCGCAACCTTTACAGAAAAACATACTTTGCATGCTCCCATGCACACTCGTGTGCACGCACACACATACGCACACACGCACAGAATTCTCTCTAGCTCAGATAGAAGCTACACTTGTCTTACATTTCCTCAGTTCCATATACATAACGGCTGGAAAAGTGTTCCCTTTTTCTACTGCGTGCAGGGCCTCACTACCCCCTCTTACCTGGTGGAACTCATCTCTGACCCAATCTCTGTGACCCCTTGATTCTCGTTCCTTTTCTCCATCCGCCTCCTCCCTCTCCACCCTCTCACGGTTGTTGTACCCATGGTTTCTGTTTTTCTATATTGCCTGCATTTGGATTCTCATTCTTTCGAGTGCAAGGCATTACCAGCTCAGGAAAAACAGTCTAAGACATGGATGTATGTGCCCTCTGATTTGAACTACCATGACTCAAAACTTATCTTGTGTTGAGGGCATATTTGTGTTTTGTTTTAAGCATTTCACAAGATATATGCTTTAAGAAATACTCTGGCCTGGGGCCAGCTCTTGGCTTTAGCACGCTACTTATGCACACATAGGCATAGCTCACGACACCTGCTCAGACCTGCACACCCAGCTACGGAACTTGTCCACCCAACAACAAACTATAAAAACGGTGGGGAGAGGGGGAGGGGAATTAACAAAAATATCTAGATGGTTTCACACACAGTATGTATTTTAGAAAAGTAACTTTGATGATGGCCTGGATTTTAATTCTCCCGGAGACTGATATTTGGGGACCACCTGCCCATTGTGTTCATAATGAACAGGAGAGGCCCCTGGGGCGGGGGGGGGGGGGCAGGAAGGCGTGCACTACTTTCCGAAGGGGCGACATTTGCTTCTGTCCAGTTGGTTCTGTAGCCTCTTTGGAACTAGATTTTCTTCAAGAGAATTGGTGCTCAGTGTCACAGGCTGCCTTGTTTGGTTGCCTGAAGTTTCTATTAAAAGTGTCACTTTACTGACTGTTAATATTGGCCTCTTCCCAGGGAGATGTGGACGCTCCAAGTATCAGCCTGCAGACCCACTGCAAAGCCAACCGTTTTCTCAACCAGCAAAAATGATTACGTGTACCCTGATAATATCCTTCATTTCAGCCTAACTGGAATTGTCTGTGTTTTCCTAATACCGTCCCCTAACACCTATATCTTTTCCTCATCTCTTTTCCCTGTTTCTGAGGATTGAGTTCAGTCCTCTGCTTTGCTCTCACTTTCTCTCTGCCTCTTTTTATCTCTGTCTCTGAGTTCTTGTGTCTGCCATTATCTGTGTCTTACTGTGTTCTCAGTTTTTATCACTGTGTGTCTGTGTCCTGCCTGGTGGTTTCTCTACCTCTGCTTTTGAGGGCAATGCAGTGGTCTTGTGTCTCAGGGTCTCTCCATATCAGAGGTCTCTTCCTGGCAGGCTGTGGTGTTTCTAACTCTTAGGACCACCCCCTATAGCCAGCTAGGGGGATTTTCTGGCAGGAAACCCTTCCTCTTTGGCCATCAGGTGCCTCCAAGGTTATCGTGGGACAGTATGACCAGAACACCCAGCCCTGCTTCTGTCAAAAAACCTGGCCACATAGCTCTCTAGTGATACATCCATGGAAGATTCATGAAGAATAATGTAACAGAGATATGAATCAACCTTCTCTTTTTTATCCCTCCGGCTCTATCCATCTGCCACACAAGTATGAGCTCACAGATGGTTATTGGCATTTCTTCATCCTTTGGAAACAGTCTCTTTCAAAGAGAAAATCTCTTTCTCTAGTGTGAGAAACCTATTTCTATTTTTATTTCCACATGGGCAAGTAAACTGGACGGCTGACCATTTTCCTATCCCCTACTTTATTTGCTGTTCTTGAAGTTCCCAACTTCTCCGGCCCACTGTCCTCACCTGCTCCAGGAAGACATGACCATTTGATTGGATCTTCACTGGAAGAATCTAGCTTTACCTCCTGGGACACAAAGGGAGTGGCAGTGCTCCTTCAGGATCCCAGCAAGCCTCAGGACAGAAACCAAATGCTCCTTTGTTGAACAACGAGTTCCTGACTCTTCTGGAAATGAGAAACATCTTAGCAATTAGGGAACTATTTCCTCCTTCCTCACTCTGAGTGAAGGCCGCACTGTTGTCAAAACCTCACATCTGTCCTGGGGACCTGCACAGATATTCTATCTAACTGGTTCAGGATCCCAGGAGATAGCTTGTGAGCTCTCACCCTGCAGGTGCATACGAAGCAAGCCTGAGGTGTGGGACCACCCACACCATCCCTGGAAATCCCAGCCCCTCCCAGCTTCCCAGACACTCCTGGTTGTCATCCGGCTGCCCGGGGTGGGGGCTGGGGCGTGGCTCCAGCGTGTTCAGTGAATGGAAGGAGGTGGTGGGTGGAGAGCAGGTAGGCTTGTAGGCGAGCATGAGGATGGGCTGAAGGAGGACATCCTGGGTGCAGGAGACTGAGGCTGGAAAGGGAAGAACACACTGGGGAAGGACCAGCTCTTTAAAGGATCTAAGCAGAGGGACTTTCCTTCTAGAATCTGGGGATAACATTCATTTGCCAGACTTTAATTTTTTGCCCTTCGCTGGTAAGATTTCCAGAAACATCAGTAAAAAATCCTGTGCGAGAGTGTTAGGGAGTTTGCAGGACCGTCAGTGAAGGGGAGGGTCCTTGGGTCCACGACCACCCCTCTCTGTGTGCCTGTAGAGAGGGGACATCACCTACTGCGTGCAGGTGACAGCAGCAGGGGCCACGTGCCACAGAAGAGCTGTGTGCTGGGAGGGCTCGGCCGTGACCCTCGTGCTTGAGGCCGCGGTGGTCCCGGCTCTGAATGCACAATGGTTTCACTCAGTCCCTTCACAGAAACAGCCAGGGATCCAGTCAGCTCCCGGGGGCGCCCGGGGCACAGTGAGTAAGTCTGAAAAGCTGCCGACACAGCGCTGGGAAACACAGCTCTAGAGCAAGATGATCTCTTGCGGGTGCGGACACCCACCTGCCTTAGGGAGAGACCTCGCCTGGTGACTGCTGGCCATCTGCACAGCCCTCCCTGGGGCAAGACAGTGACAAGAATCAAGTGAAATGTGCGGCTTTTCCAGCTCCTTCAGTCAAGCTCACCTGTGACAGGCCCCACGCCCAGCATGAAGCATCACCCGGAACACCTGGGTGCGTGAGTCACCGTGACTCTGCCCCCGATGGGTCAGGCGCGTGGGAATTCCCGGAGCTCTGGGCGGGCACCAGCCTCCCCGCCTCCCCGCGTGGCCCCGCCTGCTGGGAAAGGGCTTGGCCTCTGCTCCCGGGCACCGTGTGAATTCGCATCCCTGGTGCCTCGGTTACCCTGCCGCCACTCCTCCCGGTCCTGCTGGCACCTGCGGGCTTGGCTCACCTGCAGGGGATGGTGGAGAGGGGCAGCTGCTCATTAGAGCAAGAAGGACGGGGAAGCACAGCCATGAGGGAAAGTCTTCCAGGACTTCGTCAGCTCCAGCAATCCGCCTGCCTTCAGGGGGCCACCCTGTGGGAGCCTGAGGGTCCTGGGTAGCCGGTGGCCCACCTGTGCTGCAGGGAAGGAGCCGGCTGGATGCGGGAATGGGGACAGCGCCCCTGAGCCCGCCCCACCTTCCAGTACGGGCTGGTCCAGTCCGCCTTCCAGAGGCCACGAGGTGGGTCCATCCTCAGTTTCCTTCCTCCCCGTGCGCCGGACACCTTCTCTCATTCAATTCCTGTCATTTCCTGTCACTGCCTTCCCTCTGCTTCCGGAGCTGTGGGAGGCCCCATCCCCCTGCTCACCTGGCTGGCCCCTCCCACCCGCCAGGTGGCGCCCTAGAGCTGCAGCCCTGCCTGGGCTGCCCGGGCGGGTGGTCCTTGTGATCAGCCCCACCCTCCCCCTGCACTGCTCCAGCCGCAGAGCGGACACCCACACCCATGGGGTCCTAAGGTAAGAGAAGGCCTCCGACGGCCTCTGCTGCCGGCTCGAGCCACAGTCTCCGCGTCTCTAGCGCCGTACAGGGCTCCAAGCGGAGCGCCACGAACACCGGATGCGAACCTCCCCCGGGCTCGGGTGGAAGGGTGAGGGCCCTCCTGCTACCACGGGACAGGGAGCGGGAGGCGGTTCAGGGTCAAGCCCAGGACTCACTTCCTCCTCTACCCGCGTCTAGAGATACGGGAGCCCGGGCAGAGCCCCGGACTCCTTCCTCACAGTCACCCCAAGGGCAGGAGACAAGGCAGGGGCTGCCGTCCCTTCCCGCCCCGTCGCTAGCTGTGTGGTCTTGGGCTCTTGTCTTCACTCAGGCGAGTTTCTGTTTCTTCCTCTCTAAAACCCGGGTAATCTCGAGGGTCGACTCTAAAAGGCCCTTGGTAACGCGTGGTCTTCTGTTTTCACTGCTACGGCCACCCTGATCCTCACATCACTATTTATTAAGTTAGGGAGCCCTAGAAGGACACTGTGTGTGGACGCTGCTTCCTCTATATTTTATAGGATATCCTTTCCTCCGTCCTATAAAATGGGCGGGGAAAGGGTCACCGTCAACCCATCATCAACTTGCTACATGACCTCAGGCAAGCCTCTGAGACCTTCAAGTGGGGTGCATTTACCTCCTCCTGCTGCCTCCCGGGCAGATCTGAGCAGAATCTCCTCCCTTAGAGCTGTGTGGCTCTGGGTGAGTAGCTTCACACCTCTGAGCTGTAAGCGTCTCATCTGTTTGATGAACACACTGACGCCTGCTGGTAGATGAACAGAGATAGAGCATGTGAAGCACTTAGCACATGAGCTGGAGCCCGGGGAGCACCCAGCACCAAGTGCTGCCAGGCCGACCTTGAGAACAAACCTGGCTTCCTTGGCATTTAGCACTAGAATTCTGGACCTGGATCCCAGGCAGACCTAGCCCGAGTCGTGCATGCCCCGGGCCCCAAGCTGATGCTCTATGTACCCACCCAGAGGCCTCGTCTGGGTGACCGTGGTGAGTGATCTCCATCTCCCAGACGGGCCCCTCCCCTGCGTGAATTCTCAGACTTAGCTGGGGCGGGCACGTGTTTCCTGTAGGTGAGACACGTGATGGTCTCCTGTGTCGTCATCTAGGGAATAACCCGCACGTGCTGCGTACCAGGTGTCCCGCGAGGAGGAAGCCTGGAAAGCACAGGTTCACCTGGTGTCCGGCCGTGTTGAGCACCGGTGGCTTTCTAGACGTGCCTGACTTTCAGGGCGTCTGAGTCTGGCGGATGCTTCCTTCTCCGGCAGTGAGGGACGGAGCCCAGGACCACGGGCTGGTTTCTGACACCCCCCAACCCCGGGGTTTGGGTTTCCTTGGCTGCTTCAGTTCATGATTGTGCTGCACTGGATTCTTTCTGAGTTTTTTTTTTTTTTTTTTTGGAGGAGGATTCCGAAGGCAGTCCCCAAAGAGGAATGTTAATATGTTGAGCTATTGCAACACTATTGTTTAACTGTATGGCCTGTGGCTTTCCAAAAGGGCTATTTTAAAGGATGTTCTTGTTTGTTCCGGAAAAACCCGTTCCATCCTTTATGTTGCAGTGCCTCCCCTGGAGGTGATATTTGGATGGTAGATAATCACTCCGTAGGAGCTGTGCTGCCTGACTCTGCCCAGGGGGAGGGTGGGGGGTTTGGTCTGAGAAACTTTTAATGACATTTGCATGCTCATCCCCCCCTGCTTGGTAATGTCACAGCACAGGACCTGGTGGCAGTCTCTCACCTCCAGAGGCAGTGATAAGACAATCTTCTCACCTTTCTCTGCAGCTTATCTGCACTGCTTGGCAGAGTTCTAGTGCTTTTCTATGCTAGTGGCTCTTTTTTTTTTTTTTTTTTAATGTTTATTTATTTATTTTGAGAGAGAGAGAGAGAGTGAGCTGGGGAGGGGTAGAGAGATGAGGAGACAGAATTCCAAGCAGGCTCCACGCTGTCAGCACAGAGCCCCACATGGGGCTCGAACTCACAAACTGTGAGGTCATAATGTGAGCCGAAATCAAGAATGGGTGGCTTAACTGACTGAGCCACCCAGGGGCCCTGCTAGTTGCTCTTTTAAACCATGGCTGCTGCTGCTGCTGCTGCTGCTGTTCCTCCTCCTCCTCCTCCTCCTCCTCCTCCTCCTCCTCCTCCTCCTCCTCCTTCTTCTTCTTCTTCCTCTTCCTCTCCTTCTCCTTCTTCTCCTCCTTCTTCTTCTCCTTCTTCTTTTTTATTTTTTTTTCTGTGCCCAAGGCAGAAGGATCTGTTCCAGGTCCCAACATTAATTTGGTGTGTTCCATGGAGGAGGTGAGCTCAGAGCCTGCCTATATCTTGAACGAAACCAAGCTCGGCTGTCTTGATTCTTCCTTCCGGAGTCTTTCCATGCCAGCATGCTGCCTTTCAGAGGACGTGGTTTTTGTTAAACGATCTCTTGGGCACCATCTCTTGTCTAAGATTCTATGACCGAGGGACAGGGGACAGTAGGCTAATGCTCCTTGTGGAGACTCAGGATCCAGGAGGACTCTGCCCCTCCAACCCCTGCTGCTTTACTCCTGCTGCCCCCCAGGGGGACATGTGTGATGTAGCGTGCTCCAGGGCCAGTGAGGGCTTTGCCACTCCCCAGCGGGGGGGGGGGGGCGGTGATAAAAGGCAAGGATGCAGACTTCAGGCTCTGAAGAGGGTGTGGTAACACAGTGGGTGTCCAGGTCCCCTGGTGGCCCCACGTTCAGCCCATGGATCAGAAAGGATGGTGGCAGTGGACGGAAGATGACCTGTGTTGGAGACGTGGATTCATTTATCCAGGCTCTGTGCCGGGTGTGGAGCCTGCTTAATATTCTTTCTCTCTCCCTCTCTCCCTCTCTCCCTCTCTCCCTCTCTCCCTGTCCCTCCCTCTCCCTCTCCCTCTCCCTCTCCCTCTCCCTCTCCCTCTCCCTCTCCCTCTCCCTCTTCCTCTCCCTCTCCCTCTCCCTTTCCCTCTCTCTCCCACCCCCTCCCTCCCCCTACCCTGCTCACACTCTCTCTCTCCCCTCTCAAAAAACAAACAAACAAAAAAACCTGCCAAGTATAAAACACTGGACCCTGTTCAACACAGGCTGGTCCCTCTGCCTTCCGCTGGCTCCCTGGGGCCCCCAACCACCAGGAAACTCAGTTCCCCCTTGTGTGGGTAGAGGGTTCATGCTTCCAACACCAGTTTCACCAAGAGAAAAGGCATGCCAACGTCTTGGGTCTGCCCACGCCTCCTCCAGGCTGCCCCTGGCTGTGTGATGCAGGTGCCTCAGAGCAAGGCCGGGGCAGGTGAATCCCCAGGTTGCAATAGATCTGGGACCCAGAGGCAGGATGCAGTGAAGTCCAGCACCCCTTTCTATTTGTATGTGCACTTACAATCCTACCCGAGTGGCTCCTATAAACCCTGGGGGAGGCAGTCTCGGAGCAGGCCTCCCACAGACCTGCAGTGGCACTCTAGGGCAGAAATGCATGAGGCACTATAATTACTTAATGCCAAGAAATGCAGGCTAGAAGCGTTGGTAATCCAGGTTCCCTTTGTTCTCAGCCGGGGTTGGATTCCCACCTGCTGCTTTGTTGGAGCAGCTCAGACCCCTGATCAAAACCGGGTTTGCTCTCGCCTTGAGGGCGGCGGCGCGCCCTCTAGCGGTCAGTCCTGGTATCGACAGGCTGCCCGCCTTGCCAAGGCCGGTTCTGGCTTTGTGAAATAGCGTTTGGTGGGGGTTCACATCATCTTAGAACGATTCCAGGGCTCTTTAGGAGCGTGTACAACTGGACAATTTCAAAAAGTACCGCGGAGATGAGGCAGTTTGTTCAACATTTCAGAGGCCCGCCTGGGGCTCCACGCTGAGGATGCAGAACCTGCTTGGGATTCTCTCTCCCCTCTCTGTGCTCCTCCCCTTCTGGGGCTTTCTCTCTCTCTCTCTCTCTCTCTCTCTCTCTCTCTCTCTCTCTCTCTCTCAAAATAAATAAATTAAAAAAAAAAAACAAAGATAACATTTTTCACACCGAAGGCCAGACCAGGCCCAATGTCCACTAGAAAATGTTTCCATTAGGAAAATGTTAACAGCCCGGTTTAGGGCTTTGGGCAATCCCCCTGCTGGCCAGTCCTGGACTCGTCTGTGGGTTCCCATCAGGCTCTGCGGTGACAGTACTGCAGAGGAAGTTAGGGGAGGTGGGTCCTCTGTCCTTTGCTTCACTTGATGGAGACCCCGCACCCCAGGATCATGGGTGAAGTAACAATTCTACCCTCAGACACGGGTGAGATGTGATGGGGTCTCAGAGGTCTATGGCAGCTCCCTTATTTTATTTTTGAGGGAAAGGAGACCAAGAAAAGAAACTAGCTGGCTAATGGTACTTGCTCAGTGCGTGTGGTGGAACCAGACCCCAGTTCCCCAAGCGTTCTGGGCACTGGCCTGTTCTTTCATTTTTGTATTTATTATTTGGGTGCTCTCTGGTGGCCAAGTTTTGGGCACAGAGTGATGGTGCTCTTGGCAGAGTGCGTCTTCTGAAGCATGAGGCTTTGCTGTGTTTCACGGGAGCAAAATCTAACTGTGGAGTCCACATCCTTCCTAGGAAGGCATTGACACCAGGCCTGGAAAAGGTCCTCAGCCCCCTGGGGAGAAAGGGGGCTGCAGTCCCCCCTGAGTCAAGAGATGCCTGTAGTCAAGAGAGGTTCCTACAAGTCTGTCTGGTGAGTTTAGAAGAGCCTGGGGAGAGGCCCGAGGCATTACATGAAATGTTCATGGGAACTTGACTGGGGAATCAAGACAGGAACCCCTAAGTTTATTTTCCAGGCGACTCTTCAAGTTCTTTGTATTCATGAGCAGACTGGATTCAGGCTGTGAGCAGGAAATCCCAAACAAGGGAACTTGTTAAGCTATTAGTCTGGAAAAGCTTGGCACAGGGTCTCCTACACCAGCACATTTGTCTTTATTATCTTCTGACATTTCCTGCCTGTAATTAATAGTCATTACTCTCGGGATGGCTGCTCAGAGATGTGGTATAGACAACGCGTGTGAGCAGGACCCAGAGAAGAGCGAAGGGCCGTGAGTTGTAGAAATCTTCGCGGACAGAAGCGCTACCTTGCCGCAGGTGCTCAGAAATAGGTTCTTTAGAAGTAACACGGCGCAGTGAGCCTTTGCTGGGCTGGGCATGTCAGAATCCCTCTTAGGAAATGCCGACCTGGGCAATCTGCTTAACCTTCTGGCTTTCATTTCCCTTCCATCCCCCAGATGGAGCTGCTCATACATAACTCCGTGAGGTTGTTGGTTAATCAAGTGGGATAACCTAAGGGTAAGTGTTGAGTTTAGTTCTTGCAAACTAAACTCCTATATACATATCACCTGTTGTGATTATTACTTGAGATTAGGAGAAGGGGATGAGGCTTGTCAGGGCCTGGGAATGTGTAAGTTGAGGCAGGTGCTGGGTTTGATGAGAAGGCACATGGCCTTTGGTGGGAAAGAGGCCAGTAGGTTGACTGCATTCCTGTCCCTCTGAGGATGAGATCAGTTTGGAGCATGGTTTCTGGTTCACCCTGGTCTGTGGGTCAGTGAGAGACACTTCCGGGAAGAGAAGCAGGAGGTATGCTAGGACAAATTTCTGAGACTCTTTAAGAAAAAAACAAGAGAAGGTAAAGTACACAAGATTTTAGGAAAGTTCTTTTATCAGACCTTCACCCTTGCTGCTGGATTCATTCAACAAACTTTTATTGAGCACCTTCGATAAGCCACATGTTCTTCTGAGCCCTTGAGATACTTCAAGAGCCCTCCTGCCTTCCAGAAGCCGACACATGAGGTCTCAGGGCTCTCTTTTTTTGCCAACCATCTCCGGTTTATTACTTATTTCTGCCTCTGTACTTGGTACACAGCACCTGTTCCAGGGATTGGAGCAGATCTCGGCCTTTTTCTCACCAAAATGGCAGAAAAAAAGCCTGCAGGTTCCGTGTTGTGTAAGGCAGATAACATCTCTAATTCCAGGTGGAATATCCCCTAGTGATAAATAGAATAGACATGGGATTCATATAAGCCAGAGGATAAAAGAATACCCCAGCCCACAGCCCAACCCTGAATATTTAGTGTATTTTTCCAAAGCGAAGTGTCTTTGGACAAATGGCAGTTTAATGGAGTTTTGGTTTCTTAGCTTTAAAACAGCAACAGTCTACCTACACCTCGGAATGTTTCCAGGAGGGTGTGTGTTTTATCCTCTATTCTTATAAAAGAGCTCTCAAACTTCCTGGTGACAGATAGGAGTTAGCACATTTGGAGAAAGGAAAGGAAGCTTCAGAAAACAGAGTGGAATAATGGAGGCATGGGTCTCGGCCTCTCGGAAGAGCAGAAAAGTTCTGATGCTCAGCTTGTGGCCCCGTTTTTAGTTTCGTATTTTCCAATGAAAAAAAGGAAAAAAAGCCCTTTTCTTCACCACGACTTGTGAACTTGTACATCCAGCACCACCACCCTGTATGGAAAGTTTTTTCTCTTTTTCACAAGAAAAACAGATTGTAAGTGTGTGCGGTGAGGGATGTTAACTAGGCTTCTGGCGGTGGTCATTTCACAACATATATAAACAAGGACTCATTGTACTGTACACCCGAAACTCGTATCTCATCACATATCAATTGTATCTCAATAAAAAAAAAAGGAAGCACTTCTTATTTGGGAACGAGTGGTTGAAGGAAAGTTCTTATTAGATACTACTTGTCATGACTAAAAAAAACAAACAAAACCCACAACATGCCCACAGTGTTGCACGATTTACAAATCAGCCTGGTGCAATATCTCAGCAACAATGGGGGCCCACCCCACGACCCTGTGTCGCCTCAGCTCTGTCGTGGCGAAGAGAGGGGCCCCACATCAGTGAAGGTTAGAAGAACCATGAGCCTAGGGAGCTGGAGAGGTGCATTCTAGTCTCACTTGCTCCAGTAACTGATTATTTCTCCCAGGAGGGTGTGCTTGACCAGCTCTGTGTCAGTGTCGTCATGGAGAACAGGCCCCCGGGGAAGCAGGAGGGACACTGACATGGGTAGGAGTGACGGCCCAGACCGTAGCTGGTGAGGGCACAGCCACACACTGTGGCTCTCCTGGGTGCTCGCTTTCCCCTCCCTGTGGAGTGCAGTCCTGCCACGGAAGATCCACAGTCCCTTCCAGCTGTGAATTCATGTGGCTGTCATTTCCTTCTGGAAACCTTCCCCAGACTGCAGTGAATTCTTCCAGTTCGTATCAGAGCAAAGGTGCCCCTTTGTCTTGTGTGATAGGACCCGTATTGTGCAGGGAGGATCCAAACATCCAGAGCTGAGCCCCAGGGGGCGCACCTGCACCCATTAACAACCCACCGACACACCAGCCCTCCACACGGACACTCATCCATGGGATTCCTGCCCTACCTTCCCTGGTCCCCTCTACTAGCCTGGAGCAGCCTTCTGCACTGGCCAGGAGACATTTACCTGAGTTAACTTGGACCAGATAGAAGAGAACAGCAAAAAGAAAGAGGACCTTCATGTTCTGAGGTTCCCTCGGCTCTCCCACCTCTCCTGTGAAGGAAAGCAAAGCCGATGAAACAGCGGAGTGGAGGGGAGAGGACACAAAAATAGGACATTTATAGGTCTGGGGGAACAATGCTTATCAGGAATGAGCACATTTATCTGGTCTACTGAGTAAAGCTGTGGGCAGAGGGTACTGGATACTCTTCCTTTCTGCCTAAAAATAGGCTTCTTGGTATTGGGAGAAGCGGGGCTTGACCAATGACCTGGTACACCGAGGGTGCCCGGAAAGAGAATCACGAGTGGCGAGCGGTTACTAGGCAGCAGGTCCTGCGACGGGTGACAGAGGTGGGCATGTGCGAACACGTTTCCTGCCTTTGAGAAGCTTTTGTCTGGGCGGTATGGACGCGTGAGTTGGACACACGAATGCACTCCCAGGCGTATCCCCAACAGACGCAGCCCCGTGTGCACCGAGAGACAGGTACGAGAGCGTTCAGTGTAGCCTCGTCATTGCAACTGTCGACAGAAGACAACCCAAATAATGTATTGCAGCGCAGGAATAAAGCGAATACTGCATTCCCCCACAGCGACGAGCATACAACAGCCACAGATGATTACAACATGGATGTGCCTCACAAACGTGCTGAATGAAAAAAATTAAGCCAGATACCACGTACGGTATTGTTGTTTTAAATGGGGCAAGTCTAACTGATGTATTAAAAGTCGGGAAGTTGTCTACCCTGGGTAAAGAGGGTAGACTCTTTTCTCATTCCGTGAAGCTGTCTTGACTTGAAGAGCAAGCAGCCTAGGGGCACCCGGGTGGCTCAGTCGGTTAAGCATCCGACTCTTGATACAGGCTCGGGTCATGATCTCAAGGTTTGTGAGTTTCAGCTGTGGCTGTGCACCAACAGCACGGGGCCTGCCTGGGATTCTCTCTCTCCGTCTCTCTCTCTCTGCCCCTCCCTCCTCCCCTTTCTCTCTCTCTCTCTCTCTCTCTCTCTCTCTCTCAAACTTTAAAAAAAGAGGGGGCAGCCTAGCAGGAGACACAGGGACTCCCCCCTGCTGCAGATGGCTGTACTGGCCTGTGCGGGGAGGCTGTGCCTCACCTGAGGGGAGTCTTTATAAGGAGGATGGCATTAGAGGCGGCCCTGAAGGACAGCTCTCCACACAGCTTTTTGTAACTGATGATGCTAAAATGTCGTTACCGCAGCTACTAATTCTTTTTTTCTTTTTAATGCTTTTTGGAATCCTCAACATTAAAAAAAAAACCTTTTTTTTAATGTTTATTGATTTTTGAAAGAGAGAGAGAAAGATAGAGTGTGAATGGGGGAGGGGCAGAGAGAGAGGTAGACACAGAATCCGAAGCAGGCTCCAGGCTCTGAGCTGTCGGCACAGAACCTGACGCGGGGCTTGAACTCACCAACCACAAGACCATGACCTGAACTGAAGTCGGACGCTTAACTGACTGTGCCCCGCGCCGACCCCCCCCCCCCCAGGCATCCCTGCAACCACTCATTCTGAACCTACTTTACTTAGGTCCCAGTATCACTTGGGTTTATTTCCCTTAAAATTCACTTACCAAGAAATGAAAAGGAAGTCTTCCCATCTTCTCCCCCCTCCCAGGCTTTCATGACAGCCGTTACCAGTTTCTTCTCCACCCTTCCAGAGATGTTGCATGTATGCATAAACAGAGATGCGTCTATATGCCCCTTCTTGGATAAACATCGTGACAGACTATACTTTTTACTCTGCACTTGCCTTTTCTATATGATGTACCTTGGAGATTTTTTTTAACTAGGTGTGTGGGGAGTTTCCTGATTTTTTTAAATAACAGCTGCATGTATGATTTCTTTTAGGTGGGCTCCCACCTGACTTCAGCCATTCACCACAATATCTGAACACGCATCTTACTCAGAAAATGGATTTTGATGAGAAGTTAGGTGGTGGCCTGGGACTTCCGGACATGAGCAAGGGTACCAGTGAGCCATGAAGGTGCACAGAAGAGGTGAGAACCCGGAGGTCACTTTGGACATTCCACAACTAGAAAGATTAAGCAAAGACAGTACAGTGGGTCCTGACAAAGGATACCCTGATTCACTGGGCTTTCTGTACCTTGTAAAAACACCTATGAAAATAGGAGTTAAGGAGGAATTATTTGGGAACTAAAATATCCTTTTCTGTCTTTGTCAACAAAAGGGTCACCCTATAGCTGACTGAATGAAGCAATCATGAAAGAGATACCAAGATGGGTATGTGTGAGGGTCAAACATAAATAAGAAATCTGTCAAAATCTGTAATACTTTTTCTCTGGAGCATTTGTTCTGAACACATCTCTGGATTTTCCCACTGTAAAAAAAGCAAAAGCATCTCAATTTGATCCTTGAGAAGACTGGCTTCCACACCAAGAACACAGGCTAAGTTGAAGACTTTCAATGAATGATTGTAATTCTGAATCCACCTCTGTGGATGGACAAAGTGTAGCTACAAGATACAAGAATTACTGTTTAATACAGATTCTATCATGTATATATCCAAATGTATGGGTCATTTTTTAAAAGTCACCTTGGTAGGTGAAACCATGAAAAGTATGTTTTCTTTTTGCTGTTGAGGTTTACCTGATTTAGAAAAGATTTAAGGTACGTGGATGGTATATTTTTTCTAGCAGCCCGGCCAGCTTTCAAATTGCCGTGAAATTATAGTTTGGAAATTGTTTTCTGCATAGTTCGGAACTTTTATGAGCTATGTTGGAAAGTTAGCTCATTTTGGAGAGAAATAAAGGAATGGTATCAGAGTTTATTACCCACCTTTTCCTTTATATGTAGATCTGTTTTTTCAAAGTCACAGACTCGGATGCAACCTCTAAGGAAGAATTTCGTGAATAGCGTTGGAGAATCAGGCATGCCATTCCAACAGAAGACCAACTAGAAAATCAAGCTCATTGAACAATCTCATTAATCTGGTCATAGGCTCATTGGTTCTTATAATCACAGGGTTGAAAGGAAGTGAAGGTCAGTTTGTCCCAATACAGAAGATAATTATTCTGGCGTGCATGGTACCCACATAATAGAAGATGGCCTTAAGGACAGATGAAAGTTGCTCATGGGTTTGAAAACATTTGAGAGTGGTAAAACATTTTTATCTATTAAAAAAAAAACCTTGATACAATTGCACAATGATTAGACAAACCGTCAAATATAAAAATGGGCAGAGAACTCGAATAAACATTTCTCCAGAGAGGAAAGTGCGAATGTCCAACAAACACATGGAAAATGCTCACTGTCATTAATCATTAGGAAAACGCAATCCGAACCACAGAGACACCACTTCCCAGGCACTAGGATGGCCACTGAAAATAATAATAATAATAATAACAATAATAATAATAATAATAATAATGATAACCATGGCAAAGTGGTGTTGCTTCCTGACGAGTCGTAGAGTTTGGATTTACCATTTCAGTCTATTTCACGAAACAAAGTACTAGATAGAATTCGGCCAGGAATCCCATCCATCTGCCATCCAGGTGACTTTGAAATAGGGTTCCACTGCTCTCGAATAGTGAGTGACGCTGTTCACTCTTTGCACTGACTTATTTATCCCATGAGAGTGTAAGCTTCATTCAGGCAGGGTTTTGTGCGGTTGGTTCTTTATTTTTAGGACCTAGAACGGTGTTGTCATAAAATAGAAGCACAGTGAATTGCTGTTGAATGAATTCACGTGTTTTCCAGGAGAGAGGTGTAAGAAAAAACACAAAGTGTAAGAAAAAAAAAACTACAAAATAAAGATATGGGAATATTATTGGGAAGACTAAGCAAGACAGCCGTTTCAGGAAAAGATTCACTGCAGGAATCAGATGACATTTCTGTCTCATATATTGAAAAAAAAAAACAACAAAAAGCCTTAGCATCTACTAATTAGAAGCAAGGGTCTCTAGGGACCAAACAAGGTGAAATAGAATGGCAGGCTAAGATGAAAAAAAAAAAAAATGAATTGGAAGAGTAAAGAAAAGTTTATGGTGGCGACGCAAAGTTGATACTTTGGAAGTTGAATTAATGGTGTGAGAGTCAAATGTGACTTGGCATTCCAGGCAGAGGGGGAAAAAAGACACAGGCAGGAAAGCTATCAGAGGAGATGAGGCACCACAGAAAGGCAAATGGGCCGACCTCATGGCTATGTGATCCCTGAAAGGAAAACAAACTTTTCAAAGAAGAAATTATGTGGAATAGTAACTATGGGAGGTTGGAGGGAGGGAGAAATGGGGGGTTAATTAATGATCAATAGGTATGAAGTTTTAGTTAAGCACGATAAATCAACTCTAGAGATCTGCTGTACAACGTTATACCTAGAGTCAACATTAATGTACTCTTAAAATTTGTTGAGAGGCATGTGAAGTGTTCTTATGACAATATAATTAAAAATTTTTTTAACTTATGTTTTTAATGTTTATTTTTGCGAGAGACAGAGCACGCAAGCAGGAGAGAGGCAGAGAGAGAGAGAGAGAGAGAGAGAGAGAGAGAGAGAGAGAGAGAGAGAGAAAGAGAGAATCCCAAGCAGGATCTGTTCTGTCAGCATGGAGCCTACATGGGGCTCAAACTCATGAACCATGAGATCATGACCTGAGCCAAAACCAAGAGTCAGACGCCTAACCGGCTGAGCCACAGGCACCCCTGATTAAAAGATTTTTAAAGGCAAATTAATTTTTAGTGAGAAATGTAGGGGGGAAACCAGCAGAATGAAGTGACTCTTACTGAATTATTATTGCATGCTTGCTTAGCCCTGGACTCAATGTTTTATTCCCTAACAATTGTTAGTGTCTCATTGTCAAGTTCTTTCCTGCCTCAGTACATTTACAATTGATTTTGACCATATGGTTCACCACTTTTCATAGCTTTATTTTTAAAATTAAAAAAAAAATTCTTGATATTTTTATTTAAAAATATTTTAATTCCAGTATAGTTAACATATAGTGTTATAATAGTTTCGTGTACAAGTGATTCAGCAATTCCATATGTTCATCGTGATAAGTGAACTCTTAATTCCTTTGCCTATTTGTCCCATCCCCCCACCCACCTTCCCCTTCTTTTAAGAACTAATGTTAAAATACAATTTTAAAATTGTTTATGAATTAGAAAATTATCAGAATAAGCCAGTTAGTAGGGCTTACAAATTTTTCAGATGAAATGAGAGAATTGCAGTATTTAAATAAGATGTTTGAGGAATAAAGGAAAAAAAAAACTACAAAAAAGCAGGCATCCTGCAAAAGAACAAAAACAGACCTGCCTCGTGTATTTTAGTACACACTAGATGTCAGACGGGGAAAGACACCTTTGAGATTTTAAGGGAAAAATTGTGTTGAAAGGATTTGGTTTCATGGCTGATTATCTTGCGTGGGAAAAGGAGAAAATCACCCTGAAATATTCAGGGAGTCAGAAAATATTTCACCCAAATGCTGGTCCTGAAAAGATGATAAAATTTACGTTTGTTTCCTTACTACTTTGCCTTTTTTTTCCCCAAGAAGAACGGCAGATGTCAGTTTCTTCCTTTCAATTTGCTGTGTTCAGACCCACGTTCATATGTCCTGGGGGCCAAAGCATGGCTGTGCCCTTTAAAGGTCAAGACTCTATGTGTTTGCAATTCTGTGGATTCCAGAAGTTCCATCCCCTAGCGAAGAGCAGACAGCAGTTGGCTGATTTCACCTTCCCCTCTCAAAGTTGTACTTATGTTCGTACTTATTGTTTCCTTGGACCAGACAGGTTTCTTACCTTTATAGAAGCATTTCTTCCTCTCCATGTGTCTGTTTAACCATGTACTGTGATTCATGTCCTCCTTTTTATTCCTGGAGATATAAAACAGAATTTTCAGCCTCTACTATCCCAGTGGGATCATCTCATGCTCCCCTAAAAGCAATAGGGGAGTGTCTTGATTGTCCGATTTGGGATCACTGTTCATCAGAGGCCTCACCAAGTGCCTGGTTTCCAACCACTTGAATGTCAACCCAGCCCTTGGGTTTAGACCAAGGGAATAAATAAGTGGGGTCTCCACCACCCAATTTGGGCTGGGGTAATTGTTCTTATTCTTTGGTTAATGATTCTTACCACAGTATCCCCTTGAAGTGATCTTCCCACTGACTTCCTCTTATCCAAGAATCCTCACATGTCTTCCTTTTGTCTTTATTCCTGTAGCTTCAAATAAAGAGAAAAGATGATTGATCAGCATCACCAGCCTCCTTTCCTTCTGGCACTAGCAACTCCTTTGGGGATTTATTTCCATTGTCCTAAATCAATTATTTACTTCCTTCCTATGATCCTCTATATTAGAGCCCTCTGTGCAGCTAACAATCTCAGATCCTTGGCTAAGACAGGGAGAACATTCGTCATTTTCCCAGAGTCCTACACCAAACTCTCATCTTGTTGACTTCATAGGTCTTTTTTTCTTTTCCAGGCTCACCATAAATTCATCACAGGGGAGAGACCAACCTCCTGCGATCACGTCTTTGTCTACTGAGGTACTGTACTTACAGAAATAGCTCTCGGTTTCCCTTCATGTGAACATTCTAATTTTAACTTTTGTTCTTACAAATACAGTTCATTGATTGTCACAAAGAGCGTGGGTTTAGAAGGACACGTTTGCCCCCTGTACTCATCAGGAGTTGCACAAAGCGTCAACACAATTATTGACTAGAGTCGGGACTAGAACCCAAGTATCAGCATTCCTGGTGAGTGTGATTTCCTCTGCTCGCACACCCACGTCTGTTGGCATCTGGGACTCACAGAGTCACATGCCTTTGCAAGGAAAGTGCCTTTCCCCAGAGCTTGAGCCCCTGTCCTGGCCGGTGTCCATCTTTCTGAGGTTGTGGCCAAGAAGACATTCTGAGAAACAAAGGTGTGTTCTCTTAGAAATGTCAGTGTCGTGTAAGACAAAAAAAAGCCCACACTTGGACTTTTCTGGCTTGAAGCGAACTCGGTTAGCAACCTGGATGTGTTGTCTGATCGCCATTTGGGTTGGATCACTTAACTTTCTATGCTTATTTTGTCTTAAATGAAATAGGAATCGTAACGTGCCCGTTACAGGTGCCTTGGATAGATAGGTAGGAGGCAGCAGTGGCTTCTTGAAGAATGTTCTCAGAGCCCCCAGAGAAAAGAAGAGCAGAGTGGAGGCAAATCACAGAGGGGGTCCATAGGAAGCAGACAGAAGGGGCAAAACAGACTGACACTTCCCTGCTCTCCTGAAAGCCTCATGCCTAACTGCAGCGTCCACTGCCTGGCTGGCTCAGTCGGTAGAGCACGAGGGATGCATTTAGACCTAACAGAGACATTTTTTCAGACCCCTCTGCCTCCCACCTGGGCTTGATGTCATTTCCCCACAGCCAGGATACAGCCCTATCCCTGCTGTCCTCATAGGTAATGCTAACGTTAGTCATCTGACCTCCGGGAATTGTTTTGGTCTATCAAGAAAGAGGCAGACACGGTGTTAATGATCTCAGTTTCCCTTCATTTGGACATACTAATTTTAATTTTTGTTTTTACAACAAGGGGACTCCCTGGGTCCAGTAAGGTACTTTCCTGTAACCCAAGAGATAAACTGAGTCAGTCCAAGCCTGCAAGGTGTAGTGACCACCACCCGCATGGACAGGTAGAAAAAACTAGGTGTGGCTGTTATTAAAGTCAAGGAAGCGAAATGGGGATTTGATTGACTGAGCCTGTCCACCTGGCCCCCGCCCCAGCAGACCAGGGGTATGGAGGAGAAAATAGATTCCTCCACGAAGGGTCACCCCGGGGGGATGGATGAGTCACAGGGATCAAAGCTCTTGGAAGGTCCCGAGGTGCAGTGGGAGGCAGGACACTGTGTGTGGAAGGTGGGCATGGAGGGCAGACATGGAGGCAGCCAGGCGTGGTATGACTGGCCCTGTAAGGACCTAAAGCAATTTCTGGCTAATGGGTCTCTTCCCACCAGGGGTACAGCTGGTGTCCATAAAGCCTCCCATCCTCAGGGTCCTGCGTTAAGCAGACTTCTGTGAAAAGAACAAAGCAAGCGTAACTGACAGAGCTGCTGACTGGAACTTGCCTTGAGGGGCCACGGGGCTCATTCCGTTGTCTCCAAGGGGGGGGGCTGTAAAAATTACCGCACTTGGTAGAAAAATATCAGTTGTGACCTTATTCTTCTGAATCCCAAGATCTCTTTGGGTAACATGCTTGAATGTTTTATAGTCTTAATACCCAGAAGTTCTTTCTTATGTTAGATTTAGGACTTTCTTGATGCAACGTCTTTGCCTACAGTCAAAGTATGCCTTTGTTTATATACATACATATTTATCCTTAGGCACATTTATTTGTCTTTTTGAATGCATATTTAAGAGTTATGCAGTAACTTGACGGGGTATTTCATTTTATTTTTTTAATTTTTTTTTATTAAAAAAATTTTTTTTAACGTTTATTTATTTTTGGGACAGAGAGAGACAGAGCATGAACGGGGGAGGGGCAGAGAGAGAGGGAGACACAGAATCAGAAGCAGGCTTCAGGCTCTGAGCCATCAGCCCAGAGCCCGACGCGGGGCTCGAACTCACGGACCGCGAGATCGTGACCTGAGTTGAAGTTGGACGCTTAACCGACTGAGCCACCCAGGCGCCCCTTGACGGGGTATTTTCAAAGATAAAGTAGTTAAAAATCTCCAATAATCTTCACATTGGAACCTAAAATCTTTTTTTTTCTTTCAGACATACTTTGGCTAATTAATTTTACATCAGATATATGAAAATTTGTATCTTGTATTTTCCAAGATAGAAAATTGCCTTGAAATCTTTATCTTATGCATTTTATGTTTTTTATTTGCTTTTATGTTTATTATACCTAAGGGATATATAACATCCCTTAAGTAGATATACCGTAGTTTGATAAGTGCTCTAGTTTGAAATTTAGATTTATTTAAAAAATTTCTCAAAACATTTTTGTTATTTCTTGAGAACAATTACCTTTTCTCAACTGAGATAAGAACACTCACCATGAGACTTACTCCTATTAAGAAATGTTTAAGTGCACAATACAGTATTTTAACCACAGGCACAATGTTGTACAGCAGATCTT
This sequence comes from Felis catus, assembly GCF_018350175.1. Lineage (NCBI taxonomy): Eukaryota > Metazoa > Chordata > Mammalia > Carnivora > Felidae > Felis > Felis catus. The sequence goes on from NC_058371.1 coordinate 6,941,230, forward strand.
TAGGACTTACTCATTTTGCATAACTGTAACTTTGCACCCATTGAAGAGTCAGTTGTTTCTGAGAAGCAGAATAACTGAGTCACTGAGTCAATGGCAATGCTTCCGGGTTGGTATGTAAGTACTAGTTTTCACCATACATGCCCTGTCCCTGAGTATCAGCCTCGTGTGAGTGTGTCTGTGTGTGAATTAAGTATGGAATACATTTATCCAGAAAGAAGTCTGGAAAAGCAGCATTCTGGGAGGAGATCTATGTGCCACTCTATGCACCGCTGGGAATTCGATGGTCTACATGAGCTGTGGAATCTTTATCGTAACCCAGCTGGAACCCAGACACAACAATCTCGCAAAGGATTTTTTAAAAAATTTTTTAATGTTTATTTATTTTTGAAAGAGAGAGACAGAGTGCGAGCAGGGGAGGGGCAGAGACAGAAGGAGACACGGAATCCAAAGCAGGCTCTGGGCTCTGAGCTGTCAGCACAGAGCCCCACGGGGGGCTTGAACTCATGAACCGAGATCATGACCTGAGCTGAAGTTGGACACTCAACTGACTAAGCCTCTCAAGTGCTCCAAAGGATTTTTTTTGAGGACAGAGCATCTCCTTTCTTTGTTTTCTTGTTTTATTGAGATATCATTGACATCAGAAATGATGATCTTTTTTTCTCCCTCTTTCTAGTTTTGAGACATAAGTGATACAGAGCACTGTGTAAATTTAAGGTGTACAGCATAATGATCTGACTTGCATATACCATAAAATAATTACCACAAGTTTAGTTAACATCCATCATCTCATATAGACAACTCCCCCCGCCCACCCAAAAAAAGGAGATAGAAAAGGAATAAAATGGGTTTTTCCTTGTGATGAGCAGAGAGGACTCTTGACTCATAAAAGGTAAAGAAATGTGTAGAAGATGATGGATTCAAAATTTTGTAACATGGGTTATAAACAGTTTACTAATAATCACCTTGAGCCCAAAAATAATCACCACTTAGACATATTTCATGGCAAATTCTGCTATTGCCTCACTATGAATCTAGCGAGTAGAGATTTTTTTTTTTAAGTTCCCATTATTCGGGGAATGATTAGAAGCCCCCGGAGCAGAATCCCAGTGAGGACCAAGGGTAAAGGACCAGGCGTGGAGACTCCTGCCATCCACCAATGCCCACGTGACAAATGAAAGTTTGGAAAGGTCATAACAAATGTACTTCTGAGCCACCAGCAGTGGGCACAGGCAGTAGACTTCCAGGACACAATAGGTCTTCATGCAGGGTGACTTTCACTCAACCGAAGGGGACAGAAAATACTCTTTGCACATTTTCATCTCATGAGATTGAAGAGAGTTGTAAGTTCATTTTCCCAGGAAAGCTCAGTCTGACACTGACCTTTTATTCCCAGTGGTGTTAATAAAATGCTCTTATAAGTACAGAAACACGAAGAAGCAAACTGCAGATGGCCTCCTATCTTCCTCAAAGAGAAAGCCCAAATCTTGCTGGGACCCCTGGGTTCGTTACCTAACGCTGCTACCACTCTGGCCTCACAGATGACTGTAGCTCCCTAGTTCCCTTTGCTGCAGTCACACTGGCCTCGTCCTGCTGCTCCACAAACACATACAGCACCTTGCCTCCCTGGGGCACTGGCACTGTCCTCTCTTCCCCCTGGGATGCCTTCCACCCGCCAAATGCAGAGGGCCTGCCCCCCCACCCCCCGCCACTCTCTGTCTGTACCCAGGGAGGCTCTCCTACCTCCCGCACCCAGCCCCAAGCCCCTGCCTGACAAGGTGTCATCCCTTCCTGTATTTTTCTTATTCCACGTCATTTATCACTTTAATACATCATACATTTTACTCACCTGTCATGCTTATTGTCTGTCCCTCTTGGTAGAGTGTGGGCAGAGATTTTGTTCATCGCTGGACTTCTGGTACCCAAAACAATGCCTGGGCTGCTGTGGATGCTTACTAGATATGTGTTGAATGGACGAGTGAGTGAGTGAGTGAGTGAATGAATTAATGGATGAGTGAACGAATTAATGAATGGATGAGTGAACAAATGGATGAGTGAATGAACTAATGGATGGATGAGTGCATGAATGAGTAAATGAATGGATGGATGGATGGATGAGTGAATGGATAAGTGAATGGTTGAGTGAGTGAATGAGTGAATGGATGAGTGAATGAATGAATGAGTGAATGAGTGAATGGAAACAGCGGCCCCAGCAGAGAGATTTAAGGAGAAAGGTGACACGCTAGACGTGTATTTGCAGGGAGGGCGCCAACGCTTCCTATCTCCCTCTCAGCCACCCCAACATTCTGTTTCCTTTACAAACTCCTCACACATACACCTTCCCCCCTTCTCGATTTCATACTTAGTCACTATTCTGACTCTTACGCCAAAGGCAAAAATGAAAGGCTCCTTGAGTCAATGTTTGCTCTCACTGCTTAGGAGACGCTGGCATTAAATACCCGAGGCTGCGTTCCTAGTGGAGTCCCATCTCCAGCCCCTGTCCCTCAACCGGACGGAATGGAGACAACGTGGAGGCAGAGGCATCCTTGCCTTTGTTCTGGGGTCCCTGCTTGTTGTCCGGGCCCACCTTCCTTTGCAGGATGACCCACCCCCTTTCCTGTGCTCATCTTCTAGACCCATGCTGTCTCACGTCCCCTCCCAGAGCCCCCGCCAAGTGCTGCGGTGGTTCCCCCATTCTGTGCCTCCCTGAACTGTTAGCATCACTCAGCCAGGTCCTTCTGCTGCCCGGAAAGCTGCCCCCTCACGAAGGATTGCAAGCCTTCCACTCGGATTTCTTGTCTCCCTGCCTCTCCCGGAATCTGCATTGGTCCCTTCACGCCCCTGCGGGGTGTCCTGAATGCCTGATCCAGTACAACATGTCCAGAGCCAACCTGGTCCTGTCCATGTCCCTCCTGCTCTCTCTTGTCCTGTGCGAGCTGCCTCAGTTAACCATTCTTTTCTGTCCCATGCCCTTCCTTCTTCTCCGTCACCAAACCTGAGAACCCCACGTCATCGGGGACCCATTTCTTTCCCCTTCCTAGCCATTATCTCCACCTTGGTCACTGAATGGCTGTTCTGGACGTCCACAGTTGCCATCAATCCTTACCTGGTATTCCTGCCTCTGGTCTCATGCATTTCTAATCCACCCCCAAGTCTTTCATTAGAAGGAACATTCTAAAATTGAAACTATGATGGCGTCACTCCTCTGGAGGTACCTGATAACCCCCTCTTGTTTAGCAGCTGAGATCTGGAGCATCATATTTATTTTCTTTGACAACTTCTCACCATTTTCCTGCACGCTCCTCATTTGAGACTTGTAATCAATCCGTCTCTTTCATAGTGATGCTGAACTTCTCACCATTTGCTTAGCAAACCATTCTTTCACATCTTCATGCCTCTCTGCAAACTGTACCCCTTGCCTGGGAATCTCTGCCTCTCTCTTTTGCTTAACAAACTCCTACTCATCCTCCAAAACCCTGCTCGAATTTCCCCAGGAATCCTTTCTTAAATCTCTTATATTTATCTGCTCCACATATTGCCTTGGATATATTCACATGATAAAATGTGTGGCATTTTATTTTTTAAATTTATTTGGCTGTGTTTCTCCTCACATATTCATGTTTCCAATTTGTTACATTTCTCAGTGCCCAGGAACAAAACAGGTACTCAAAAATATTTTTCTCTTTTTTAAAAAAATTTTTTAATGTTTAATTTTGAAAAAGAGAGAGAGAGAGAGTGATCATGAGCAAGGGAGGGGCAGAGAGAGAGGGAGACCCACAATCTGAAGCAGGCTCCAGGCTCCAAGCTGTCAGTGCAGAGCCCGATGTGGGATTTGAACTCATGGAACCATGAGATCATGACCTGAGCCAAAATTGAGAGTCGGACGCTTAACCAACTGAGCCACCCAGGTGCCCCTTCTCTCTCTTTTTAAAATGTTTATTTATTTATTTTTTGAGAGGGGTAATGGGTAGAGAGAGGGAGAGAGAATCCCAAGCAGTCTCTGCATTTCAGGACTGAGCCCGATGCAGGGCTGGAATCATGAACCATGATATCATGACCTGAGCCAAAATTAAGAGTCAGATGCTTAACTAACTGAGCCACACAGGCGCTCGTCAAAAAATATTTTTATTTTTATTTTATTTTTAATTTATTTTTAATGTTTATTTTTGAGAGAGACAGAGTGAGAGCAGGGGAGGGACAGACAGGGAGACACAGAACCTGAAGCAGGCTCCAGGCTCCAGGCTCTGAGCCATCAGCCCAGAGCCTGACGCGGGGCTCGAACTCACGGACCGCGAGATCGTGACCTGGCTGAAGTCGGATGCTTAACCGACTGCGCCACCCAGGCGCCCCAAAAAAATTTTTTTTTAAACAAGAGAAGGAATGACTTGAATGCTTTCTTGTGAAAGTTTATTACATCCACATCTACCAGCAAAAACTGTTGATTTTTGAGGATTTTGTCCACGTCAGGCTAAGTCACTTTCTCTAAGGGCAGGCGTAGTGGGTTTTCATCTCTCTTTTAGTTGGAATAACATGTCGAAACTCTCCAGCTCAGATGACAACACCTCAGCTAGTCCTTTCTCCAAAAACCCCTGTGTCTGCGTTAGGGACAGGACCCAGAGAGCCGGCGAGGGGACCAAATTCTGGCTTCTGTGTCAGCAAGTTCAGTTGTGATGTAAACAGCAGGTGTATTTCTTTTTAAAGCAGTAACCCACTTGTGTTTCCATATAATTACAGTATTCTTGACAGTAGCCTTCACTTTTCTTGCAGTTGACCACTTTGAAATCTGGTTCTGGTTCTGTATAAAGAGAGATCCGACATTAGCCTCTTAAGACCATCTCAAGACTCGAACAGGGATCATCTGAGTCCAAAGGGACATGGCGGAGGTCACCCATAGGTAGGAAACAGGTTTCTTTTGTATGTGAGCGCTCACAGTTCCCTGTAGTCAGCCTGAGAGTGTACAAATCAGATCCTTGATTCTGGCTTGAAAGCCACCTCTACTCTCCCTGAGAAACAAGCTGCCGGGTCAGAGGCAGTTGGAAAGAGACACGGTAAGAGATGTATCACGATACAAATGTTCCACTTTCAACAATGTAGGATGTTATGCAAGGGGACACGGAAGGGCTCTGCGAGGCTCACTGACGAGTGACACAGCCCTCCCAAGTGCAGACTTCAGTGGGATGGTCCTGTGAGGAGGGTGGGTTTGGGCTGAGCCATCTCTGTAAGGGAGATGAGAGGTAGCCAAGGGCAGATTTTGAAAGTGAAAATGACTTCTAGTTCCGCCTCATTCTGGGGAAGCACCTGGAAGACTGTCTTGTGCCTCTGAGATGTGCCAGTTTACTTGAGGAATGTGAACTTGCTCCCTCACTCTACGTTTCAGGCCCTGCGGTTAGTAAAGATGAATTTTTATCTTAAATTATATATTATGAAGACGATTGGTAGAAAAGGCAAGGGGCAAGTGTTAGGAAGAAAAAGTGGGGCGCCTGGGTGCCTCAGTCGGATAAGCACCTGGCTCTGGTTTTCGGCTCAGGTCGTGATCTCACGGTTTGTGAGTTTGAGCCCTGCATCGGGCTCTGCACTGACAGCGTGGAGCCTGCTTGGGATTCTCTCTCTCCCTCTCTCTCTCTGCCCCTTCCCCCGCTCACACTCGTGAATTTGAGTCCTGGGTCAGGCTCTGTGCTGACAGTTTGGAGCCTGGAGCCTGCCTCAGATTCTGTGTGTGTGTGTGTGTCTCTCTCTCTCTCTCTCTCTCTCTCTCTCTCTCTCTGTCCTTCCCCAGCTCTCTCTCTGTCTGTCTCTCTCTGTCTCTCTCTCTGTCTCTCAAAAAATAAGTAAACATTAAAAAAAAAAAAAAAAAGAAACCAATGGCTCCATTTGGGAGCAAGACCCCCAGCCCTTGCCCTCTGGAGAAGGAGGGGCCTCTCCATGTGCCAGTCACCCTAGGATTTAAGGCTTGTGTCGCTGCATTTTGGTTACCTCCTCTGTGCAGAGTGGTCTGCCTCCCGACCCCCTAGTACCTTGAATCCCAGCTGAAAATCCCATTTTTGTACTTGGTTAAACATGCCGTTATATACGGAAATTTAATAACTTTTGAGAGAGAAAGGGGGTAATCTTAGAAAGAGAGAAAGACAAAAATAGAACAGATGGGGGGCCCTACAGATGTTTATTCACTCGGTAAATTAACTCACTTGCTCATTCCTTCAAGGCTGAATGATGTAGGACATTTTAGTGTGCCATAACAGGGTCAGGGGAGGGGGACATTTTCTGAATCAGCCGGGAAACAAACATGTAACCACATATTTAAATTCAGTATAATCCATCCACAGTCGAGTCTGCACAGAGTGATTTGGGAACATAGAGAACAGCCAAATAAGGTCACAGAGATTATCAGATTTAAATGGATGTTAAATGTAGTGTCGAAATGGGGTCTTGAACTAAAGCTAGATGTGCTCCACAGGGTTGTGCAAGGACACGAAAGAGCAGAGCATTTTCTAGGAGTCACCGCATGGCTTGGGGACCACAGCAGTGTAATGGTGGAAAATGTGGGTTAACCCAGCGTAGTGCCAGACCAGCACAGACTTGTACAGCTGGGTGAGCATTTTAGGGTGTATTCTCTTAGTTGTTTATTTTTCAGGTGTACTTTTGAGACACTGCATTTCTAGACACAGATCGAGGTATAATGTTAATACAGGAAGTAACGAGAGTCCTTCCCCAATTCAGAGGAGAAGCCATTAGGGAGAGAATTTTGTTCATAAAGAGTATTTCTCCAGTAGACTCAAATGCAATAGGAAGTAGAAAAAACAGTAGGAAAGTAAAAATGCTTCAGAAAATTGTATTGCAAAAATACTTATTATGGAGGAAATTCTCTGTCTTCATTGCTTCTTCTCTGAATTGGGGAATGAGATGGCAGTGGTCAGTGATGCCCGGTCACAAGGTTGCACTCTGTGTGTGGCACTGGGATGGAGCAGATGCACATCAGGGCCAGTCTGAACATAGGGAGGCTGCACACTAAGGACGGAAATCACAGGTGGGGAAGGCAAGTAAAAATTCAAGAGTGATGCACACGGAGAAACGTAGGCAGGAAGCGAGTGCAGGGTATCGGGGAGAAAGAAACAGGTATGTCTTAAAGGGAGTGGACTGAGACCTCTTCCTGGACAACAGCCCTGGAAGTCTTGCTTATATTCTTGAAGTTTCCACTCTTGACTGCCATTTGCCAGCCGCACGATCTTAGACACGTTATCTTGGACAAATGTGGACCAATCTCCCCAACGCCCTCATGAGTCAAATGGGAATGACCCTGTGTCATAGATCTACAGTTAGGATAAGTGACACACACCTCATGTTGTTTATATTGTTGTGCAAGCACCATTTTGTCTTTTCACCTTCTCTTGGGAGGAGAACCTGGGAGTGAGTCCCCTGGGAGCCCAGAGCCCTCTCCAAAGGTATTGAAGAGAGGAGAGAACGATGCAGGGAATAATGTCGCAGGATCTGAATTCCTGGCTTCTGTCTGCCAACACCCTCATGTGTTCCCTGCTCTTGCCCACTGAGTGTCCAGCCTCTTGTTCCCTGACTCAGGGTCAGGAAAGAGTTTGGGACTAAGGAAGCATCTTAGAAATGACGGTCTTCTCTAGGTCCTTCCAGATTGCTTTCAGGCCCCTCGTGGGGGTTGAGGACCGACCAGAAAGGCGGCTGAGGGCTCTTTGGCTTTGTCATGGCTGTGTTCCTCAGACCAGTGCCCCATCCTCCGCACACCCCACCCTGGGGCATTCCCTGTGAGCTCACAGGTCACCCCGCCCTCTTCACAGGTATTCAGCAAATGCCTAGATTGAAGGAACTCAAGGCCAAGGGAGAGGGCACGAGGGTGTCTTACTCAATGTCATATCCTCCGGGTCTCAGGTTTGGGTGAAGCTCTCCCCTACCCCCACAGGCACAGACCCCTTCCCATCTCTTCATTCACTGAAAATTTCTGGAGTCACCTACCCTCATAAGGGGGAGTACGCGGTAAGATGTGGCGTTTCTCTTGGTGGTGTAGCAAATGAGACCCGTTTGTTCCTTGTCCAGGAGACTCTTCCCTGGGTTCTCTGGGACCCTCAGTGCCTTGAAGGTCCTCATTTCTGGCTCCAGATAGTCCTGTTTCCGAGTAAATATGCAGCATTTTTAGAACTCTCTTTTTTTTTTTTAATTTTTTTTTTAACGTTTATTTATTTTTGGGACAGAGAGAGACAGAGCATGAACGGGGGAGGGGCAGAGAGAGAGGGAGACACAGAATCGGAAACAGGCTCCAGGCTCTGAGCCATCAGCCCAGAGCCTGACGCGGGGCTCGAACTCACGGACCGCAAGATCGTGACCTGGCTGAAGTCGGATGCTTAACCGACTGCGCCACCCAGGCGCCCCAGAACTCTCTCTCTTTTGAGAGGACCCATGAGGATGAGGTCCTTTACTCTAGGGGGTGGGTAAAATGGAGGGTCGGGGGAGACTGGGAGTCCCTGCTGCTCAATGGGTACAGAGTTTCAGTCCTGTAACATGGCCGCAGTCCAGAGATCTGCTGTGAAGCACCGTGCCTACAGGTAGCAATATGGTATTGTGCACTTCAAAGTTTGTTCAGAGGATAGATCTTTTAAGTGTTCTCATCACAAAAAAACACCACCATAAAGGGACAGAAGAAAACTTTGGGAGGGGTTGCGGGTGGCTCTTACCTTGGCTATAGTGATGGTACTAGGAGTGTTTGCAAATGTCCAAACTCATCAAACTGTTCACGTTAACTATGTGTGGGCTTTGGTATAATAAGTGTACCTCAGTAAAGCTGTAAAGAAAGAGAGTGAGCAAATAGAGAATGGCATGGAATGGGTTGGAAGCAGGGCAAGTGTGTGTGTGTGTGTGTGTGTGTGTGTGTGTGTGTGTGTGTGTGTAGGGGGGAGGGAGAGAGGGAGAGAGAGAGTCTGAGAGATAGACTGAAAGAGAGAAGGAGAGGGAGAGAGAAAGGGAGAGAGAAGGAGAGGGAGAGAGAAAGGGAGAGAGAGAGAGAAGGAGAGGGAGAGAGAAAGGGAGAGAGAGAGAAGGAGAGGGAGAGAGAAAGGGAGAGAGAGAGGAGAGGGAGAGGTGAGTGAGGACTGAAGAGGGCTGGCAGTGGAGGCCACCTGTAAGCCAATGAGCGTCCCCAATGAGTGTGCCCCAATATAGTTGTTGAGTGAGACTCCCTAACAGTTAGGATCATTCATGATGCAGGCTGCCTTCTCTGTAAGGAGCAGGTGAATATTAAAAGGCTGAGGAAGTGTGGTCAGGGTCAGGACCCTGTCTGCTGGGGAGCCAGGGCCATCAGCACATTCAAGGGGTCACTGACAAACCCATCAAGAGACTGCTGCCCGAGAACCCCACCAGGAAATGCACCTGTGGGCTTAGTGTCTCATGCCCCACCTGGACGCCCCACCTGGAGATGACCATTGCAGAGAGACTCAGTCCCCAGGATGAGGTCACATTTCCCATTTACCTAAAAACAGCAGAGCCACAAGGAGGAAGCTGGGGAATACAGAGAGGGATGGCTTCATGTCACCAAGGGGACAGCTGTCTGAGGAGGTCCCGGGGCTGGCAGCAGGGCTCCCTTTATAGCCCTGAGTTGCAGGGCGGGGGCCTGTAGGTGGGAAGAGCTGAAATCCGGAACGGTGTCTCTGGCACCGAGGACAGTCGGTGTGTTATTTTCCCACGGGCAGCGGAACAAACATGGGAGCCATTTTCCTCAGGAAGTGAAAAGTATGCCTGAATGCCCTGGGTGGGTTTGGTGACTAAGAGAGGACGGAACAAAGAGAAGAGGAGCAGAAGGAGGAAAGAGAGAGAACAAACGTCATTAACACAAAAAACCAACTTCCTCAAGTGTCTATTAAAGCGCCGGTGTGCACCGAAATGGTGACATAAATATGGCTGTCGTCCGGCTTCTACCCTGGCTTCTGAGTGTATTTATTTCAGTGTAAAAAAATCAGGCAGGAAAACGTCAGGCATTTCAGGGATGGCCTGATTTTTCACAACTGTCATTTCCTGAAGTTGTGTGGGTCGTTCCAAAGTCATTCCAGATTTCATTTCTGTTCTTTTCTCCCCGCATTCCTTGGCTTCCTCTACTTCTCCTTCATCTCTGTGTCCTCCCCATTTTGATTTTAATTCATCTGACTCTTCATTTTTCCCTCCTCTTTTCATTCTTGACTTTTCCTCAGAAATTATTGATGCCATTGGGTCCAATTCAATTCTGCTTTTAAAAAAAATCTGTGATTGAGTCTGAGTTTTCTCGTCTTGTAATAACTTTTTTAAGTTTATTTATTTTGAGAGAGACAGAGCAAGTAGGGGAGGGGCAGAGAGAGGGAGAGAGAGAGAAGCCCAAGCAAGCTCTGCACTGTTAGCACAGAGCCCGATGCAGGGCTTGAACTCACAAACCGTGAGATCATGACCTGAGCTTAAACCAAGAGTTGGACGCTTAACCAACTGAGCCACCCAGGCGCCCCATTCTTTTTTTTTTATTAAAAATTTTTTTTAAAATGTTTTTATTTATTTTTGAGACAGAGAGAGAGAGCATGAGCAGGGGAGGGGCAGAGAGAGAGGGAGACACAGAATCCTAAGCAGGCTCCAGGCTCTGAGCTGTCAGCACAGAGCCCGACGTGCGGCTCAAACTTATGGACTGTGAGATCATGACCTGAGCTGACGTCGGACACTTAACCGACTGAGCCACCCAGGCATCCCAGGTGCCCCATTCTTGTTTATTTGAGTGGGGCTCTTGACATTCACAGGCTAGGTCATTATTTCCCTAGGGGTTTGCAATATAGTGATATTCTCTTGATGTTATCATTCTTTGTTATCATTCATTTATTAGCTGGGCTAACATTTGGAAGAAAAAGGGAAGTCAAATGTTTTAGGGCTCCCCTTTCCTTACCAGATTTCAGGACAGTGGGTCTGGGGGGGGGGGGCAGATCAGCTCTGTGCCGTGTCTGCAGGATGTGACCCTCCACAGACATCCATGTGGGCCAGTCCCTTGTCGTCACATAATATTTCTTTAGTCTTGCTCCCTGGAGGTCTATGCCTTGAATTAGAGTGTTTGCTAAATGAATTGCACTTAATATTGATTTCTTTCCTGTTTTAATTAATAAAAGACATTACTAACTGCTGAGCAAAACTGATCAGAAGAGAAAACTCATGCTAGCAAGCTCAGCTGATGCAGTTCAGGCCAAAAATATAAAAGAAGTTCACTTAGGGGGCACCTGGGTGGCTAGTCGGTTAAGTGTCCGACTTTGGCTCAGGTCATGATCTCAGGGTTTGTGAGTTTGAGCCCGGCATCAGGCTCTGTGCTGACAGCTCAGAGCCTGGAGCCTGCTTCAGATTCTGTGACTCCTTCTCTCTCTGTCCCTCCCCTGCTCGTGCAGTCTCTCTCTCTCTCTCTCAAAAATAAATAAACATTAAAAAAAAAAAAACTAAAAAAAATAAATAAAAGAAGTTCACTTAGGCTTGTGGCTGATTAGCTGTACTTTTTGGTTTGGCTGTTGAAACACTCACTTAACCCACTTTGCTTTCTCCCTTATCCCAACTATGCAAGGCCATTTTGAGGCTCCCCCACATGCTCTCCACTGAGTGAAGGCACTTAGCAAATTCTTGTGACAGTAAAACCTTGGTTTGCGAGCATAATTTGTTCCACAAACAGGCTTGTCATCCAAAGCACTTGCATATCAAAGCGAATTTCAAGGACCATTGGCTCAGCTGTGATCATGTGACATTGGGCGTCATGTACTACTCGTATTGCAAGACCTCACTCGTTTATCAAGTTAAAATTTATTAGAAATATTTGCTCATCTTGTGGAACACTCAGGAACAAGTTACTCGCAATCCAAGGTTTTAGCGTAATTGGATTAGCTGCAGCCACTGGGAACGGTCCAGCCGTGAGGGGACTCAGGAAGTGAAGGCTCAGAGTTTCGGCTGCTGCAAGGACCCGGCGCCACCGGGTTTCAGTACGTCAGAGGAATGGGTCGGTTGGCATTCCGCGTTTTCAGACAGCAGGGGTAGATGTTGGGGCAAGTTCCGATGAAGAATTCCCCTGTTTTACAGCGCCTCCGGCAGCGGGCGGTCCCATAGCCGCATATCTTGTCTGTGTCAAATTCATTTCTCACTAAATAACAGAATAAATCAGTGCGATTATCATGCCTGAAGACCAGGAGGCGGGACTTTGGCAGTGGTTTCTGGGGGATAGTGACTGAACTGACTTGAGAGAATACCCTGGAACCCTGGTGGAACAGATTTCCCAAGCCACCTCCTCCCTCTGCTCTCCTCGCTGATGGACCCCACCATCTGATTCTCTTCCAGATGAGAAGAGAATTTTAAACATTAAAATTAAACATTAATTGGCTCTTGTCACATCTCTTCTCAAAATCCCTACAATAAAATCCCTGCTATCACTTTTTGGTTGAATCCAAGCAAGCCCTTTACCATGAGCTTCGAGCAGCGCTGGCCTCCATTCAGGGCCCAACGCTCTTCTCCCTGGAATACTCCCCCCTCCTCCCACGAATGACCTCCTGGAATCTCCATGTCACAACGTTGGGGGATCTCTCCCTGTTTTTCCCATGTGCCCAAGCGCCCTGGAAGTTTTTTATTCCTTCACGACATCTTTCCCAAGTTGTAATTACATGATGTTTTCAGTGACTTGGTCTTCCTGATTGAATTCTAAGTTCCCCAGGTGGGAGACGATGTTCATGTTCCATTCACAAATTACGGGCTCGCCCAGTGCCCAACATGTGCTTAAAAACCAACCACCTGTTGAGTGAACGTTGGGACAGAGAGGACGAGCATAAAGCAGAAGCGACATGAGCAGGGGAGAGCAGAACAGACAGAGGAGAGGAGATACCTACCGGGCTCACTGGGCTGAACCCTGGGACTTTGATTGCAGCTGCTACATGTGAAAAACCTGAAAGTCTCCACTCCCATCCTTAAGGTAAGAAAAACTCTGAACAAACTGAAAATCGATGATTTTTCTTGGACCCATCAGAGAACTTAGGTCACAGGGTAAACCACCGCTCCCAAATTTGGAGAGAGTCACAGTGGAGATGGGCTAACCTGGGGCAGAAGCCTCTGGAGCCTTAAAAGGGTAGGAACACTGTGGTCATGTTGACAAATTTCCAGAGGATGAGTGAGGGCAAGCCTGAACCAAACAACTGAGGGCCACAGGGGAAGGGATCCCACTGCTTCCTGGGTTTTAACTCCAGGACGCCCATGAGGTAATCACGGTGAAAAGCCAAGAAGTAATCCCCGGTGGCCCTGGCAAGGAAAAGGGGAAGTAATTATGTGAAATGTGTCCAGAGAGTTTTCTACAACAAGAGCTGACTCTCCCAGGAAAATGATTTTACTAAAGCTTTATCTGGAGGAAGGACACGCCCCCTACACCAGCCCACCCAGCTTCCTCGCTCAAATGAATGGGACACCCTAGGACGTATTTGTGAAGGTCACATTGCAGGGACACCAGCCAGGAACAGACTGGTGTTTCCTTCAGTATGGTGGAGTCCTGATCATGAATATTTATTATATACTCATGGATATCTATTTTATACCAACACTACTTAATTTCTTTTTCCCTAAATTAATTCAATTTTTGTGTTCTTTTGGCACACTGTGTCATTGTTTGTTTGAAGTTCTTCCACATGTTCTGGCACTACAAAGTTGCTCTGGGTTTATCTTGTACGTTCTCTGCTCCAGTCTTAGAAACACCCACTTCTCCAAGGATCCCTGACTCCTTCTGTTGGTGAATGGAATTAAAAACCAGTATTTGAGTGCCAGGTGTGCTCATAGTTGCTGGAATGTTCTTGCTTCCAGGACCTCTAAGCTGACAGAGCAAGGACGTACATATTTGTTTAATAACACACACACACACACACACACACACACACACACACACACACACACACCAATAAATATTTGTATATGTAACCATCTGTATGCAAGCCAGGTCTCCACCTGTCATCCATCCCCAGGTGGGTCATTCTACCTTTTCCCTGCTTATCTATAAACTCCCTCTCCAAACCTGGCTCCCACATCTGCAAGCCCGGTACTTAATTGTTCAGTTCTGGCTATAAGTGCATAGCAAGATCTGAATTGCTAAGCTTGTGTTACCTAACAAATACATCATCGGCTAGAGTGCCATGCTCTTGTGCATTGTACTAGATTATAGACTTCTTTTGTAACTGAGAAGTTACCCAGGCCAGCATTCCCTTCCCCCTGGCCTGCAGGAAAGTTGTTTTATACATTTATGATACAATTAGATAGTTCTGCATTTCACCCTGGGGTAGCCCTGACTTCCAATTAACTCTGTTAATTTGCACAGTGAACTTTAGTTCACCCTTTGGGCTGCATGGTTCTCAGGGTTTAACAAAGGCAGAGAATCATGCAGAAGTTTGATATTCTGCCCTAGCACATTCCCTGTGTTTTACCCCTGGCCAACCCCCTGGCAACCGGGGCAAAAGATCACTTCTTTTCACGATCCCTAGTTTTCCCCTTTCCAGAATGCCACATACATGGAATCATGCCGTCTATAACCTTTTTAGACTGGCTTCTTTCACACAGCAATATGCACTTAAGGTTATTCTGTGTCTTTTGGTGACTTGACAGCTTACCTGTTTTTTATTCCTGAATAATATTCCATTAGTTGGATGAATCACAGTTTGTTCTCAGCCCACCTACTGAGGGACATCTTGGTTGCTCCTGGTTTGGGGTGATTATAAACAAAGGTGCTATAAACATTCCAGGTAGGAGTTTGTTTGGACCTAAGTTTCTAATGTTTGACAAGGTTGCAACAGTAATCCAATGGAGAAAAGACAGCCTTTTGAACAAATGCTGGAGCAACTGAACACCCACAGCAAAAACAGAAATGAGAACAACATTGACCATCTTAACAGCTTTTAGAAAAATTAACTCAAAATGGTTCATGGATTTAAGTGTAACTGTGAAACCATTAAACTTTTAGAAAAGCACATAGGAGAAAATCATCTAAGACTACACAAAAAGATCTGAGACTTGACTCCCAAAGAAACCATGATCCATAGAAAGAAGCTGGACTTCACAAAGTTAAAAAAAAATGCTGCTCAAAAGATCTATTAAGAGGTTAAAAATGCAATGTATTTTGGGGGGAAAATATTTGGAAATTGCATATCCAACACATGACCCATATCAAGAATATATCAAGGACTCTCAGAGCTCAACAGTGAAAACAAGAAAAAATCCAATTAGAAAATAAGTGTGAGCCATCCATTTCGCTGAAGGTACAAAGATGGCAAAAACAAAAAACGAAACAAAACAAAAAAAACAAAACCACAGGATAAGGTGTTAAACATCATGAGATTTTAGAGAAAGTCAAACTAAAATGACATATAAGCTGTTGATGACAAAAACAAAAAAATCGTGGCAACTTTTTGCAGCAGATGCTAGCTAGGGTGTGGATAAGCTAGGTCACGCTTACATTCCTGGTGGGAGTGTAAAAACGGTACAGCTACTCTGGGAAACAGTTTGGCATTCTTTTGTAAAAACTAAACCTGCAACCATATGACTTGGCAAGTGCATGTTGGGACGCTTGTCTCAGAGTAATGACAAGTTGTGTTTGCTCAAACATCTATAAACGTAAAAGTTTACAACACCTTTACTTGTCATAGTACCAAACTGGAAAGAACCCGGCTGTCCTCCAGCAGGTGAAGGGTTCAATGAATCCTGGTACATCCACCCGGTGGACTACGATGCAGGGACAAAAAGGGAAGACCTACTGAGACACGCACCAAACATGGAGAGTCTCCAGACCACTACAGTGAGTGAAAAGTCCCCCAGAAGTTACCTACTGTAGGATTCCATTTATTTTATTTTCAAATTCATTTATCTTGAGGGACACAGAAAGCGCATGCAAGCAGAGGAGGGGAAGACAGAGAAGGAGAGAGAGAATCCCAAATAGGCTCCTCACTGTCAGTGCAGAGCCTGAAGCCGGGCTTGAACTCACAAACCGCGAGATCATGACCTGAGCCGAAACTAAGTCGGTCGCTGAACTGATTGAGCCACCCAAGTACTCCTGTAGGATTCCATTTATATGACGTTCCTGAAGAACAAGTTGTAGAAGTGAAGAGCAGATAAGTAGTACCCGGAATTAAGGTGGAGGCGGACACAGGAGGGAAGAGGATGTGGCCCTGAAAGGGCAACATGGCGGGCGTGGGTGGGGGCAGGGATCTCTGTGGTGATGGACTTGTTTTGTATCCGTGTCAGTATCTGGTGTTCGTAGTGTATTGTCCTCTGGTTGTGCTATTGGGAAAACTGCATTAAACGGTAGAGATGTATCTGTATTGTATTTTACAACTGTGCATGACTTTGTAATTATCTCAAAACAGAAAAATGTCATAAAAAAAGGTTGTTGCTTCAACAGGATTAAGCGCGTTGACCTTGGGGACTCAAGAGGGAAATAAGGCAAGATTTCTGACCCAACAGGGAACCAAGGCTGGATCTTAGGCCTGGGGAACATGACCAGGAATCCTTACTTGAACTGGGTAATATGAAAGCTTAGAGTCAGAAAGTGATTTGGCAAATAATAGAAAGTCATTCGGGGACCTGGATCCAGTAATTGTCTCCAATTAAAGCCATGGAGTCAAGATGATTAACTTATATATGTGTATGACACATGAGAATCCTTAATAAGTAAATTTATCTATCTACTTATCCTTAATATGTTCATTTCTCCACTTACCCATTTATCTATCATCTGTCTCAACAGGTGGTTGGGGCTGACTGCCTGAGGGCAAGTGAGAGGTTTGTTGATGTATAGTCTTTAGCAGTCCCCTTTAAAAAGAAATATCGGGGCGCCTGGGTGGCTCAGTCGGTTGGGTGACCGACTTCAGCTCAGGTCATGATCTCACACTCCGTGAGTTCGAGCCCCGCATCGGGCTCTGTGCTGACAGCTCAGAGCCTGGAGCCTGTTTCAGATTCTGTGTCTCCCTCTCTCTCTGACCCTCCCCCGTTCATACTCTGTCTCTCTATGTCTCAAAAATAAATAAACGTCGAATAAAAAAAATTTTTTTTAAATAAAAAAATAAAAAAAATAAATAAAAAGAAATATCAGATCATTTGGGGAAAGTTCCCTTAGCAAAAAGTTATAGAAAAAGAAGGCAAGTAGGCAGGGACCATCAGGGTTAACTACTCACATTTCCTTTCTAAGTGAAGCACTTGACAAACTGATAAAAAATAGTCATTTATTTTTATTGAGGTGTCTTCTCACTGAAGAGACCAGAGTAAAAAGAAGACAAAATGAGGTCATTTATGTCACTCTGGAATGCCAGAGCCTTCAGATTCAATCATTTGTGTTCTTCCAACATGGCTGGAGGGTCAGGCAGCATTTCAGAGACTTCTGGCAGAGAGCAACAAGTTCTTCATTTTTCTGACAAGAATTCACGCACCTCCCTTGAAGCTTGGAGCATTTCTCATCAAAAAACGCGTTCCTGGCTATGGAAGGCAAGGAGCCACTGGGATTAATTCTCTCACATACATCCAGTTACCAGGTACAGTCTTGTAACTAGTTAGGAAAGATTTCTTTACAAGCTGCCGTGGTCTCATCCTGCCAGTAGATGAGATGGTAGGGAGATATTTTCTCTCTAATTTTTCTGTCTTTTTATTTTAGGGGATTAACGACCAGGAAGAATACGTTTGTCTTGACATTTGGGGTTAGGCTGTGGGGGCTTTGGGAAGCAGAAGCTATTGTTCTTTTATCAGAATCTGTTAGCGGTACGTAATGACCACCTTGTCCTTGTAAACCCCTCCAGGGCAGGTAACTCCCCAACTCGCTGTCCAAGTGTTACACCCTGAGAATTGAGCAGGTCTGAGGCTGGGGACATGGCCCACGATTGGAGTAATAAACAGGGATAAATATATAGAAAGGGAAAAGTTTACTCTTGTGGGTGGAAGGGAAAAGATTGCCTAGAAAGGCTCATCAGATTTCTTTGCCACATTTCATAAAACGTGTTCAAGGGCCAGTAGGGGCATGTGTTGGGAGTGGTTCCCCAGGACTCCTCTTGTCTATTCTGTGCAGAATATAGTGGCTCTGGCCTTAGTACTTTATCAGTAGCCGTCCTAAGAGCAGCCCGCTTCAAGTTAAGGAGAGACAGACATCTTACTGGAATCAACATTTTAGATTACCTAATCCAGGTATATTTAAGGACAGGCATCAGATGTACACAAGTTGAAATTAATGTCGACAAACAAAGGTGACTAATTCACATATATGTAAAACTAAAACCAGGCGGATTGGTATTAGCATGTGTACTAATCATTTCTAGCATCTGCATATAAGTTCATAAGTATCAAAATCCAGTGTTTCAAAGCTCAGTGAACTTTGGCCCCCACTGCAGGGGACAGTACTCTATCCCCCCTCCTAATATTGTAAGGTCATCCCAGGCTGGAGGCACTGGACCTCACTTTTCACAAGGGTCCTTGTATTATATCCAGTTAACAGTGATGGTCCAGAAAGAGAGAGCCTCTGCAAAGAGAGAGCATCTGTGTCTACAAGGATTCGGATGGATCATCACACACACCCATCTAGAGGTTAATGTAACTCTGTGTGTGTGTGTGTGTGCGTGTGTGCAAATGCATATTAATAGGTCAGTTCCATTTGCTTATATAGATAATTTTATATTGCCTTATCTTATATTGTGTTAACTAAATTATATAATAAACCTGACTGATCTGAAAAGGGGGCCTTGGTCAGTTTCCAACGTGTACATCGAGGTCAGTGGAATGAATAGCTCACCGTAGGTCCTGGATCCCGGTGCACTTGGCACAGAATCGAACCACACAGGCTCACTGCAAAACAGACCAGCAACACATATAGCCGGTGTGAGAATTCTGAGCCTCCTAAGGAGACATCTATAGCATCTGGCACAATTTGGGCTCGTTGCAGGCTCTGAAAAGCCCTTTCTCTAGCTCTCTGGAAACTGGGATGAGTCTAGTCTTGGATTTTATTTTGAGGAAGATCTGACTGGAGCCACTAGAGGTTCCTGGGAGCCAGAGAATGTGGCAGGAGTCCTGCTGTGAACTCTCAGGTCCTGGCTTCATTCTGGCTTATCTGTGTGACTTTGAGAAGCCGCCTAGCCCATCTGAGGCTCAGTTTCTGCATCTGAAAAATATCTATAAAGCACACCTTCCAAGCCTGAAGTGTTGGTCTGAAATCACTAAATTCGAAATAGGACAGAGTTTCCTTAAAGGTCCTGGCATTGGAGAACCGCATGCATTTTGTGGTGTGAAGTGTTCGTCACAAGTGCCCAGCTTCATGGTGTTGTGACGAAGGAGCAGCAGTTTGACACGTACGTTGGACCTGCGCCATGGCCGGCGTGAACGCAGTGTCCGAGCTCCGTCCCTTTCCTCGTCCCTTTTTGCCTTTTTCTGGCTCTCTTTCTTACCTGTCTCATATCTATCACGACTATTTTTTACAAGATCCACAGATGCCAACCCTAGCTTTTACATTTTTTCCCCAATTTTTTGTTTTTGTTAGTTAGCATGGAGCTGGGGACCAAAGGGCATCTTTCCTGGCATATCTTTGTTTCCTCAACCCCGTGATACCCCATCTCAGACAATCAGGGAAAATGCAATGGATTCATAGAAGAGACATTAGGGGGGTCACCTCCCATAGTAAATGCTCCCCTGCAGGGCCACCGGGCTGACCACACCAAGGTGCTCACTGAAGCAGACTCTTTCTCTGGGCCACCACCTCTAGAACCTTCCCTGCAAAGACGTTCATTTTACCTGGGGCCAGAAGGAAGAGAACAGCAAAGAGAAAGAGGAATGTCCTCATGTCTCGAAGGGTCTTGAGAGATCAGCACAGCGTCCATGATAAAAGAGCAGCAAACACCCACATTTATACATTTCTCTAGACCAGAGAACATCTTGATCAGCGAGGCATGCCACAAATGAGAACGTTTCCATGCTTTGCCAAGCCGAGCCCACATCTCAGTGGGTGTCACTCAGCCCGCAGCTCACTGCTTTTCTGACACTGGAAAGTTCCTAAGAAGGACAATGGGGAAGAAGGGAAGACAGAGTAGAGGGTGCCTTGATGATCAGGGGCAGATATATGCACCAGTAGGAAGAAAGATCTGGAATCTGGCAGTTTGGATTTCTAATCCTGACTATGCTCCTTAATAGCTTTGGTTCACTCATATGTAAAATCAGAGTAATTACAGAATATCATGATGGAGTCAGTGGGGTCTGAACTCCAGCTCCAATATTTGTGAGCTGTGTACATTCGGCAAGTGCCTTTACTGAAACATATGTTTTATTGTTTATTTTTTAAAAAGTGCTGATACTTTAAATACTATATACATCATCTTATTTAATCTGCAAACAGCTCCCTGGATAGTTATGAGCATATGGGATATTTGATATTTGATTAAGACTATAGATACATCAAATATCCATATACTCTGACCACAGGCTGCCACTAATTTGATTATCTCTTTTTCCTAATCTGAAGTAAATCAGCTAAGTGGATGGAGAGAAAGGCCTGAATTACCCACTCTAATTCTTCCCTGTTGGGAAATACCCCTCTTTAATGTGACATTAGGGAGATGAGCCTCCCTCATCATCATTCTCCCTATTATTATTGCTACTGAAAATTGAAATATCTTAAGATATTATTAAAATAATCACAAACTCCCGAAAAGCAACCAAATGCTTGCTGTGTAACTGAAAACATGGTTTGTGAATGTGACCTGGATAAGACTATCAATTTACTTCTTCCTGCCATAGTAATGTCAATAAATGATTGAACGCACAAGTAACTGTGATAAAAGGGACACATTTTTAACAGAAGAATTGCAGATGGTCCCAGTAGACACCTCCCTCCAGGAGGTGAGGCTTGAGTCCTCCAACTTGAATGAAGGCGATTAATTCCAAAGAATGTGGGGAGGCAAGAGTGTCCCTTTAGCGCGGACAAAGCTGGCACCTTAAATGAGTGGCCAGGGTTAACATCAGGGGTGGACAGGCATGTCCCCAGCACATTCCCCTGACACGAGGGACAAGGTGAGGAGCCTCAACCCTGTGTTATTCTTCTCCCAGGCCCCAAACCCCAGTCCGGTTGTGAGAAAACCTCAGACAAACTCAAAATCTGTAGGGTAGTCAGTAGGAATATGACATACCAATGATAATTTCTTGGTTTTGACAAACGCATCGTGGTCATACTATTAATAATTATTAGCATGAATGTTAACATCAGGGGCAGCTGGGGGAGGGGTATGTGAGAACTCTCCACTGTGCAGGTTTTCTAAATTATTCTAAATTAAACAATTTGCTTAAAATAACTATGCGGGAATGTTCCATGTATCCTTAGCCTCAGTCACCATGAGATTTTTGTGAGGTGTGTGTATGTATGCGTACGTGTGTGTGTGTGTGTGTGTGTGTGTTGATTATATATTCTTATATGAAAAATCCAGTGAAGAATGATAGGTTGAGGGTCACCTGGGTGGCTTGTCGGTTAAGTGTCAGACTTCGGCTCAGGTCATGATCTCATAGTTTGTGGATTCGAGCCCCGCGTTGGGCTCTGTGCTGACAGCTCAGAGCCTGGAGTCTGCTTTGGATTCTGTGTCTCCCTCTCTCTCTGCCCCTCCCTGCTCACACTCTGTCTCTCTCTTGCTCTGAAAAATAAATAAAACATTAAAAAAAAAGAATGATAGGCTGAATATACAAATTTTTTCTATTCCCTTCCAATACTCACTTAAAAAATTTTAGGAGAGCCTGAGTGGCTCAGTTGGTTAAGTGTCAGACTCTTGATTTCTCCTCAGGTCATGATCTCATGGTTTGTGAGATCGAGCCCTGCATCAGGCTCTGGGCTGGCAGCACGGATCCTGCTTGGGATTCTTTGTCTTCCTCTCAGCGTATGGTGTCTCAGTCTGTTTGAGCTGCTATAACCAAACACCCCAGACTCAGTAGCTTATAAACAACATTTATCACAGTTCTGGAAGCTGCAATACAAGACCAGGCACCAGCATGGCCGGGTGCTGGTGAGGACCCTCTTCTGGGTTGCAGATGGCTAACTTCTCACTGTGTCCTCCTTTGGGGGATGGGGACAGGGAGCTCTCAGGGGCCCCTTTTATAAAGGTGTTAATCCCATTCATGAGGGCTCCTTTCTCCTGACCTAATCACATCCCAAAGACTCATCTCCAAACATCATCACCGTGAGGATTAGGTTTCAACATGAATGTTGGGGGGACACAGACATTCAGAGCATGGCATATGTGATTTTGTCTGAGCACTCACAAATAGCCAACTAACTCTCCCAAGGGACGTGCAACGTTGTAAGAGCTAAGATGTGTCCTACTCACACCTCACTGTGAGGAGGGCAGATAACTTTGAGTGGGTGAATTCCAAGGATGTGGTGAGTCCCAGGGTTTGAGGGCTGCTCAGGGAAGAGGTAGAACCATGAGAGGTGTTAATCAGGTGGTACGTGGACAGGGTTGCATGAGGGGATGGGCCTCCCAGAGAAGGTAGCATGAGGCGCCCACCCCAAAGGGCCATGGAACTCCCAGGGGAGAGGGTGCCAGACAGGGGCTCATGAGTCTAGATGATACCTCTCACCAGCAAGGTGAGAAGTCTCGGGATCAAAGCCCTAGAAGGCTGTCAGCAATTTGGAGTCTTACAGCTCTGGGATTTGTCTTATCTATGTTAGCAGATGTGGGGGGAACTTTTGTGGGGGTGTGCAAAGCAGGTAGGCTCTAAATGGCTAAACAAATGATGATTTGTACCATATTCAAAGCAGTTGCATATGGAAGGATTTGAGTTTGGAGCAGGAGGCTTTGAGCTACAGAAGTGAGCATGGTAGGGACCGCTCTATAGGGGCATCTCTGGCCTCATGATGGAGCAAGGAGGCTATGCAATCCCCATGACAAGGACTAGCCCATTAATTTGAAAGTTTCTAGAGTCATCTTGTTTTCCTAAGACTAGAAGTTCACTCCAGGTCAAGATCAGCTACATAACGTGCAAGGGCCCATGTTCAAGAAGTAGGAAAAAGGCGCCATTAAAGGTATCTAGTTCTCTCGATCTGTCATAGTAATGGTTCTTTGCTATTTAATGTCACAATCTCCTAGGCACAAAGATGCTTGAAGGACACTTGCAGATGCTCACACTGCCTGGGGATCCCCACACTGCCACTGCGCATACGTGTGTGGTCCACCATCAGCCACTGCTGGACCGGCATGTCTTGCTCCAGAGAGAGTCAAGCCAGGTGTTTCCCCCATGAGCCTGCCGCTGCCATCCATGGTGGCCGGGCAACTCTCAAGGATATATCAATATCTGCTACAAGCAATCCGCATTGAATTGGGGGCTGGAGAGAGGTCTGCTCCTGCCAGGTTGCCCACCTACACCATGGCACGGTCATGGCACGGGAGGGCTTGATGGCATGCTGGGCCCTAAGACACTGCCATCCCATCTCTAGGTACATCTCCACTCAGTACGAGCTGGGGGTCGGTGGTGGCAGTGTTTCTGGGAGGGATAGGAAAGGAGGAGGTTGGGTGGGGCCCCCAGGGCCGGGGGCCAGGAACCCCCAAGAAGGTGAGGAGGGGAAGGAAGGCAGATCATATGGGGACTGAGGCTCTAAGGTCCCAGACTTGCTCCTATTCCGACCAGATTTGATTTACAGAGCACATATTCAAAGATAAAATTATTAAGAATTGCAATACAGTGAGTGCTGAGCATTAAACCCCAAGGTAAGAACAGGGGTGTGCAGCTGCCCTCCTCACACTTGGCCTGGCTCCAGGTTATTAAAAATGCCTGGAAGCTGAAGGCTGAGGCTGTTAGGCTCAGCTCTCGTCCTCTAGTACCTACGTATTGCCTTATGTTCACGAAGCTGCCTTGTTTGAAGGCCACGGAAACAAACGTACAGATATCAGCATGGCTGCACTTCCCAGGCCAGAAAAAGTTCACTGTGAGTTGGTGTAGTTGAAAAAGAATTTACATAAAAGTTGGACGCAAAGCAGGATAGACAGACACGTGAATGTAAGGCTGGTAATAATAGCCAGACACACTGATAGCCACTTAATACTCATTTCAGTGAGTCCTTTTAAATATCCTATGAAGTACGTACCTTTATTCCGTCCCCATTGTAAGATGAAGAGACAAGTTCAACAAAGTAAGCCACCTGCCCGAGGTCATACATCTGCTAACCCGCTCTGTCTGACCTCAGCCTGCCTTGTTCAGTTATCCTATTTTGCATTCCCAAGATGAAGAACAGAGCCTTGCAGAAGCATGGACAACAGGATGGGACTTATTTGGGGGTGCAGGGATATAAGTAGTAATTTTGATACCTGTGTTCTTGATGAATGAAAAGGATGTGGAAATTCTGCCTTTGGGCTGCTAGTTGACATTGTCACAGGCTTGGGGATTCAGAGCTAAGTTGGTAAAATGACTACCACCCCCCCCCCCTTTTCTCCCAGACCACCATAAAATTGAGATTAACCAACCCCCTTTCTTGTGTGAAGGTAGTACAAATGAAAACCAGGGCAGTAACAGTGCACATTGCTTGGGCTTTTCTTACAGGGCACCAGGCTTCTTTCCAAGCACTTCCCTATGTTCCAAGCACATCCATAGCCTCATCCCTACAGCTTGACAACAACCCTAAGAGACTGGCAGAGGAGCTGTGGGCTTCAAAGAACCAAGTGGATAGGCACAGCCATCCCCATCCCCCCAGCAAGCTTCAGCACAAAGCAAGCAGCAGTTAGCATGAACACAAACAGTTCTTGGGTTGGTGCTCAGAAGTTAGGTGGGCAACCTGAGAAGATCCAGCCTCAAGGTGATGGAACGCAGCTCAGGAATGGACCAGCTCTGGGCATGTTGCGTCTGTCAATCACTATGGCTGCTCCTTAGTCAATGGAAGAGACAATGGAGCTGGGAGAGAGAAGGGGCTAGCAGGCTCCTACATCCTGCATCAGTAGCAACAGTGCGTGGCTCCTGGTTTTCCAGCTCCTGGCCTCATGTTCCTTCCACTGCCCCAGCCAGAATTCCCAGAATACAGGTCCTCCCATCATGTCAGTCCTTGATCCTAGGAAATGGAGCATGTCAGTGTGCTTTCTTTATTGATTCACTTCATTGACCAAGTGTATTCCCCATTACTTTCAAATATAAGTGAGCCTCCTGTCCTCTCGCAGAGGTCCCAGACCTCTGCTCTGAAGAGTCTTCCCCAGAAATGACCCTGACCGGGAAGATGTCTTATGTTGTCTTTGCCTTTTTCTTCATTTTCACCCAGTTTCCATCAGGTAATTGCAAATGGATGGGATTGTGATGGGGGCAGCTCTTAAAGCCTGATGGTTCTTCTGTGGGCCACCGTAAAATCGAGATTAACAGTCAGCTCCCCACTGAGGTCCTCACGAGAATTTCTTGAATCTACAGTGGCATTTTCTCAGCAAACTACAATTCCCTCTCTCACCTACCCCCAACCTTTTTATTAAACTTCTTACTGGTTACCCAGAGTGCTAGCCTTCAGAAATAGAATAAAGATACGGCCTCTGTGATCTGCTGACCTTTGACAGCAGATGTGTGGAGCCAGGAATGTTGTTTTGTACAGCGTTATTTCCTGCACTGACTTTAAAATCCAAAATGTGCTATTTTGAATTTAGGGTGCCAGGCAGGACTCGAGTATTCCAAGCCACTTCCAGGAGGTAAGTTGAATCCCCTGTGTGTAATTTCTACTTTTAAGACCTCTGACCTGTCAGCTCCCTCTGACTTCTGGAGGCAAGGTGTGATAGAAATAATCAGAAGAGGGGCGCCTGGGTGGCGCAGTCGGTTGAGCGTCCGACTTCAGCCAGGTCACGATCTCGCGGTCTGTGAGTTCGAGCCCCGCGTCAGGCTCTGGGCTGACGGCTCAGAGCCTGGAGCCTGTTTCCGATTCTGTGTCTCCCTCTCTCTCTGCCCCTCCCCCGTTCATGCTCTGTCTCTCTCTGTCCCAAAAATAAATAAAAGTTGAAAAAAAAAAAGAAAAAAAAAGAAAGAATCAGAAGAATAGAGTTGCCTGAAACCCCAGATTTCTGCCTCTTGTAGCCAGCATCATATCTGGGTTTGCTATCTCACAGGGAAATCTCTTAGTTACTGAATTGGAATTTCGGCTACAGAGATTTGGACCTGGTAATGACCTATTGTCATCAGCTTGTGGTGCTAATGAAAGCAAGGTTACAGGATCAGGCTTGTACCGGCCAAGAAGCACTGCTCTGAGAACATGCTCGCCCACGTCTTACAGGCTCTGCCCCTAAACCCAGTAAGAGGTGTCCCAGCCTATGCTACTGGTCTCAGAAGGATCAAATAAAGGAGTGGTGAAATCTCACCGCCAATACAGAAGAGCTGTGCCCGTTGAAGCACCCCCTGATCTCTTTGTATACTTATCTTCTGCAGGAAGAATGCGTATTATAAACAGAACCGAAAGAAATATCTCTGGAGAATTGCAAACAGAATTTAAAAGTGTTTAGACAGCATTTTGGAGTGAGAAACAATTAAGATTCTACTCATCACTGAGCAGTTCCTGTGCACCAGGCAGTCTATTAACTTTATGTGGATTATGTCATTTAACCTTCAAAACGTCCCTAGGATGTGGGTGATATTGTAACTGCTGTCTTATACAAGACGATGAAGCTGGGACATGGATGAGACGTTAAATAATTGTCCCCGGGTGACAGAATGACAAGTGGTAAGCTAGGCTTCCAATTCAGGATGCCAGAGTCACAAAGTCTGGATTCTGTGATTCCCAACCAGGTAGGAAAGCGCCCAGCAATAGCCTTGAGCAGAGGTGGCATACAAAATCCTCAACAGACAGCAAGGCATTGAACGGTCAGACCACACCCTGCCTGAAAAGAGCAGATGCTGTCATAAATAATCACTCCGACCATTGCTTGTAAGCCCTGCATGTAAACACAGCCAGAGCGGGTTAGCAGGAGAATGGGTGTTCTAATTTGGCAGCAAATGGGCATCTAGAGACTCTACCCGGCATTCCGAAGCGTAGGTCAGATTAGAAACACAACATAAGTCCATATCCTACCCGGTTCCAGGGCTGAAAACGCTGATTCCTCCCTGCCTCGGTAATGCAAGGCTCAGGAGGTAAGACAGGCTGGGGCATCATCTGAGTGAAGACGGGTGGAACTCACATAAGCTGGGAAGACAAGGTGGATGGCTGCTCACCCAGAAGTTCCCAGGTAAGGAAGAAGATTGGAACTCAGAAGGAGAAAATGATAAAATCAGCAGCTACACATGAACAAGGAGTTGAAGTGTTGTGTGGCGAGGAAGCAGGGCACTGGTTTTTCAGTGTTCTCAGGAAGCCTTCAGTAGAATGTTAGCTTGTGTCTGCTCTTGCCCCCAATCAAAGCGGGTTGGAATAAAAGTCATCAGGGGCTTTGTTTCAGAGCCAGTAGGAATTCTTATCACAAGTTGTGATGAGTGCACTACGTCTGGCAGAAGAGACATGTGATGCGGACTTGGGCTTTACTAGAGCGAAGCCTGAGGAACAGATCTGACTCTAACGGTGGACTTCGTAGAACCAACTGGATAGTCACGGCCATCCCCATGCCCCCCGGGCAAGCTTCAGCACAAAGCAACCAGCAATTAGCATGAGCACAAACAGCTCTTCGGTTGGTTTTCATAAGTTAGGTGGGCAACCTGAGGAGATCCAGCATCAAGGTGATATAACGCAGTCCAAGAATGGACCAACTCTGGGCATGTCACTGAGCCATGATGTGAGAGGGAAGGAGAGGGAGGAAACATCTTCTTTGATGAGACAGGGAACGTAAAATCCTAAATAGCCACTGAGGATGGGGAAATAAACTGTCAAGGAGCCCAGTGAGTGGTTGTCGTAGTGAGACCAACCTGTAAGATTCCATGTAGCTCTGGGTTACTGACAAGAAGGTAGTTAATAGGAAAGAAAATAAGGGGTTGCAACATAAAGGTTGCCACTGGAGAACCAGACCAGCAAATAAAGGACTCTTGGCTGGCAAAGGCACTACCTCCCTGGTCCACAAAAGTTATCCTGAAAAATTTTTTTGTGATCATGTAAAACAGCTTTTGCTTAAAGTAACAACAGCAAAAAACAGCTAATTGACTAAATAGTGTTTGGCAACATGTTCTCACATGAATTACTCCATTTGACCACTAAAAGAATTTACAGTGTAGACAAGTGTTTCTAGAATGTTCATTTGACAAATGAGAAAGTTGAGATCAGGCAGTTTGCAGAGGACACACACCATTCCCAGACCCCCCAAAAAAACTGCACCGAACTTCACCTCTACCTTCAAGGATCTTTTCAAACCACAAGATAACCCTCTAATCTTTATCCTGTAACCTTTACAGAAGTATCAGGTATGTATTTTTATGCTTCTGTAATATACACGACACTTGGCCCCACTGTGCTTACTTGTGACACAGGCCAGGTTATAAACACATGAAGAACAAAGAATGTGCTGACCTCTTGCTTCAAAATTAAGTCTCCCCATCTCCATCCTGAGAAAAGCAGAGCTCTTTGAAAAATCAGGGCTGGCTCTTAAAAACACTCTTTATGACCATATAAACCCTCCCTTATTTAGGTGGCCTTTGATGTTCTCCCCACGTCCAGGGAGTCCCTGGACAGGTGTGTCAGTAGATCTTTCTGGCGTAGGTGACTTTGCTGCTTGTGAGCCATGCAGGCTCGGCCGGGGCAAGTGCAGGAAGATGTGTGCTGAGGATGAGAAGCCTGTTGGACATTGCAAGCTGAACTTTTTCTGTTGCCGACGGAAGGTCAGCTGAACCCAATCGGCCCTCCTCCAGTCTTGGAAGCAGGCCTGGACTTTCAAAGGAGGGCAAGAGAAATTGGGTGGCTTTACCCAAGTAACACTGTGAGTGAGTCTCAGAATCATTCCGGTTTCTTTCTCCCCTTGTTTTGTTTCTTTGCTTATTTTTTATTGATTTTAAAATCAAGATTCGAAGGTGCCTAAGAGCCTAATCAGATACTACCACTACAAATTTGTGGAGTACCTTGTCATTTGTGAGTATTTCCCCCATACTTTCCTCAGAGAACTCAATATAACCTTATGAAGTAGATTTTATTATCTCTATTTATATTTGAAGAAATTGAGACCCAGAGAAGCTGTCACTTCCTCAAGGTCATAGCCTGGGAGCCAGAAACGGACATGTATACCCCCATCATGTTCTGTGTGTCTATCTATGTGTACCAATTTTAACGAAATAGAGAAACAGAAAGGACATCGCATTTGTGTCAGTGGACTTATAATTGTATAGAATACAAGAAATTATCCACGTCATTTCTTGGTATATCAATACATTGTCATTCTTTACTTCTAGAACTTATGGTGTATTTTTTAGGCAACTCATACTTACTCAATTAATGTCTGTGGCACCAACTTCTCACTTCTTTTCTTGCCTATAAATGAAAATGCCAGAGATTGACTTACAATGCGCAGCCTAGACTAAGCATGGATGGTTGACTATATAACTTTTTGCCTCATGAAATAAAATTTGTAGCTTCATACAAATAAGGTCAAAATTATTCATCCTTATGAGCAGCTACTCAAATTTGATCACTCAGTTTTTACATGTGAGACGAACAGTATTTTGCTTAATGTTTGAGCTACCATTGTATGATTGGTCATTTTGCACAACAGTACATCTTTTGGTCTCTCCTTGGTGGGAGAATGGTGGATGGGAGGAAGGGGTTCTCTCCCCCACCTCTCCAGCAGTGGCTGCCTCTCCCAGGTGTCCACACTTCAAAGTGTCTACAGGCAAAGAGCTCCGACTGGAGTTGTGCACCATGGCAGGACAGAAAAGTCAGCACTGGAGTGGACTGCACTCACGAGATTAGGGAGGGCAAAGGGGCGTGGCTTCCACAGACCCAGTGAATGCTACTCAAGGTCACTGGGCTGAAACCATCCTAAAGGGAAAATTCCCAAATAATGTGGCATGCTAGAGCAAGGGAACTGTAGTAAGTGGTTTAAGATAGAGACCTGGGAGGTTAGGTTTAAGATAAGTTCATAAAATGGACCAGAAACAATATCAACCATTCAGGACACAATAGAATGCTGTGGGCCACACGGGAGCCTTGAAAGAACACAGAAATATGCTTTCCAAAAGGAGATTTATCTTGGAACATTGCGGTATCCGTTTCTTTCACTGTACAACAAAGCACCACAAAAGTTAGCAGCTTAAATAGCACACGTTATCTCTCAGGCTTCCATGGGTCCAGAGTCTGGGCACAGGATAGCTAGACTCCCTGCTCAGGGTTTCACAAGACTGACAGCATGGTGTTGGTCCAGATTTGGATCTAATCCAAGGCAAGAGATCTACTCACACACCCCTGGGGCTGCTGGGAAAATTCTGTCACTTGGGGTCCTAGGCCTGGGGTGGGTGGCTGTTGTCTTGCAGGCTGTCAGCATCGGGCTGTCCTGAGTGAGCCGAGGCTGCCTTCTTTTTCCTGTCCAATGGCTCTTCCCATAGAACAGCAGTTTCTCCTTCAAGGCCAGTGAGAGGCTCTCATCCTTCAAAACTCCAATTTCTTTCTAATCAGAACAAAAGAAAGGGGGAGAAAACCAAGCTTCACAGAATAACGTTTTTGTTCACCATTGGAATCAAATTAGTATTGATCCAAACTAGATTGTTTAAAGTTTATTTATGTTTGAAAGAGAGAGAGAGAGAGAGAGAGAGAGAGAGAGAGAGAGAGAGCAGGGTAGGGGAAGAGAGGGAGACACAGAATCCAAGCAGGCTCCAGGCTCTGAGCAGAGAGCCCGATGTGGGACTCCAACCCATGAACCCAGAGATCATGACCTGAGCTGAAGTCACTTACCAACTGAACCACCCTGGTGGTGGGTGGTTGTAAACAAACTAGATTGTTTAAAATTAATTGCAACCCCCAAGTCATTTATAATATTACTCAAACATGGATTGCAAGATAAATGACAGGGAATTCAAATGGTACCTCAGGAAATATCTGTTTAACACAAAAGTAGTCAGTAATGCAGGAACAGAGGGGGGGAAAGAGGCATAACGTTTAGAAAACAAATAGCAAATGGCAGATGTAAATCTTACCTCATCAATTATGGCATTAAATGCAAATGGGCTAAACACTCCAGTTAGAACGTAGCAGAATGGAGTTTGTAAAGAAGATGCAACTCTATGCTGTGTGCCACAGACACAGTTTAGATTCAAGGAACTAAAGAGATCAAAATGGATGGAAAAAGATATAGCCAAAGGCAAGAGAACTGTGTACAATGGTAGATGAGTCAAAGCCTCATGAGTCAACATGACAATTATAAGTGTATATAAACCTCACAGGAGTCACAAAATACACGAAGTGAGAACTGACACATCGCAGGGAGAAACCGATAATTCAACAAAAATATTGGAGGACTTTAATATTTAATAAGGAAATAGATCTGAAGACACTGTGAACCACTTGGACATCTATGGCACACTCCACCCAGCAACAGCAAAATACATTCTTCTCAAGGTCCCATGAGACGTTCTGCAGACGTTCTTCCAAAATATCTGCAGAATAGGCCATATGGTAAGCCAAACATCCAGCCTCAATGATTTCAAAGGATCGAAATCATACCAAGTATACTCTCTGACCAAAAAGGAATAACAAGAGAAAAATTGGGAAAGTCACAAAGATGTGGAAATGAACAACATGCTCCTAGATCAGCAATGGGTCAAAGAAGAAATCGAAAGAGAAATTAGAAAATATTAGGTGAATGAAAATTGAAAACAAAGCAAAACAAGACTTAGGGGATGCAGCTAAAGGAATGCTTAGAGGAAAATTTATAGTTGTAAATGTCTCCATTTAAAAAGACGGAAGAGGGGCGCCTGGGTGGCGCAGTTGGTTAAGCGTCCGACTTCAGCCAGGTCATGATCTCGCGGTCCGTGAGTTCGAGCCCCGCGTCGGGCTCTGGGCTGATGGCTCGGAGCCTGGAGCCTGTTTCCGATTCTGTGTCTCCCTCTCTCTCTGCCCCTCCCCCGTTCATGCTCTGTCTCCCTCTGTCCCAAAAATAAATAAACGTTGAAAAAAAAATTTAAAAAAAAAATAAAAAGACGGAAGATCCCAAATCAGTGAACTAATCTTCCAATTTAGGAAGCTAAAACTTCAAGAGCTGACTAGTCCCTCGAAGGGTAACCTGTTCCCTTGGATCTGTTCCAAACATCTTAATGTCTATAGGATTTGCTCTTTCATTCATTCTATGTACTTGGGCTCCCCTTGTTCTCCATTTTTAAAATTTTTTAAATGAAATTTTAAGTCATAAGTATAGACATTTTTCATTGTTTAAAATAAGCATTTGGACACAAATTTCTGTGATTCTTTTGCTGGGTCCCACAAAACTTGACATATTGTTTTTTTGGGTTTTTTTTTTTTTTTTTAGTTTATTTTGACAGAGAAAGTGTGTGAGTGGAGGAAGGGCAGAGAGAGAGGGAGAGAGAGAAAATCCCAAGCAGGCTCCACACTGCCAGTGCAGAGCCAGATGTGGGTGGGGAACTCACGAACTATGAGATCATGATTTGAGCTGAAATCAAGAGCCAGACACTTAACCAACTGAGCCACCCAGGCGCTCAGATATATTGGTATTTCTTTATGTGCAATGTGAAATGTTTTCTAATTTGTTCTTTGATGCATACATAATTTAGAATTATGTTTTTTTTTATTTTCAAATATTAGGAAATTTCCTAACTGGGTTATTGTTATAAACTTCCAATTTATTTTTATTAAAAAAAATTTTTTAATGTTTATTTTTGAGAGAGAGAGAGAGAGACAGAGTGTGAGCAGGGGAGGGGCAGAGAGAGAGGAAGACAGAATCCAAAGCAGGCTCTAGGCTCCGAGCTGTCAGCACAGAGCTCAGCGCGGGGCTCGAACTCACAAACCATGAAATCATCACCTGAGCTGAATCAAGAGTCAGCTGCTTAACCGACTGAACCACCCAGGCACCTCTGATATTTATCATTTCTGATGTTTTTTATTCTCCTTGAAAATCAAGTTTCCTTCTTGCATTTCCCTTCAGCCTGAAGAACTTCCTTTAGGGAATCTCTGGTAGAGAAAACTTTCAGTTTTCTTCGCCCTGAAAATATGTTTATTCTATCTTCCCCTTTTAAAGGAGTTCTTCCTGCAGGTGGAATTTGGGGCAGGCAGCTTCTGCTTGTTTTCCTACAGCACAGCAGGGTGTGCACCCACTCACCTTACTTACCTCTTTCGTTTCTGAGGAGAAGCTGATGGTAATTCAATTGCGGTTTCCCTGAACTCAAAGTGTTACTTTTCTCTGGATGCTTTCACGATTCTCTCCCTTTTTTTGGATTTCAGAAGTTTGACTGTGTTGTGCCTAAGCATGGTTTTTATGTTCCTTGCAATTCGCTGAGCTTCCTGGTTTTGTCCTTTTGTTACTTTCACCGCATTTGGGAATTTTCAGCCATTATTTCCTTGAACTACTTTTTACCCCATTACGGTTCTCTCCTCATTCTGGGACTCCAATGACCTGTCTGCTTTAGCTTTTGATGTTATCCATCAGACCCTTGACGGCCTATATCTCTCAATCTTTTTTTCCTCTCATCTACAGATTGCATAGTTTTTATTGATTCAGTGACTCTTGATCCTGTCATATTTTCGGTGCTATCAAATCTATTCAGTTAATTTTGTTCAGATATTGTATTTTTTAGTATCAAATTTTTTTTTATATTTTCTGTTCTCTAATGAGACTTCCTGAGTTCAAATTGATTGCATGTGTATTTTCTTTACTACTTGGAGTGTGTTAAAATGGATATATTAAGGTCCTTGTCTGATTATTTCAACAAGATTGATGTCCAGGATGCTGTGAATGTTGTGTTGAAAAGAATCTGAAGACTGGTACATCTTCTGAAGAATGCTGATGTTTTGATTTGACAGGAAAGCGACTCTATTAAACTCAATTTGCAAATATCACCTCATCTGTAATGGGCAGCAGCTCAAATCTCAGGGGTGTTTGCGTGTTTGTTTCATTTTATCTTAACAAGGTGAATGCGTGTTTCAGGGGTTAGCAAGAGTTATGGGCAGAGTTCACATATAGAACCTAAGCTCCCTTTTCTGGGTTTTCATTTCCAGAAGCTGTGGTGCTTCTCCCTTAGCTCTATCTTTGTGTTCTAAGTTTAGAAAGAGGGTGGATATCTTGTTTGTTTTGTTTTAGCCTCTCCATGCCACACTGCAGTCAGAGAGAACATACTCTGGGCTGTTCCATTTTTCCAACTTTTGACTTTTATCCAAAATATGCTTGTATTTATTTCAACTTTCATATTCTTCAGGTAGTTTTTTTGTGGGTTTGTTTTATTTCGTTTTGTTTTGTTCCCCCAGAGTTTTACTTATTATCGGTGGGAGGGTCCACCTGTTAGAAGCTCACTCTGCTTTATTCAAAATGGAATTACTCATTCGAGTTTTAATCTTTCAAGTAACTCCCCTACCTAAAACCCTTCAATAACTTTCCTTTGATTTTAGGATAAAGTTCAAATTTTTTAGTAACATATAAATACACCTGGTAGTTCTCCAACCCGTATTTGTTGAATGAAAGCTATTCCCATAACATATGAGACATGGTCATATTTAATCATAATGCCCTTATCCTTAATAATATCTTACAGGGTTGCCTGGGTGGCTTAGTTGGTTAAGTATCTGACTCTTGATCTCAGTTCAGGTCTTGATTTCTGCCCCATGTTGGGCTCCATGTTGGGTATGAGGCCTACTTAAAATCATCATCATCATCATCTTCAGATGAAAAACTTTGAACATTTGATAATATCTACATTAATTAGTTGACTATTCATGAGTTCTTCTAACTAGACAGCTATTAATAAGTCAAAGAACATATATTTTTGAATATCTACTGCTACAAAGCTCTGTCATAAAGAGTGAATGGAAAGGAAAGGATGGAGGGAGAGTGGTTTTCATCTGTGGAGTTTATAGTCGAATTGGACAGATAAAAAAATTTTCATATACTATAATTTTGGAAAAGCAATTATACCAGGCACCCATTAATAACAGCTGGGTCCTCTTATAAGAGAGTAAGTTGTGTGTAAGATCTTAGAGAAGAAGAAAAGGAATGGGGACTATAGATCTTCTGGAAGGGAAGGTACCCGAGATGGGGCTTGAGGGAAAAAAGAGACGTCTAGGCAGAGACATAGGCTCAAGGGATCCGGGCTGGAGGACAGGTTGTTTGCCTTACTCTCCTGTAAACCTCATTTAGGTAATACCTGACCCAGAGGCCCACACGCTATTCAGTAGAGCATGAAAAATAGTTTCTTCCTAATGAACATTACAAACCAAAGTTGACTTCCAGCCCTTTCGGAGCTGTAGAACCTGTTTTGATCAACTTCTCTTGGTAAAAGAGCTGGATTTTACCAACTGTCCCTCCTTTGTCCTCTCTCCACTGATGTCTGAGCCATGAGAATCTTTTTCTTAATTTTTGCTGCTCTCATTCTCCTTGCTGGCATTTTCCCAGGTAAAAGGAAATCCTAATAGATGTAAGGGTGGCAATCTGTCTTTTAAGAAGAAAGCTGAAGTTTTAGAAATATGTGTGACTCATTCCTGTGTTCTTAAAATGTCCCGGGACAAACCAGTTATTGGAAATCTTTCATTTTATTTCTTATTTTTATTTTATTTTATTTTATTTTATTTTATTTTATTTTATTTTATTTGAGAGAGAGAGAGAGAGAGAAAGAGAGAGAGAGTAGGGGAGAGGGGCAGAGGGAGAGAGAGAGAAACTTTTTTTTTTTCTTTTAAATATAATTTATTGTCAAGTTAGCTAGCATACAATGTATACAGTGTGCTCTTGGCTTTGGGGGTAGATTCCTGTGATTCATTACATACAACACCCAGTGCTCATCCCAACAAGTGCCTTCCTCAATGCCCATCATGCATTTTCCCCTTCCCCCCTCCTCCATCCCCCCCATCAACCCTCAGTTTGTTCTCTGTATTTAAGAGTCTCTTATGGTTTGCCTCCCTCTCTGTTTGAAACTACTTTTTCCCCTTCCCTTACCCCATGGTATTCTGTTAAGTTTCTCAAGTTCCACATATGAGTGGAAACATATGTTATCTGTGTTTCTCAGACTGACTTATTTCACTTCACGTAATACCCTCCAGTTCCATCCACGTTGCTGCAAATGACAGGATTTCATTCTTTCTCATTGCCAAGTAGTATTCCCTTGTATATATAAACCACATCTTCTTTATCCATTTATCAGTTGATGGACATTTGGACTCTCCATGATTTGGCTACTTTTGAAAGTGCTGCTATAAACATTGGGGTACATGTGCCCCTGTGCATCAGCACTCCTGTATCCTTTGGATAAATTCCTAGTAATGCTATTGCTGGGTTGTAGCGTAGTTCTATTTTTAATTTTTTGAGGAACCTCCACACTGTTTTCCAGAGCGATTGCACCAGTTTGCTTTCCCACCAACAGTGTAAGCAGGCTACATGCTCAGCATGGAGCCTGAGGCGGGGCTCGATCATATGACCCTGGGATTACGACCTGAGCCGAAATCTAGAGGCAGACGCTTAATTGACTGAATCGTTCAGGCACCCCTGGAAATCTTTTCTTGAGTTTAGACAAAAAAACAATGGGACCACACAGAGCCAGACTAACTCCAAACAGAGAAGTATCTGGTTAATTCCCCTAAAAGCTCCACCAAGGGGTTTCAGACTTCTCTTTATGTTTAGATCTTTCCTTCTTCTGTAATATTCAGCAGAGCTTTAGCATATGTCAGAGTGATTGCTCTAAAATGAGAGGAAATTTCAGAGGCAAAGTCCAAACACATTTGTTAATTTAGAGAAGTATAGCTTTTGTAACCTAAATGAAACTAAACTCAAAAGGTTCTTAGTCTGTTTTTTTATGTCTTACTAGTTGGTCCAATTCTCCTAATCTTAGATTATTTAGAATTTCTTTCTAGTTCTCACATACTGATGTGAGAAATTATATCATTTAAACAAGTAGCATCTTGATTAGTTTGCTTTTCAATCTTTGACACCTTTGAAATAGTTTCTTTTTGCTCAGGTACAGCCAAGACTATCCCTAAAAAATTTTTATATCCATCCTTTCTCAACTGTCTTTCATTCCTCCTGTTATGAAGTCATTTCTAATGGGGACTCCCTATGTATTGTGAAACACTGTTTTTCATGGTTCCTGGATTTCTACACTTAACTCTTACACAATCAGGCCTCAGTAAGCCTACCAAACCAATAGATATGAAATATGTTCCTACCACTTAATGAGAAATTGGGCATTATATCAAAAGTAAGTAAAATGGAGATCAAAAATGTAATAGAGCATGGTCTTCACCCTTAATTTGCTTGAAGTTTATTGTTTTATTATTTCTGTGTTGGTCAAAAGTAGGTTGTCCAGAATAATAAATAGGCAATTTGATAAATTTCAAATGTGTAAATAGGTGAATGGATGAGACAGGAAGATACACAAATAGCTATAGTACAAAACAGTTCTCATAAGTGCCATAAGAGATACAGATGACAAAGAGAAGCTTGGTTTTCTAACTGGAGAATCAGGAGGGGCTTCCTGGGATGTGGTATTTACATTGCACTTTTGAAAACGGGCATAAAAACATGCCCTCATGTTTCAAAGTCTCACTTAATCAAATCACTTACTTAGCTTCTGCCCCACTCTCTTTCTTCAGAGGTCAGACAATGGATCCAAGTAGAGAAACACATGTTAAGCTGTCTTCTCCATCCCCAATCATCAGGCCTCTGACTCATTAGTTAAGGGCTCCCTGTCTTCAGATTCAGCTCAGACACATTTGAATCCTAACAATAAGCACAGGATGGACTCCAGTTGGGACCACCACCACCACCATCACAACTACACAGAATCTTAGAGCTGGAAGTGAGTTCAATGGTCAATACAAGAGGTAACAACAGACTATCATGCCAAGACATTGGAGGTTGGATCTCAGTTCCAATCCTTATAAACTGTATGAACTCTTGTGCTTCAATTTTCTTTCTATAAATGGTAATAATAATAGGATGGTTTTAAAGATTAAGGCATTTTTCAAGGCACCTGGGTGGCTCAGTTGGTTGAGCGTCCAACTCTTGGTCTTGGCTCAGGTAATGATCTCATGGTTCTTAGGTTTAAGTCCTGTGTCAGGCTCTGCACTGACAGTGCAGAGCCTGCTTGGGATTCTCTCCCTCCCTCTCTCTCAACCCCTCCCTGCTTGCTCTCTGTCCTCCCCCCCCCCCATAAATAAATAAACATTTAAAATATATTTAAAAATATAAAATATTAAGACATTTGTTATATTCGAGTAGAGGCTAACTTGTTTTAACAAAGAAACTTAAAAAGATAGTAAATGAAAAAGGATAGTTTATTTGTTTCTCATGTAAAAGTCCAAAAATAGGTAAGTTGACCAGTGTGGGTAGAAGGAAGGTTCTTCTCCATTAAGTCATGTTGAGACCAGAGAGGAAGGTCAACCTTGCATCCTAAACATGGGACTGTTTTATCTGGTTCTAAAGATGCTCTAATGGAGAGGGCTGAAAAGCAAGTCAAGAGCATGGTCAAAGACATTGCACAGAACCAGCCATTGGTCCAAACTCCTCCATGTGGCCATACAGGGACACAGGGCCAGGAGCTGACTCCTTATGCTAAGTATCCACGTTCCGGCTAAAAACCAGAGGATCCATTACTCATTGTCTGAAGGGGAAAACTAACTGCTTGAGGAAAGTTTAACAATCCCTCTGTATAAACCGCTTAAACAAAGCCAGGCACGCCCTCTGTTCTCTGAGAAAGTTCACTGTTGCTATTGCTTTGATGTCACTGTTCTTATCATCATTCCTGTTCTTATGATCTGCCCTGATACATATTCCATGTTAGTTGATTGCCCAGAAGCGTGATGAATTTCAGTTGTTCTGTAACTCAGACTATTCCCAGTTCAGCATGGGACTACTGAAAAAATGTCCTCTAACTGTGAACAGAAATCTAAGGCCGTGCAATTCCTTTCCATTGGTCTGCGTCCTAACTGGGCATGGCGTCAGTGTCTTTTCCGCATGGCAGTATCTCAGTTGTATGGCAGCTAATGTGTAGTCTGTTCCCCCTCTCCCAATGCTGTACTTTCCAAGAATAAGTTCCTTTTGAGAGCAACTGCCAGTTCCTTCTATCACTTCTCCTGAGAACCCACACCACAAGAAATTTTTTCATTCATTCCTCTCAAAATATTTTTACTCTCCTCAGCTTACTCTTTGCTCCGAAGGAAAAGCCACGGCCGAGGCCACTCTAAATTTGCCTGCCAGAGTTAAATCCATTATTCCATTGATGTTTTTTACAGTGTGGACCAGCACCATGTTTCTTTAACTTTGCACCTAAAATTGTCCACAACCGCACGACAGTGCATTTGGTCTCTCATCGGTCTGCCTACAGTGTAAACGGCACAGTCTTTACCTTTCACTGTATATCGGAGCCTATTGATTTTGGAGACATGAAAAAAGATCATTTATTGGAAAGGACTGTTTATTGGGATTAGAAAGTGTACTGTCTCCCTCCCAGGAAGAAATACTCTGCTTCTAGATATCCTAGAAATGATTGTGGCAGAGGGAAGTGAATATCAAGTAAGGACCCTGTGTGTATTGTGCAGCGAGTCTGAACTCCGATGAAGCCGTTCAGGAGGCATCTGTTTTTTCTGACCTCTAGATTTATACTTTGTGTCTGCAGGAGATTCGCTAATGGGGAATTGTGGGTGAGGCCCAGGTGATGTCATGTTGCTTTCTGGTCATGGATTCCTGGATAACCGAAGTCTTGCTTTCTTCACTTAGCTAGCAGAGGGATGCACAGAGAGCCACGTTGTCTGAAACCAGACGGTCACCGTGAAGCCGAGTGCCTTTCCTTTGAGGTTAAGATTGGGGGTTGTAGAACTGAACTGACACCACTCTGTTGAAGAGAAAGGAAGAACAAGTACAAGCCAAGCCGCAGCTGCAAAAAAAGAGAGGCGAAGATACTCTGGCTGTGAGCTCCGTGCGGCAAAGCTCTGGGTTTTCTCTCTTGCCCTCTAAAGTTTGCATTCTTTGAATGAAGCCATCAGTCCAGCTTCTGACACTGCAGGGAAATGCCCGCCCTAGGCCCTGAGCTTCCTGAGGGAAGGCACTGAGTCTTGTTCACCTTTGCACCCCCACTTGCTGGCATAGGGCCCATTCACTATTTTATTGACTGATGAAGTCAGTGAGGGAGTGAATGAACAGGTTAAAACAGATAGAATGGAAAGGTGGGACCATGGTTCAGATGGGTTCTGAAGTGACAGTCCTGGCTTCAGACACATGTGTGACCCTGGCTTTTGCTGTTCAGACTCTGGGACCCGTGCTATAAGAAGAGTCAACCACCTAGTAAATAGACCACCTACTGGACACCAATTATGGCTGCCTTCGCGGCACTGCTGACAAGTACCCCTCCGTCTCCTTCACAGGTAAGAGTTGCTAGAATGTCCTCCACGCTCTGTCCAATCTGGGACATGAAGTGACCCAAAGAAACTGGCCCGTGTCAAAGTTCAGGTTGGCCAAAGATTCGGTAGCATCTTCCTTCTGGCCACTTGCCGCGAGAATTGATCCCGTCGTGGCCTATTCAAGTCCCAGGTGCCTAGAGATAATCTAATTCAATGCTCTTATTACAGACGAGGAGGTAAAGGCCCAGGAAGATCCCACAGGTACTAGCTTAGTTATAGCCATATCTAGACTTTGGCTTTTTGGTCCTGTGTTCTTAGCATGTGTACAAAATGGTGTGCCAGATGAGGACAGAAGCCTATGGCTGAAACAGCTTTTAAATCTTTTTTTTTAAACTTTTTTAAAATGTTTATTCTTGAGAGAGCGAGCGAGCACATGTGCATGCATGAGCAGAGGAGGGTCAGAGAGAGAGGGAGACACAGAATCTGAAGCAGGCTCTAGGCTCCGAGCTGTCAGCACAGAGCCTGACACGGGGCTCGAACCCACCAACTGTGAGATCATGACCTGAGCTGAAGTCGGACGCTCAACCCACTGAGCTACCCAGGCGCCCTGGCTGGAACACCTTTTAGCAGCTCAGTGAGCAGCAGGTGGAGGAAGCAGCTGAAATCAGCTGCAGAAAAATTAGACACTTTGCAAAATTCCTTCTGTGACCCTGAGATCTTTGCTTTTGGGGCTGATGGTAATGGTAAACTGAGGTTTGCCTCTGCCCTGATTTGCCAAAATTTGGAGTCCCCGCTTTCGGGCAGAGAAAGATACAGTTCACAGGCTGTTTTCATCACAGATTTACAGCACACCCTTCCAGAACAGAAGAAACAAATCCCCTCAGCTCTGCTCTGGAGAGTTTTCTTACCTATTCGATGAAGGCCTGCTTCCTGCAGAGACGCAAATAAGAGAGCAAAATAAAACACGATGTCCTGGGACAAGACAATTTGTAAAAAGCTGTAAAATAAGAAATAAAAATGTGTTTTTAAAAAAAGTGTTCTGGTGCTGCTACATACCTTTATGGTTAATCGGCTGAATTTTTTTATCTGAAAGTTATGTAAGAGACGAGCGGGCAGATAAAGCTGTCTGTTGTAATCAGAGGAACTTGCTCAGGTCCTGGGCTTTTCCCCAAAATTCTTTCCCACGGTCTCAGATAAAACTAACTGCCTTTCAGAACCTAAATGTACTTAGATCTCTTCCCCCTTTCCTTCCTTTTTTCTCCCTTTGCTTGCAAAATGAACCGTAGTGTGCATATGGTCTCCCTCTTTGCTTCTCAACTTAACAGAAATGTCCTCTGCCATCTTCATGTCGCTGGGATTTCTCGTAATAAGGAGCCAGTGACCTCTCAGACACGTCCTGGCCACTGTCCTCTTAGTAAAGATTCCAGGGCCAACCCCAGTGACCCACGGCCAGCATTCATTCAATCTGGGTTCTTTCACAAACATTTCACAATGAGGTCTGTCTCCTTCATTTCTGTCTCCTCTGCCCATGAGGACCCAAGCGTTAGGCTATTTTCTTTCTCTTCCTCCCTGGCTCTCTTTTGTTCCCTCTTTGCTGGGCTTGCACACACCCTGGTTTCACCCACCTTGTTATACGTTCTCTCTAAATAACCCCACATGCTCCCGTGGTTCAAGGTCTCACCTACTGCCACGGCACCGTCTGCTTACCGGCATTTCCGGGCTCCAAGCCCCTCTTCTGTGTTGCACTCTAGGGCAGTGTGTGGACACCCTGCACGCTGCATCTGCCAGACCCCGTGGCCAGCTGGCTTCCGGTCAGGGCATTGGCAGTAGACGGGAAATGAAGGCGAAAGGTGAAGACACCTGCTTCCGTTTCCTGCTCCAGCCACCGGCACCCCAACAGCAGCAGATGGTTGGCTCCAGGCGCCCGCTTCTTTCGGCTTTCTCAGCAGCCCGACAAGGTCTCTCGAAAGGACCAGCAGCACCCAGCGTCTGTCCCCTTGGTAGTTAAGAGGACCAGTTGAGCCACGACCGGCTTTGCCGTGTACCCTGGCTCTCCACGCCCCTGTTTGGCTATGTCTCCTTCTCAGAAGTGTGAACCCTGGCTGCAGGTTGCCTCCACCCTGTTTGTCTGAGCCCCAATCACGGGGCCCTCCTTCCTCAAGTCTTAAGCCACACCCACGTGCTGCTCCCCACTTAAGAGGTCTGAGCACCAGCTCAGATGTAGGTGTCCCCTACTCACACATCCGGTCTCCAGCTGTAGGCTGCTTACCGCAGGGTTTCCAGCTCCTGCCCCTTATAACCCCTTTCCCTTCTGCTCTTCTGGGCCTGTAGTTGTTAATCTCTGTGCCTTTTCAGCCACCCACCACCTGTGTAACCAATTTCCTGCATTAAATTTCCTGTTTTAAATATCCAGTATGATTTCTGTTGTCCCGAATGGGCCTTGTCTGACAAAAATCCTACACTATATTTCAAACTCTAACATCTTGCTAAAGTTTTTTAGGGCATTGGTCTTCCCCAACTGGATTTCTGGTAGGCACCCCAAAGGAACTTGTTTTCGTTGCAATTTATCACTTTCTTTCCAAAACTGATCTTCATTCACTATTCCAGATCTTGGTAAATATTGTTACCATTTACCCAGACACTCGGGCTAAAAACAGCTTCCTCAGGAGCACTTAGGTTCCCTCACAAATCACCCAATTTACTCATTACATAAATCTACATAGATTACTCACTAATATGTGCAAATGTGTTGTGACATTTCTTCACCCCTGTCTTTTCACTGACATTGTTCTCAGTTACCTAGAATTTGGGGATTGGGTTTTGCACGGGATGAGGAGTAGTTCATGTTTCCTGCTGCATATGTGTGCATGCATGCAGACACGTGCACACGCATACCCCAGCTGTGTCATTCAACCATAAAACTAAGTGTACGTGTCACACTCGAATTGTGAGAGCATGAAAATATTGCAGCTAGAAGTGCCTTTGGAGATAATGTAAGTCGATGTTTCCAGAACCACACTGATTCTAGTTACCTAGAATATTTTTGAATATTCAGAAGTCTGTCCTCACTTTAATGCTTTCATATTGGGAACTCTTAATTTTTT
Source organism: Felis catus (assembly GCF_018350175.1). Lineage (NCBI taxonomy): Eukaryota > Metazoa > Chordata > Mammalia > Carnivora > Felidae > Felis > Felis catus. The sequence goes on from NC_058371.1 coordinate 6,984,739, forward strand.
CTTTAATGTTCACTTTTGAGAGAGAGAGAGAGAGAGAGAGAGAGAGTGAGGGACAGAGAGGGAGACACAGAATCCAAAGCAGGCTCTAGGCTCTGAGCTGTCAGCACAGAGCCCAATGCAGGGCTCAAACTCACAAACTGTGAGATCATGACCTGAGCTGAAGTTGGATGCTTAACTGACTAAGCCACCCAGGTGCCCCCGTATTGGGAACTCTTAAGCTAAGAATTTGAATTTTTAAAATCACTTTTCCAATCAAGTCTGCTATGTAGTGAAGTTTGGCAACTACAGATCATTGACTAGAGGAGCATCCAAGATTCAAAGATGACCCTTGTCCCACACCTCTAGTTAGAAACCAAGATGGAGCTTCAAAACTCAAATCCAGAAGCCTTGCCTTCAGGTCCAGTGGTATTTCACTGTGATGCACTTTTTGAAAAGGAGACATTGAGAGGAACTAAACAAAATCTTCACCTCCTTGCTCAACTAGGGGAACAGAAGCTCAGACTTTAATGGGAAGATGAATATATGTCTAGCAAAGTAACATACAACATGGCAGTTTCTGTGCCTCATGGGAGGCCTGAGGGGAGCTCAGGGTAGGATGATTGAGTATGACCTGAGTTAGTGGAGTCTGGAACAAGTTCACAGGCAAAATACCCTGTCATCACTATTCAGACCAATTGCTTCATCAATCTAGCCTAAATCACTATGACTGAACTGAAGGACTTTTGTTCCATTCTATTGCCAATGTATTGGTAGCTTATGTTCCCATTTGACATTTTTTTCCCCATTCAATAATTCCCATTTTCATCATGCTGGGTAACTGAGCATCCAAAATAACAAGGACCCTCTGTCCTCCTCTGAAGGCCATTCTGCTCTCAAGGGACACCTATGTCCCTAGGTATCCTCATGGAGGTATTGAAATGTCCTCATTATCCAAACTGATCTGTCCTACTGGTCCTAGTGAGCTGCTGACTGAAATGAAGCCATTTTCCACTGTCTGTATGGACACCTTCACCCATGAGGACTACTGTCATTTTCTTATGCCATTCTCTTCTTTTTCCAACCAAGTCTCCCCACGGATCAAACAAACTTATGTAAGACCTGATAAGTTTGAGAATCTGAGTGCTTGAGAGAATCCTGCACACAGGACAAAAGCCCCACTACCTACACGCAGAGCACACCGAGAAGGGGCCCCGTGGGAAAGTGGATATCTGAGAGAACCGTGGTCGTCTCACCTCTGAATAACCTCTTCTGATTGCGTGCACCACATCCTAGGTTGTGTAAAGATCGACTTAGAAATGAAGAGCGGTCAAAGGCTTTCCCGGTGTCTAGAACCATCTGTGCCTCATCACTGAACTGAACAGGGTCTGAGTAACAGAAAATGGGGCATTTTCCTAATCATTTTTTGTCTCCAAGCCTCCTCTGCTTGTGTTCTCCAAGAGTTAGGGATTCTAAGATAATGGCATGACAGAGCCATGATAAAGCTCTTGGATGCAGGCAAAGGGGAGTGATAGGGACCTACTTGTAAGGATAACTGAGTCTAAGAAAACTAGCTCCATACTGTTGATCGTTCAGGCTCAACTCTGTCCCTAGAGCTTTATTCCACACTTGGCTCTCCTTGTTCCCTTTCAACCCTGGTCTCTTTGAACAGAACCTGCACACGGAGATTCCAGCTGACTCCCAAACAGAGTGTACCCTTCTACATTCAGGGTAGAAACAGGGACTAGAGATCTTAACCATCCTGCCCAGACATGCCTTACTGCAGCCTGCACCAGCTTTTGGCCAAGGAAATGACCAAAAGCATAAAAGAGAAGAGCCAGTACCTAAAACTCCTGGCCAAGTATATTCAAGGAGAAATAAGCAACATTACTTACACTTGAAGTAGGATATTTATTTGTTTGTTTTGAAGAACAGGAACCTTAGGATTTGCTGAAGGGTAGGGAGTGGACACAGAGGTAACAATAGTGCCTAATTACTAAGGGCAGTAAATCCAAATGGGGGTGGGGGGAGGGGAGGATAAGGATGAAGAGGGGGCTGGTGCTGGTGATGTTTATTATGTACCGGGCATTGAGAACATATGGACAAATGAGGTACAGTCTCTGTTCTCAAGGATCCTACCAGATCTTCAATGACACAATTCTGACAAATCACTTCTCTATTTTCTCCATTTATCATTTCACTCAGCAAAGTCATTGGATTTATAAAGGGCTAAGGCCAACTGTGAACACTGCAGGGAAGTGTTTTCATCAGATGAGACAAAGGAGTGTGTAAGAAACAGATCCCTTAATAGACAGGGGTGTCCCCAGTGAGATGCCACTCTGAAACCACCAAAATGGCTCATTTTGGACTTCAGGCCTCCAAACCTGTAAAAAAAGAAATACATTTCTGTTGTTTTCAGACACTAAGTTGATGGTAATTCGTGACAGTGACAATAGGGAACCAACACAACGTGGGAATAGGAGACTCAGGAGAGCACTCCTGTGGGAATCCCAGGAAGAGAATGAAGGGCCCCCTCAACGTGGCAGTGAGCAACACGCACAGCTGGCAACAACGTTGATTGGGACACCTCAGACATCTCTAGGAGACAGCTCTACAAGATGATGAGATTGATAGACATACCTGATCAGAATAAACTTTTAAAGACGAGGTTCAGGCAATGGGCAGAAAGTTTAGGATTGAATTAGAAAGGAGTACATCTAAAATCAGATACATGAAAAACGAGAAAATAATGAGCCCTGGGGAGAATATAAAGTTGGGCAGGAAAGGAATTCCGTAGCACTTTCTGAACAGTGTGACGATCATCATAAAGTAAGCACTGACTACTGATGTGCCAGAACTCTGAGGGTGTAAGGACAGGGGCAGGGCTGTCCTTGTGTACCCTGAGAGTCAGGACTGACTGGCCCTGTGCACGGATCTCAGGTTTCCTCCCCACCTACCTCTATCTTCTCTTTTCATCTACTCCAGGCTCCTGCTCCATATTCTCACATTGGGCTGGGCCTGGTGTTCCCTCTGAACCTTTTCCTAGAAACCCTCTCCACATAGCAAGCTGGGGCAATTTCCAGGCATCCTTGGTCCACTAGAACCACCACAAAGTTTTCTAAGAATATTTGGGAGCCCAGGGATCACTCTTGTCTTCCTGAAAACGATTATGAGTTTCCCACTGCTGAAGTATTCTCAGAATTGTCTACTTCAGTAAAGACCCTGCAAAATGACAGTGCTAAAACTCGAGATGCAACCAGGGTTCGAGATGCAACCATGACCTGGTGGAGTCTCTAATAAAATTTACAAGCCCCCTGCCCCCCCGCCCCCCACCGATTTCCCAAAGGCCCAGATAAGTCTTGTGATGAGCTGGAAGACATAGGGATTTTGTTCTTGGATGGCCAGAGTCATCAAAATGTTTTCTAAGTCTACTTGGGGGCCAAGGAACAGCTCTTGCCTTCCTGGAGAGGTTGGAGAAAGAGCTGATGCTTGCCTGAGTATCCTTAGAATTTTCTACCTCAACTCAGAGTCAGGGAACCACCACTGGGCAATCTCAGCCAGCCTGAGTCCCTGGAAATGTTTGAAGCCCCCTCATTGATTTAAGTTTTTGAGTGATGGGGGCGTTCATGGGGTCTGGAGCTGACAGCCAAAAAAGAATTCTTGAAGACATCTTTGGTGCAAAAAGGTGATTTCATTAAACATGGGGACAAGACTCATGGGCAGGAAGAGCCGCATGGGGTTGTGATGGGTAACTCATTATACATCCTCAGGTTGGGAGGGGGTCAGGGATGGAGTCAGTCTGTAAGGTATTTTGGAAGCAAAGTTTCCAGGGCCTTGAGGGGCTAGCTGGTTCTAGGGAAATGTCACTTACTACCATTTAATAAAACCTCACTCATGAGACCCTCCAGATTTCTCTGGGGGGGGGGGGCAATAAGCTTGGAGTCTGATTGCCAGCATATATCTTGGAGCAGTTGAGATAAAGGAAGTAGACTTACAGGATCTTTGAGATTGGGATGTTAAGCTAAGCTTCTCTTTTGCCCCAGCAAAGTGCCATCATCAAGGCAGCTGAGCTCCTAGAGGGAGGTCACTCTGCCAGTTTCAAGGACTTGTCAATGGGCTGTAGGCAGTAAGGGAATTAAATTTTTCATTTGCCTTAGTTTCCCACATTACCATGGCAAACACTCAAACCCTTTCCTTTTGTTCTTGGGTAGCTGGGAATGTCCCAGGAATATTACACAGATCCTGCCTGGGATGGGTGGGGGGTGCTAGCTTGTGCTTTGCCCCTCAGCCTGCCTCATGCTCACTCATTATTTGCTCCAGAAAAAGGCTGGTGCAGCACTGGAAGGCACAGGCTGGTGACTGCCCCCCTACTCCAGAAACTTCAGCATTTTCTAGGTCCTCCCCAAAGCAGTGTAAGTCTCCCATGCTGGCCTTTGTCACCCTCTGCTGGTCAGTTGACAGAGGCTCGCATTCCAACAGCCCAGAGTCTAGATATGCAAATAAAGTTACCTGGACCTCCAGGGGTCTGATGGAAGAGGTGATAGTGATGAGGTTTTGGGGGTGATGGGAGGGTGTTTGTGGGGTTCAGAGCTGATGGCAATGAAAGAATTCATGAAGAAGGCTTTGGTGCAAAATGTGATTTTATTAAAGCACAGAGACAGGCCCCAAGGGCAGAAAGAGCCGCCCTGGGTTCATGAAGAGTGGCTCCTTAGGTACTATGAAGTTGGGAAGTTAAAGTCAAAAGGAGGCCTTCAGTGAGACTTTGATGTGCTAACGAGAACTCCTAGGATAACAGAGGCCTTGCTAGTATCCAGCTAAGGTTGTCTTCTCTCTAGTAAGGCATTAACATCAGGCCAGTAGGGTGTTCCTGGAGAAATGTTCTACTCTTTATTTGTCTCAAGTATTTGTCAGTGGGCTGTAGGTTATGAGGAAATTTAATTTTACCTGCCATTTCTTTCTTGCCTTTGTTCCCCATATCGCTATGGAGGGGTGATGTTGTAATTTACCAAGACATTTGTAAACTGGTGGACACTCAGGTCGTGTATGACTGTGATCTCTCTCAGTCAGCCACTTGTTTTCTTTCCTTCCCTTTGTCCTTGGGCAGCCAGGAGTGCCTGAGGAATGTCACACACATCCCACCTGGGGTAAGGGGGGTTGCTAACTTTTGCTCCGCCCTCAGCTTGCCTGATGATCCGTCATCATCTCCACCCTGAACAATTTTGACCCTTAAATCTTTAAGATAAGAAGGTCTCATCTTCTGTAGCTTCTTCTTGCTGACTAGGGCTGTAGAGTTGTCCCTACCTACGGGTCAATACTGATCAGCTGGGGAACATATAGGGGTGTTACAAAAAGTGGAGGCAGCTGAATCCCACATGGACAACATACATGATCCTTCTTGAGTAGAAAGGATCATCCGTTGGCTTGAAGTTATCGTAGTGATATAGTCTTTGCACCAGGCAGAGAGACATGGGAGAAAACAGCAAAGCATAATTAGCATAACTAGAAAGAAGCCCTAATAAAAGTCTTTGGTAGTTGACAAAAGCCTCCACTCAAGAGTTTAACCAATCACTAAAAGAAAGAGAGGGATTGTTTAAAGCACCAATTTGAGTATTCATGTCGGTTAGAAATCCAGAAATACTTTCACGGTAATCTGGAATGTATGCACAGCATTGTTTTTATGAGAGCACAAATGCCACCTTGTGCAGCAGCCAAAACATCTAATGCCATTCTATTTTGTAGAACTGTTTTGCGCATCTGTGCGACTTCAGTGTTGAGTAAGGAGATGCTCTTTTGTGAGTCACTGAGTGCCCTTATGATGTATTTGTTAAGGGCTTTCACATGCCAAATTACACTTTTTAACCCCACGGATGGAGCAAAAATGGATGCCAAACGATCACACCATTGGAAAACAGATCGTCTCTCTGTTTGTTTTACATTTGGGAAGTTAGCTGGGGCAGTGATTGTTTTAATAATGCACCCATGAATCCAGGCAAATCCTAAGGGGCAGTGACCTACCTATCCCGGAGAAAGCCAGGGCCATAGGTTAGTTTCACATATCCAGTGGGTTCCGTTTGGGGCTAACCATCTGATTCCAGGTTGCTTTATTCAATCAGTAGCAAGCCAGTCGGTAGCCTGAAGTATGCCCGTTTGGGAGCACGTTTCCATAACTACCCTGGATATTGTATCATATGTATGTCCGGGTATCATATATATGATTTCTTTGTTTCCAGCATAAAATTGCCTTTTTGACTTAGCCGACCAATGGTGGGTGTGAACCATAAATATGCATCCCCAATTTGATACATCCCATCCTCAGTACAGTGATAAGTAGGGTTTTGTAACTTAGACACTCACTGGCAGGTATTAACTTGTGGATTTGTAAAATCAGTTCTTATCTTAACAGTTTGAGGGTATGAAAAAGTCCAGTTATGTCCTGGTAAATGCCAAGTCTTATTGATCATGGGCCAAGAAGAAACATTTTGATGAGTGATAGACTTATCCCCAAACATGTTATCTTTATATATTATTTTTGATATATAAGTACCTAGAGGTTGCCAATCAGTACCTTGTAAAGGTGAAACGCACCAGGATAATTCAGATGTGCTTGACATGGGCGAAACCGCACATCTCCAGCAAGCTGTCTGATTTTATAGTTTGGCATAATGCTGTGTCCATTATAGAAAGGAATTGTTAGTATAAATTGGAGGAAGGAGAATGAAAAAGAAAGGTACCACCATCATAAGAGAAGTGTGACACTCACAAGAATGAGAAGGCACATTTGTCTGCTCGTTGGTTTTTTGTGAAGGGGGTACAGGTCTTATTTTAGATATAGGAACCCACGAAGAGCGCCCCTCTATCTTTACCGCAATGGGAGTATTTAATACGACCCGGTAGGGGCCCTTCCATTTTGGAGTTAGTTCCCTTCTGTATTAGAATGTCACTCTTTTAAATAAACGAAGTCTTTGGGTTTTTATGGAGTGGGTTTCTAGGAACTGTCAGTTCAGGTTTAGGGAGGATATGGTTTGCATATTTAGAGATTTATGAATTGACCTAGCCTCAAGTGAATGATTTAATAAAGCACTATAGTCTTTATCTATTGATAGGTCTACAGTGAGAAAAGTCTTTTTATATACAATTGTTGGGGGAATCCATCCCCTTTCCAGTTGTTTAAATTTTTTTTTCAACGTTTTTATTTATTTTTGGGACAGAGAGAGACAGAGCATGAACGGGGGAGGGGCAGAGAGAGAGGGAGACACAGAATCGGAAACAGGCTCCAGGCTCCGAGCCATCAGCCCAGAGCCCGATGCGGGGCTCGAACTCACGGACCGCGAGATCGTGACCTGGCTGAAGTTGGACGCTTAACCGACTGCACCACCCAGGTGCCTCTCCAGTTGTTTAAGTAATATACCCATGGGGTCCTGTTACTATCCCCACAGAATAACCTGCAAGAAGATTGTCTATACCTATGCTATTTGTGACAATTTTTCTGAAGTTTACCTCAAGTTGTCTAGCTTAGGCAAACAACATTTAAAGACAATCGGAACTAGAATTTAACATCCATAAAGATGCAATTATTGAGGCAGTCTTTTTCTACCTAAGAACCCTCATCTCCAGAGATAACCAAATTAAGGCTAATTCGCTTGTTAAACAAGTTCAGTTTAATAAATTTGGCCTAATTATTTACATAAGTTCAGCAAGAACAGCGATTGGTCGTATAGATATTTAAAAAAATTTTTTTTCAACGTTTATTTATTTTTGGGACAGAGAGAGACAGAGCATGAATGGGGGAGGGGCAGAGAGAGAGGGAGACACAGAATCGGAAACAGGCTCCAGGCTCTGAGCCATCAGCCCAGAGCCCGACGCGGGGCTCAAACTCACAGACCGCGAGATCGTGACCTGGCTGAAGTCAGATGCTTAACCGACTGCGCCACCCAGGCGCCCCCGTATAGATATTTTAAAATTTGCTTTGCTGGAACTTTTTATAAGGAATCTCTAGACTGAACTATTAGAGGTTCTCCAGGACAGAAGCCAAGCCAAGTAGTTGCCATAAGGCATGCCCGCAATGCCTCTTGATTTGGGCGAATTCCTCTTTTCAAGGTCCCCAAGATATGCTGAGGTTCCTGCACTTGCCAGGAATTGACATTCTTTACTCAGCCGGTAAGGCTGCTGGGAACTCTGTAAGCAAGCTATCAGGCCAAAATTTCTGAGGGGCTATATGGCTCCATGTTTCCTAAGGTCAGTATCAGTTCTTTAGAGCTGTATAGTCATATCTGAGTCTATGCATGTAGCTTTCAAACATGACATTCCAGTCAAAGCCTTGGTAAAATAACTAGTATTTCTAATGGTGTCCTGTTACAAGAGGAACAGATTCTTATTGAACTTATGCAAATAAGTATGATTGCCATGGAAGAAAGAACACTCATTGGGTTTGTGGATTTCAGAGGGTTCAGGTAGAGAGAAAAGTTAGATGCTTTCGTTTGTTGACAAATGAATACTTTATCCTATTTTTGTATACCATGGGTATCTTAAGAGAAAGTTTCCTTAATCCAGAAAAGCAAACATTAGAGAACTAGCAATACTTCAAAACAAGAGCTGCAAAACTAAGACCATCTTCTTCAGTGCGTTTAGTCCCATGTGACTAATTCTTGTTCAGTTTCAACACGACTGTTTACTTCTGGAAATTCTCACCCATTTTAGTTTTAGTATTTTAAAGATGTTAAATACCTGTCTTTGTCCTGAAAGGCCTTTTTATAAATCTTGAAGGTGATTTTGTAAGAGCATCAGAATAATTATAAATGACAAAATCTCAGAAATGGAGATGGTTAACAATCTGATGAGAGTTCATTATGTTGCAATCGATAAGGAAATTCGGTTATTTCTGTGACACATAACACTTCAATAATCAGAATATCAAGTGAAGACCTTGTTACCAAAGCATATTAAAACTTTAGGAATTGCATTTAAATCTGAGCAGTTACAGCATTTGCCCAAGCAATACCAGTATTTGTTTGACAGTGTTTCCAGAGTAACTTAGCATACCAAAAGAGGCCTAATTGGTCAAAGACTTCATTTACATTGTGAATCCTGGGAAATTTGTTAAACCTTAGAAAGTTATAAAACACATCCTAAAAAGGATCATAGATCATTACACATCTTAAAACTTTAAATTATGTATTTAACCAAGATGGAAAAAAAATCTCAAAAGCAAATATGTAGGGTTATACAGTTGTTAGCAAAACTTAGTTCCTTTACCATTGAGGAATTTTAACTAAGCAATAAAAGACCTGATAAAAAGGAAACATAAAGCTTTGGTGTTCCTGGCAGACAAAAAAGAAAAAAAAACTTCGTTTCTATTATTCGTACCAAGAGCAGATCAACAGTCCAAGAAAACTTTGTATTTTGAACAGAGAGAAAAGCAGATCTTATACCAGTGTACTTTTAAAACCCATTCATTGTGGGGCGCCTGGGTGGCGCAGTCGGTTAAGCGTCCAACTTCAGCCAGGTCACCATCTTGCGGTCTGTGAGTTCAAACCCCGCGTCAGGCTCTGGGCTGATGGCTCAGAGCCTGGAGCCTGTTTCCAACTCTGTTTTTCCCTCTCTCTCTGCCCCTCCCCCGTTCATGCTCTGTCTCTCTCTGTCCCAAAAATAAATAAACGTTGAAAAAAAAAAAACCCATTCATTGCAACCTTTGTCCATCCTGACCACACATAACACTCCTTTCCAAAGATTTTCAGTCATGAACCTTCTACAACTTTCTTTTGCCTTCAGATTTTGTCCCAAGCTATTTTTCTTCAAACAACCAGTCTGATTTAGGACAAAATTACTTTCTTTTACCTTCAACAAAAATGTACTTCCATTCCTTATATCTTTCTTACACATCTACTTTTTTACATACAGAGCTGTTTCCCTTATTTCCATCAGTCTTAGCTACATTTAGCAGAATTTTAACTCTTAGACACCTGAGTCTCCAGTGAAAGCATAGTAGTAACCAATTGTGAACTGTTACTAGAATTCTTTAGATGGCAAATTTATGAATCATTTAAGCACACATGTTTACTAACAGACCCAAATAGTCCTAGTTTCTCATCAGTAAGTTAAAAGCACAAACCTACTTTCAGTAATTAATGTTTTAGCTTTCCATTCTGTTTGGAAAAGACCCACATGTCCAATGAATTTAATCCTAATTTATCAACCAAACAAAACTTTAAAGTTTCAGGTTACCAAAGACTTTGAAAGCTATCTTAACAATTACCCATGAAAAGTTTGAGACAGACAAAATTAACCATTATTTTAATCTTTACTTATTTATTTTTGAGACAGAGAGAGATAGAGCATGAGTGGGGGAGGGGCAGAGAGAGAGGGAGACACAGAATCTGAAGCAGGCTCCAGGCTCTGAGCTGTCAGCACAGAGCCTGACACGGGGCTCAAACCCACGAACCGTGAGATCATGACCTGAGCCGAAGTCGGACGCTTAACTGACTGAGCGAGCCAGACACTCCAACCATTACTTTAAGTCACCTTTTTGCTAAAAAATTGGAACAGAGATAACATGAGCTTATTTGACCTTCAGGAAACCTAGGTAGAATAACAGTTTCATATTTAACGCTCATAACTCTAAAGACAGGTTTATCTTAATTAAACCATCAAACTTAAATTAGTTCAAATACAGAATATGTTTCCCTTGGGTCCACTTAAGACAAATTTTCCCCCATTGTCAATTTTTTTACCTGGAACATTGGTGGGGAAATAGGAAGTAGGCAGTCCAAGGGGGTGCTCTTTGCTCCCTTACCGTGAGAGTGGGAGGATGAACTGATGGTGCCTGATGGTACCTCAGCCCATTTGCCCTGTTTCCTGCGGAAGAGATCTAACTGCTAGATCCTGCTAAGGCCATGCAGTGTTACAGAAGATCCGTCCTTTCCTAAATTTTGCAGTCAAATTTTTTCCAGTGGGTTAAAAGGCATCCCAAGGGAGAGTCCTTGGGGATCAAAGAGAAGCTCCCATGCTCCTCCCATGTTTCCATTACCTCAAAGATCCCCCCCTGAATCCTGAGTGGTGTCCCACACGCAGGATATGACAGAGGTTCCTGACATGTCAAAGCGACCCAAGGCATACCTCAAACAAAATCGCTAATATCACCAACCAGCCAACTAAGGGTCTGTGACAGAGGGATGCTAATGTGTCCCCACTTCCCCATTGCACCTTGGCTACAAATGGAGGCCAGCATATGGACCAAATTTGCCTTGCTGAGAAGGCCAAGAAACTACTGTTTTTAACCCATGAAAAATACTGGAAAAGTTTTACAAGGGGCAATTACCCAACTATGTAATTTAAGTAGCTAGTAGAGGACATTGACCGAACAATAAAGATAGAAATCTATCGTGATTTAAGTGACAGTCCAGCACATATAGATAGCCTTTACAGCCAACGTCCTAGGAAACTGTCCTCACTTGGGTTTTAATTCCTGTCTTCCACACACACAGCAGGAAGATGCCCATGAGTTTCTGATGTTCGCTCTGGATGCTATGCAGCAAGTGTGTTTGCATGAGGACAAGCCTTCAGAGCCTCAGGCTCAGGACGCCACCCTCATCCGGCAAATCTTTGGGGGGTACTGGAGGTCTCAAATCCAGTGTCTCCACTGCCAGGATGTCTCCAGCACTTTGGACCCTTACCTGGACATTAGCCTGGATATCGGGGCAGCTCAGAGTGTGAGCCAAGCTTTGCAACACTTGGTGAAGCCCGAACAGTTGGATGGTGAAAATGCCTATCGTTGTAGTACTTGTCTCGACAAGGTACCTGCTTCCAAGACGTTGACTTTGCACACTTGCTCCAAGGTCCTGATGCTGGTATTGAAACGATTCTGCCATTTCACGGGCAGCAAACTGGCTAAGGAAGTGTAATATTCTGAGCGCCTTGACATGCAACGCTACGTGTCTGGGCAGAACGGGGGGTCGCTGACTTACGTGCTCTATGCCGTGCTGGTGCACGCGGGCTGGAATTGTCACAGCGGACATTACTTCTGTTACATCAAAGCTGGGAACGGCCAGTGGTACAAAATGGATGATGCGAAGGTGACCGCCAGTGATGCGACGTCTGCCCTAAGCCAACACGCCTATGTCCTCTTTTACATCCAGAAGAGTGAATTGGAAAGAGACCGTGCGAGTGAGCCAGGTGCTGGGGAATCCACGTCCCTCCAGGCTGACCACGCAGGCACGGCTGCGGCCCAAGGGGGGCCTGAAACCGACCCCAACATCGAGGTGCCACAATTGGAGGATCACGTGGAAGAGACACCACTGCCAACAATCATGTTAGACCAGTGGAGATTCCTCCAAGAAAGCCACCGTCCCAAGTCTGAATTCAACCTCAGGAAACTAGAATTTGCTCTTCCCCCCGACGCAGTCCTCATTCACCAGTCCAAATACAGAGATGAGATGGGAAAGGATCACCGTGAACCAAACATCTACCGGCTCAACAGTTCAGCCAGGGACATCCCACCTCAGAGGGCAACGGCCATTAACCAAGTCCCTTGTCTCACCGGCAGAGCCAGAGCTACCAAGAGGAAGAACAAGAAGGGACAGAGGTCTCAGGAAGCAGTGCAGGGATCCCACTACAGGCTTTGAGATACATGCCTGCCCACATGCACACTCACCCGCCCTCACTCACTACTCACTCACTCACAGTCCCTTGTAGGCCACATTTTGTGTGTTGTGGGTGGGTGTGATCGGGGCATGTGGAGGGACCGTGAATCTGGCTGTATTCATGGGGTATGGCGTTCCAGTTGATCTGGAGAATCCTGAGCTTTAAGGCTGGCTGGCTGTAATGATGTTATTGGAGAGGTGTGGATTATGCTGGGTATTTGGAAGGTTTCTCCCCTCCATCAGCACCGAGGATCATTGGGCACTCTCAGAGCCTGAAAGGATCAGAGGAAGTGGCCAATGAGGCATGAAGGTGGAAACAAGGCAGAGCACTGGGAGTCCCTGTGAAAATGCCTGGGACTCACGGTCCCATCATCCCATTGCCTACTCTCTGTGTATCGGTAAAGTACATGTGCCCAAACATGTGCGTGTGGGGACTCTTGGTGATATCCAAACAGGCACCGGCAGGGGAAGGAGTTTGAAACAATCTCAGTGCTTCCACACGGAGCAGTGGCAAATGACCAGGAAACTGGAAGAGCTCTAGCTCTACGTGGGAGCAGACAGCCTTGTCAGGAATGTCTTGTGTCGGAAGGAGAGGAGCAGAAGGGAACACTAATTCATAACTGTGCAAAGTGTTTCCTTGTATACATAATCTATTTTGTAAAGTCTCCACATGTTCGTGTGAACATTGGCTAACTGCCTGGAAATGGCCAGGAGCAAACAAATGCTTATGTCTCTGGAGACAGGTGGGTGGAGCCTTCCTGGCCCCTGTTCATTAGATTAGGTTCCCTTAACAATCCCCCTCCCATGAGGCTGCAGAGCAAATGGGGGAAAGGAACCTTCTTCCACCTCTTCTTGCTGAGCCACCAAGCAGCTCTACCTTGTTCCGCAGAGTTGACCACCATCCCCCCATCGGACAATCTCCTCCACAAGGGAGGAGGCTCAGGGATTTCTGCTCAGTTGCATTGCAATCTTGGTCCTCGGTTGTACACCTCAGAAAAACAGTCTCAAGTGGACACCGAGGCGACAATGTGGTATTTCAGGTCAGGGTATGGATGGATGCTCTCAGTCACACCTGTATTTCTTAGGAGCGAGACTCACTAAATACATTGTTGAATGGGAGTTAGTGCATGATCCTTCAATTCCCCCTAGGGGAGGGGGGCCCTATAGGAGATCTCTGGTCGTTTGCCAATGGCACTGACAGGGTAAAGCCTGTTGTTGCTGTTGTTGTTGTTGTTGTTGTTGTTTCCAGTCTGCATTAAACATACACACCACACGTAGTGGGAACTAATGTCAGTATTTGAATTTTGTACAGGAAATCATATTGAATTCTGGATGTTCAAATATCATAGCCGATAGAGGAAAAATACTTTTTCTTAATCTACTTTTAAAATTTATTGGTCTGTTGTTTTCATGTTTTATTTAAGCATGAAATAAAATGTTTAAATAAACAGAGAGAGACACACACACAGAAACAGAAACCGAGTGTGAGCATGGGAGGGGCAGAGAGAGGGAGACACAGAATCCAAAGCAGCTCTAGGCTCTGAGCTGTCAGCACAGAGCCCAACGTGGAGCTCAACGCCACGAACCATGAGATCCCGACCTGAGCTGAGGTTCGACACTCAACCGACTGAGGCACCCAGTCCCCCCTCCATTTTCCAAATTTAAATCAAATTCAGTTAACATTGAGTGTAGTCTTGGTTTCAGGGGTGGAATTTAGGGCTTCGTCCCTTACATGAAACACCCACTGCCAACCCCCACAGGGGCCCTCCATAACACCTGTTGCAAATGGAGCCCACCCACTCCTCCCCTCTAGCAACCCTCACTTTCTTCTCTACACTTAAGGGTTCTCCTGGGGCACGTGGGTGTCTCAGCCAGTTAGGACTCTGATTCAGTCAGCTCATGATCTCAGGGTTTGAGAGTTCAATCCCCGTGTCCGGTGCTGTGATGACAGCTCAGAGCCTGGAGCCTGCTCTGGATTCTGTGTCTCCCCTTCTCTCTGCCAATCCCCTGGTCATGCTCTGTATCTCTCTCTCTCTCTCTCTCTCTCTCTCTCTCTCTCTCTCTCTCTCTCTCTTTCTCTCTCTTTCAAATACACAAAAAACAATTTTTTTTGAAGAGTCTCCTATGGCTTGCCTCCCTCTGTGATTTTATCTTATTTTATTTATTCTTCCCTTGCCCTATGTGCTTCTGTTTTGTTTTTTATTCCACATACAAGTGATTACATGGCACTTTCTCACTGAAAGAGCTCAACAGGGCTAACTGGATGTTAGATCTCAAAAGACATTAACAGGTGAAATATATTTTTCCTGTGGATTTGATTCTAAATTGGGCAGAATCATGGGTAGAATGCAAAAAGTGTATGTGCATCTGAGCCACGAAGGGAAGCCACAGAAAATAACCATGCTAGGTCATCCTGTAGAAATTTTGGGATCCAACTTTCTCTTCCTGGATTAAAATCTGTATATCACACACGCAACCACACACACACACACACACACACACACACACACACACACACAATATTTGATCTGGATCTCATGATGGCCTCCATAAGCATCCAGTCAGCTCCCCAGATGACTATGGCCAGCTCTTCCTGGGTGGTCGTGTGTCACGTGTTCCACCCACACCTGAGGAAGTCCACACCCCTGGCTTTGTAATCCTTGGGAGAGGTCACAAGAGGGAGTCTTGCACAATGCTCTCTTTCCAGCAGGGGGCGCCGCTGGCCAGCACGGGCATTGCATAGTCTTCCAGGAGGACCTGGCATTGGGCACTTGCTCAGGCTGGCAGATTGGAGTCTCCATGCCTTGCACTGCAGCCTGAGCATTTCGTGGGGCATAAAGGCGACCATGAACATTTACAGAAGGTCTGGTGGGTCTAGGATTCCCTCATTGTGACTCTTAATTTTGGCCATACTGGACCCTGGACTCTGAGCTAAAATAGAGAACCCTGCACTGCTCAGGCCACTGGTGATGATATGTTTTCCAGACATTCCTGGAACTTTTATTTCAAAATATAAATCCAGTTAAGTCAAGATGTTAAATTTTTTAAAATGTTGACAATTAGCAAAGAAGATTGCATATGGGAAAACCAGTAGGTGGCCTCACGTGGGGTGATGTTGGAGCAATTCTGGCAATAGGAACAGTGTTATTTGGTCTTGACAAATCCTGCCACCTAAACTGGATTTCTCAAGGAAATTTTAATTCACAGATTTCACCCTACAATTCATAAGGGTATTAATGAGGCTCCAAAGAAGGCAGTATGACCGTGTTTTCACCTGTTCATGTGAGAGCGCAGGTGTCCTTAAAAGTATGCCTGAAAATGGCGAACACTTCAACTTTCATTAGTTTAAATTGAAATCATGTATTTCCTACACAGTAGATCCTGGACATGGCTTTAATCCATAGGTGAAACAAAATATTCTGAAGGAGAAAGCAAAAATGGGTAAAAGAATAAGCTATATTCTATGTTCACAATGAAGATAATCTGTCAAAGAGTCCAGGCTACAAAGATGATGAGAAACATGAACCTAAAATATATGTAGAATATACTTAGAAAACTAAACATTTATGGATGTCACCCACCTGCATCTCAAAGGCATTTGAATTTATACATCATGCACAGAGTATGGCAAATAACAGATACAATTTCAATAACAGAAATAGACTCCATAGATAGATAATAGAGACCCGATGAAGACAGGAGAGATACATGATAGACACACAGATAGATGACACATAGACATGACAGGGAAACAGGTGGTAGAATGGTTCTTTTGAGACAACTCCCCATCCTGACTACCCACGTGGAAGATTCTGGGCCATTCTGAGATTTGGAGACCAAGACAAGCTGGGGTGTCATTCAAGTATGAAGGCCAGCTGACTCAAGCCTGGGGAAGAACCCACATGTCAGTACCAAAGCATTCAGACAGGAGCAAAAGTCTAGTCCTCAGAGATGAGTCAGCTTCGTGCCCCAGGAAGGCCTGGAATAGACTGGCTGAGGCCACTACATGGAGGAGAGCAATCTGTGACCTCATTCTAATAATGCCAGAGATAATACTGTCTAAAACTCCATTGAAAACCCAACAATTTTATAGGAAAAGGTGAAAACTCAATGGAATATATAATCATTGAAAAAACAGGTCCAAGTTTGGTGCATGTCAATGGATATTTTAAGAAAAGTGAAAGGTGTGCTTCTCCTCTGGGCCCGATAACCACCCCCCCCCCCCCTCAAGAATCTGGTCTGTCCTGAGAGTGGCTGGTGCCAGGCTGGTACGGTGAAGGGATGGGCTGGTTGTAAGGTGAGACCAACTGGGAGTTGAGAGGATGAGAATTGGGAAGGGTGTGGTGATGGGTGGGGGAGGGGTAAGAATGCTGCCAGTAAGGGTGGGGCAGTGGTCCCATGCCATTGAGTGAGGCCAGGCTGAGGCCGGGGGAAGCTGTGGGCAGGGCTGGATGGCACCAGGCTGGGAGGGGGCCATGCCTTGAGGGCAGTGGACAGAGGCCACAGGAGCAGCCTCCTGGAGAAGATAGGAAAGGCCAAATGAAAAGTGCACACGATGTCCAATACATGCCAATCTTCAAGGAGGGAAACCATCCAGACTGCATTGCACTTGGAGGCCCTCCCCCTAGTCCAATGAGAATTCTTGATGCCTCTCAATGCATCTGTTTGTGATGGATGATATCAGATAACCTATTAATATCATCTAACACAGTTTCCGTGCATGTCATAAAGTCAAAAATCTTTGGCATAGTAGTTGACCCTCCATGATGCCTTACCGAAGATATTAGGCATTTCATATGTAGAACCCCCAGAGAAGACTTACAACATTGATAATATTATCCACAGTTAAATGCGTTGCAAAAGGGGTGTGAGGTTAACAATGTAAAAGAGCAGCCATATGACCTGAATAAAATGAATATTAGAAAAAGAGCCCAATTATTATGGTTTTGTCAGAAGGAATGAGACAGTAATGGGGCAGTGGGCAGGGCCTGAGTCAGGGGCCGGGGAAAGGGAACAACAGCCTCTGACTCAAGTCACACAGAGTCTGCATGGATGGAGTTTTGGGTGGGGCTCACCCTGTGACTCCTGTACTTCCCTCCTGGTTTAAGTGACATTGGATGGCCAACAGCTAGTTGCTCTGCCTTCTGGCTGCACAGATCTGCAGAGAGAGAGAGGGGAGCATTCCCCAAAGAATGCTCTTTAGGGCGAAGGAGCAGGCGTGCGCTCTTCCTAAGGGGGGATTCCTCTCTGCAGACCTATGGGATTTCCCTGGGTCCTCCTCAGAGTTTGCCCTGAGGGAGAGAAGAAAGATAGCCTGTTCCTAAGGTGATATTTTGACCAGCGCCTGCCCAGCCTGTCAAATATTGCTGTGTCACAAAATCCTATGGAGGGCAGTAAATCACAAGCCAGGCCTCCAAAAGGCAGCCAATATGTGCATCTCTTGTCATAGGGTTCCGGCATATGCATACATGAAGCCTCACCAACGGATCCCATTATGGGCCAAAGACAGACTGAGCCTGCCCAGTGCATATTGGAGGTACGCAGGATCACATGGAAGTATTTTTATAGTTTATTTATTTTATCTTCAGGGAGACCGGGGGGGGGGGGGGGGGGTGGGGAGAGTGGGGGAGGGGCAGAGCGGGAAGGAGAGAGAGAGAATCCCAAGCAGGTTCTGCCCTGACAGTGCAGAGCCAGACACCGGGCTTGAATTCATGAGCTCTGAGATCATGACCTGAAATTAGGAGTCAGATGCTTAACGGGCTGAGCTACCCAGGTGCCCAATCACACAAAAATGATTCTAATAAGCATGTATTTATACACTACAGCTGGGTTTGCCTGAGGTTCTGAAAGTCGAAGCAGACCTAGGTCCTATAAAGCTCCTCTTTCCTGACAGTTAATTAAGCTTTGACAAAGTAAATAATTAAAAATAATCTTCAAAGCTGAGAAAAAAACTAATGCACCTTATGTCTTATTTGGAAAATTTTTATTAAATGTGAAAAAAGGAAACATAGCTTCATGATAACATTTAATAACGAAAATGAAGAAAGCGGGTAATATATTCCCCAGTACAACTGGCACAAAACTACCATCACAGAGTCTACCAAATTAATCTCTGCTTCAAATTTGCAAAGGAAACAGTTGGATCCTTTATTCAGAATCCCCAAATTGCACATTTGCAAACCAAATGCATTTAATGTCATAGGTTATATTTACATTGAGGCTTACAACTTATTATTATAATTTCACTAAATTTCTTAAATATGTATTTACATAAAATAAACTTTACATCCACGTTGATAAGTATCATGTGAAAAATAACATATATTACCTAAAGAAAAAGTGTGTTCTGCGTCGGGAGAAGGGATGTATGTATATACACGACACAAGCGTGACATCCAAGTATGACCAGGGCTCCAATTTTGTACATCGAGCCCAACAGGGGAATTGCTGATGCACCATATGCCATACCTGAAACCTATTTTCAATTAAATAGTCATCTCCTCAGGGTCACTGAGTTGGAGGTCAAGATTCCAAGGCCATGAGGTGTCTCACTGCCAATTGCACTCATCTGAGGATGATGAAAGCTGCAGGTGATCAAAGAGGACACTCAATCGGATGCACACACAGCCTCCTTCAGACTGGTGTGTGATGGGAGGGACCTGACCAGTGGGGGCTGGCGTCTCGGGAGGTGCCAGACAGGGAGCTGCTATGAACCTGGAGTTCCAGCTGCCTTTATCCAGGCGGCTGAAGACCATTCCCATGGGCTGGCTGGGTGCCTGTGGACAGGGTGGACACAGGGCCATGGTGCATGCCTGGAGAGTGTCCAATTGAGGTTGGGGGTGGGGAGGCTGGAGGCTCATGCTTTGCACTAAGGCGGGTGACTTCCTGAGCACGTGGGCTGCCCCCTTGAGACCACATGCCCTTCTCCTTTCTGGACGACACAGACTCTGGCAAAGCCCCACACGGGGGCATCCTGTGCTCTTGTGGGGTTGATGAAAGGGGGTCCATCGTGGTTTCTTTCGAGGGTTCTGGCACGTGTTGTCGGGGAGCGGGGCCCATCTCTTGCCTGGTGTCTGGATGTGGGGCTGAGGACTCGGAGCCAAACGGGTTAGAGGAGGATCAGAGCTCACCTCAGGATGCTTGGCTGGTGCCTGGGCATGGCCAGTGCCCTGCGCCCTAGAGACAGTCTGGAGACCTTCAAGGGAGGCACATCGGGGCCGGTGTTGTCTCAGCTGGACACTGAGGCCTGGATCCCAGGCAGAGCGTTGGTGTGCTGGGGCAGGCGGGGCAGGAGGGGCAGGGGTCCCCACTTGCTGGGCATCCTGTCGGCCAGCAGGCGGGAAGGTGCTTGCCACAGGTCTCCCGAGAGGAGCAGCCGACGGGGACAGCTGTGTCGTGTCAGGTGTCCTGCTAGTAGGCTCAGCCGGGACGTGCGGCTCCAGCACAGACACCCTCTTGGTGGTGTACACAGGCATCGGCCTGTGCGGATGCTGTGGGAACACACAACACACAGACAACGGCCATGAGTCCTTCCTCCCCACCAAGGACACATGCACGGCAAGCACAGCAAAGAAACAGACAGAAACGCCAAGACCTCAGTCCATTGCGAACAACTGGGAGAGACAGAGGATGAGGACCTCCAGCTCAATGCTGATCAGGAAGAAACACTGGGCAGTAGCCCCTTGATGCTTTGATTCCACTGGAGCGACGGACCAGAAAGGTTCTGCATCGTGCCTTTCTCCCGAAGTGGACAAGCACGTCCATTCATGCTTCCAGGGAAAGTACAGGCATCCTGCAGGTGGTTTGCGGTGGGGGCTGCTGAGTTCCATGGCTAATTTGGGAGTATGTGTCACAAAGAAAGATGCGTGGTCTTCCAGAGAGGCGTCTAGGTGTTGCAAGAGTTTCCTGATATAGTATTCTCACCGCCCTCCCCCACTAGCCACACTGTTAGCACACATACGAGGGATCCTGCAAAAGCATGGACACCCGGGGGAACTGGGTGAAAAGGACTCCCAGAGAAATCACCTTGGTCAAAGTTGAAACCCCTCTGCTCCCAGGAGGGCAATGAAGCCCACCCCTGTCCCAGGGAAAGAAGAAGAGCAGGAACAGGGGACACTCACCCTCTCATAGTCACAGGGTTCTGTGGATTCCCTCCAGGTTCGCTGCTGCCTTCCTGGGCGTCTCCTGGAGAATCTCTGGAACAGCGCCTTCCTCCGCTGACCTTCTCGTCTACACGACAAACCTTGGGAAGTAGAAGGAGCTGCATTGCCTGTGTTCCACATTCTCCTTGGTTCCAGATTCTCCCTCAGCTTCCTGGAGTCCCAGGCCTGGGGGGCCCGCGGCCCATCCCAGTGTCTCATGGTGCACCAGCTGCCTGATGCTTTGTGCCCAAAGGCTCTGCAGTTCTTACACTTTACCTGTGTGAAGGAAGGTGGAGAGACTCAGTGAATGAGCAGGAACCAAAATCCAAGTGTAAAGAACATGAGAAGTGTGGGGGATAAGCTTAGGAATCCCCTGGGCTTACACCAATGGGTTAACAAGGCATAAAGAAATTCAAAGCCATAGAATGCTCACCCAAACACCCGATTTTGGGTAAACCAGATTGGCACCCCTAGAATAGGGAGGTGCAAAGGCACCCAAAATAGAAAGTGGGTGCAGAGTCCCCAGAATAGAGAGGGAGGGACAAAGGCCCAAATTAGGAACGGGTGCAAAGGCTCCCAATACAAAATTATATGAGGTAAGCAAGATCAGGCATGCAGGGAAAAAAGGCCCCCCAATTAGTTCTATAGCAGAAAAGCTGCTTTCACAGGAGGAAAAGGCCAAGTTAGGTAAACTAGTGAATTGGACTATGGATGCTGCGCTGTAGGCCAAGCAGCCTGGAGAGGTGATGGTTAAAAAAAAAAAAAAAAAAAAAAAGTGCCTTGTTAACCCAGAGGCTATTCTCCCTGTCTGTCTCATCCCCCTAAGCTGGCAAAGATAAACAGGCACAGTGCCTCCTGTCTGCCCTTAACAATTGTCTGCCTATCTGCCCGGGGCCAGGATTTTGTTTAATACTGACCCAAACCCCAAACACTGTATATCTTCAAAACCCCCATTTTCCCACACATCCCCTAGTTAATGTTCACAGTATCTTGGTCTCTTTGTGCATGCCCATCACGTTTGTAAGCCTTCTGATCTTAATAAATAAGGGGCAAGAACCCTGATTTGGGGCTCTTATCTTTGCCCGGAGATTAGCCATCTCTTTCTTTAATCCTGTGTCCCCTTTTTCCTGGAAAAAAGAGAACTTTAGACTTAGGCTCTATGACAGAAAAGGACATATTCTGGGAGTGGGAGATGGGTTCTGGACAGGGTACATCATATATGACTCGTGAGCTCCAGGATATTTAATGTCTGAACCTCTGTGGGGGGAGGGACCACAGCAGGGATTGGAGATTTCAGACTGAATAGAAATGAGCCACATGGAAAGATTTGGACAAACACCAGCCTAGACATGACCTAGTACAAGTAAGTTTGATCCGCAGATCTGAAGGTCCTAATGAGCCTGCTGGGGAGATTCCAAGGCAGACCATCCTTGGCTAGGAAAGGATAACTGACAGAAGGACACAGAGCTTGTCATGTGCAATCCCCATCTCCAGAATAGTGGCTCTCCCCTCCCCCCCCTGCCCCTGCTGCTTCACCACACCTCCAAGGATCCACTTACCCTAGGATCTTCCTCCACTGGCCTGGGAGTCCTGCACACCATGGATACCCTGTGTTGCCTCTTCATTTTGGGGCATTCAAGGGTCTGTAAAATTCCTGCTTGGTATGACCTCCTACCATCTGCCCCACTCCTTGGAGGGTCAGGTCAGCCCTCCGCAGATAGGGATTTTTGGATTTCCTGAGTCAAAAGAGAAAGGAGAGTCATATTCACATAGATACTTGACTCTTTCATGTACCCCTTCTCCCAACAAGCATGAGGGGGCGTCATGACCTCCAGGTCAAATACAGTCTTCACCCTGCATGACCTCTCCTTCCTGCATGTTCTGCACAGTCTCCTGAGGACCCATCCCCAGCAGGAAAGCCTTAGGAAAGGCAGGGGAGGTGGTCTTGAATGACTCATTGGAGAGACTTTCATGAAGTCTCTCAACTGTACTCTGGTATGAAAACCACAGGAAATACTGCCCTGACTTACACGAGAAATACTGCCCCAACATACACAAGTATGCTTGACTCTCAAAAAACGGAACTGCCCATTTGACATAAAAGGAAGCCATTTTCAAATACAAAATCAATTCCAAAAACCTAGTATCCCTTCTGCTAGATTGGAATCTTCCAAAGTGAATATCTGAACTCTTTTATTTATGGTTTCTTTCCAGGTCCCCACTCTGAATTTCCTTATAAACCATGGGAAATGAATATCAAAACTCCGGTGAACTCGGAGAGAAATTTTTAGGCTTTCAGACCCGAAAGTGTCACCCGAAAGCCTGGTGAAATGGAGCAGGATGCTGTCACTGCTCCCGCATGCCCCCACACCAATCAGACTCTGGGGTTCAGTTCCTTTGGAACCTGAACCTCATGTCCTCAGGAACATTGAGAGCCATCCCTTTCCTCAGTCTCTGCCCTCAGAATACTCTTCAACACTAAAGAGTCCTTCACTTGGTGAGTAGAGGCACATCACAACCTCCATTTCCTCCCTGTCCTATTTCTCTGACAGGTTGTGTGAGGCCCAAATCATCCCAACCCACCTGAAATGCAAATATGCTCCTCCTGTGTGTCAGGAGACATCCAATGGCGGGTGGCAGGTGGACTCCAGTGGAGGAGACTCAGCATCCGGCGTGCCCGAGGACCGGTCAGTGAGTGACACTTCCTTCCTTCCCAGACTGTTATACTTGGCCAAGGTCAAGTGACCTCGTAGGCACTTTAATCCCATCTATCCTATCACCTTGTTGCTCCTCAATTCTAGACCCTATGAAGTCACCACTAGGTATTAGACACTAGGTACTAGATACTAGATATTACACACTAGGAACTAATAGGAACTCATAGGAACAAATGTGCTTTAAAAAAAAAAAACACAGAGTAAGGAATTCATTGATGGGAACTTGAATGTCAGGCATTTTCTCACAAACTTCAGGTGCTTAGCCTTTTTTCTACTCTTCAGGCCTGACTGGCCACTCCCTACATCCCTTTCAGCTCTGATTGGCCCCCAATTCTCCTCTGTGTCATGGAGGGGAGAAATCCTCCAAATACCCAGCATAATCCTCCAAATCTCTCCAATAATATCATTATAGAAAGCCAGCCTTAAAGCTCAAGAATCTCCAGGCCAAGTTGAATGCCATATCCTGTGAATACAGCAAGATGAATGGTCCCTCCACATGTCCAGATCACACCCACCCACAACACACAAAATATGGCCCACAAGGGACTGTGAGTGAGTGAGTGAGTGAGTAGTGAGTGAGGGCGGGTGAGTGTGCACGTGGGCAGGCATGTATCTCAAAGCCTGTAGTGGGATCCCTGCACTGCTTCCTGAGACCTCTGTCCCTTCTTGTTCTTCCTCTTGGTAGCTCTGGCTCTGCCGGTGAGACAAGGGACTTGGGTAATGGCCGTTGCCCTCTGAGGTGGGATGTCCCTGGCTGAACTGTTGAGCCGGTAGATGTTTGGTTCACGGTGATCCTTTCCCATCTCATCTCTGTATTTGGACTGGTGAATGAGGACTGCGTCGGGGGGAAGAGCAAATTCTAGTTTCCTGAGGTTGAATTCAGACTTGGGACGGTGGCTTTCTTGGAGGAATCTCCACTGGTCTAACGTGATTGTTGGCAGTGGTGTCTCTTCCGCGTGATCCTCCAATTGTGGCACCTCGATGTTGGGGTCGGTTTCAGGCCCCCCTTGGGCCGCAGCCGTGCCTGCGTGGTCAGCCTGGAGGGATGTGGATTCCCCAGCACCTGGCTCACTCGCACGGTCTCTTTCCAATTCACTCTTCTGGATGTAAAAGAGGACATAGGCGTGTTGGCTCAGGGCAGACGTCGCATCACTGGCGGTCACCTTCGCATCATCCATTTTGTACCACTGGCCGTTCCCAGCTTTGATGTAACAGAAGTAATGTCCGCTGTGACAATTCCAGCCCGCGTGCACCAGCACGGCATAGAGCACGTAAGTCAGCGACCCCCCGTTCTGCCCAGACACGTAGCGTTGCATGTCAAGGCGCTCAGGATATTGCACTTCCTTAGCCAGTTTGCTGCCCGTGAAATGGCAGAATCGTTTCAATACCAGCATCAGGACCTTGGAGCAAGTGTGCAAAGTCAACGTCTTGGAAGCAGGTACCTTGTCGAGACAAGTACTACAACGATAGGCATTTTCACCATCCAACTGTTCGGGCTTCACCAAGTGTTGCAAAGCTTGGCTCACACTCTGAGCTGCCCCGATATCCAGGCTAATGTCCAGGTAAGGGTCCAAAGTGCTGGAGACACCCTGGCAGTGGAGACACTGGATTTGAGACCTCCAGTACCCCCCAAAGATTTGCCGGATGAGGGTGGCGTCCTGAGCCTGAGACTCTGAAGGCTTGTCCTCACGCAAACACGCTTGCTGCATAGCATCCAGAGTGAACATCAGAAACTCATGGGCATCCTCCTGCCTGTGTGTGTGGAAGGCAGCGAGCAGTTTTGGCGGAGGCCGGATCACGTCTCCCGGACGGCAGAGGGCCCGGGTCACGTGAGCCTGCAGAGCACACAGCACGCAGAATGGCTGCCTCCCACAGCTTCGGGAGTGCTCCTGGGACAGCATGTAGCGGGCGAGGGGTGGTGTGTACGTCAGACACTGCAGGGCCGCGTTCGCATAGCACGTGTTGCCCAGGTTCTGCAGGCCAGCCCCAACCACAGAAGGTCCCCTCCAACTCACAGGTTTCTTTGCGGGGGTCAGACCTGTCGACGTGGGAGCCCAACCGTTAGGCAGGTCGCAGGGTGTGTGCGATGACGGTGACGGCTTCTCAGGTAGAGTGGGTCCTCCGTGGCCTTCAGCTCCACCCGTATTTGACCCGCAAGATTTGAGGTTTGGAAAGACATGGAGCTGAGACTCCTCTAGGCAGTGGGAAGAGGGCGTCTCCATGTCTCCTGAAACGTGGAGCCTCACGTTGCAGAGCGATGCTTCTCTCAGGAGGCCAGTCTCAGAATGATGGCTGTGGCCCTCTCCTCAGCCCTCGTAAAGCTCGCCCCACCCACCTGACTAGGACCACGTCATCCAATCAGCTACCAGCTGGAGTTGGATGAAGGGTCTTAGGGTGTGGTCACTCTTCTGCAGACAGACGACTCAGCCCAGCCTTCCTCCTGCCCCTCCCTCCTCAAGAGGCACACACACGTTTCACCACTTTCTCCACCTCCCTCATTTCCATTGCTCCCTCTCTGGACAGACAGACTTGAGCATTTCCATGAGGTTTCCATGGAAGAGGTAGTCTCCATGTCTCCAGAAATAGCTTTTACAAGATCTCCCATGTGGAGCCTCACATTGCACAGCGATGGTTCTATCAAGAGGCCAGTCTCAGGGGCGCCTGGGTGGCTCAGTCAGTTGAGCTTCCGGCTCCAGCTCAGGTCATGATCTCACCATCTGTGAGTTCGAGCCCCTCGTCAAGCTCTGTGCTGACAGCTTGGAGCTTGGAGTCTGCTTTGGATTCTTTGTCTCCCTCTCTCTTTCTTTGACCCTCCCCTGTTCATGCTCTGTGTCTCTCTGTCTCAAAAATAAACATTAAAAATTTTTTTAAAAAAAGAGTCCAGTCTCTGAATGATAGCTGTGGCCCTCTCTTCAGCCCTTTATAGCTTGCCCCACCCAGCCAACTAGGAACAGGTCATCCAATTAGCTACAAACTTGAGATTCATTTAAAGGTCTTAGGGTGTGGTCACTCTTCTTCAGAGAGACCACTCAGCTCAGCCTTCCTCCTCCCCCTCCCTTCCTTATTGGATAGACACACATTTCAGCAATTTCTCCTCCTCTCTCATTATCATTGTTCCATTTCTGGACAGATTGACTTGACAGTTTCCAACTTCAGATGAAATTCTTTCCGAGTATCCACTTTGCTTCCAGAGTAACATCAAGTGAGTCAAGGAATGTGGGACATTTAGTTTTCTGGAATGTGAAGGATCATTTTCCAAAGGGAGCTCAGGTATCATGTTGGAAGACCTTTCTTGTCACCAGCCAGAATCTATGTGGGTCCACCAAATGTTTTTTTTTTTGGAAAGATTACTGTCCATGAAGACTTAGAAAACTTGTGGGTTGTGCAGAATGGCAGCTCCCAGTCTCCAAAGTGTCTTCCAGTACTGCACCAGCCTATCCTGGACTTAGAAGATATCCAGAGCCTCAGGCTGGCCTAGGAAGCCGTTCTTGCACCTCCATGTTTACCTATGGTGGTTCCAGGGCTCCATATCAGATACAGGAGTTTTTGTGGACGTTCCCGTGGGCAGAGACACCATCTCCCTTCTTTCCAAGAAGGTGAGAGTGGTTGTGGGGCCCCGATTTGACTAAAAGAATTTTGTGGCAGTTCTGTTGGTCCAATGACAACTTTCTGGGGCTTCTAGGCTGGCACAAGCAGCCGGTAGGCTGTAGAGGGGATATTAAATTTTATCAGAAGAAGTGTGCCAAGGATGCCCTTCCAGGGGCTTCCATGGTATCAAGGGTTGATCCCGCTTCTGGAGGCTGACTTGGAATATTTCAGGATGCTCCTCAGAAAAATAAATCCTATGTGGTATAGCAGGAATCGCTTTCCTGTGGAGAAACTCTGTTGAAGCTTGTATATTAACAACTACAAAAATAATTCATAGGAAGAAAAGTAATAATGAAAGTAATGATGAATGACAATAACAATCATGATAATGATCATAACCAGGGGATTATATTATTATGTTAATGATAATCATGAGCCTAAGGAGAAGGGAGATCAGAAGGGAGCTTTCCCTGAGTGGCATGGTAATGATAGCAGTTCTCATGGGGTAGTTGGAGTCAGCGCTCTAGATTTAACAATGAAATATGTGCCACAATAGAGAGCCAAGCCAGGGGAGCGCTTGAGTCATCCTGTGTCAACCATGGAAGAACAGTCTTATGGGCAAATGTAGAGGGGCCTTGGTACAGAACCCTGAAAAACCACCTTTCAGGATCGAGGACAGCTGGATGGTAGGGTGTGCCTCCATGCCAGGAACGCAGGGGCTTAGTCCACACCCAGCTGGTGGAAGTACCACCAGGACAGAGATTAATCTCCCAGGGTTCTGTCAACCCTTGTATTCTAACTGCTATCCCTGATATCTGTCCTTGCCAGACCCATAGATCTCAGACATCTAGATTTTCCTGTCTGGACCAGTTATTGTAGGGCATCATTCTTATTACTCTGTGATCTGCAGGGGTGACACGGGATGGTAGGAGCCATGAGCAGGCATCCTGGAGGACTTGAACTGTCAGCAGGTGCGGGGGTTGACTCAGCTGCCAAGACCCACCTGCCTCAAGTCCCCCAGCCCCCAGAGTGACTGACCAGCGGTGAATGATGGAAGTGGGGAATACCTAGGTCTGGCCACTTTGTTTTAGTTGAGGCCAAGTATGAGGGCCCTGCTAGTTCTACAGCAACCTGTGCGGTCAGGCTGATGCTGTAAGGCTAGACTTCTCTCTCCTCAGCCTTTCCAGAGATGTTCCTCTCGAGATCACTGCCTAGTAAACACCCAGCACATTGAACTCTGTCCTGTCTGTTCTCTGAGAACCTAACCTGTGGCAACAGTAAAACGATTCCAGGGAAGATAGAGCTTACACACAGAAGGGATCCAAGTGTGCTGAAGTTGGAAATAACATAAATATCAACAATAGCCAAATTATGGAAAGAGCCCACATGTCCATCGACTGACAAATGGATAAAGAAGACGTGTATATATACAATGGAATACTACTCGGTGATGAAAAAGAATGGAATCTTGCCATTTGCAACAATGCGGATGGAACCAGAGTGCATTATGCTAAGTGAAATAAGTCATTTAGAGAAAGATAAGTATCCTATTATTTCACTTATATGTGGAATTTAAGAAACACAACAGATGAACATAGAGGAAGGGAAGGAAAAATAAGAAAAACAGAGGGAGGGAAACCCTAAGAGGCTTTCAAATACAGAGAACTGAGAGTTGCTGTTGTGGAGGTGGGTGGGGGTTGGGCTAAATGGGTGATGGGCCGTAAGGAGTGCACTTGTTGGGATGAGCACTGGATGTTGTATGTAAGTGATGAAGCACTAAATTCTACTCCTGAAATCATTATTACAATATATGTTAACTAACGTGGATTTAAATAAAATTCAAACATTAAAAAAAAAGAAAGAAAAATAACATAAAGACTGATGATATGCCTTGACATCCTTTTTGTTGATTAGAACGTTTGAATTGTCAGCAAGAAAGATGTCCATAAATTGATGGGGACAGAAAATCAGATTGGTGTGGGATAAGGAGAAAAGTCAGTTAGTGGACGCTTCCTCACCTTGGATTACAAGATGAGAGAGAGAAGCAGTTGGAAGTAAATGGAATCAGAAGTTTATTTTTGTTGTTGTTTGTTTTCTTCTTTAAATTTTTTTAATGTTTATTTATTTTTTGAGAGAGAGAGAGGGAGAAAGAGAGAGAGAGCATGCAAGCAGGGAAGGGCAGAGAGAGAGGGAGACAGGATCTGAAGTAGGCTCCAGGCTCTGAGCTGTTAGCACAGAGCCTGATGAGGGGCTCGAACCCACAAACTGCGAGATCATGACCTGAGCCGAAGTTGGACACTTAACTGACTGAGCCACCCAGGAGCCCTTGTTGTTCTTGTTCTTTTTTTTTTTTTTTCCAATTGAAATTTCAGGCTGAATGATGCCACAAGTTGTTGAATTGCTCAGAGAATGGATGGAATTGAGAAGGAGTACTTTCAAATAAAGTGTATACGCTTTAAATTATAGCACAAAATTCATGACACAGCAGGAAAGAATAGGTACCAAACACAAGTGCAGGAATAAATTACCTGAGATTAAAAGTCATTCCTCTGCTGTTCTGAGGGAGGGGAGCGAAAGTGTAGGACAATGTTAAATCTAGTGGTTAAATTACCTGTTTCATTTGTGAGCTCGTTTATACACCATCTGAAGAATGTGAAAGGGTCAATGGAGACTGCATGGTAATGCCAGAGGTGGGACATGCTCTTCGGTGAGCATGGAAGAAGGAACTGGAGCATGTGGCTTACCAGGACTGCCGGGCATTTTTGGAGAAAGAGACAAAATGTCCTTAGATGCAATGGAACACTTACTGTATCCTCCGGTTTGATTATTTCCTCTTGGAAATTTAGGGAGTTCTAAGCCAGAAGGGCTTATCTCTACAACTGTAAGCATTCCACTCAAATGTGTAAATCAACTGTGAATGACACGGAAACAAAATTATTTACTCTATTCCATTATGTAGTAACACTCTTGTTTATTTCCCCACTAACCAAGAAACAATGTCTAAAATTGTGTTCCTCATTTTCTTTGGATAATTAATAAATTGTTAATATGCTCTTGAAAGTATGTGGCCAGTGGCCAGCAGTCAAGGAATCATTTTTAAAAATTTTGTTTTTCAGTCCATATTCCCCCCAGTTTCGTGTCTGTAGAATCCCACTGTGTCTGATGCTGTGCTTCATTTCCAAGACATACCGTGTTTCTCAGTACACAGAATGCACTCCAAAGTACTTAGGAATGAGTCAAGGAATGAATGGATGCTCTAATAGCATTTCAAGGTGTCCTTACGTCTTGTCTCTCTGACTTGGTGTGAGGGCTGCAATTTTGTATGAGTGTGGAGAATCCAATCAAATCGAACAGGGTGTGTCCCACCGGCTGCAGCTGTTTAGGATCTAGTCAGTCAGGGTGTGACCCTGGAATGTTGCCCTTGAATGGGTTTACTAAGGGTTTTTCCCAGTATAAAAGGGAAGTGAACCAGGTATTTGTCTTGAGAAGAAACGGAGAAGTCTGGGACACTGGAAGAAGAGGAGAACAAGAGGAATCGGCTGCTTGCCTGTGGAACTCACCACAGAATCTGCTTGGCTTCACCCTCTCTCCTCCAACTCTGGGTTCTGGTGAGTTCTCCACATAGTGACATGGGAGCTGGCCTTGTCCCCTTAAAATTCTGTAGATACTATCTCTCTTTAGACATCTGTCTAAGATCATTTTTTTTAATGTTTATTTATTTACTTATTTTGGGGTGGGGGGGGGTTGTGCAGAGAGAGAGGGAGAGAGATAATCCCAAACAGGCTCCTCACTCAGTGTGGAGCCCGACATGGGGCTCGCTCGATTCCATGAAACGCAAGATCATGACCTGCGCCAAAATCAAGAGTCAGACGGTCAAACGACTGAGCCACCCAGGCACCCCTAGACATCTGTCTAATCAAAGCAGCTTCTGATGATCTTTATGTTTCATTGTGTCAACATTTAGGCCACCATTCTCACTCCCTGTTTCTGACTATTTATGTCCCCTTCCCATATTGATCTTTAATCTACTTATTTTAACCGCCTACCCTAAGATCCTAGATCTTTGTTTTCCAACAAAACAACTACCAGCCATGTGTGACTATAAGCTATAAAATCGTAAAATTAGGGGCACCTGGATGGCTCAGTCAGTTAAGCATCCGACTTCAGGTCATGATCTCATGGCTCGTGAGTTCGAGCCTCTTCGGATTCTGTGTCTCCCTCTCTTTCTGCCTCTTCCCCCCTCACACTCTTTCTCTCTCTCTCAAAACAAACAAACATTTAAAAAAATAAAGTCATAAAATTAAATAACTGACCTTCAGATCTCAGCAGCACTGGCAAGATTTCAAGTATCCTATAACCATTTGGTCTGGCAGTTACTGTATTGTACAATGCAGATATGGGGCATTAACTTTGCCTTGGGAAGTTCTATTGGCACAGTGATCTGCATCTTATGTTTCTATAATTTTTCATTGTAAATACTTCATTTTCTGCTTTTCTGAATTAATTTCTTTCTATGGATTTCATCAAGTAATAAATAGACTTCAATTAGCATGGTTACTGTGGAGACTAAATAGGCAAATATATGTAAGTCTGAAAGGGCACAATCACATTTTATACAAGTTTGACTTTCTTTTTTTTCCCCGAACCTCAGGTGCAAATGGGTGAGTTAATGATCCCTTTGTTCATGATGCTTTTGCATTATTTCTCCACGAAATACATTCAGTTATTCTTGACGTCAGGGGAAAATTGGTTTATAAAAGTCCATGAATTGATTAACACCATTGTAATCTTAGTTGCTTGATATCCAAGTCTAGGGGGGACCAGAGAGCAGGAGGGGACTGAGGCTTCAGAGAGCTGCCATGGATACTGGAGAACCATTGCTAGGACATACAGCAAGAAAAACGAAATCTGAGAAATTCCGCAGTGTTCGTCTACAGGTGGAAAACAAACCCTATGTGTGTCATGAGTCCGGAAGCACTCTGCTCTGGAATCAGGGAGGGAACTGAAGAATTCTGAATGCCATAGGCTACTGAATGCGCACAATGCAATGTTTATCATGTTCTGATTTGTAAGAGATCTGTATTTTGACCTTTATTTTCAGTCACAGCTATAATCTGACATTTGACCTTGGGATAGGAGTGACCTCTTACACCCTGTTCTTAGAGTACACCACTTGTGGTTTGTTGGGCTAGGGGGTCACACCCAGGTGAAGGTCTGGGGCTTCCTGACAGGTGAGTCTGGAAATTGTGCACAGTACTGGATCTCATGACTTCTTTCTCCATCCTCAGCTTTGCCTGCTTAGTGCTTGGACTGTCTGTGAGTGAGAACCCAGAGAAAGATACCTGGCAACTGACTTGTCGACAATGCAGGCACCGGTGAGTCGGGACTGCATCTTTCTGCTGAAATTACACCCTAGTGCCATATGATGGGCAGTGTTTCCTATTGGCATGCATGTTGCAAGCGGAATCGGGTGATGTTGAGGCATCTGTGCTTTAATTTCCCCAGCATTCTGGGATAGTTATTATCCATCAGGCACTTATCAATAATGAATTCCCTTCTTAACATTATGCAAATTTATGAGAGCTTCCATTAAGCTTGTGTATTTACAGAAGAGATAAGAGAAGTCTTCCTTCTCTCATCCAGCCCATGGCCCCAGTGACAGATAATTCACTCATTAACCATATTTTTGGATGGAATAGGCTTAGAATGGTGGTGATTGAAAGTGCTAGAGAAGAGTGAGAAGAGTATAGGCCTATAGGGAGGTGGGTGTTTCAGCATGTGACTATAATTAATACAGTGTTACAAGACCTGATGTGAGCCTTGTTCAGTGTTGAGAGGAACAGGAGAGAGGTTTAGAAAGACTGAAGAATCAGTTTATGTTTTTTTTTCCTCCATCTTATTGCATTGTATTCTATTGTACTTTCTCATACAGTTATTAGAATTTACACTTCTGAAAAATTTTTAAAAATATAACTAAACCACCACTATCATGCTTGTCCCCAATCACACATTTTTACCTCTTACTAATCAACCTTTCGTCCATATTTGACAACTGGAAAGAATTTGGAGGGAGGAGTATTTTCTTAATTGCACTACACACACCTAAAGGAGAGAGAGTATGGTAGGTAGAATAAAATTAGGTTCCTGAATAAATTTCTGAAAAACTTGTTTGGATAGACCCAAACAAGTCATGAGGTTTCCATTATCCTTTAGCATGGAGACAAGTAAAGATACAAGAGAAACAGTGATAACTGGTGTCTGAGGTCCCAGAGAAGATTGGGATTGGGAGTCCTCGTGGCATAGGACTGGTCAGGGCAAGACTGTCCTCAGCACAGCCATTTCAGAGGACCCTGGCTCGTGCTGCTTGTGTTAGGAACACCTCAGTTCTGTAGCATGAAGAGAGCCATCTATGAATCTTGTTCAGTTCTGAGGAATGCTGACGATTCCTTCGAGCTTTTCTGACATTTTAGTGATCAATAATGTCTTATATTTAGTGCAGGGTTGCTAGACAGGAAACGCTCCCTACATATATGCCTTGGATCCTTCAACATTCATAACATGTGAATAAACCACTTTGTAGATGGGGGACAAGAAGTTCATATAGAGAATAAATTAAGCCAATGATTATGGTTTAAAAGCAGCACACCATAGCTATTATTTGTCTTTTGATGAATCTGTAGAGTTACTTGAAATTAATAGAGAAGAGAGTTTTAGTTATGAATTTTTATGTTTATTTATTTTTTTGAGAGAGAGAGAGAGAGAGAGAGAGAGAGAGAGAGAGAGAGAGAGAGAGAATCCCAAGAATTGCAGAGCCTGATGTGGGGCTTGATCTCATGACTGTGAGATAATGACCTGAGCTGAAATCAAGAACTGATCACTTAACCGACTGAGCCACCCAGGTGCCCCTCAGGCAAATATTTTATAATCACCTGTCAGAAGGTTCTAATCACCAGATTATTGAGACACGTCCAGGTTGTATGACACCACACTTCATATGATTTTCTTTAATAAAGTATTATGAAGTCAGAGTGTGTAGATCTCTGTAAACATATCCAAAAGCTCCGCACTGACAGTGAACTGACGGGACCCCCCCAAAATATATATTGATCTTTCTACACACCCAGCTCCTCTACCTCCTTCCTCAGTGCTGTCATCTCAACCCTCCTACTCTGGATATTGGTAGGGAGTGCTCTAAGCCAGAATATCCATGATGTTTCAGGAATCAGTGACGTTTGGAGATATAGCTGTAGACTTCACCAAGGAAGAGTGGGCCCTTCTGGACGCATCCCAGCGAGAGCTGTTCAGAGATGTGATGCTGGAAAGTATCAATCATCTGATCTTTCTGGGTGAGTCTGCCAACACGTATGTTTGAGTCCATCCATTCACTCATTGAGTAAATATCTAGAACAGCTCCCCATATCCCACTCCAAATGCTGCCCTGATTCTTTCATAACTCATAACTATGTGAAAGGAAGATGTTTCTTCACCTTGTACTTTTTGGCATCACACTAGATTGCAATCTTGACCACAAGTTCGTATCTTTCTTGGTACTCAGTCTCCAGCATTCAAAATGGAACTGGAAATTCACTGGATATTTTAATTCATAAATTGATTAAACATTTGAAAAATAATGACTGTTTAGTCATTATGTGGAATAATGAGACCAGAGTTGTGAAAATAACATAATTTTGATTATTCTTGTGGCTCTTATATTTATTGGATGTGTTTGAAAATAATTTTTAACCCACTGTGGAGATATTGATTCTCTCCCATTTGGAGAAGACTGAGGATTCTGCATTCTTTCTCTGAACTTGTGGGCAGGTATCAGCATCTAGCTGTTTTTGCCTCCAGTCTGGATTTCCTCCTGGTCTGATGAAGGACCTTCAGTGTGGTTTCTATTGAAGGTGTCATTACAGCTGACCTTCCATCATCTCTTCATTCGTTCTTGGTAAATCCTGCCCTGGACTTGGTTATAGCAAAGATTAATTTGCACAGAACTCAAAATCCATATACTTCCCCTTCCTCCCACCACCCCCCAACAGAGAATAATAGCTGCAAAAGATCCTTCTGGTTGGAGCAAGAAGGAGAGCTGCAGAGTGAAGGAACTGGGTTTCTCCAAGAGCACAGTCCAGGTGAGCAGCAGGGATCTGTGGGTCAGGAGGAGCAGGTGCCTACTGTGAGTGTGTCCTTTAGAAATACTCACTGAAGATTCTGTCAAGTGAGTGATACTTTCTAAAACAAAAGTGAGGACATTGGGGCAAAATTCCTCATGTGGTTACAATCCTTGCATAAATCAATCACAATGCATGTGTCCTCTTCCCCCTGTCTTTCCCTTTAGGGAAAAGGATATTCATGCAATTACTGCAGTGAAACATTGGTGTAGCAGTCCTGATCCTCCTATTTAAAGATTTTTGCAACCATATGCTGACCCAACATCTTTCCACCACTTTACATCTTTCGCATAATCAATCCTCATTTTTTTCTTTCTTTTTTTTTATTAATATGAAATTTCTTGTCAGATTGGTTTCCATACAACATCCAGTGCTCATCCCAACAGGTGCCCTCCTCAATGGCCATCACCCACCCTCCCCTCCCTCCCACCCCCATCAACCCTCAGTTTGTTCTCAGTTTTTAAGAGTCTTTTATGGTTTGGCTCCCTCCCTCTCTAACTTTTTTTTCCTTCCCCTCCCCCATGGTCTTCTCTTAAGTTTCTCAGGATCCACATAGGAGTGAAAACATATGGTACCTGTCTTTCTCTGTATGACTTATTTCACTTAGCATAACATACTCCAGTTCCATCCACGTTGCTACAAAAGGCCATATTTCATTCTTTCTCATTGTCACATAGTATTCCATTGTGTATATAAACCACAATTTCTTTATCCATTCATCAGCTGATGGACATTTAGGCTCTTTCCATAATTTGGCTATTGTTGAGAGTGCTACTATACACATTGGGGTACAAGTGCCCCTATGCCTCAGTACTCCTGTATCCCTTGGGTAAATTCCTAGCAGTGCTATTGCTGGGTCATAAGGTAGATCTATTTTTTAATTTTTTGAGGAACCTCCACACTGCTTTCCAGAGTGGGTGCATGAGTTTGCATTCCCACCAACAGTGCAAGAGGCTTCCCGTTTCTCCACATCCTCGCCAGCATCTATAGTCTCCTGATTTGTTCATTTTAGCCACTCTGACTGGCGTGAGGTGGTATCTGAGTGTGGTTTTGATTTGTATTTCCCTGACAAGGAGGGACTTTGAGCATCTTTTCATGTGCCTGTTGGCCATCTGGATGTCTTCTTTAGAGAAGTATCTATTCATGTTTTCTGCCCATTTCTTCACTGGATTATTTGCTTTTTGGGTGTGGAGTTTGGTGAGTTCCTTATAGATTTTGGATACTAGTCCTTTGTCTGATATGTCATTTGTAAATATCTTTTCCCATTCCGTCAATTGCCTTTAAGTTTTGTTGATTGTTTCCTTTGCAGTGCAGAAGATTTTTATCTTCATGAGGTCACAGTAGTTCATTTTTGCTTTTAATTCTCTTGACTTTGAAGATGTGTCAAGTAAGAAATTGCTATAGCTGAGGTCAGAGATGTTTTTTCCTGCTTTCTCCTCTAGGGTTTTGATGGTTTCCTGACTCACATTCAGGTCCTTTATCCATTTTGAGTTTATTTTTGTGAATGGTGTCAGAAAGTGGTCTAGTTTCATCCTTCTGCATGTTGCTGTGCAGTTCTCCCAGCACCATTTTTTAAAGAGACTGTCTTTTTCCATTGGATATTCTTTCCTGTTTTGTCAAAGATTAGTTGGCCATATGTTTGTGGGTCCAATTCTGGAGTCTCTATTCTATTCCATTGGTCTATGTGTCTGTTTTTGTGCCAATACCATGCTATCTTGATGACTACAGCTTTGTAATAGAGGCTAAAGTCTGGGATTGTGATGCCTCCTGCTTTGGTCTTCTTCCTCAATATTACTTGGGCTATTTGGGGTCTTTAGTGGTTCCATACAAATTTTAGAATTGCTTGTTCTAGCTTCAAGAAGAATGCTGGTGCAATTTTGATTGGGATTGCATTGAATGTGTAGATAGCTTTGGGTAGTATTGACATTTGACAATATTTATTCTTCCAATCCATGAGCATGGAATGTTTTTCCATTTCTTTATATCTTCTTCAATTTCCTTCATAAGCTTTCTATAGTTTTCAGCATACAGATCTTTTACATCTTTGGTTAGATTTATTCCTAGGTATTTTATGCTTCTTGGCGCAATTGTGAGTGGGACCAGTTTCTTTTTCTGTTGCTTCATTATTAGTATATAAGAATGCAACCGATTTCTGTACATTGATTTTGTATCCTGCAACTTCACTGAATTCATGTATCAGTTCTAGCAGACTTTTGGTGGAGTCTATCTAATTTTCCATGTATAATATCATGTCATCTGCAAAAAGTGAAAGCTTGACTTCATCTTTGCCAATTTTGATGCCTTTGGTTTCCTTTTGTTGTCTGATTGCTGATGCTAGCACTTCCAACACTATGTTAAACAACAGTGGTGAGAGTGGACATCCCTGTTGTGTTCCTGATCTCAGGGAAAAAGCTCTCAATTTTTCCCCATTGTGGATGATATTATCTGTGGGCTTTTAACAAATGGATTTTATGATGTTTAAGTATGTTCCTTCTATCCTGACTTTATTGAGGGTTTTTATTAAGAAAGGTTGCTGAATTTTGTCAAATGCTTTTTCTGCATCAATTGACAGGATCATATGGTTCTTTTTTTTTTTTTATTAATGTGATGTATAACATTGATTGATTTGCAAATGTTGAACCAGCCCTGCATCCCAGGAATGAATCCCACTTGAGCATGGTGAATAATTCTTTTTATAAGCTGTTGAATTCGATTTGCTAGTATCTTATTGAGAATTTTTGCATCCATATTTATCAGGGATATTGGCCTGTAGTTCTCTTTTTTTGCTGAGTCTCTGTCTGGTTTAGGAATCAAAGTAATGCTAGCTTCATAGAATGAGTCTGGAAGTTTTCCTTCCCTTTCTGGTTTTTGGAACAGCTTGAGAAGGATAGGTATTATCTCTGCTTTAAATGTCTGGTAGAATTCCCCAGGGAAGCCATCTGGTCCTGGACTCTTATCTGTTGGGAGATTTTTGATAATTAATTCAATTTCTTCACTGGTTATGGGTCTGTTCAAGTTTTCTATTTTTTCCTGTTTGAGTTTTGAAAGTGTGTGAGTGCTTAGGAATTTGTCCATTTCTTCCAGGTTGTCCAGTTTGTTGGCATGTATTTTTTTATAGTATTCCCTGATAATTGCTTGTATTTCTGAGGGATTGGTTGTAATAACTCTATGTTCACTCATGATTTATCTATTTGGGTCATCTCCCTTTTCTGTTTGAGAAGCCTGGCTACAGGTTTATCAATTTTGTTTATTTTTTCAAAAAACCAACTCTTGGTTTCATTGATATGCTCTACAGTTTTTTTTAGATTCTATATTGTTTATTTCTGCTCTGATCTTTATTATTTCTCTTCTTCTGCTGGATTTGGGGTGTCTTTGCTGTTCTGCTTCTAGTTCCTTTAGGTGTGCTGTTAGACTTTGTATTTGGGATTTTTCTTGTTCCTTGAGATAGGCCTGTATTGCAATGTATTTTCCTCTCAGGACTGCCTTCGCTGCATCCCAAAGCGTTTGGATTGTTGCATTTTCATTTTCACTTGTTTCAATATATTTTTTAATTTCTTCTCTAATTGCCTGGTTGACCCATTCATTCTTTAGTAGGGTGTTCTTTAACCTCCATGCTTTTGGAGGTTTTCCAGACTTTTTCCTGTAGTTGATTTCAAGTTTCATAGCATTGTGGTCTGAAAGTGTGCATGGTATGATCTCAATTCTTTTATAATTATGAAGGGCTGTTTTGTGACCCAGTATGCGATCTATCTTGGAGAATGTTCCATGTGCACTTGAGAAGAAAGTATATTCTGTTGCTTTGGGATGCAGAGTTCTAAATATATCAGTCAAGTCCATCTGATCCAGTGTATCATTCAGGGCCCTTGTTTCTTTATTGATCCTGTGTCTAGATGATATATCCATTGTTATAAGTGGAGTACTAAAGTCCCCTGCAATTACCACATTCTTAGCTTACAATTGTTTTATATATTTGGGGGCTCCCGTATTCAGCATATAGACATTTATGATTGTTATCTCTTCCTGATGGATAATCCCCATAATTATTATATAAAGCCCTTCTTCATCTCTTGTTATAGCCTTTAACTTAAAGTATAGTTAGTCTGATATAAGTATGGCTACTCCCGCTTTCTTTTGATTTCCAGTAGCATGATAGATGGTTCTCCATCCCCTCACTTTCCATCTGAAGGTGTCCTCAGGTCTAAAATGAGTCTCTTATAGACAGCAAATAGATGGGTCTTGTTTTTTTTATCCATTCTGATACCCTATGTCTTTTGGTTGGCACATTTATTCCATTTACATTCAGTGTTATTATTGAAAGATATGGGTTTAGAGTCATTGTGATGTCTATAGATTTCATGCTTGTAGTGATCTCTCTGGTATTTTGTGGTCCTTGCAACATTTCACTCACAGAATCCCCCTTAGGATCTCTTGTAGGGCTGGTTTAGTGATGAGTTCCATCAGTTTTTGTTTGGGAAGAACTTTATCTCTCCTTCTATTCTGAATGACAGACTTGCTGGATAAAGGATTCTTGGCTGCTTTTTTTTTTTTTCCTATGCATCACATTGAAGATTTCCTGCCACTCCTTTCTGGCCTGCCAAGTTTCAGTAGATAGGTCTTCCACTAGTCTTATGGGTCTCCCTTTGTAGGTTAGAGCTTGTTTATCCCTAGCTGCTTTCAGAATTGTCTCTTTATCCTTGTGTTTTTCCAGTTTCACTATGATATGTTGTGCAGAAGATCTATTCAAGTTTCATCTGAAGGGAGTTCTCTGTGCCTCTTGGATTTCAATGCCTTTTTCCTTCCCCAGATCAGGGAAGTTCTCAGCTATGGTTTGTTCAAGTACACCTTCAGCCCCTTTCTCTCTCTCTTCCTCCTCTGGAGTTCCTGTTATATGGATATTGTTCCATTTGATTGCATCACTTAGTTCTCTAATTCTCCCCTCTTACTCCTGAATTTTTTTATCTCTCTTTTCTCAACTTCCTCTTTTTCCATAATTTTATATTCTAATTCACCTATTCTCTCCTCTGCCTCTTCAATCTGTGCTGTGGTCGCCTCCATTTTATTTTGCACCTCATTTATAGCATTTTAGCTCCTCATGACTATTTTTTAGTCCCTTGACCTCTGTAGCAATAGATTCTCTGCTGTCGTCTATGCTGTTTTCAAGCCCAGTGATTAATTTTATGACTATTATTCTAATTCTCATTCTGTTATATTGCTTAAACCGGTTTTGATAAATTCGTTAGCTGTTGCTACTTCCTGGAGTTTCTTTTGAGGAGAGTTCTCCCATTTCATCATTTTGGGTAGTCTCTGCAGTGACTCCAAACTGCAGAGCACTTCTCCTGTGCTGTCCTGAGTAACTTGTGTTGGTGGGCAGGGCCACAGTCAGACCTGATGTCTGCTCTCAGCCCACCACTGGGGCCACAGTCAGACTGGCATGTACCTTATCTTCCCTTCTCCCAGGGGCAGGACTCACTGTGGAGTGGTGTGGCCCCTGTCTGGGCTATTTGCACACTGCCAGGCTTATGGTGCTTCTTCAATGGGATCTGGCATATTAGCCGGGGTGGATGATCTGCAAGGTGCACAGGGGCGGGAGCGGTAGGCTTAGCTCACTTTGCCATTGGTGGTCCCCTTTGGGAGGAGCCCTGCAGCACCAGGAGGGAGGCAGAGCCATCAGAGGGATGGATCCACAGAAGCACAGCTTTGGGAGTTTGCGTGGTGTAAGCAAGTTCGGTGACAGGAACTGGTTCCCTTTGGGATTTCGGCTGGGGGATGGGAGAGGGAGATGGCACTGGCCGGTGCCTTTGTTTCCCACCGATCTGAGCTCTGTCTTCCTGGGCTCAACAACTCTCCCTCCAGGTGTCCTCTTGCCCTCCCCACTCTCCGAGCAGAGCTGTTGACTTTTAACATTCCAGATGTTAAGTCCCACTGGCTGTCAGAACTCACTCTGTCTGGCCCCTCTGCTTTTGCAAGCCAGACTCAGGGGCTCTGCCTTGCTGGGTGAGCTGCCCCTCCACTGCCCCATCTCCCTCCCACAGGTCCGTGTAGTGCTCACCACCTCTCCGCCCTTCCTACCCTCTTCCGTGGGCCTCTTGTCCATGCTTGGCTCTGGAGAGTGCATTTTTCTAGTCTTCTGGTGGTTTTCTGGGTTATTTAGGCAGATGTGGGTGGAATGTGAGTGATCAGCAGGACGCAGTGAGCCCAGTGTCCTCCTATACCGCCATCTTCCTAATTTTCCCAATCCTCATTTTTTTCTAACTGACAATGAACTTTAAAATGTTTCTATGACCTAGAGTATTCGTTTGGCACACTTTCCCAGCTGAGTGCCAATTTCTGAAAGATACTCACCTGGACTTTGGTGATTTTCTACATTTTTATTCCACTAATGCCATTCTAACAATTTATATTTTTTCAATTATTCTAGTCATGGAAAGTCTCCGCAAAAAACAAGAAATGATATTAACACGACATATCCACAAGAAGGGCATGGCCCTGACTGTGCCAAAGGTAAGTTTCATGGGGATAGTCCCTAGACATCCAAACTAAAGGCCTAAAGGTAATGAGATAAGTTGATAATTGAGCACAATTGCCTGAATGTAACTAAGTTAGGATTAAGCTCTTTCCGGGCAAAAAGTTTTGGGTAGTTTTAAATCAGTGAAGAAATTAACATGAGTTCAAATGAATGAATAATAACCTGAGATCTAAAAAAAAAAGAAGGAAAGAGACAATTGCATAAACATTGCTTATTATCTCATATTTGAAATATATATACTCTTCAAAGTTAATCTGATAACTCTGAGGTTGGGATACTAAAAAAGAGAAAATAATGGTGCCTACAGGGGAATAGCAACATGTGTATGCAACTAACATTGAAAATATTTTAATAGGATGCCATTATTATTTGCTACTCTAGAATTTATAGGTAGAAAAATAAATGTATGCATGTATGTGGGCAAACCATTAACCAACTTTTGTCTTCTACCCAAAGCGTAAATCTCTTGCTCCAGAGAATCCTATTGAATGCACTGATTTGGGTGATGCATTTACTCAGAGATCTGCATTGACTCAACATTTGTTAATTCACCTCAGGAGGAAACG
This sequence comes from Felis catus, assembly GCF_018350175.1. Taxonomy (NCBI): domain Eukaryota; kingdom Metazoa; phylum Chordata; class Mammalia; order Carnivora; family Felidae; genus Felis; species Felis catus. The sequence continues at coordinate 7,027,059 of NC_058371.1, forward strand.
TTACATCAGCAAACAGTGTCGAAAATCACTTAGTGAACAATCATCCCTTACTCGACATAACCAAATTCACACACAGGGCAAATTATATACATGTCATGTGTGTGGGAAAGCCTTTAGTAATTGCTTTTGCCTTAGGAGACATGAGATGATTCACACTGGAGAGAAACCATTTAAATGCCATCTTTGTGGGAAAGGCTTTGTGCAAAGCTCTGACCTTAGAAACCACAACCAAACACACACAGGGGAGCGGCCATATGAATGCCACGTGTGTGGGAAAGCTTTTCGTCAGAATTCGTACCTGAGACAGCATGAGAATATTCACACAAGAAAGAAATCATACGAATGCCATCTATGTAAGAAGGCTTTCAGTCACAGATCCTACCTTAGAAAACACGAGAGAATTCATTCTGGAGAGAAATGTTTCCAATGTCATGAATGTAAGAAAACGTTTAGTCAGAGCTCTGGCCTTAGCCAGCACAAGAGAATCCACACCGGAGATAAACCACATGTGTGTCTTCTGTGTGGGAAAGCCTTCATTCAAGGTTCAGAACTCAGACGGCACGAGAGAACACACACAGGGGAGAAGCCATATGAATGTCACCAGTGTGGGAATGCCTTCAGTCAATATTCTAACCTTCGACGACACAAGAGAACGCACACTGGAGAGCAACCATATGCATGTCAGCTATGTGGGAAAGCCTTCAGACATTATTCTTCCCTTAGACGACATGAAGGAACCCATCCCCGTGGAGAAAATCATGAGTGCCCTCAGTAAGTATTCCGACCTGAGACGACACGGTTTTACAGATGCAATGAATGTGGAAGAAGTGTCAGTCACAGCTTTCACAGTGACACTCACCACAGGATGCACATATGGAAGAAATGGCCTGCAGTCAATATGGGAGATGCTTCGGTCCTCATACTCCTCCCTCAAGAAATGTATTTCATTTGGAAGTGAATTCATATGTATTCCGTCCACATGGCAAAGCCTTTAGTCACTGGTCTGACCTTAGATAACACAGCAGAACTTATGCTGTAAGTATAATGACACAGATGTTTCCAGCAAAGAGCTCAACTTGAAAGATACTAGAGCACTTACCGGGAATTCTTGTCAATCATGAGCAAACTCCACACGGGAGAACCCTTTGGTCTGTAATCACTGCGAAAGAATATTTAGCCAAATACCTGGTGTGGTGAGCGTAAGAAAAGTCCGTGAAGGAATAAACACTAAGGATGTAAGAGGATGAAGCCTCTGAGGAATACCAAACACTTCTTACAGATAATTCAGGCCTGAGAAGTTATTCAATGTAAAATCGTGGGAAATCCTTTATTCAAAGAACAACTCTTGCGGCACATGTGAATATTCTGACTGTACGAAACACTCGCAGTGTCACGAGTGAAGGGGAATCTTCAGTGTCCCTTATTTCTTAGTCAACAGTAAGGTTCTCACACTGAGAAGATAGCAGTCCTGAAATCAGAGTAGAGAAAACTTCAGCCAGATTTTGTATCAGAAAAAAGAGTGTGTGCATGTGTGTGTGTGTGTGTGTGTGCATGAGTGGTGGTATTGCTACATATGAAAGTGTCCTTTAGTACTTGGCAAGTCATTGAGACTTTGAGAAAATACCTGTTTGTGGAAAATGTGGCATGGACTATAGGAGAGTGACATGGTCTGGCACGATCGAGTGTAGGATTTTGTAAGAAGTTAAACGTTTACTGTAGATCAGCACTTGCAAATCTTGAAACAATAAAACCTGTTGCTAAAGAAGTGAAATGTTGGTGTTCTAGTTTTCTCTGTGTGGTTGTAAACAGATTCAGTTCTGCACTCCTTGGTATGTGGGTGAGAGGAGCAGCAAGACTCCCCCCACCTCCCCCTTCGCCAACAGCTCCTTCCAAACAGATCAGCTCCACTCTTTCCAACTTGCCTCCGACACCATCTGTCTCCCTTCAAGCCCTGGTGGTGGCATAGTTGTGATCTTTAGCCCCACTTTCCTGGTTTCTTGGTGTCATGACCCTGGTCAGGCAAGGTCATGGAGGCACTCACTGTCAAGGACATCTAGTCCAAAATTTGGTGACCCTTCACCCTGTGTCTCTGCTACTGGAAGGAACCTGGTGCCAGAGACATGGCAGTTGTGCCCTCCAAGCCCCCAGAAAGCTCTGCGGATTTTGTCCCCACGCTTCTCAATTGAGCTAAGTAGAAACAAGAGTTAATGCCATGACCACAGTCTACATCTTCTTAAGGTAATTCCTGATTCATGCATGCTCCAGTCACCTTAGATAAAGCCATAGCTGTTCGCCACCCCATCCCACAGACCAGAAAATAGGGCTCCAGTAGGATAAAATCCCTCAACCTATGAGCTGCCACATAAGCTGTTTTTTTAAAAATAATGAATGTAATGTACTTCTCCCCTAGAAAATTAAGCATTCTCACAAAGGGGATGTCCCTGCTTTGTCTCCAAGGCTTAGAAATATTGTCCTTTGACCAACACCAATATTGAACCTAAACATCAAGGGGAAATACTCCAAGGAGCTCCACTGGGCTGGCCTGTGCTCTTGCCATTCCAGCTCAATCCCAAAAACATGGTCCTGAGACCAAATAAATGAGCACATTCCTGATTGAAACTGATATATCATTAAAAAAAAATCTCCACCAGCGATTCTATGGTCCAGGTAGGGTAGAAACATGTCAACTCATGTGCAACCGACTGTATCATCTGCCTCAGGGAAAGCATGCTCCATCCACACGTTGTAGTTGAATTGAACTGGAATTCTGAGCAACCGCCTTATTTGAGACCTATCTGGTACCTCATCCAGGAATCACCATCCCTGTCCCCTGGTCTGTGTGTCACCAGGAGGGAAGGGATAGGTCCTGGTTCCACCTGGGGGGTGGGGTCTGTGCTAGTGTTGGGACCCCTATGATGGATGCACACACCCCCATGTCCCAGTGGGATTTATCCATGCCCGCATGGATGCGTGCTGGGGAGTCATACTGAGATTAAGGGACTTCAGTATAGGGCTGATCACATACAATTATATGATCACAGTGGGCCATACTCACACAAGATTTGTTTGAGTGGCACACGGACAGCCTGACCAAGTGGAGAGGTCCCTCATGGATGATATCTTCCAGTGGCCACAGTGTGGGGCCACTACCCAGGAAGCTAGGATGGCAAAGAAACTCCCCAGAGGAGAGGGGTTGGAGAAGGTGCTTACCTGTGGAGATGATGTCTCTCAACAGCAATATAGGGAGTCTCTGAGCCAGAGAATTATGAATGAATGACAGGAGCTTGGAGACACTGATAGTCATGGTTTATCTTATTTCCTGCTAGTAGATGTTAGGTGGGGATTCACGGGGTATGCACAGAAGATATAGCCACACTAAAAACGGCTTAAAATCTACAAATTTGGGCTATGTTTAGAGCAATTCAGTGTGTAAAAATTTGAATTTGGCAACAAGGGCTTTTGAGCTAAAGGGCTCTGTCCCCTGTCAATAAATAAACAACATAGGCCTGATATGCAGAGACCATCTTTGGCTCATCTATAAACCATGACTGATCATTTCAAATGATTTGCCTTCATGTTTGCTGATTAGTTTTTCTCCTGATCAAATCCAATGCTAGGAGCCCTCTTATGATATGTTTTTTTTTTTTTTCATTTCAGCTATTGTAATTTTCAACTCCAGAATTTCTATTTAACTCCATTTTATAATTTATGTATTGAAACTCTTGATCTGGTAAAAGCACGTTCTTCCTGGTGTCCTTTATTTTTTTTTTAAAGCATCATTAAAATACTACTTTTAAAGCCATGTCCTTAGGGGCAGTGTCTTCAATTTCCTTACTTCCTCTCTCCATCCCCAGAATGAACTGTACTTCATTGCTTTTTTTGTTTGTTTCAAATTGTTATTTAAATATAGTTAGTTCACATATGGTGTAATATTGGTTTCAAGAGTAGAACTCAGGGATTTATCACTTACAGATGACACCCGGTGTCTGGGATGAGCATCCCAACAAGTGCCCTCTTTAATGCCCATCACCTGATTAGCCCATCCCCCCATCTCCCTCTCCTCCAGCAACCCTCAGGTTGTTTTCTCCAGTTAAGAATCTCTGTGGTTTGCTTCTCTCTCTCTCTCTCTCGCTCTCGCTCTCTCTTCCTTCCCCTACATAGAAGTACTAAAAAAGAGCTGGGGGGTGAGGGTGGGACTCCAATACACATAACGTAAATGCCTTATAGTATAAGAAAAGGTTTATAATGAAAATAAGAACTGTCCTAGAGACGAAGAATACCAATAAGCAGTACACATTAACAGCCCTGGTCCCATAGGTCAAGCCACGAGGGTTGTTTTTTTTTTTTAAACACTCAATCTGGACCTCCATATCCAAATAGGTAATATGTAAATAGTTGTGCTTAGATAGATTTCATAAACAAGACTGTAATAATGAGATATGCAAAGAACTATGGAAATTAATAGTTTTAAGCATGCATTGAACATTAAAGAGAAATACACAGAAATTTAATACATTAATGAAAGAGTATAAATCACAAATAAACACATAAAGCAAACAGAATAAATAAATATCCAGAAATATAAGAATAAATAAATGATTGCTATCTGATAGCAAATTTTACAGTAGAATATCCGCCAAGGCAAATCAAGGAATAGTTTCTATTCTCTATGCACAGACCACTTCTAAATATTATTGTCATTAGATTTCTCAAAAGAGATATAAATTGATTTTCCTCTTCTGCAGAAGGAACGACTCCATTCAAATGTATTTTCTCATCCTTTCCCAGACATGCATATAGTTACAAATTAAAGCAAAGGAAGGAGAACTTACTTCCTTTAAAGAGCAAAGTAAGAATTACACCAATTTCTCAACAGAAGTGAATAAAAGTCAATGAATTATCAATAAGGTGCTCAAAAAAGTTAATTATCTGTCAGAATTCTAAAGTTAATGAAAAACCCTTTAAAAAAACAGTATTAAAGACATTTTCATCTGAGAACATATAGTACTTTCCATAGAAAGGCGCTCTTCAGATAAATGAAAGTTATCCCAAATGATGGAAACCTAAAGATAAAGGAAAGGATACAGAAGAACAAAAAAGGCACGTTTTCATGTGATTAAAAACGATCAAGTTTTGTATAGCACTATTAATTTTTTTAAAAACTCATGTATGGCATATAAACACACACAAATATATATATATATATGTATGTATACACACACATATACATACGTATATACATAGGTATGTGTGTGTATATATATATATATATATATATATATATATTTCCTTCTTCGTGGGTTATGTACTGTCATACCACTGTGTTAGTTTACATATTGTACTGTAATGTAATTGTACTATGTTATTAAACTATCATGCTGATGTTACAGTACATAATTACAGTTAAAACCCAAAGAGATGTAAAATACTAGTTCATACTTCATATTCATATTTAATAACCCAAGGGTGTAAGTCTTCCTTTATGAATAATTACTGGACATATAAATGAATGAAATTACCCAACCTAAAGATGTAGAATGGCAGAATGGATTAAAAATTTTAAACGGACAAACAAAATCATGATGCAATTATATAATGTCTACAAGAGATTCCGCTTAAATCTAAAGCTACAACTAGGTTAAAAGTTAAAGGGGGGAAAAGATATGCCATGGAAGTAGTCACCAAAAGAGAACTAAGGTACTTATTTTAATATCAGACAAAACAGACATCAAGTCCAAAACTGTTACAATAGATAAACAAGGAATATATATATTAATGTTTATTTATTTTTGACAGAGAGAGACAGAGCATGAGCAGGGGAGGGGCAGAGAAGAGGGAGACACAGGATCCGAAGCAGGGTCCAGGCTCTGAGCTGTCAGCACAGAGCCGGATGCGGGGCCTGAACTCACAGATCATGAGATCATGACCTGAGCCAAAGTTGGACACTCAACTGACTGAGCCACACAGGCACCCAAGGATACTATATATTGATTAAAGAATCTGTAGTATAAGGAGATATAATACTTATAAATATATATGTGACAAATATTAGAAGTATCAAATATATGAAGCAAACATTGACAAAATCAAAGGGAAAAAAGGAAATACTTCCACAATAATGGAGACATCAATACTTATTTTCAGTAATGGATACAAGAACCAGATAGAAGTTCTGTATAGAAAGAAAGTGACTTAAATAGCAGCATATCAGTTAGTCCTCACAGATATATGACACACTCCACCACCAACAGCATAACAAATCAAGCACATGGGGAACATTCTCTGGACCAGACTATATGTTTGGCTGCAAAAAACTTTTAATAAATTTAAAGCGATTGAAATCATACAAAGTACTGTTTCTGCTCACAATGGAAAATAAATAGAAATCGATGACAGAAGGAAAACTGGAAAATTTGCAAATATGTGGAAATAAAACAATATACATATATTTTAATTTTTAATGTTTACTTATTTTTGAGGGGGCGGTGACAGAAAGAGAGACAGAGAATCTGAATCGGGCTCCACGCATCAGCACAAAACCTGACTTGGGGCCTGAACTCACTAACCGTGAGATCATCACCTGAGCCAAAGTCAGACATTAAACCGACTGAGCCAACCAGGCCCTCCAACAACATATTTTTTTTTTTTTAGTTTATTTACTTATTTTTGAGAGAGTGTGAGCATGATCAGGGGAAGAGCATGAGAGAGAGAGAGAGAGAGAGAGAGAGAGAGAGAGAGAGAGAGAATCCCAAGCAGGCTCCACACTCAGTGTAGAGCCCGACGCAGGGCTCAAACTCACAAATTGTGAGATCATGACCTGAGCCAAAATCAAGAGTCACTTAACCAACTGCAACACCCAGGCGCCCCCCAACAGCATATTCTTAACAGCCAATGAGACAAAGGGGAAATCACAAGGGAAATTAGAAAACATCTCGAGACAACTGAAACAAAAACACAATATTCTAAAACCTGGGTGATGCGGTGAAAGCAGCACTAAGAGGGAAGTTCATATATGGAAACACATAAAATGAAATCTTATCTAAACCTAATAACCTAATTTCACATCCTTATAAACCAGGAAAAGATGAGCAACCTAAACCTAAGGATAGAAGAATGAAGAAAAATCATAAAGATTAGAGGAGAGGAAAAGAAAGAAAAGTGACATAGGAAATATTTTAGGGGAGGTGGGGTGGCTCAGTCAGTTAACCATCTGACTTTGGCTCCGGTCATGATCTCATGATTCAGTTCAAGCCTCGCATTGGGCTGTCAGCCCAGAGTCGACTTTGGATCCTCTGTCCCCTTGCCTCTCTGCCATTCCCCCACTCGTTCTCTCCCTCTCCCCCCCCCCTCATCCCCACCCCCTCCCCAAAATTAATAAAAGTTAAAAAATTAAAAAAATATTTTAGAAAGTCAGTATTTGAAAGCAAAACAAAAGAAAATTTTAGGTACATTACACATAAAAAAAGAGAGGACTCAACTAGCAGAATGAGAAATGAAGTGGGGTTATGTCAGAGTGACAGAAATATAAAAAGTATTACAAAATGATTTGAATTTTTGTATGCTAACAAATTAGGTAACCTAGATGAAACCAAAGTGATTTCCATGGGGATCCATTTCACGGACTTTCCTTTATGTCCATGATTTTGAGGGATTGCTTGTATGTGTGCTAGCAATGTGTGGGGTGGGGTGCGAATATTATTTTGGGACACTCTTCCAACACCTGGATCTCTCAGGATGCACAGGCATCTTTCTCTGGTGACACACACCCCCCCCTCTGCCCCATTGGCTATCCAAACTCAGTAGCCCCCACCATGAGCCTCCACCAGCAGGAGGCCTCTAATTTCCCTAGAAGCCAGAATGGAAGTGCTTGTCCAATTCAGGAGGCAGACACGATGCGGAACCTTTCTAGTAGTTGTTCTGATGGAATCAAAGCATCAAGGTGATACAGCCATGTAGTTTTTCATCACCACCCTGAGGTGGAGGACCACTTCCAATGAAAATTGAATTCTTTTCTTTCTCACATTTTTTTAGAATGGACTAAGGTCTTAGAGTTTCTGTTTCTCTCTTTGCTGTGTTTGTCATGAATGTGTCCTTGGTGGTGAGGAAAGAGTAGTGGCTATTCTTTCTGTGTTGTGTATTCCCACAGCATCCACACAGGCTGATGCCCATGTATACCACCAAGAGGGCCTCTGTCCTGGAATCACACCTCCTGGGTGAGCCTCCTAGCATGACACCTGATATAAGAGCACTGTACCCATCAGCTTCTCCTCTCAGAAGAGAGGAGAATTGCTTTTGAAACAATATCATAGCCCTCCTTGTCCACTTGCTAGGTCCTGGCAGGGGCTGAGGCTACAGAACCAGTGAGAGAAGCAAGCGGGTGTCATTGGAGTCTGAAGATGGTAGGTTCCAGACCCGGGAAGAACGGACATGTCAGGGTCAGGCACTCAGACAGGAGTAGGTGTCTCATCCTGGAACAGGGGTGAGCTTTGTGCTCCAGGAAGGTCTGGAATGGACTGGTTCATGTCACTACATTAAATAGGGGGACTTGATTTTTTTCAGACCAGTCATGTGTGAGTTACCAGCATCTAACACCATCCAGTGAGAACGCAACTGATTTTCTAGAAAGAGATGACAACCAAAGGGAGAGATGATTCCTTGCAGAAACACGTCCAAACTTGGCGCCTACCAACGGATATTTGAAGAACAGGGAAAGGTGTGCTTGTGCCCTGGTCTCACTCGCCTTCTCCTCCACCCACTATCTGGTGAATTCTCCTTGGGGAGTGGTCCTGACAGTGGCCCGTGCCAGGTGGAGTGAGGGCCTAGATGTGAGGTGAGGCCAGCTGAGGGTTGAGAGCATTGGGAAGGGCTGTGGGGATGGCTGTGGCAGGGGTAAGGATGCTGCATGTAAGGGTGGGGCCGTGGTATGGTGCCATGGAGTGAGGTCAGGCAGAGGCTGAAGGAAGCGGTGGGTGGGGCTGGAGGGCACCAGGTTGGGGGAGGGCCATGCCTTGAGGGCAGTGGACAGAGGCCACAGGAGCAGCCTCCTGGAGAAGATTGGAAAGGCCAATTCCAAAGTGCATACCACATCCAATAACGCCAATCTTCAAGGAGAGAAACCATCCAGAGTGCCAACAGCACTGCCGATGGAGGCCCTCCATCTTGGCCAGTGGGGCCGCTAGCTTTTGCACTGCTGTGGGAGAAAGGTGATCGCTTGGATAACACTCAGAAATGCCCCGCCGATAGGATTCCACCTTGTTCCTTGGCTCTGGCCCTTCAGGATCTGAAAAACATCCCCCTGACACAGTGTCCATGGCTGATGCCAGCCAGGCCATGAGAAATGGTGGCAATCACACCAATATTCCCCAATGGGAGAAAAAGCTAAATAGAATGTCCAAGTTGATGGGCAAGAAGAAAGAGCCCCAAACGAGGAGAGTCGGAGACAGGGAGCCCCCTGCATCAACACAGGGACTTGTCAGGAACAGCGATTTGGGTCACAAGACCAAGTGCCAAAGCAGCTAGTCCCAAGGGGACATGGAGCATAGAATCCCATTCCTCCGAATGTCCTAGCGAGCGTAGTTACCATCCTAGAGACAGAAAGGGGAATGGGGAGGGCAGGGCAGGGTGTGGAGTGAAGGGACGTTGGAAATAGGTCATGGACACACTGCTCCCATTAGGAAAGTGAGAAGCTTGGACACAGAGGACTGAAGGGGCTGAAGGGGCCCCCAACCACAGGAACATACATGATGCCAGGGGCCCCAAAAGCTTCTGGGTAGGCAAATAAGAAAAGTGAGGTTATGAATGAAACAGGCATACACACACATGTCTCTTTTTCCTAGAATAAAGATGATTCTGAAAAGTCTATCTCCATATACATACTATTTACAAATGCATGAGGGGCACCTGGGGTTTTTAGTAGGTTAAGTGTCGGGCTTTGGTTCAAGCCATGATCTCACAGTCTGTGGCTTTGAGCCCTGTGTCAGGCTCAGTGCTGACAGCTGGGAGCCTGGAGTCTATATCAAATTCTGTATCTCCCTCTTTGTCTGCCTTTCCCTTGCTCCTGCTCTGTGTCTCTCTGTCTCTCAAAAATGAATAAACATCAAAATTTTTTTTCTTAATGCATGGAAATGCTAAACCACAAGGGTTAATTCCTAGTTTCTAGGAGGGACAACAGCACAGCTGATTGAATTAATTGGATTAAAGTGATCGAGAGGTCACGTGACCTTGGGCCAGTATAAAGGTCAGGGAAGGAAGGAAGCTTCTCTCACTGACCATTCCTCGTGCATTCGGATGCTGATTCTCCTCCACTGGAGTCTGCCTGCCACACATTGTTCTGAACGTCTCTGACACACAGGGGGAGCACATTTGCATTTCAGGTGGGTTGGGATGATTTGGGCCTCACCCGAGCTAGCAGAGAAATTGGACAGGGACGAAATGGAAGTTGTGATGTGCCTCTACTCACCAGGTGAATAGTCTTTAGTGTTGATGACTATTCTGGGGAAAGAGACTGAGGAAAGTCATGTATCTCAATATTCCTGAGGACATGAGGTTCTGATTCGAAAGGAAGTGAACCCCAGAGTCTGGTTGGTGTGGGGGCATGCGGGAGCAGCGACAGCATCCTGCTCCATTTCACCATTGGGTCTGAAAGCCTAAAGAATTCACTCCGAGTTCACCGGAGTTTCGATATTCATTTCCCATGGTTTACAAGGAAATTCAGAGTGGGGACCTAGAAAGAAACCATAAATAAAAGAGTTCAGACCCTCACCTTGGAAGATTCCAATCTAGTAAAAGGGATACTAGGTTTTTGGAATTGATTTTGTATTTGAAAATGGCTTCCGGGGCACCTGGGTGGCGCAGTCGGTTAAGCGTCTGACTTCAGCCAGGTCACGATCTCGCGGTCTGTGGGTTCGGGCCCCGCGTCGGGCTCTGGGCTGATGGCTCAGAGCCTGGAGCCTCTTTCCGATTCTGTGTCTCCCTCTCTCTCTGCCCCTCCCCTGTTCATGCTCTGTCTCTCTCTGTCCCAAAAATAAATAAACGTTGAAAAAAAAATTAAAAAAAAAAAAAGAAAAGAAAATGGCTTCCTTTTATGTCAAATGGGCAGTTCCGTTTTTTGAGAGTCAAGCATACTTGTGTATGTTGGGGCAGTATTTCTCGTGTAAGTCAGGGCAGTATTTCCTGTGGTTTTCATACCAGAGTACATTTGAAAGACTTCATGAAAGTCTCTCCATGGAGTCACTCAAGACCGTCTCCCCTGCCTTTCCTAAGGTTTCCCTGCTGGGGGTGGGTCCTCAGTAGACTGTGTAGAACATGCAGGAAGGAGAGGTCTTGCAGGGTGAAGACTGTATTTGACCTGGAGGTCATGACGCCCCCTCATGCCTGTTGGGAGAAAGGGTACATGAAAGAGTCAAATATCTATGTGAATATGACTCTCCTTTCTCTTTTGACTCAGGAAATCCAAAAATCCCTATCCGTGGAAGGCTGACCTGACCCTCCAAGGAGGTGGGGCAGATGGCAGCAGGTCACACCAAGCAGGAATTTTACAGACCCTTGAATGCCCCAAAATGGAAGAGGCAACACAGGTTCCCCATGGTGTACAGGAATCCCAGGCCAGTGGAGGAGGATCCTAGGGTAAGTGGATCCTTGGAGGTGTGGTGAAGCAGCGGGTGGGAGCCACTACTCTGGAGATGGGGATTGCACATGACAAGCTCTGTGTCCTGTCAGTTGTCCTTTCCTAGCCAAGGATGGTCTGCCTTGGAATCTCCCCAGCAGGCTCATTAGGACCTTCAGATCTGTGGATCAAACTTACTTATATGTAGGTCATGTCTAGGCTGGTGTTTGTCCAAATCTTTCCATGTGGCACATTTCTATTCAGTCTGAAATCTCCAATCCCTGCTGTGGTCCCTCTCCCCACAGAGGTTCAAACATATTAAATATCCCGGAGCTCACAAGTCGTATATGATGTACCCTGTCCAGAACCCATCTTCCACTCCCAGAATATGTCTTTCTCTGTCATAGACTCTAAGTCTAAAGTTCTCTTTTGTTCAGGAAAAAGGGGACACAGGATTAAAGCAAGAGATGGCTAATGTCTGGGCAAAGACAAGAGACCCAAATCAGGGTTCTTGCCCCTTATTTATTAAGATCAGAGGCTTACAAACGTGATGGGCATGGACAAAGAGACCAAGATACTGTGAACAATAACTTGGGGACGTGAGGGAAAATGGGGGTTTTGAAGATATACAGTGTTTGGGGTTTGGGTCAGTATCAAACAAAATCCTGGCCCCGGGCAGATAGGCAGAGGATTGTTAAGGGCAGGCAGGAGGTACTGTGCCTGTTTATCTTTGGCAGCTTAGGGGATGAGACAGACAGGGAGAATAGCCTCAAGGTTAACAAGGCACCTTTTCTTTTGTTAACCATCTCCTCTCCAGGCTGCTTGGCCTGCAGCGCAGTGTCCATTGTCCAATTCACCAGTTTACCTAACTTGGCCTTTTCCTCCTGTGAAAGCAGTTTTTCTGCTATAGAACTAATTGGGGGGCCTTTTTTCCCTGCATGCCTGATCTTGCTTATCTCATATACTTTTGTATTGGGAGCCTTTGCGCCCATTCCTATTTTGGGGACTCTGCACCCACTTTCTATTTTGGGTGCCTTTGCACCTCCCTATTCTTGGGGTGCCAATCTGATTTACCCAAACTCAGGTGTTTGGGGGAGCATTCTATGGCTTTGAATTTCTTTATGCCTTGTTAACCCATTGGTGTAAGCCCAGGGGATTCCTAAGCTTATCCCCCACACTTCTCATGTTCTTTACACTTGGATTTTGGTTCCTGCTCATTCACTGAGTCTCTCCACCTTCCCTCACACAGGTAAAGTGTAAGAACTGCAGAGCCTTTGGGCACAAAGCATCAAGCAGCTGGTGCACCATGAGGCACTGGGATGGGTCCCGGATCCCCCAGACCTGGGACTCCAGGAAGCTGAGGGAGAATCTGGAACCAAGGAGAATGTGGAAGACAGGCAATGCAGCTCCTTCTACTTCCCAAGTTTTGTCGTGTAGACGAGAAGGTCAGCAGAGGAAGGCGCTGCTCCAGAGATTCCCCAGGAGACGCCCAGGAAGGCAGCAGCGAACCTGGAGGGAATCCACAGAACCCTGTGACTATGAGAGGGTGAGTGTCCCCTGTTCCTGCTCTTCTTCTTTCCCTGGGACAGGGGTGGGCTTCATTGCCCTCCTGGGAGCAGAGGGGTTTCAACTTTGACCAAGGTGATTTCTCTGGGAGTCCTTTTCACCCAGTTCCCCTGGGTGTCCATGCTTTTGCAGGATCCCTTGTATGTGTGCTAACAGTGTGGCTAGTGGGGAAGGGCGGTGAGAACACTATATCAGAAAACTCTTGCAACACCTAGACGCCTCTCTGGAAGACCACACATCTTTCTTTGTGACACATACTCCCAAGTTGCCCATGGAATTCAGTAGCCCCCACCGCAAACCTCCACCTGCAGGACGCCTGTACTTTCCCTGGAAGCATGAATGGACGTGCTTGCCCACTTCGGGAGGCAGGCACGATGCACAACCTTTCTGGTCTGTCACTCCAGTGGAATCAAAGCATCAAGGGGCTACTGCCTAGTGTTTCTTCCTGATCAGCACTGAGCTGGAGGCCTTCATCCTCTGTCAGTAGAATCCTTTCCTGTCTCTCCCAGTTGTTTGCAATGGACTGAGGTCTTGGCGTTTCTGTTTCTTTGCTGTGCTTGTCGTGCATGTGTCCTTGGTGGGGAGGAAGGACTCATGGCTGTTGTCTGTGTGTTGTGTGTTCCCACAGCATCTGCCCAGGCCGATGCCCATGTACACCACCAAGAGGGTGTCTGTGCTGGCACCGCACATCCCGGCTGAGCCTCCCAGCGGGACACCTGACAGGACACAGCTGTCCCCGTCGGCTGCTCCTCTCGGGAGACCTGCGGCAAACACCTTCCTGCCTGCTGGCCGACAGGATGCCCAGCAAGTGGGGACCCCTGCCCCTCCTGCCCCGCCTGCCCCAGCACACCAACGCTCTGCCTGGGATCCAGGCCTCAGTGTCCAGCTGAGACAACACCAGCCCCGTTGTGCCTCCCTGGAAGGTCTCCAGACTGTCTCTAGGGCGCAGGGCACTGGCCATGCCCAGGTACCAGCCAAGCGTCCTGAGGTGAGCCCTGATCCTCCTCCAACCCGTTTGGCTCCAAGTCCCCAGCCCCACATCCAGACACCAGGCAAGAGATGGGCCCCGCTCCCCGATGACACATGCCAGAACCCCCAAAAGAAACCCCGTTGCGGCCCCTTCCAGCCACCCCACAAGAGCACAGGGAGCACCCATGTGGGGCTTCAGAGTCTGTGTCGTCCAGCAAGGAGAAGTTCATGTGGTCCCACAGGGGCAGCCCAACTGACCAAGAAGACACGTGCCTCGCTGCAAAGCAGGGGCCTCCAGCCTCCACACCCCCAACCTCACCTGGACACTCTCCAGGCGTGCACCTTGCCCCCGTGTCCGCCCTGTCCACAGGCACCCGGCCAGCCCCTGCGAATGGTCTTCAGCCATCTGGACAAAGGTGGCTGGATCTCCAGGTTCATTACAGCTCCCTCTCTGGCAGCTCCCGAGTCACCAGCCCCCACTGGTCAGGTCCCTCCCAACACATACCAGTCTGAGGGAGCCTGTGTGTGCATCCCATTGAGTGTCCTCTTTGATCGCCTGCAGCTTTCATCATCCTCAGATGAGTGCAATTGGCAGTGAGACACCTCATGCCCTTGGAAATTTGACCTCCAACTCAGTGACCATGAGGAGATGACTGTTTATTTGAAAACAGGTTCTAATTGCCCTTTTGGGCTCAATGTGCAAAATTGGAGCCCTGATAATACTTGGATATCATGCTTGTGTCGTGTGTATACATACACCCCTTGCCCCAACACAGAACACACTTTTTCTTTAGGTAATATATGTTATTTTTCACATGATACTTATCAATGTGGATGTAAGGTTTATTTTATGTAAATACATATTTAAGAAATTTAGTGAAATTATAATAATAAGTTGTAAGCCTCAATGTAAATATAACCTATGAAATTAAATGCATTTGGTTTGCAAATGTGCAATTTGGGGATTCTGAATAAAGGATCCAACTGTTTCCTTTGCAAATTCGAAGCAGAGATTAATTCGGTAGACTCCGTGATGGTAGTTTTGTGCCATTTGTACTGGGGAATATATTACCCGCTTTCTTCATTTTCGTTATTAAATGTTATCATGAAGCTATGTTTCCTTTTCTTCACATTTAATAAAAATTTTCCAAATAGGACATAAGGTGCATTAGTTTCTTTCTCAGCTTTGAAGATTACTTTTAATTATTTACTTTGTCAAAGCTTAATTAACTGTCAGGAAAGAGGAGCTTGATAGGACCTAGGTCTGCTTCGACTTTCAGAACCTCAGGCAAACCCAGCTGTAGTGTGTAAATACATGCTTATTAGAATCATTTTTGTGTGATTGGGCACCTGGGTAGCTCAGCCCGTTAAGCATCCGACTCCTGATTTCAGGTCATGATCTCAGAGCTCATGAATTCAAGCCCGGTGTCTGGCTCTGCACTGTCAGGGCAGAGCCTGCTTGGGATTCTCTCTCTCTCCTTCCCGCTCTGCCCCTCCCCCACTCTCCCCCCCCCCCAGTCTCCCTGAAGATAAAATAAATAAACTATAAAAATACTTCCATGTGATCCTGCGTACCTCATATTCTGCCCCTGTCTCCGTCCTCTCTCTGCAGGCAAAAACAGCTCCCTGCCCTCTGTGGCTTCTCTCTTCCCCAGTTCACCTCTCTGCGCCGCATCCCCACTGAGTTCTGGGGTTCAGGTTGGGCATTCTGTCACCCTATGTGTTTTGATTGGAGCATTGAGTCCATTGACGTTGAGAGTGAGTACTGAAAGGTATGAAGTGATCGCCATTGTGTTGCTTGTAGAGTTGGAGTTTCTGGTGGTGTTCGCCGATCCTTGCCAGTGTTTTCTGCCTGTGGTCTGTTTTTTTCTTTTACGTCTTTTGTCCCCTGGGAGAGCCTACCTTCAAATGTCTTGCAGGGCTGGTTGAGTGGTCAGGAACTCCTTTACTTTTTGACTGGGAAACTTTCCATCTCTATTTCTAGTTGGAATGACAGCTTTGCTGGACAAATAAGTTTTGGCCGCATCCTTTCAGGATTCAGTGCAATGAATATATCCGGCCACTCATTTCTGGGCTGCCAGGTTTCTGTGGATAGGTCTGCTGCACATGTGGTCAGTCGTCCCTTGTAGGGGAAGGACTTTTGTTTCCCTTGCTGCTTTCATGATTCTTTCCTCGCCTGAGTATTTTGTGAACTCGACTAGGCTCTGCCTTGTTGATGGTTGGATGTTGTTGAATCTAATGGGAGTCTTCTGTGCTTCCTGAATTTTGTGTGTCTTTCCCAGGTTGGGAAAGTTTTGTGCTGTGATGTGCTCACATAACCCTTCTACCCCCTTGTCTCTCTCTCTTCGTCTTCTGGGACCCCTATGATTGTGATGCGATTCCTTTTCAATGAGTCGCTGAGTTCCCGAATTCTTAAACCCTGCTCTTTTGCTTTAGTCTCCCTCTTTCCTTCTGCTTCGTTATTCTCCATCGCTTTGTCCCCTCTATCGCTGGTTCCCTGCTCAGCCTTATCATCCTTGCCGCTGTGGCATCTGTTCCAGATCGCAGCTCGCTTTTAGCATTGTTTATTGCATCCTGGCTAGCCTTTACTTCTTTTATCCCCACAGAAAGGCATTCTCATCTACTTTCGACCCCAGCTGGTATTCTTATTATCGTGATTCTAAATTGTGGTTCAAACGTCTTGCTCGTATCTGTGTTGGGTAAGGGCCTGGCTGTCCTTTCTTCCTGCTCTTTCTGTTGGGGTGAATTCCTTTGCTTCGTCATTTTAGAGGAAGGAAAGGAATGAATAAGATAAAAGATTTCAAAATTTAAAAATAAGAAACAACACACACACACACACAAATCACACAAATGATGCTAGATCCCAGGTGACTTTTGGACTGGTTGTTGAAATGGGCTTGAAAGATTAGAGGAAAAAGGGAAAGAACATAAAAAAAGGAAACCGTTTGAACATTTGGAAAAAAGAATACAATGAAATAGGATAAAAAGAAATGATGGCATTCAAATAGAATTTGACAGATTTACAAAACATTAAACGAATATAGTCGAAAAAAATTCAAGGAAATTATTTTCAACCACGGAAAATAACAACATATTTTTTCTCTTTCTGTCTTCATCAAAAAGAAAAGAAATGAAAGAGAAAAGAAAAGAGATGGACCCGTGAAAAGGCTGAAATACGATTGAAGTTACATCGTTGTCCCCTAGAAGTCAAAGGATGAAGCACTTTGTAGTCCATAAGCTACAAAGTGGCGGAGACACTTGGGTTCCTGAAGAGCCAGGTTGGCCCAGTTGGGCGGTGCTAAGTGTCAGGGCTGTGTTGTCCACTAGATGGCGCAGCTAGCCTACGAGCGCGGATTGCTGGGGCGCTTGGAGGTGCATATGCGCATGCGCGGGAGTGGAGCCCTTGGCGTCACACAGGTGCCCAGTCTGTAGTATCTGAACTCGGCTGTCTGCGATCAGCAATCCTACCCCCGTCCTTTGTCTCCGGCTTCTGTCCACTCGCCGCTTTGACACTGTCCGTGGCGCAGCCGTCAGGTTGCCAGGAGACACCTCCCTCCTGGGATTTACCTCCCAGGCGGCTGTGTTTCCCGACCCCTCACTTCTGAGGGCCTGAGCAGGCTGAGAGCTGCTCAGATCCTCTGCGTCACGGTCTCAGCAGGCAGTGGCCGGGTGCCGGCCGCACCCAAGAACATTGGCAATGCCGCTGCCGCTGCCGCTGCCCAGAGACTGCGGCTGGGTGCCAGCCTGCGCCCGAAAGCGTTCACGCGATGGTGTAGCAGCAGCGTTTCGAGGATTATGGACAATCACCACACACTTCTGGTACCGGGCTTCCCCCTTAACGACCTTGTTCCAGCACCAGCGAATGTGGGTGTTCTCCGGGGTCTGCTGGGACCTCTGGGGTCGGCTGGGGTGGCCACACAGACTCTACCTCGTGTCCTCGCAGCAGGGGAACCGCTTTTCTCCGTGTGGTTCCAGACACCCCTCCTCCACACCCCCAGTCTTCATTCACTCTGCTCTCGGGGATTCGCCCTTCCGACCAGAGCACCGCCAGGTATCAGATGCGGACTTTCGCACTCTGCCCTCCCCCTGTTTGTACGGTCTTCATGGAATTTAAACCCGCTCCTTCCTCCTTCCTCCCGTTTTGGTTCAGTGCCTGTGGCTCTTTCCACATTTCCACTTTCTCCCCAGCTGCTTTTGGCGGGGGGAGGGGAGGGCGAGGGGATTGCTTTCCCCATATTCTGCCCCTGTCTCCGTCCTCTCTCTGCAGGCAAACACAGCTCCCTGCCCTCTGTGGCTTCTCTCTTCCCCAGTTCACCTCTCTGCGCCGCATCCCCACTGAGTTCTGGGGTTCAGGTTGGGCAACCTGTGGCGTGAATCCTCAGATCAGTTTTCGAGGTGTGCAGGATGCTTTTGTGTTGTTGTGGCTGCACTTTAGGGATGCAAGACGCAAAAACAACTTCCATGCTCTTCTGCCATCATGGCCCCTCCCCCCACACTGCCTTTTGTGTCTCGTCATGAATACCCTTACGAATTGCAGGGTGACATCTCTGAATTAAGCTTTCCGTGACAAGTCCAGATTAGGCTGGCTGGATTTGGCGAGACCAAATAACGCTGTTCCTATTGCCGTGATTGCTCCCACATCGCCGCACGTGAGGCCACTTCCTGGTGTTCCCCTATGCCATCTTCTTTGCTCATTGTCAACAGTTTTTAAAATTGAATGTCTTGACTTAACTGGATTTATATTTTGAAAGAGAAGTTCCTGGAATGTCCGGAAAATAGATCGTCACCAGTGGCCCGAGCAGCTCAAGGTTGTCAATTTTAGCTCAGAGTCCAGGGTCCAGCACGGCCAAAGTGAAGTCACAAGGAGGGAATCCTAGACCCACCAGACCTCTGTAAATGTTCATGGTCGCCTTTATGCCCCACGAAATGCTCAGGCTGCAGTGCGAGGCACGGAGACTCCGACCTGCCAGCCTGAGCAAGTGCCCAATGCCAGGTCCTCCTGGAAGTCTAGGCAATGCCCGTGCTGGCCAGCGGCGGCCCCTGCTGGACAGAGAGCAGTGTGGCAAGACTCCCTCTTGTGACCTCCCCCACGGATTGCAGAGCCAGGGGTGTGGACTTCACCATGTGTGGGTGGAACACGTGACACACGGCCACCCAGGAAGAGCTGGTCATAGGCATCTGGGGAGCTGACTGGATGCTTATGGAGGCCGTCTTGAGATCCAGATCAAATATTGTCCGTGTGTGCGTGTGTGTGTGCGTGTGATATACAGGTTTTAATCCAGGAAGAGAAAGTTGGATCCCAAAATTTCTACAGGATGACCTGGCGTGGTTATTTTCTGTGGCTTTTCCCTTGGTGGCTCAGTTGCCCATACACTGTTTGCATTTTACCCACGATTCTGCCCACTTTAGAATCAAATCCACAGGAAAGATAGATGTCACGTGTGCATGTCTTTGGAGCTCTAACATCCAGCTAGCCCTGTTGAACTCTTTCACTGCGAAAGTGCCATGTCATCACTCATCTGTGGAATAAAAAACAAAACAGAAGAACATAGGGCAAGCGAAGAATAAATAACATAAGATAAAATCACAGTGGGAGGCAAGCCATAGGAGACTCTTCAAAAAATTTTGTTTTCGCTTTATCTTAGAGAGAGAGAGAGAGAGAGAGAGAGAGAGAGAGAGCATGACCAGGGGAGTGGCAGAGAGAGGCATGCACACAGAATCCGGAGCAGGCTCCAGGCTCTGAGCTGTCATCAGAGTGCCAGACACGGGGCTTGAAGTCTCAAACCCTGAGATCATGAGCTGACTGAATCAGAGTCCGAACCGGCTGAGACACCCACGTGCCCCAGGAGAACCCTTCAGTGTAGAGAAGAAAGTGAGGGTTGCTAGAGGGGAGGAGTGGGTGGGCTCCATTTGCAACGGGCGTTATGGAGGGCCCCTGTGGGGGTTGGCAGTGGGTGTTTCATGTAAGGGACGAAGCCCTAAATTCCACCCCTGAAACCAAGACTACACTCACTGTTAACTGAATTTGATTTAAATTTGGAAAATGGAGGGGGGACTGGGTGCCTCAGTTGGTTGAGTGTCCAACCTCAGCTCAGGTCGGGATCTCATGGTTCGTGGGGTTGAGCTCCACGTTGGGCTCTGTGCTGACAGCTCAGAGCCTGGAGCTGCTTTGGGTTCTGTGTCTCTCACTCTCTCCCCCTCCCATGCTCACCCTCTGTCTCTGTTCTGTGTGTGTGTCCCTCTCTATTTAAACATTTTACTTCATGTTTAAAACATGAAAACAACAGACCAATACATTTTAAAAGTAGATTAAGGAAAAGTATTTTTCCTCTATCGGCTATGATATTTGAACATCCAGAATTCAATATGATTTCCTGTACAAAATTCACATACTGACATTAGTTCCCACTACGTGTGGTGT
This sequence comes from Felis catus, assembly GCF_018350175.1. Classification (NCBI taxonomy): domain Eukaryota; kingdom Metazoa; phylum Chordata; class Mammalia; order Carnivora; family Felidae; genus Felis; species Felis catus. The sequence continues at coordinate 7,047,620 of NC_058371.1, forward strand.
GTGTGTTTAATGCAGACTGGAAACAACAACAACAACAACAACAACAACAGCAACAACAGGCTTTACCCTGTCAGTGCCATTGGCAAACGACCAGAGATCTCCTATATGGCCCCCCTCCCCTAGGGGGAATTGAAGGATCATGCACTAACTCCCATTCAACAATGTATTCAGTGAGTCTCGCTCCTAAGAATACAGGTGTGACGGAGAGCATCCATCCATACCCTGACCTGAAATACCACATTGTTGCCTCGGTGTCCACTTGAGACTGTTTTTTTTTGTTTTTATTTTTTTAATTTTTTTTCAACGTTTATTTATTTTTTTGGGGACAGAGAGAGACAGAGCATGAACGGGGGAGGGGCAGAGAGAGAGAGGGAGACAAAGAATCGGAAACAGGCTCCAGGCTCCCAGCCATCAGCCCAGAGCCTGACGCGGGGCTCGAACTCACGGACCGCGAGATCGTGACCTGGCTGAAGTCGGACGCTTAACCGACTGCGCCACCCAGGGGCCCCCACTTGAGACTGTTTTTCTGAGGTGTAGAACCGAAGACCAAGATTGCAATGCAACTGAGCAGGAATCCCTGAGCCTCCTCCCTTGTGGAGGAGATTGTCCGATGGGGGGATGGTGGTCAACTCTGCGGAACAAGGTAGAGCCGCTTGGTGGCTCAGCAAGAAGAGGTGGAAGAAGGTTCCTTTCCCCCATTTGCTCTGCAGCCTCATGGGAGGGGGGTTGTTAAGGGAACCTAATCTAATGAACAGGGGCCAGGAAGGCTCCACCCACCCGTCTCCAGAGACATAAGCATTTGTTTGCTCCTGGCCATTTCCAGGCAGTTAGCCAATGTTCACACGAACATGTGGAGACTTTACAAAATAGATTATGTACACAAGGAAACACTTTGCACAGTTATGAATTAGTGTTTCCTTCTGCTCCTCTCCTTCCGACACAAGACATTCCTGACAAGGCTGTCTGCTCCCACGTAGAGCTAGAGTTCTTCCAGTTTCCTGGTCATTTGCCACGCCTCCGTGTGGAAGCACTGAGATTGTTTCAAACTCCTTCCCCTGCCGGTGCATGTTTGGATATCACCGAGAGTCCCCACACGCACATGGTTGGGCACATGTACTTTACCAATACACAGAGAGTAGGCAATGGGATGATGGGACCGTGAGTCCCAGGCATTTTCACAGGGACTCCCGGTGCTCTGCCTTGTTTCCACCTTCATGCCTCATTGGCCACTTCCTCTGATCCTTTCAGGCTCTGAGAGTGCCCAATGATCCTCGGTGCTGATGGAGGGGAGAAACCTTCCAAATACCCAGCATAATCCACACCTCTCCAATAACATCATTACAGCCAGCCGGCCTTAAAGCTCAGGATTCTCCAGGTCAACTGGAACGCCATACCCCATGAATACAGCCAGATTCACGGTCCCTCCACATGTCCCGATCACACCCACCCACAACACACAAAACGTGGCCTACAAGGGACTGTGAGTGAGTGAGTAGTGAGTGAGGGCGGGTGAGTGTGCATGTGGGCAGGCATGTATCTCAAAGCCTGTAGTGGGATCCCTGCACTGCTTCCTGAGACCTCTGTCCCTTCTTGTTCTTCCTCTTGGTAGCTCTGGCTCTGCCGGTGAGACAAGGGACTTGGGTAATGGCCGTTGCCCTCTGAGGTGGGATGTCCCTGGCTGAACTGTTGAGCCGGTAGATGTTTGGTTCACGGTGATCCTTTCCCATCTCATCTCTGCATTTGGACTGGTGAATGAGGACTGCGTCGGGGGGAAGAGCAAATTCTAGTTTCCTGAGGTTGAATTCAGACTTGGGACGGTGGCTTTCTTGGAGGAATCTCCACTGGTCTAACGTGATTGCTGGCAGTGGTGTCTCTTCCGCGTGATCCTCCAATTGTGGCACCTCGATGTTGGGGTCGGTTTCAGGCCCCCCTTGGGCCGCAGGCGTGCCTGCGTGGTCAGCCTGGAGGGATGTGGATTCCCCAGCACCTGGCTCCCTCGCACGGTCTCTTTCCAATTCACTCTTCTGGATGTAAAAGAGGACATAGGCGTGTTGGCTCAGGGCAGACGTCGCATCACTGGCGGTCACCTTCGCATCATCCATTTTGTACCACTGGCCGTTCCCAGCTTTGATGTAACAGAAGTAATGTCCGCTGTGACAATTCCAGCCCGCGTGCACCAGCACGGCATAGAGCGCGTAAGTCAGCGACCCCCCGTTCTGCCCAGACACGTAGCGTTGCATGTCAAGGCGCTCAGGATATTGCACTTCCTTAGCCAGTTTGCTGCCCGTGAAATGGCAGAATCGTTTCAATACCAGCATCAGGACCTTGGAGCAAGTGTGCAAAGTCAACGTCTTGGAAGCAGGTACCTTGTCGAGACAAGTACTACCATGATAGGCATTTTCACCATCCAACTGTTCGGGCTTCACCAAGTGTTGCAAAGCTTGGCTCACACTCTGAGCTGCCCCGATATCCAGGCTAATGTCCAGGTAAGGGTCCAAAGTGCTGGAGACACCCTGGCAGTGGAGACACTGGATTTGAGACCTCCAGTACCCCCCAAAGATTTGCCGGATGAGGGTGGCGTCCTGAGCCTGAGGCTCTGAAGGCTTGTCCTCACGCAAACACGCTTGCTGCATAGCATCCAGAGTGAACATCAGAAACTCATGGGCATCCTCCTGCCTGTGTGTGTGGAAGGCAGCGAGCAGTTTTGGCGGAGGCCGGATCACATCTCCCGGACGGCAGAGGGCCCGGGTCACGTGAGCCTGCAGAGCACACAGCACGCAGAATGGCTGCCCCCCACAGCTTCGGGAGTGCTCCTGGGACAGCATGTAGCTGGCGAGGGGTGGTGTGTACGTCAGACACTGCAGGGCCGCGTTCGCATAGCACGTGTTGCCCAGGTTCTGCAGGCCAGCCCCAACCACAGAAGGTCTCCTCCAACTCACAGGTTTCTTTGCGGGGGGCAGACCTGTCGACGTGGGAGCCCAACCGTTAGGCAGGTCGCAGGGTGTGTGCGATGACGGTGACGGCTTCTCAGGCAGAGTGGGTCCTCCGTGGCCTTCAGCACCACCCGTATTTGATCCGCAAGGTTTGAGGTTGGGAAAGACACGGAACTGAGTCTCCTCTCGGCAGTGGGAAGAGGGCGTCTCCATGTCTCCTGAAACGTGGAGCCTCGCGTTGCAGAGCGATGCTTCTCTCAGGAGGCCAGTCTCAGAACGGTGGCTGTGGCCCTCTCCTCAGCCCTCGTAAAGCTCGCCCCACCCACCTGACTAGGACCACGTCACCCAATCAGCTACCAGCTGGAGTTGGATGAAGGGTCTTAGGGTGTGGTCACTCTTCTGCAGCCAGACGACTCAGCCCAGCCTTCCTCCTGCCCCTCCCTCCTCAAGAGGCACACACACACACACACGTTTCACCACTTTCTCCACCTCCCTCATTTCTGTTGCTCCCTCTCTGGACAGACGGACTTGAGCATTTCCAACCTCGAGGAAATCCTTTTTTGAGTATCCACTTTGCTCTTAGATACCACAAAGTGTCGAGGAATGACGGCCATGAATTTTCTAGGCTATGGAAATCATCTTACCAATTGAGCTCTGGTATCATGTAGGAGCACCTCCTCTCCGTCAGCCAGAATGTATGTGACACCAGCAAATTATTCTGGAATGATTACTGTCCATGGATTTGATTCTCAAACTCCTGAACTGTCTCCATGGGATCTGTGTATACAACTATCATGAAGGTCCTTTGCAACATGTCTGTCTACCAAGGGGTGGCCGAGAAATTATCCCAAGAAATATCCTTTGCCTGGTTTTGGGCTTTGTAAATGCTTTCTTCATTTTGTAGCTCCCTTCCCAATAGGAGAACAAATCCTAAACCCATCATTTGCCAAATTGTCACTGGTATTACTAGCAAATCACATAGCAAGGTAGGTATAGGTTCCCGTGGTTCAGGACATGTTTGTTGTGGGTTTGTGACATTTATAGACGGTTTGACATTGGAATTTAGACATGCATGGACCGATGTCCCCTCGTGGAAACTGTGGCTTTAGTGTGTCAGTATCTCTAGACCAACCAGATTTCAGAAGTGACCAGGTCTACTGACATTGTGCTTTCTTCTCTAATGTTTGTTTGTTTTTCACTTTTAACATTTTAATTGATTGATTTTGAGAGAGAGAGAGAGACAGAGAGGGACAGAGAGCGAGAGAGAGCGCTCATGTGGACAAGCCAGGGAGAGACAGAGAGAGAGGGAGAGAGGATCCTCAATGAAGCAGTCACCTCCTCGGGGTCACCGACTAGGAGGAAAAGGCTGCGAGCACGTGAGGTGTCTCACTGCCAAAGGCACTCACGTGAGGGGAAGGAAAGGGGCAAGGGGTCAAGGAGGACACCCAATGGGATGCACAAAAGGAGTCTTCAGACTCTTGTGACCACAGCCTCAAGACACGGCCCTCTCCCTGCCTGGTGCCCTCCAGCCCCACCCACGGCTTCCGTCAGCCTCTGCCTGGCCTCACTGCATGGGACCGGACCACGGCCCCACCCTTACCCACAGCACCCTTAGCCCTGCCACACCCATGCCCACACCTCATCCCAATGCTCTCCGCCCTCAGTTGGCCCGGCCTCACGTCCAGGCCGTCGCTCCACCGGGCCAGCCTGGCGCCTGCCACTCTCAGGACCACACCCCAAGGAGAATCTACCAGAGAGTGGGCAGAGGAGGGGGGCGAGCCAGGCCAGGGCACAAGCACACCTTTCCCTGTTCTTCAAATATCCGTTGGCAGGTGCCAAGTTTGGACCTGTTTCTGCAAGGAATCATCTCTCCCTTTGGTTGTCATCTCCTCCTAGAAAACCGGTTGTGTTTTCACTGGACGGTGTTAGATGCTAGGAACTCTCACGTGACTGGTCTGAGCAAAGCAAGTTGCCCTATTTAACGTAGTGACTTGAGCCAGTCCATTCCAGACCTTCCTGGAGCATAAAGCTGACCCCTGTCCCAAGACGAGACACCTGCTCCTGTCTGAGTGCCTGGCCCCGACAAGTCCATTCTCCCCGGGTCTGGAGCCTGCCCGTCTTCAGACTCCACGAACACCCCCTTGCTTCTGTAGCCTCAGCCCCGGCCACCTGCCACGTGTGGGCAAAGAGGCCTGCAGAATTGCTTCCAAAGAACCCTTTGACCACCTAATTCTCTGTCCCCTCTCATCAATCGCTCATCACTCTATGTGTCTATCTCCTAACTCTCGTGTCTCCTTCCCCTCTCTAGTATCTATCTGTGGAATGTCTTTCTCATCCTTTCCCTTGTATCTCTTCTATGCCACCCTCCTTGACGTGACTTGTGAATGAAAATGCCTTTGAGAGGCATGTGGACAGCAGCCCCTAATGCTGATTGATTTCCCACGCATATGTTCTTTCAGTTCATGGGTTTATATGTTGACACACAGAGAGAGACAGACAGAGAGAGAGACAGAGAGAGAGGGAGGGAGGGAGGGAGGGAGGGAGAGAGAATGTGGGGCAGGGTTAGAGAGAAAAGGAGAGAGGCAATCCCGAGGAGGGAGGGAAACTCAACGTTCAATCTCCCCAACCCTGAGATCATGACATGAGTCGCCGCCTCCAGGTCAGACACTTCTCTGACTGAGCCACCCAGGCATCCCGACCCTCCTCGACTTCGAATTCACCTCTAGCATTGTCTTGTTCCCAGGACACTTGGAGAGACTTTATCTTGAAAGGGGAAGAGAGGTTAACCCGTGTTTCTTTGCTGCTTCTCAATACTTAGTTGTTCTCCACTAGGTGAGGATCCAAGTCCCAAGTACACTTGGGAACAAATGCAGGATTCTACTCTAAGTGACGGGAAACTACAGTGTACACACAAAAAAGAAAACCATGCACATTCGGTCGTGTCTGAGCAAATTTTATTAGCTGTGGTAACACTACACACAACGTTGCACTATCAGGGAAAAACAAAAACGCAGACAGCATGTAAAATATTCCCCGATATGATCTGCACAAAAACGGTATCAGTGAACTGTTCTAAAACAAAAGATTGCCTCCACTTGCCCAGCCCGGACCGGAATCATTCCTCCGGCGCCCCCACATTCAGACATTCGCAAACCCACTACACGTTCATTTCACAGATCCTTAACTTTACATTCGAGTGGACGACCTCTTGCTCTCCTGGCGCTGGATTTCTCATAGAATCTATTGAAACGAAAGAAACGAGACCTTGTTGATTGAGACGGAGCAGGTGAACCAGAAGGTGTAGATGCATAAAGGAAAAGTGCGCCATGAGCGTCTGCACGTGGGCGCTCAACCCACTCCCCGCCCCAAGCAGGACACCAAACACGGTGTGGACGTAAGCTTTTGTCCTTGCAGGTCTTTGGGGGAATTGCTGCTTTAGCAAAAATAGGTCACGGCCCTGCCTTGCCCGCCGCTCCGCAGTCACCTGCTCGGGGTCACAAGAGCCAGAGGACGAGTGTCCGAGGACATGAGGTGTCTCACTGCCGGTCGCTCTCCTCCGAGGACGAGGAAAGCTGCAGGTCATCGTGGAGGATGCTCCGGGAGACAGGCACACAGCCTCCCTCAGACTGGTGTGTGACGGGCGGGCCCTGGCCAGGGGGGACTGGCCTCTCGGGAGGTGGCAGACAGGGAGCTGCTATGAACCTGGAGCTCCAGCCGCCTTTGTCCAGGCGGCTGAAGATCATTCGCAGGGGCTGGCCGGGTGCCTGCGGACAGGGCGGACACGGGGGCAAGGTGCACGCCTGGAGAGTGTCCAGGTGAGGTTGGGGGCATGGAGGCTGGAGGCCCCTGCTTTGCACCGAGGCAGGTGTCTTCCTGGTCAGCTGGGCTGCCCCCGTGGGACCACATGCACTTCTCCTTGCTGGACGACACGGACTCTGGCGCAGCCCCACATGGGTGCTCCCTGTGCTCTTGTGGGGTGGCTGGAAGGGGCTGCAACGTGGTTTCTTTTGGGGGTTCTGGCACGTGTCATCGGGGAGCGGGGCCCATCTCTTGCCTGGTGTCTGGATGTGGGGCTGGGGACTCGGAGCCAAACGGGTTGGAGGAGGATCAGGGCTCACCTCAGGACGCTTGGCTGGTGCCTGGGCGTGGCCAATGCCACACGCCTTGGAGACAGCCCTGGAAGCTTCCAGGGAGGCACATCGGGGCCGGTGTTGTCTCGGCTGGACACCGAGGCCTGGATCCTGGGCAGAGCGTTGGTGTGCCGGGGCAGGCGGGGCAGGCAGGGCTGGGGTCCCCACTTGCTGGGCATCCTGTCGGCCAGCAGGCGGGAAGGTGCTCGCCGCAGGTCTCCCGAGAGGAGCAGCCGACGGGGACAGCTGTGTCGTGTCAGGCGTCCTGCTGGGAGGCTCAGCCGGGATGTGCGGCGCCAGCACGGACACCCTCTTGGTGGTGTACACGGGCATCGGCCTGTGCGGATGCTGTGGGAACACACAACACACAGACAACGGCCATCAGTCCTTCCCGCCCACCAAGGACACATGCACGACAAGCACAGCAAAGAAACAGACAGAAACGCAAACAACCGGGAGAGACGGGAAAGGATTGTACTGACAGAGGACAAGGGCCTCCAGCTCAGCGTCGATTGGGAAGAAACACTGGGCAGTAGCCCCTTGATGCTTTGATTCCACGGGAGCGACGGACCACAAAGGTTGTGCATCGTGCCTGCCTCCCGAAGTGGACAAGCACCTCCATTCAGGCTTCTAGGGAAAGGACAGGCGTCCTGCAGGTGGAGGTTCACGGGGGGGGGGGGGTGCCTACTGAGTTTGGATGGCCAATGGGGCGGGTGTATGTGTCACCAGGGAAAGATGCCTGTGCCTCCCAAGAGGCCTAGGTGTGGGCACAGCGTCCCGAAATGATGTTGGCACGCCCACCCGGCACCCGGTTAGCACACATGCAAGGAATCCTGCGGGATCATGGACACCCAGCAAACGTGGCTGGAAAGGACCCGCACGGAAATCCCAATGTTGAGAATCGGGCTGGACCCCCTTCCTCAGCCAGGAGGGCCGGGAAGCCCGTCACATCCCCGTCCCCAGGAGAGAACGAGAGCAGGGACGGGGGACACTCACCCTCACATAGTCACAGGATTCTGTGGAGTCCCTCCAGGCTCGCTGCTGCCTTCCAAGGCCTATCCTGGGGAATCTCTGCAGCAGCGCCTTCCTCTGCTGGGCTTCTCGCCTGCACGACCAAGAACGGGAAGGTGAAGGAGCGGCATTTCGTGTCTTCACCTGGGGAGCCAGCGATGGGGCTTGGGCAAGATCTCCTTGCTTCATCTGCCCTCCTGGCTCCCACTCCAGCGAGCCGTCCAGGTTGGCCCAAGACGTCCTTGCATTGAGAGCCGTGTGCGCCACGGCCTGTCATCTGCCGCCTCCCCCTGTCTCCCTACCGCAGGACACACAGCCTCAGGGACTCCCCCAGAGCAGCTCAATAGGCTCGTGAGGTCCCCTGGGGGGCGGGGAGCTCCTTTCTCTGCCTCCCCCGCCCCTGTGTGTGTCTGAAGACGACACAGCACCCAGTGTCCGGGTGCAGAGACACAGCGACCTGAGCTGCCAGGCCACGGGCAGGCCGGAGCCGGCTGCGTCCTCACCTTTGTCCCTCTTCCAGGTCCCTCGCAGCCTGGTTGAAGGGCCCGGGCTTGTGCTGGTCCTGCTGCTGGCGTGGTTCCACATTCTCCTTCGGCTTCCTGGGGACGAAGGCCTGGGGGGCCAGGCACCCGTCCCAGCGCTTCATGGGGCACCTGGTGCTGGATGCGTTGTGCCCAAAGGCTCCGCAGTCCTTACACTTGAGCTGCGGACCAAGGAGGAGGGGCTCAGTGAATCAGCACCAATCACAGCCCAGCTTCAAAGGACATGACAAGGACACACTCGGGGAGCAGAGGACTGGTGTGGGTGGGCCAGGGCACATCGTGGACGGCTCGGGAGGTGCCAGGAGATGGAAGTTCCTAGGATTCTACCCAAGCCTCTGTGAGGGACGGACCGGGAGTTGGGATTGCAGGTCTCAGGCCGCGTAGAATGAGCCCCACGCCACGATGGGGACAGACACCAGGCTGGACGTGACCCTACGGCCGAGGGAGCTTATCCCAATGGGCAGGCTGCTGAGATGCCAAGGCAGGCCACCGTGGGCTAGGAAAGGACGACCGACCTCCGGACACAGAGTCTTCCTTCCCTCGTCATGTGCGATCCCCGGCTTCAGAGGCATGGCTCCCCCACCCCCACCCGACCCAGCCCCTCCAACCCGCCCAACTGGTTCACCACGCCTCCAGGGCTCCACTTACCCGAGGATCCTCGTCCTCTAGCCTGGGAACCCTGGGCGCCATGGGTGCTCTCCGTTGCCTCTTCCCGTTTGGGGCTTTCAAGGGTCTGGAAGGTGCGTGCTGGGTGTGACCACCCGCCATCTGCCCCCTCTCCTTGAAGGGTCAAGTCAGCCTTGCTCGAAGATGGGTTTCTGGCCTTCCTGAGTCAATGGGAAAAGGAGAGTCATTCCCACAGACACAACGACTCCTTCATGAACCTTCCTCTCCTCCGCCAGCGGGCATGAGGGGGCGTCATGCCCACCAGGTCAAACACGGTCCTCACCTGGGAGGTGGGACCTCTCCCTCCTGCATGTTCTACACGCTCTCCCGTGGACCCACCCGCAGGACGGCACCCTCAGGCAAGGCCGTGGAGGTGGTCTTGCGTGACTCACCGGAGAGACTTCCGGGAAGTCTCTCCCAGCGCCCTCCGGAAGGAAAACCACACACAAAGTCCCGACCCCCATGGACACCGCAATCCACGCTACGGCGATACTCCCTGTGGCACCCGGGGTTGCATGTGCAAAGAGAAGGATGCTTGCCTCTCCAGAATGTACCTCTCCTACTTGACCCCCAGAGAAACCACCCTCCAAGACAAAGTCAAGGAAAACGTTTCGTTTCTGCTCGACTCGACTGGAAGCTTCCCCACGCAGGACCTGAACCCTTTTCTTTCACGTGGCCTTTACGGGGCCCCACGCTGAACTCACGTGTCAGCCGTGGCAAATGAGCATTTGCCGTGAAATTTGGGTGAACAAGAAAATTCCTTAGGCTCTGAGGCCCCACGGCGACGTGGAGCAGGATGCTGTCACTGCTTCCGCACGCCCTCACACCAGTCAGACTCTGGGGTTCGGTTCCTTTGGAAGCAGAACCTCATGTGCTCAGGAACACCGAGAGCCACGCCTTTCCTCAGTCTCTGTTCTCACAATAGTCTTCAACACTCAAGCGTCCTTCACCTGGTGAGTCGAGGCGCATCACCACCTCCATTTCCTCCCTGGCCCACTTCTGTGCCAGCTCGTGGGAGCCCCAGATCGTCCCAACCCACCTGAAACGCCAATGTGCTCCTCCTGTGTGTTAGGAGACGTCCGGAGCGGCGGGTGGCAGGCGGACTGCCGTGGAGGAGACTCAGGCGTGCCCTCGGCGTGCCCGAGGGACGGTCAGTGAGGGACACTTCCTTCCTTCCCGGACTCTTAGACCCGCCCGAGGTCACGTGACCTCTCGGGCACTTTAATCCCATGCAGCCCATCCCCTTGGTGCTCCTCACGTCTCCACACTAGGAACGAATCCTGGAGGTTTAGCGATTGCTTGCCGTTGTAACTGGTATGCATGCATGTGGAGATAGACTTCTCAGAACACATCTTCACCCTTGGACAAAGAGACTCGTGTGTGCATGCCTGTTGCATTCCTAAACTGGTGTTTCTTGTGGGTCTCCAGGGAAGCTTGCGGGGCCCCTGGCCTCACGTACGTTCCTGTGGTTGGGGGCCCCTTCGGCGTCCTCCGTGTCCAAGCTTCTCCCTTTCCCAACGGGAGCGGTGTGTCCATGACCTATTTGCAGTGTCCCTTCACTCCACACCCTGCCCTGCCCTCCCCGTCCCCCTTTCTGTCTCTAGGGCGGTGAGTGCGCTCACTGGGACCTTCGGAGGAATGGGATCCTGTGTCCCGTGTCCCCTGGGGACTAGCTGCCTTGGCACTTGGTCTCGTGACCCAAGTCGCCGTTCCCGACAAGTCCCTGTGTTGACGCAGGGGGCTCCCGGTGGCCAACGCCCCTCGCTTGGGGCTCTTTGTTCTTGCCCGTCAACTCGGACGTTCTGTTTAGCTTTTGCTCCCATTGGGGGATGTTGGTGTGACTGCCACCATTTCTCCTGGCCTGGTCTGGCTGGCCTCAGCCACGGACGCTGTGTCAGGGAGATGTCTTTGGGATCCTGAAGGGCAAGACCCACGGGACAAGGCGCAACCCCATCGGCGGGGCATTCCTGAGTGTCATGCAAGCGAGCACCTTTCTCCCACAGCAGTGCAAAAGCTAGCGGCCCCACTGGCCAAGGTGGAGGGCCTGCGTCGGCAGTGCCGTCGGCACCCTGGATGGTTTCCCTCCTTGAACATTGGCGTGTGTTGGGCGTCGTGTGCGCTTTACATGTGGCCTTTCCTATCCTCTCCGGGAGGCTGCTCCTGTGGCCTCTGTCCACTGCCCTCAAGGCATGGCCCTCCCCCAACCTGGTGCCCTCCAGCCCCGCCCACCGCTTCCTTCAGCCTCTGCCTGGCCTCCTCACTCCATGGCACCATACTACGGCCCCACCCCCTTACACGCAGCATCCTTATCCCTGCCACACCCATGCCCACACCCTTTCCCAATGCTCTCAAACCTCCGTTGGCTTGGCCTCGCTTCCAGGCTGTGGCTCCACGGGGCCAGCCTGGCGCCGGCCACTCTCAGGACCACTCCCCAGGGAGAAGCCCCCAGATAGTGGGCGGCGGAGGGGGCGAGCGAGGCCAGGGCACAAGCACACCTTTCCCTGTTCTTCAAATATCCGTTGGCCCCCTCCCTGCTTTGTTTAGTACCCCTCCCTATATTATATTATTTTAGTACCCCTCCCTATATTATATTATTTTTCCTTCCCTTCCCTGAGGCTCATCTGTTTTGCACCTTAGAGCCTTCATATGAGTGAAGTCATATGCTAGTTGTCTCTCTCTGACTAATTTCGCTGAGGAGAATACCCTCTACTTCTAGCCACATAGTTGCGAATGGCACCCCGTCTTTCCTTTCGATCGCCGCGTAATGTTCCACTGGACATATATGTGCCACCTCTTCTTTTTCCATTCCATGCATCTATGGACATTCGGGCTCTTTCCATACTTTGGCTATTGTTGGTAGTGCTGCTAGAAGCTTTTGGGGGCGTTTGGGTGCAGGTGCCCCTTCGAGACAGCACACCCATATCCCTTGGATAAATACCTAGTCGTGCAATTGCTGGCTCATAGGGTCGCTGTGCTTTCAATTTTTTGAGGAACCTCCATACTGTTTTCCAGAGTGGCGGCGCCAGTTTGCCTTCCCACCAGCAGTGCCAAAGAGATCCTGTTGCTCCGCACCCTCGCCAACATCGCTTGTTGCCTGAGTTGTTAATGTTAGCCATTATGACACGTGTGAAGTGGTAGCTCACTGTGATCTTGATACGGATTTCCCTGATGATGAGTGAGGTTGAGCATTTTTTCATGTGTCAGTTGACCATCTGGATGTCTTCTTGGATAAGTGTCTATTCATGACTTTTGCCCATTTCTTCACTGGATTCGTTGGGTTTTGGCTGTTGAGTGTGATCAGTTCTTTATCGATTTGTACACTGAGCCTTTCTCCGATGTGTCGTTCGCAAATATCTTCTCCCATTGATGATTTAGCTGATTCGTTAGTGTAGCTGATCTGTTTCCTTCACGGTGCAGAAGAGTTTTCTTTTAATGAGTTCTCTTTTTTTTTTAATGAAATTTATTGACAAATTGGTTTCCATACAACACCCAGTGCCCATCCCAAAAGGTGCCCTCCTCAATACCCATCATCCACCCTCTCCTCCCTCCCACCCCCCATCAACCCTCAGTTTGTTCTCAGTTTTTAACAGTCTCTTATGCTTTGGCTCTCTCCCACTCTAACCTCTTTTTTTTTTTTCCCTTCCCCTCCCCCATGGGTTCCTGTTAAGTTTCTCAGGATCCACATAAGAGTGAAACCATATGGTATCTGTCTTTCTCTGTATGGCTTATTTCACTTAACATCACACTCTCCAGTTCCATCCACGTTGCTACAAAAGGCCATATTTCATTTTTTCTCATTGCCACATAATATTCCATTGTGTATATAAACCACAATTTCTTTATCCATTCATCAGTTGATGGACATTTAGGCTCTTTCCATAATTTGGCTATTGTTGAGAGTGCTGCTATGAACATTGGGGTACAAGTGGCCCTATGCATCAGTACTCCTGTATCCCTTGGATAAATTCCTAGCAGTGCTATTGCTGGGTCATAGGGTAGGTCTATTTTTAATTTTCTGAGGAACCTCCACACTGCTTTCCAGAGCGGCTGCACCAATTTGCATTCCCACCAACAGTGCAAGAGGGTTCCCGTTTCTCCACATCCTCGCCAGCATCTATAGTCTCCTGATTTGTTCATTTTGGCCACTCTGACTGGCGTGAGGTGATACCTGAGTGTGGTTTTGATTTGTATTTTCCTGATAAGGAGCGACGCTGAACATCTTTTCATGTGCCTGTTGGCCATCCGGATGTCTTCTTTAGAGAAGTGTCTATTCATGTTTTCTGCCCATTTCTTCACTGGGTTATTTGTTTTTCGGGTGTGGAGTTTGGTGAGCTCTTTATAGATTTTGGATACTAGCCCTTTGTCCGATATGTCATTTGCGAATATCTTTTCCCATTCCGTTGGTTGCCTTTTAGTTTTGTTGGTTGTTTCCTTTGCTGTGCAGAAGCTTTTTATCTTCATAAGGTCCCAGTCATTCACTTTTGCTTTTAATTCCCTTGCCTTTGGGGATGTGTCGAGTAAGAGATTGCTACGGCTGAGGTCAGAGAGGTCTTTTCCTCCTTTCTCCTCTAAGGTTTTGATGGTTTCCTGTCTCACATTTAGGTCCTTTATCCGTTTTGAGTTTATTTTTGTGAATGGTGTGAGAAAGTGGTCTCGTTTCCACCTTCTGCATGTTGCTGTCCAGTTCTCCCAGCACCATTTGTTAAAGAGGCTGTCTTTTTTCCATTGGATGTTCTTTCCTGCTTTGTCAAAGATGAGTTGGCCATACGTTTGTGGGTGTAGTTCTGGGGTTTCTATTCTGTTCCATTGGTCTATGTGTCTGTTTTTGTGCCAGATGAGTTCTCAATAGGTCGTGTTTCCTTTTGTTTCCCTTGCCTCCGGAGACGTGTTGAGTAAGAAGTTGCTGTGGCCCAGATCACAGAGGCTTTTGCCTGCTTTCTCCTCGAGGGTTTTGACGGCTTCCTGTCTTACACTTAGGACGTTCCTCCCTTTTGAGTTTCTTTATGTGTACGGTGTAAGAAAGTGGTGCGGGTTCCTTTTACGCGTGTCGCTGTCCAGTTTTCCCAGCACCACTTGTTGAAGAGACTGTCTTTATTCCATTGGCTATTCTTTCCTGCTTTGTCAAGGAATAGTTGGCCATCCATTTGTGGGTCCGTTTCTGTTCTCTTGAGCTGAGTGTCCGCTTCTGTGCCACTACCATACTGTCTTGATGATTACAGCTGTGTAATTACAGCTTGACGTCTGCGATTGTGATGCATCCAGCTTTCCTTTCTTTTTCAACAGTGCTTTGGCTCTTCAGGGTCTTTTCTGGGTCCATACAAATTCTAGTCTTGTCTGTTCCAGCTCTGTGAGGAGTGCTGGTGCTCTTTGGATAGGTGTTGCTTTGAGTATGTCGATTGCTTTGGGTGGTACTGACATTTTACCCATATGTCGTCCTCCCAACCAGGAGCGTGGAATATTTTTCCATTGTGTTTTCTGCCTTCTAAAATTTCATGTAGTTTTCAGTGTATAGATTTTTCATCTCTTTGGTTACATTCATTCGTAGGTATTTTATGATTTTGGGGTGCAATTGTCAATGGGACCGATGCTTGATTTTTCTTCCTGTTGCTTCATCATTGGTGTATGGGTTTGCAGCGGGTTTCTGTGCATTGATTTCACATCCTGCAACTTTGCTGAAGTCATGGATCAGTTCTAGCAGTTTTGGGTGGAATCTTTTGGGTTTTCCATATAGAGTATCATGTCATCCACCAAGAGGGAACGTTGGACCTCTCCCGGCCAATTTGGAGGCCTTTGAGTCCTTTGTGTTGTCTGATGGCTGAGGCTAAGGCTTCCAATGCGATGGTGAATAATAGTGGCAAGAGTGGACCTCCCTGGCTGGTCCCTGTCCTTAGGGAGAAAGCTCTCAGGATTTCCCCATGGGGGATGATACTCGCGTTGGGTCTTTCGTATATGACTTATATGATCCTTCTAGCCCTACGTTCTTGAGGGTTTGTGTCCAGATAGGATGTTGTATTTTGTCCCATGCTTTCTCCGCATCGATTGAGAGGATCGTGTGGTTCTTGTCCTTTCTTTTCTTAGGGGTGATGAATCACATGGATTGTTTTGTGCATATTGAACCAGATCTGCATCCCAGGTATAGATCCCACCTGGTCGTGGCGAATCATTTTTGGGATATATTGTTGGATCCGATCGGCTAATAACTTGGTGAGGAGTTTTGCATCCATGTTCATCAGGGAAATGGGTCCATCGTTCTCCTTTGTCGTGGGGTCTCTGTCTCGATTTGGAATCAAGGAAACGCTGGCTCCGTAGAAAGAGCTTGGCAGTTTTCCTTCCGTTTCTCTCTTTTGGAGCAGCTTCAAGGGAACAGATATGAACTCTTCTCTAAATGTTTGGGAGAATTCCCCCGGAAAGCCATCTGGCCCTGGACTCTGTATTCTTCTTTTGGTGGGGGTGGGGGCAGGGGGAGATTTTTGATTACTAATTCATTTTCTTTACTTGTTTTGGTCTGTTCAAATTTTCTTTCTTCCTGTTTCAGTTTTGGTAGTTGATACGTTTCTTGGGATTTGTCCATTTCTCCCAGATGGCCCATTTTATTGGTGTATAATTGCTCACAACATTCTCGTAGTATTGTTTGTATTTCTGCTGTGTTGGTTGTGGTCTCTCCTCTTTTGTTCTTGATTTCCTTTGTTTGGGTCCTTTCCTTTTTCTTTTTGAGCAAACTGGCTAGGGATTGATCAATTTTGTGAATTCTTTCAACGAATCAGCTCTGGTTTCATTGATCCGTTCTGGTGTTGTTGCTGTTTGTTTTCTTGTTGTACTTGTTTTTGTTTTTGTGTTTTGTTTTTTTGGTTTCCGTAGCATTGATTTCTGCTCTAATCTGCATTATATCCTGTCTCTGCTGGTTTGGGGTTTTCTTTGCTGTTCTTTTTCCAACTCTTTGAGGCAAACGGTTAGATTGTGTCTCTGAGCCGTTTCTTCTTTCTTTCGGAAGGCCTGGATTGCTATAGACTTCCCTCGAATGACCCCCTTTGCTGCGTCCCAGAGGTTTTGGCCTGTGGTGTTACCGTTTTCCTTGGCTTCCATGGACTGTTTAATTTCCTCTTTAACTTCTCGGTTAGCCCATTCACTCTTAAGTACGGTGTTCTTTAGTCTCCAGGTATTTGTTCCATGTCCACATTGTTTCTTGTCGTGATTTCGAGTTTCATAGCATTGTGGTCTGAGAACATGCACGATAGGATCTCGATCTTTTTGTCCTTGTTGAGGGCTGATTTGTGTCCCAGTATGGGATCTATTGTGGAGAATGTTCCGTGCGCACTGGAGAAGAATGTCTATTTGCCTGCTTTAGGATGAAATGTTCTGACTATATCTGTCAAGCCCATCTGGCCCAGTGTGTCATTCAAAACCATTGCTTCCTTGTTGAGTGTAGGTTTAGGTGAGCTGTCCGTTGCTGTAAGTGGGGGGTTGAGGTTCCCTGCTAGTATGGTATCATTCTCAATGAGTGTCTTTATGGGTGTTATGAATTGATGGATGTATTTGGGCGCACCACATTTGGTGCATAAATGTTCACAATCGTGAGGTCTTCTTGGTGGACAGACCCAATAATTATGACATAACGCCCTTCTACGTGTCTCGTTAGAGTCTTTATTTTAAAGTCTAGATTGTCCGATGTGAGTATGGCTACTCCTGCTTTCTTTTGTCAACCATGAGCATGAGAGATGGTTTTCCATCCCCTTGCTTTCAATCTGAAGGCGTCTTTAGATCTAAAGCGGGTCCCTTGTAAGCAGCGTATGGATGACCTTCTTTTCTCACCCATTCTGTCACCCTATGTGTTTTGATTGGAGCATTGAGTCCATTGACGTTGAGAGTGAGTACTGAAAGGTATGAAGTGATCGCCATTGTGTTGCTTGTAGAGTTGGAGTTTCTGGTGGTGTTCGCCGATCCTTGCCAGTGTTTTCTGCCTGTGGTCTGTTTTTTTCTTTTACGTCTTTTGTCCCCTGGGAGAGCCTGCCTTCAAATGTCTTGCAGGGCTGGTTGAGTGGTCAGGAACTCCTTTACTTTTTGCTTGGGAAACTTTCCATCTCTATTTCTATTTGGAATGACAGCTTTGCTGGACAAATAAGTTTTGGACGCATCCTTTCAGGATTCAGTGCAATGAATATATCCGGCCACTCATTTCTGGGCTGCCAGGTTTCTGTGGATAGGTCTGCTGCACATGTGGTCAGTCGTCCCTTGTAGGGGAAGGACTTTTGTTTCCCTTGCTGCTTTCATGATTCTTTCCTCGCCTGAGTATTTTGTGAACTCGACTAGGCTCTGCCTTGTTGATGGTTGGACGTTGTTGAATCTAATGGGAGTCTTCTGTGCTTCCTGGATTTTATGTGTCTTTCCCAGGTTGGGAAAGTTTTGTGCTGTGATGTGCTCACATAACCCTTCTATCCCCTTGTCTCTCTCTCTTCGTCTTCTGGGACCCCTATGATTGTGATGTGATTCCTTTTCAATGAGTCGCTGAGTTCCCGAATTCTTAAACCCTGCTCTTTTGCTTTAGTCTCCCTCTTTCCTTCTGCTTCGTTATTCTCCATCGCTTTGTCCCCTCTATCGCTGGTTCCCTGCTCAGCCTTATCATCCTTGCCGCTGTGGCATCTGTTCCAGATCGCAGCTCGCTTTTAGCATTGTTTATTGCATCCTGGCTAGCTTTTACTTCTTTTATCCCCACAGAAAGGCATTCTCATCTACTTTCGACCCCAGCTGGTATTCTTATTATCGTGATTCTAAATTGTGGTTCAAACGTCTTGCTCGTATCTGTGTTGGGTAAGGGCCTGGCTGTCCTTTCTTCCTGCTCTTTCTGTGGGGGTGAATTCCTTTGCTTCGTCATTTTGGAGGAAGGAAAGGAATGACTAAGATAAAAGATTTCAAAATTTAAAAATAAGAAACAACACACACACACACAAATCACACAAATGATGCTAGATCGTAGGTGAGTTTTGGTCTGGTTGTTGAAATGGGCTTGAAAGATTAGAGGAAAAAGGGAAAGAACTAAAAAAAAGGAAACCGTTTGAACATTTGGAAAAAAGAATACAATGAAATAGGATAAAATGAAATGATGGCATTCAAATAGCATTTGACAGATTTACAAAACATTAAACGAATATAGTCGAAAAAAATTCAAGGAAATTATTTTCAACCATGGAAAAGAACAACATATTTTTTCTCTTTCTGTCTTCATGAAAAAGAAAAGAAATGAAAAAGAAAAGAAAAGAGATGGACCCGCGAACAGACTGAAATACGATTGAAGTTACATCGTTGTCCCCTAGAAGTCAAAGGATGAAGCACTTTGTGGTCCATACACTACAAAGTGGCGGAGACACTTGGGTTCCTGAAGAGCCAGGTTGGCCCAGTTGGGCGGTGCTAAGTGTCACGGCTGTGTTCTCCACTAGATGGCGCAGCTAGCCTACGAGCGCGGATTGCTGGGGCGCTTGGAGGTGCATATGCGCATGCGCGGGAGCGGAGCCCTTGGCGTCACACAGGTGCCCAGTCTGTAGTATCTGAACTCGGCTGTCTGCGATCAGCAATCCTACCCCCGTCCTTTGTCTCCGGCTTCTGTCCACTCGCCGCTTTGACACTGTCCGTGGCCCAGGCGTCAGGTTGCCAGGAGACACCTCCCTCCTGGGATTTACCTCCCAGGCGGCTGTGTTTCCCGACCCCCCACTTCTGAGGGCCTGAGCAGGCTGAGAGCTGCTCAGATCCTCTGCGTCAGGATCTCAGCGAGCAGTGGCCGGGTGCCGGCCGCACCCAGGAACGTTGGCAACGCCGTGCCGCTGCCGCTGCCCAGAGACTGCGGCTGGGTGCCAGCCTGCGCCCGAAAGCGTTCACGCGATGGTGTAGCAGCAGCGTTTCGAGGATTATGGACAATCACCACACACTTCTGGTACCGGGCTTCCCCCTTAACGACCTTGTTCCAGCACCAGCGAATGTGGCTGTTCTCCGGGGTCTGCTGGGACCTCTGGGGTCGGCTGGGGTGGCCACACAGACTCTACCTCGCGTCCTCGCAGCAGGGGAACCGCTTTTCTCCGTGTGGTTCCAGACACCCCTCCTCCACACCCCCAGTCTTCATTCACTCTGCTCTCGGGGATTCGCCCTTCCGACCAGAGCACCGCCAGGTATCAGATGCGGACTTTCGCACTCTGCCCTCCCCCTGTTTGTACGGTCTTCATGGAATTTAAACCCGCTCCTTCCTCCTTCCTCCCCTTTTGGTTCAGTGCCTGTGGCTCTTTCCACATTTCCACTTTGTCCCCAGCTGCTTTTGGCGGGGGGAGGGGAGGGCGAGGGGATTGCTTTCCCCATATTCTGCCCCTGTCTCCGTCCTCTCTCTGCAGGCAAACACAGCTCCCTGCCCTCTGTGGCTTCTCTCTTCCCCAGCTCACCTCTCTGCGCCGCATCCCCACTGAGTTCTGGGGTTCAGGTTGGGCAACCTGTGGCGTGAATCCTCAGATCGGTTTTCGAGGTGTGCAGGATGCTTTTGTGTTGTTGTGGCTGCATTTTAGGGATGCAAGACGCAAAAGAAACTTCCATGCTCTTCTGCCATCTCGGCCCCTCCCCCCACACTGCCTTTTCTGTCTCGTCATGAATACCCTTACGAATTGCAGGGTGACATCTCTGAATTAAGCTTTCCGTGACAAGTCCAGATTAGGCTGGCTGGATTTGGCGAGACCAAATAACGCTGTTCCTATTGCCGTGATTGCTCCCACATCGCCGCACGTGAGGCCACCTCCTGGTGTTCCCCTATGCCATCTTCTTTGCTCATTGTCAACAGGTTTTAAAATTGAATGTCTTGACTTAACTGGATTTATATTTTGAAAGAGAAGTTCCTGGAATGTCTGGAAAATAGATCGTCACCAGTGGCCCGAGCAGCTCAAGGTTGTCAATTTTAGCTCAGAGTCCAGGGTCCAGCACGGCCAAAGTGAAGCCACAAGGAGGGAATCCTAGACCCACCAGACCTCTGTAAATGTTCATGGTCGCCTTTATGCCCCACGAAATGCTCAGGCTGCAGTGCGAGGCACGGAGACTCCGACCTGCCAGCCTGAGCAAGTGCCCAATGCCAGGTCCTCCTGGAAGTCTAGGCAATGCCCGTGCTGGCCAGCGGCGCCCCCTGCTGGACAGAGAGCAGTGTGGCAAGACTCCCTCTTGTGACCTCCCCCACGGATTGCAGAGCCAGGGGTGTGGACTTCATCATGTGTGGGTGGAACACGTGACACACGGCCACCCAGGAAGAGCTGGTCATAGGCATCTGGGGAGCTGACTGGATGCTTATGGAGGCCGTCTTGAGATCCAGATCAAATATTGTCCGTGTGTGCGTGTGTGTGTGCGTGTGATATACAGGTTTTAATCCAGGAAGAGAAAGTTGGATCCCAAAATTTCTACAGGATGGTCTAGCGTGGTTATTTTCTGTGGCTTTTCCCTTGGTGGCTCAGTTGCCCTTACACTGTTTGCATTTTACCCACGATTCTGCCCACTTTAGAATCAAATCCACAGGAAAGATAGATGTCACGTGTGCATGTCTTTGGAGCTCTAACATCCAGCTAGCCCTGTTGAACTCTTTCACTGCGAAAGTGCCATGTCATCACTCATCTGTGGAATAAAAAGCAAAACAGAAGAACATAGGGCAAGCGAAGAATAAATAACATAAGGTAAAATCACAGCGGGAGGCAAGCCATAGGAGACTCTTCAAAAATTTTGTTTTCGCTTTATCTTAGAGAGAGAGAGAGAGAGAGAGAGAGAGAGAGAGCATGACCAGGGGAGTGGCAGAGAGAGGCATGCACACAGAATCCAGAGCAGGCTCCAGGCTCTGAGCTGTCATCAGAGTGCCGGACACGGGGCTTGAAGTCTCAAACCCTGAGATCATGAGCTGACTGAATCAGAGTCCGAACCGGCTGAGACACCCACGTGCCCCAGGAGAACCCTTCAGTGTAGAGAAGAAAGTGAGGGTTGCTAGAGGGGAGGAGTGGGTGGGCTCCATTTGCAACGGGCGTTATGGAGGGCCCCTGTGGGGGTTGGCAGTGGGTGTTTCATGTAAGGGACGAAGCCCTAAATTCCACCCCTGAAACCAAGACTACACTCACTGTTAACTGAATTTGATTTAAATTTGGAAAATGGAGGGGGGACTGGGTGCCTCAGTCGGTTGAGTGTCCAACCTCAGCTCAGGTCGGGATCTCATGGTTCGTGGGGTTGAGCTCCACGTTGGGCTCTGTGCTGACAGCTCAGAGCCTGGAGCTGCTTTGGGTTCTGTGTCTCTCACTCTCTCCCCCTCCCATGCTCACACTCTGTCTCTGTTCTGTGTGTGTGTCCCTCTCTGTTTATTTAAACATTTTACTTCATGTTTAGAACATGAAAACAACAGACCAATACATTTTAAAAGTAGATTAAGGAAAAGTATTTTTCCTCTATCGGCTATGATATTTGAACATCCAGAATTCAGTATGATTTCCTGTACAAAATTCACATACTGACATTAGTTCCCACTATGTGTGGTGTGTGTGTTTAATGCAGACTGGAAACAACAACAACAAGAACAACAGCAACAACAGGCTTTACCCTGTCAGTGCCATTGGCAAACGACCAGAGATCTCCAATATGGCCCCCCTCCCCTAGGGGGAATTGAAGGATCATGCACTAACTCCCATTCAACAATGTATTTAGTGAGTCTCGCTCCTAAGAAATACAGGTGTGACTGAGAGCATCCATCCATACCCTGACCTGAAATACCACATTGTCGCCTCAGTGTCCACTTGAGACTGTTTTTCTGAGGTGTACAACCGAGGACCAAGATTGCAATGCAACTGAGCAGAAATGCCTGAGCCTCCTCCCTTGTGGAGGAGATTGTCCGATGGGGGGATGGTGGTCAACTCTGCGGACCAAGGTAGAGCTGCTTGGTGGCTCAGCAAGAAGAGGTGGAAGAAGGTTCCTTTCCCCCATTTGCTCTGCAGCCTCATGGGAGGGGGATTGTTAAGGGAACCTAATCTAATGAACAGGGGCCAGGAAGGCTCCACCCACCCGTCTCCAGAGACATAAGCATTTGTTTGCTCCTGGCCATTTCCAGGCAGTTAGCCAATGTTCACACGAACATGTGGAGACTTTACAAAATAGATTATGTACACAAGGAAACACTTTGCACAGTTATGAATTAGTGTTTCCTTCTGCTCCTCCCCTTCCGACACAAGACATTCCTGACAAGGCTGTCTGCTCCCACGTAGAGCTAGAGCTCTTCCAGTTTCCTGGTCATTTGCCACTCCTCCGTGTGGGTGTGGAAGCACTGAGATTGCTTCAAACTCCTTCCCCTGCCGGTGCCTGTTTGGATATCACCGAGAGTCCCCACACGCACATGGTTGGGCACATGTACTTTACCAATACACAGAGAGTAGGGAATGGGATGATGGGACCGTGAGTCCCAGGCATTTTCACAGGGACTCCCGGTGCTCTGCCTTGTTTCCACCTTCATGCCTCATTGGCCACTTCCTCTGATCCTTTCAGGCTCTGAGAGTGCCCAATGATCCTCGGTACTGATGGAGGGGAGAAACCTTCCAAATACCCAGCATAATCCACACCTCTCCAATAACATCTTTACAGCCAGCCAGCCTTAAAGCTCAGGATTCTCCAGGTCAACTGGAACGCCATACCCCATGAATACAGCCAGATTCACGGTCCCTCCACATGTCCCGATCACACCCACCCACAACACACAAAATGTGGCCTACAAGGGACTGTGAGTGAGTGAGTAGTGAGTGAGGGCGGGTGAGTGTGCACGTGGGCAGGCATGTATCTCAAAGCCTGTAGTGGGATCCCTGCACTGCTTCCTGAGACCTCTGTCCCTTCTTGTTCTTCCTCTTGGTAGCTCTGGCTCTGCCGGTGAGACAAGGGACTTGGGTAATGGCCGTTGCCCTCTGAGGTGGGATGTCCCTGGCTGAACTGTTGAGCCGGTGGATGTTTGGTTCACGGTGATCCTTTCCCATCTCATCTCTGTATTTGGACTGGTGAATGAGGACTGCGTCAGGGGGAAGAGCAAATTCTAGTTTCCTGAGGTTGAATTCAGACTTGGGACGGTGGCTTTCTTGGAGGAATCTCCACTGGTCTAACGTGATTGTTGGCAGTGGTGTCTCTTCCACGTGATCCTCCAATTGTGGCACCTCGATGTTGGGGTCGGTTTCAGGCCCCCCTTGGGCCGCAGCCGTGCCTGCGTGGTCAGCCTGGAGGGATGTGGATTCCCCAGCACCTGGCTCCCTCGCACGGTCTCTTTCCAATTCACTCTTCTGGATGTAAAAGAGGACATAGGCGTGTTGGCTCAGGGCAGACGTCACATCACTGCCGGTCACCTTCGCATCATCCATTTTGTACCACTGGCCGTTCCCAGCTTTGATGTAACAGAAGTAATGTCCGCTGTGACAATTCCAGCCCGCGTGCACCAGCACGGCATAGAGCGCGTAAGTCAGCGACCCCCCGTTCTGCCCAGACACGTAGCGTTGCATGTCAAGGCGCTCAGGATATTGCACTTCCTTAGCCAGTTTGCTGCCCGTGAAATGGCAGAACCGTTTCAATACCAGCATCAGGACCTTGGAGCAAGTGTGCAAAGTCAACGTCTTGGAAGCAGGTACCTTGTCGAGACAAGTACTACAACGATAGGCATTTTCACCATCCAACTGTTCGGGCTTCACCAAGTGTTGCAAAGCTTGGCTCACACTCTGAGCTGCCCTGATATCCAGGCTAATGTCCAGGTAAGGATCCAAAGTGCTGGAGACACCCTGGCAGTGGAGACACTGGATTTGAGACCTCCAGTACCCCCCAAAGATTTGCCGGATGAGGGTGGCGTCCTGAGCCTGAGGCTCTGAAGGCTTGTCCTCACGCAAACACGCTTGCTGCATAGCATCCAGAGTGAACATCAGAAACTCATGGGCATCCTCCTGCCTGTGTGTGTGGAAGGCAGCGAGCAGTTTTGGCGGAGGCCGGATCACGTCTCCCGGACGGCAGAGGGCCCGGGTCACGTGAGCCTGCAGAGCACACAGCACGCAGAATGGCTGCCTCCCACAGCTTCGGGAGTGCTCCTGGGACAGCATGTAGCTGGCGAGGGGTGGTGTGTACGTCAGACACTGCAGGGCCGCGTTCGCATAGCACGTGTTGCCCAGGTTCTGCAGGCCAGCCCCAACCACAGAAGGTCTCCTCCAACTCACAGGTTTCTTTGCGGGGGGCAGACCTGTCGACGTGGGAGCCCAACCGTTAGGCAGGTCGCAGGGTGTGTGCGATGACGGTGACGGCTTCTCAGGCAGAGTGGGTCCTCCGTGGCCTTCAGCACCACCCGTATTTGATCCGCAAGGTTTGAGGTTGGGAAAGACACGGAACTGAGTCTCCTCTCGGCAGTGGGAAGAGGGCGTCTCCATGTCTCCTGAAACGTGGAGCCTCACGTTGCAGAGCGATGCTTCTCTCAGGAGGCCAGTCTCAGAATGATGGCTGTGGCCCTCTCCTCAGCCCTCGTAAAGCTCGCCCCACCCACCTGACTAGGACCACGTCATCCAATCAGCTACCAGCTGGAGTTGGATGAAGGGTCTTAGGGTGTGGTCACTCTTCTGCAGACAGACCACTCAGCCCAGCCTTCCTCCTGCCCCTCCCTCCTCAAGAGGCACACACACACACACGTTTCACCACTTTCTCCACCTCCCTCGTTTCTGTTGCTCCCTCTCTGGACAGACGGACTTGAGCATTTCCAACCTCGAGGAAATCCTTTTTTGAGTATCCACTTTGCTCTTAGATACCACAAAGTGTCGAGGAATGACGGCCATGAATTTTCTAGGCTATGGAAATCATGTTACCAATTGAGCTCTGGTATCATGTAGGAGCACCTCCTCTCCGTCAGCCAGAATGTATGTGACACCAGCAAATTATTCTGGAATGATTCCTGTCCATGGATTTGATTCTCAAACTCCTGAACTGTCTCCATGGGATCTGTGTATACAACTATCATGAAGGTCCTTTGCAACATGTCTGTCTACCAAGGGGTGGCCGAGAAATTATCCCAAGAAATATCCTTTGCCTGGTTTTGGGCTTTGTAAATGCTTTCTTCATTTTGTAGCTCCCTTCCCAATAGGAGAACAAATCCTAAACCCATCATTTGCCAAATTGTCACTGGTATTACTAGCAAATCACATAGCAAGGTAGGTATAGGTTCCCGTGGTTCAGGACATGTTTGTGGTGGGTTTGTGACATTTATAGACGGTTTGACATTGGAATTTAGACATGCATGGACCGATGTCCCCTCGTGGAAACTGTGGCTTTAGTGTGTCAGTATCTCTAGACCAACCAGATTTCAGAAGTGACCAGGTCTACTGACATTGTGCTTTCTTCTCTAATGTTTGTTTGTTTTTCACTTTTAACATTTTAATTGATTGATTTTGAGAGAGAGAGAGAGACAGAGAGAGACAGAGAGCGAGAGAGAGCGCTCATGTGGACAAGCCAGGGAGAGACAGAGAGAGAGGGAGAGAGGATCCTCAATGAAGCAGTCACCTCCTCGGGGTCACCGACTAGGAGGAAAAGGCTGAGAGCACGTGAGGTGTCTCACTGCCAAAGGCACTCACGTGAGGGGAAGGAAAGGGGCAAGGGGTCAAGGAGGACACCCAATGGGATGCACAAAAGGAGTCTTCAGACTCTTGTGACCACAGCCTCAAGACACGGCCCTCTCCCTGCCTGGTGCCCTCCAGCCCCACCCACAGCTTCCATCAGCCTCTGCCTGGCCTCACTGCATGGGACCAGACCACGGCCCCACCCTTACCCACAGCACCCTTAGCCCTGCCACACCCATGCCCACACCTCATCCCAATGCTCTCCGCCCTCAGTTGGCCCGGCCTCACGTCCAGGCCGTCGCTCCACCGGGCCAGCCTGGCGCCTGCCACTCTCAGGACCACACCCCAAGGAGAATCTACCAGAGAGTGGGCAGAGGAGGGGGGCGAGCCAGGCCAGGGCACAAGCACACCTTTCCCTGTCTTCAAATATCCGTTGGCAGGTGCCAAGTTTGGACCTGTTTCTGCAAGGAATCATCTCTCCCTTTGGTTGTCATCTCCTCCTAGAAAACCGGTTGTGTTTTCACTGGACGGTGTTAGATGCTAGGAACTCTCACGTGACTGGTCTGAGCAAAGCAAGTTGCCCTATTTAACGTAGTGACTTGAGCCAGTCCATTCCAGACCTTCCTGGAGCATAAAGCTGACCCCTGTCCCAAGACGAGACACCTGCTCCTGTCTGAGTGCCTGGCCCCGACAAGTCCATTCTCCCCGGGTCTGGAGCCTGCCCGTCTTCAGACTCCACGAACACCCCCTTGCTTCTGTAGCCTCAGCCCCGGCCACCTGCCACGTGTGGGCAAAGAGGCCTGCAGAATTGCTTCCAAAGAACCCTTTGACCACCTAATTCTCTGTCCCCTCTCATCAATCGCTCATCACTCTATGTGTCTATCTCCTAACTCTCGTGTCTCCTTCCCCTCTCTAGTATCTATCTGTGGAATGTCTTTCTCATCCTTTCCCTTGTATCTCTTCTATGCCACCCTCCTTGACGTGACTTGTGAATGAAAATGCCTTTGAGAGGCATGTGGACAGCAGCCCCTAATGCTGATTGATTTCCCACGCATATGTTCTTTCAGTTCATGGGTTTATATGTTGACACACAGAGAGAGACAGACAGAGAGAGAGACAGAAAGAGAGGGAGGGAGGGAGGGAGGGAGGGAGAGAGAATGTGGGGCAGGGTTAGAGAGAAAAGGAGAGAGGCAATCCCGAGGAGGGAGGGAAACTCAACGTTCAATCTCCCCAACCCTGAGATCATGACATGAGTCGCCGCCTCCAGGTCAGACACTTCTCTGACTGAGCCACCCAGGCATCCCGACCCTCCTCGACTTCGAATTCACCTCTAGCATTGTCTTGTTCCCAGGACACTTGGAGAGACTTTATCTTGAAAGGGGAAGAGAGGTTAACCCGTGTTTCTTTGCTGCTTCTCAATACTTAGTTGTTCTCCACTAGGTGAGGATCCAAGTCCCAAGTGCACTTGGGAACAAATGCAGGATTCTACTCTAAGTGACGGGAAACTACAGTGTACACACAAAAAAGAAAACCATGCACATTCGGTCGTGTCTGAGCAAATTTTATTAGCTGTGGTAACACTACACACAACGTTGCACTATCAGGGAAAAACAAAAACGCAGACAGCATGTAAAATATTCCCCGATATGATCTGCACAAAAACGGTATCAGTGAACTGTTCTAAAACAAAAGATTGCCTCCACTTGCCCAGCCCGGACCGGAATCATTCCTCCGGCGCCCCCACATTCAGACATTCGCAAACCCACTACACGTTCATTTCACAGATCCTTAACTTTACATTCGAGTGGACGACCTCTTGCTCTCCTGGCGCTGGATTTCTCATAGAATCTATTGAAAGGAAAGAAACGAGACCTTGTTGATTGAGACGGAGCAGGTGAACCAGAAGGTGTAGATGCATAAAGGAAAAGTGCGCCATGAGCGTCTGCACGTGGGCGCTCAACCCACTCCCCGCCCCAAGCAGGACACCAAACACGGTGTGGACACAAGCTTTTGTCCTTGCAGGTCTTTGGGGGAATTGCTGCTTTAGCAAAAATAGGTCACGGCCCTGCCTTGCCCGCCGCTCCGCAGTCACCTGCTCGGGGTCACAAGAGCCAGAGGACGAGTGTCCGAGGACATGAGGTGTCTCACTCCCGGTCGCTCTCCTCCGAGGACGAGGAAAGCTGCAGGTCATCGTGGAGGATGCTCCGGGAGACAGGCACACAGCCTCCCTCAGACTGGTGTGTGACGGGCGGGCCCTGGCCAGGGGGGACTGGCCTCTCGGGAGGTGGCAGACAGGGAGCTGCTATGAACCTGGAGCTCCAGCCGCCTTTGTCCAGGCGGCTGAAGACCATTCGCAGGGGCTGGCCGGGTGCCTGGGGACAGGGCGGACACGGGGGCAAGGTGCACGCCTGGAGAGTGTCCAGGTGAGGTTGGGGGCGTGGAGGCTGGAGGCCCCTGCTTTGCACCGAGGCAGGTGTCTTCCTGGTCAGCTGGGCTGCCCCCGTGGGACCACATGCACTTCTCCTTGCTGGACGACACGGACTCTGGCGCAGCCCCACATGGGTGTTCCCTGTGCTCTTGTGGGGTGGCTGGAAGGGGCTGCAACGTGGTTTCTTTCGGGGGTTCTGGCACGTGTCATCGGGGAGCGGGGCCCATCTCTTGCCTGGTGTCTGGATGTGGGGCTGGGGACTCGGAGCCAAATGGGTTGGAGGAGGATCAGGGCTCACCTCAGGACGCTTGGCTGGTGCCTGGGGGTGGCCAATGCCATGCGCCTTGGAGACAGCCCTGGAAGCTTCCAGGGAGGCACATTGGGGCCGGTGTTGTCTCGGCTGGACACCGAGGCCTGGATCCCGGGCAGAGCGTTGGTGTGCCGGGGCAGGCGGGGCAGGCGGGGCTGGGGTCCCCCCTTGCTGGGCATCCTGTCGGCCAGCAGGCGGGAAGGTGCTCGACGCAGGTCTCCCGAGAGGAGCAGCCGACGGGGACAGCTGTGTCGTGTCAGGCGTCCCGCTAGGAGGCTCAGCCGGGATGTGCGGCGCCAGCACGGACACCCTCTTGGTGGTGTACACGGGCATCGGCCTGTGCGGATGCTGTGGGAACACACAACACACAGACAACGGCCATCAGTCCTTCCCGCCCACCAAGGACACATGCACGACAAGCACAGCAAAGAAACAGACAGAAATGCAAACAACCGGGAGAGACGGGAAAGGATTGTACTGACAGAGGACAAGGGCCTCCAGCTCAGCGTCGATTGGGAAGAAACACTGGGCAGTAGCCCCTTGAGGCTTTGATTCCACGGGAGCGACGGACCAGAAAGGTTGTGCATCGTGCCTGCCTCCCGAAGTGGACAAGCACCTCCATTCAGGCTTCTAGGGAAAGGACAGGCGTCCTGCAGGTGGATGTTCGGGGGGGGGGGGGGAGTACTGAGTTTGGATGGCCAATGGCGCGGGTGTATGTGTCACCAGGGAAAGATGCCTGTGCCTCCCAAGAGGCCTAGGTGTGGGCACAGCGTCCCGAAATGATGTTGGCACGCCCACCCGGCACCCGGTTAGCACACATGCAAGGAATCCTGCGGGATCATGGACACCCAGCAAACGTGGCTGGAAAGGACCCGCACGGAAATCCCAATGTTGAGAATCGGGGTGGACCCCCTTCCTCAGCCAGGAGGGCCGGGAAGCCCGTCACATCCCCGTCCCCAGGAGAGAACGAGAGCAGGGACGGGGGACACTCACCCTCACATAGTCACAGGATTCTGTGGAGTCCCTCCAGGCTCTCTGCTGCCTTCCAGGGCCTATCCTGGGGAATCTCTGCAGCAGCGCCTTCCTCTGCTGGGCTTCTCGCCTGCACGACCAAGAACGGGAAGGTGAAGGAGCGGCATTTCGTGTCTTCACCTGGGGAGCCAGCGATGGGGCTTGGGCAAGATCTCCTTGCTTCATCTGCCCTCCTGGCTCCCACTCCAGCGAGCCGTCCAGGTTGGCCCAAGACGTCCTTGCGTTGAGAGCCGTGTGCGCCACGGCCTGTCATCTGCCGCCTCCCCCTGTCTCCCTACCGCAGGACACACAGCCTCAGGGCCTCCCCCAGAGCAGCTCAATAGGCTCGTGAGGTCCCCTGGGGGGCGGGGAGCTCCTTTCTCTGCCTCCCCCGCCCCTGTGTGTGTCTGAAGACGACACAGCACCCAGTG
This sequence comes from Felis catus, assembly GCF_018350175.1. Taxonomy (NCBI): domain Eukaryota; kingdom Metazoa; phylum Chordata; class Mammalia; order Carnivora; family Felidae; genus Felis; species Felis catus. The sequence goes on from NC_058371.1 coordinate 7,077,677, forward strand.
TCCGGGTGCAGAGACACAGCGACCTGAGCTGCCAGGCCACGGGCAGGCCGGAGCCGGCTGCGTCCTCACCTTTGTCCCTCTTCCAGGTCCCTTGCAGCCTGGTTGAAGGGCCCGGGCTTGTGCTGGTCCTGCTGCTGGCGTGGTTCCACATTCTCCTTCGGCTTCCTGGGGACGAAGGCCTGGGGGGCCAGGCACCCGTCCCAGCGCTTCATGGGGCACCTGGTGCTGGATGCGTTGTGCCCAAAGGCTCCGCAGTCCTTACACTTGAGCTGCGGACCAAGGAGGAGGGGCTCAGTGAATCAGCACCAATCACAGCCCAGCTGCAAAGGACATGACAAGGACACACTCGGGGAGCAGAGGACTGGTGTGGGTGGGCCAGGGCACATCGTGGACGGCTCGGGAGGTGCCAGGAGATGGAAGTTCCTAGGATTCTACCCAAGCCTCTGTGAGGGACGGACCGGGAGTTGGGATTGCAGGTCTCAGGCCGCGTAGAATGAGCCCCACGCCACGATGGGGACAGACACCAGGCTGGACGTGACCCTACGGCCGAGGGAGCTTATCCCAATGGGCAGGCTGCTGAGATGCCAAGGCAGGCCACCGTGGGCTAGGAAAGGACGACCGACCTCCGGACACAGAGTCTTCATTCCCTCGTCATGTGCGATCCCCGGCTTCAGAGGCATGGCTCCCCCACCCCCACCCGACCCAGCCCCTCCAACCTGCCCAACTGGTTCACCACGGCTCCAGGGCTCCACTTACCCGAGGATCCTCGTCCTCTAGCCTGGGAACCCTGGGCGCCATGGGTGCTCTCCGTTGCCTCTTCCCGTTTGGGGCTTTCAAGGGTCTGGAAGGTGCGTGCTGGGTGTGACCACCCGCCATCTGCCCCCTCTCCTTGAAGGGTCAAGTCAGCCTTGCTCGAAGATGGGTTTCTGGCCTTCCTGAGTCAATGGGAAAAGGAGAATCATTCCCACAGACACAACGACTCCTTCATGAACCTTCCTCTCCTCCCCCAGCGGGCATGAGGGGGCGTCATGCCCACCAGGTCAAACACGGTCCTCACCTGGGAGGTGGGACCTCTCCCTCCTGCATGTTCTACACGCTCTCCCGTGGACCTACCCGCAGGACGGCACCCTCAGGCAAGGCCGTGGAGGTGGTCTTGCGTGACTCACCGGAGAGACTTCCGGGAAGTCTCTCCCAGCGCCCTCCGGAAGGAAAACCACACACAAAGTCCCGACCCCCATGGACACCGCAATCCACGCTACGGCGATACTCCCTGTGGCACCCGGGGTTGCATGTGCAAAGAGAAGGATGCTTGCCTCTCCAGAATGTACCTGTCCTACTTGACCCCCAGAGAAACCACACTCCAAGACAAAGTCAAGGAAAACGTTTCGTTTCTGCTCGACTCGACTGGAAGCTTCCCCACGCAGGACCTGAACCCTTTTCTTTCACGTGGCCTTTACGGGGCCCCACGCTGAACTCACGTGTCAGCCGTGGCAAATGAGCATTTGCCGTGAAATTCGGGTGAACAAGAAAATTCCTTAGGCTCTGAGGCCCCACGGCGACGTGGAGCAGGATGCTGTCACTGCTCCCACACGCCCTCACACCAGTCAGACTCTGGGGTTCGGTTCCTTTGGAAGCAGAACCTCATGTGCTCAGGAACACCGAGAGCCACGCCTTTCCTCGGTCTCTGTTCTCACAATAGTCTTCAACACTCAAGCGTCCTTCACCTGGTGAGTCGAGGCGCATCACCACCTCCATTTCCTCCCTGGCCCACTTCTGTGCCAGCTCGTGGGAGCCCCAGATCGTCCCAACCCACCTGAAACGCCAAAGTGCTCCTCCTGTGTGTCAGGAGACGTCCAGAGCGGCGGGTGGCAGGCGGACTGCCGTGGAGGAGACTCAGGCGTGCCCTCGGCGTGCCCGAGGGACGGTCAGTGAGGGACACTTCCTTCCTTCCCGGACTCTTAGACCCGCCCGAGGTCACGTGACCTCTTGGGCACTTTAATCCCATGCAGCCCATCCCCTTGGTGCTCCTCACGTCTCCACACTAGGAAGGAATCCTGGAGGTTTAGCGATTGCTTGCCGTTGTAACTGGTATGCATGCATGTGGAGATAGACGTCTCAGAACACATCTTCACCCTTGGACAAAGAGACTCGTGTGTGCATGCCTGTTGCATTCGTAAACTGGTGTTTCTCGTGGGTCTCCAGGGAAGCTTGCGGGGCCCCTGGCCTCACGTACGTTCCTGTGGTTGGGGGCCCCTTCGGCGTCCTCCGTGTCCAAGCTTCTCCCTTTCCCAACGGGAGCGGTGTGTCCATGACCTATTTGCAGTGTCCCTTCACTCCACACCCTGCCCTGCCCTCCCCGTCCCCCTTTCTGTCTCTAGGGCGGTGAGTGCGCTCGCTGGGACCTTCGGAGGAATGGGATCCTGTGTCCCGTGTCCCCTGGGGACTAGCTGCCTTGGCACTTGGTCTCGTGACCCAAGTCGCCGTTCCCGACAAGTCCCTGTGTTGACGCAGGGGGCTCCCTGTGGCCGACGCCCCTCGCTTGGGGCTCTTTGTTCTTGCCCGTCAACTCGGACGTTCTGTTTAGCTTTTGCTCCCATTGGGGGATGTTGGTGTGACTGCCACCATTTCTCCTGGCCTGGCCTGGCTGGCCTCAGCCACGGACACTGTGTCAGGGAGATGTCTTTGGGATCCTGAAGGGCCAGACCCACGGGACAAGGTGCAACCCCATCGGCGGGGCATTCCTGAGTGTCATGCAAGCGAGCACCTTTCTCCCACAGCAGTGCAAAAGCTAGCGGCCCCACTGGCCGAGGTGGAGGGCCTGCGTCGGCAGTGCCGTCGGCACCCTGGATGGTTTCCCTCCTTGAACGTTGGCGTGTGTTGGGCGTCGTGTGCGCTTTTCATGTGGCCTTTCCTATCTTCTCTGGGAGGCTGCTCCTGTGGCCTCTGTCCACTGCCCTCAAGGCATGGCCCTCCCCCAACCTGGTGCCCTCCAGCCCCGCCCACCGCTTCCTTCAGCCTCTGCCTGGCCTCCTCACTCCATGGCACCATACTACGGCCCCACCCCCTTACACGCAGCATCCTTACCCCTGCCACACCCATGCCCACACCCTTTCCCAATGCTCTCAAACCTCCGTTGGCTTGGCCTCGCTTCCAGGCCGTGGCTCCACGGGGCCAGCCTGGCGCCGGCCACTCTCAGGACCACTCCCCAGGGAGAAGCCCCCAGATAGTGGGCGGGGGAGGGGGCAAGCGAGGCCAGGGCACAAGCACACCTTTCCCTGTTCTTCAAATATCCGTTGGCCCCCTCCCTGCTTGGTTTTGTACCCCTCCCTGTTTTTATATTATTTTTCCTTCCCTTCCCTGAGGCTCATCTGTTTTGCACCTTAGAGCCTTCATATGAGTGAAGTCATATGCTAGGTGTCTTTCTCTGACTAATTTCGCTGAGGAGAATACCCTCTACTTCTAGCCACGTAGTTGCGAATGGCACCCCGTCTTTCCTTTCGATCGCCGCGTAATGTTCCACTGTACATATATGTGCCACCTCTTCTTTTTCCATTCCATGCATCTATGGACATTCGGGCTCTTTCCATACTTTGGCTATTGTTGGTAGTGCTGCTAGAAGCTTTTGGGGGCGTTTGGGTGCAGGTGCCCCTTCGAGACAGCACACCCATATCCCTTGGATAAATACCTAGTCATGCAATCGCTGGCTCGTAGGGTCGCTGTGCTTTCAATTTGTTCAGGAACCTCCATACTGTTTTCCAGAGTGGCGGTGCCAGTTTGCCTTCCCACCAGCAGTGCAAAAGAGATCCTGTTGCTCCGCACCCTCGCCAACATCGCTTGTTGCCTGAGTTGTTAATGGTACCATTATGACACGTGTGAAGTGGTAGCTCACTGTGATCTTGATACGGATTTCCCTGATGATGGGTGAGGTTGAGCATTTTTTCATGTGTCAGTTGACCATCGGGATGTCTTCTTGGAGAAGTGTCTATTCATGACTTTTGCCCATTTCTTCACGGGATTCGTTGGTTTTTGGCTGTTGAGTGTGATCAGTTCTTTATCGATTTGTACACTGAGCCTTTCTCCGATGTGTCGTTCACAAATATCTTCTCCCATTGATGATTTAGCTGATTCGTTAGTGTAGCTGATCTGTTTCCTTCACGGTGCAGAAGAGTTTTCTTTTGATGAGTTCTCAATAGGTCGTGTTTCCTTTTGTTTCCCTTGCCTCCGGAGACGTGTTGAGTAAGAAGTTGCTGTGGCCCAGATCACAGAGGCTTTTGCCTGCTTTCTCCTCGAGGGTTTTGACGGCTTCCTGTCTTACCCTTAGGACGTTCCTCCCTTTTGAGTTTCTTTATGTGTACGGTGTAAGAAAGTGGTGCGGGTTCCTTCTTCCGCGTGTCGCTGTCCAGTTTTCCCAGCACCCCTTGTTGAAGAGACTGTCTTTATTCCATTGGCTATTCTTTCCTGCTTTGTCAAGGAATAGTTGGCCATCCATTTGTGGGTCCGTTTCTGTTCTCTTGAGCTGAGTGTCCGCTTCTGTGCCACTACCATACTGTCTTGATGATTACAGCTGTGTAATTACAGCTTGACGTCTGCGATTGTGATGCCTCCAGCTTTCCTTTCCTTTTCAACAGTGCTTTGGCTCTTCAGGGTCTTTTCTGGGTCCATACAAATTCTAGTCTTGTCTGTTCCAGCTCTGTGAGGAGTGCTGGTGCTCTTTGGATAGGTGTTGCTTTGAGTATGTCGATCGCTTTGGGTGGTACTGACATTTTACCCATATTTCGTCCTCCCAACCAGGAGCGTGGAATGTTTTTCCATTGTGTTTTCTGCCTTCTAAAATTTCATGTAGTTTTCAGTGTATAGATTTTTCATCTCTTTGGTTACATTCATTCGTAGGTATTTTATGATTTTGGGGTGCAATTGTCAATGGGACCGATGCTTGATTTTTCTTCCTGTTGCTTCATCATTGGTGTATGGGTTTGCAGCCGGTTTCTGTGCATTGATTTCACATCCTGCAACTTTGCTGAAGTCATGGATCAGTTCTAGCAGTTTTGGGTGGAATCTTTTGGGTTTTCCATATAGAGTATCATGTCATCCGCCAAGAGGGAACGTTGGACCTCTCCCGGCCAATTTGGAGGCCTTTGAGTCCTTTGTGTTGTCTGATGGCTGAGGCTAAGGCTTCCAATGCGATGGTGAATAACAGTGGCAAGAGTGGACCTCCCTGGCTGGTCCCTGTCCTTAGGGAGAAAGCTCTCAGGATTTCCCCATGGGGGATGATACTCGCGTTGGGTCTTTCGTATATGACTTATATGATCCTTCTAGCCCTACGTTCTTGAGGGTTTGTGTCCAGATAGGATGTTGTATTTTGTCCCATGCTTTCTCCGCATCGATTGAGAGGATCGTGTGGTTCTTGTCCTTTCTTTTCTTAGGGGTGATGAATCACATGGATTGTTTTGTGCATATTGAACCAGATCTGCATCCCAGGTATAGATCCCACCTGGTCGTGGCGAATCATTTTTGGGATATATTGTTGGATCCGATCGGCTAATAACTTGGTGAGGAGTTTTGCATCCATGTTCATCAGGGAAATGGGTCCATCGTTCTCCTTTGTCGTGGGGTCTCTGTCTCGATTTGGAATCAAGGAAACGCTGGCTCCGTAGAAAGAGCTTGGAAGTTTTCCTTCCGTTTCTCTCTTTTGGAGCAGCTTCAAGGGAATAGATGTGAACTCTTCTCTAAATGTTTGGGAGAATTCCCCTGGAAAGCCATCTGGCCCTGGACTCTGTATTCTTCTTTTCGTGGGGGTGGGGGCAGGGGGAGATTTTTGATTACTAATTCATTTTCTTTACTTGTTTTTGTCTGTTCAAATTTTCTTTCTTCCTGTTTCAGTTTTGGTAGTTGATACGTTTCTTGGGATTTGTCCATTTCTCCCAGATGGCCCATTTTATTGGTGTATAATTGCTGACAACATTCTCGTAGTATTGTTTGTATTTCTGCTGTGTTGGTTGTGGTCTCTCCTCTTTCGTTCTTGATTTCCTTTATTTGGGTCCTTTCCTTTTTCTTTTTGAGCAAACTGGCTAGGGATTGATCAATTTTGTGAATTCTTTCAACGAATCAGCTCTGGTTTCCTTGATCCGTTCTGCTGTTGTTGCTGTTTGTTTTCTTGTTGTACTTGTTTCTGTGTTTTGTTTTTTTGGTTTCCATAGCATTGATTTCTGCTCTAATCTGCATTATATCCTGTCTCTGCTGGTTTGGGGTTTTCTTTGCTGTTCTTTTTCCAACTCTTTGAGGCGAACGGTTAGATTGTGTCTCTGAGCCGTTTCTTCTTTCTTTCGGAAGGCCTGGATTGCTATAGACTTCCCTCGAATGACCCCCTTTGCTGCGTCCCAGAGGTTTTGGCCTGTGGTGTTACCGTTTTCCTTGGCTTCCATGGACTGTTTAATTTCCTCTTTAACTTCTCGGTTAGCCCATTCACTCTTAAGTAGGGTGTTCTTTCGTCTCCAAGTATTTGTTCCATGTCCACATTGTTTTTTGTCGTGATTTCGAGTTTCATAGCATTGTGGTCTGAGAACATGCACGATAGGATCTCGATCTTTTTGTCCTTGTTGAGGGCTGATTTGTGTCCCAGTATGGGATCTATTGTGGAGAATGTTCCGTGTGCACTGGACAAGAATGTCTATTTGCCTGCTTTAGGATGAAATGTTCTGACTATATCTGTCAAGTCCACCTGGCCCAGTGTGTCATTCAAAACCATTGCTTCCTTGTTGAGTGTAGGTTTAGGTGAGCTGTCCGTTGCTGTAAGTGGGGTGTTGAGGTTCCCTCCTAGTATGGTATCATTCTCAATGAGTGTTTTTATGGGTGTGATGAATTGATGGATGTATTTGGGCGCACCACATTTGGTGCATAAATGTTCACAATCGTGAGGTCTTCTTGGTGGACAGACCCAATAATTATGACATAACGCCCTTCTACGTGTCTCGTTAGAGTCTTTATTTTAAAGTCTGGATTGTCCGATATGAGTATGGCTACTCCTGCTTTCTTTTGTCAACCATGAGCATGAGAGATGGTTTTCCATCCCCTTGCTTTCAATCTGAAGGCGTCTTTAGATCTAAAGTGGGTCCCTTGTAAGCAGCATCTGGATGACCTTCTTTTCTCACCCATTCTGTCACCCTATGTGTTTTGATTGGAGCATTGAGTCCATTGACGTTGAGAGTGAGTACTGAAAGGTATGAAGTGATCGCCATTGTGTTGCTTGTAGAGTTGGAGTTTCTGGTGGTGTTCGCCGATCCTTGCCAGTGTTTTCTGCCTGTGGTCTGTTTTTTTCTTTTACGTCTTTTGTCCCCTGGGAGAGCCTGCCTTCAAATGTCTTGCAGGGCTGGTTGAGTGGTCAGGAACTCCTTTACTTTTTGACTGGGAAACTTTCCATCTCTATTTCTATTTGGAATGACAGCTTTGCTGGACAAATACGTTTTGGCCGCATCCTTTCAGGATTCAGTGCGATGAATATATCCTGCCACTCATTTCTGGGCTGCCAGGTTTCTGTGGATAGGTCTGCTGCACATGTGGTCAGTCGTCCCTTGTAGGGGAAGGACTTTTGTTTCCCTTGCTGCTTTCATGTTTCTTTCCTCGCCTGAGTATTTTGTGAACTCGACTAGGCTCTGCCTTGTTGATGGTTGGACGTTGTTGAATCTAATGGGAGTCTTCTGTGCTTCCTGGATTTTGTGTGTCTTTCCCAGGTTGGGAAAGTTTTGTGCTGTGATGTGCTCACATAACCCTTCTACCCCCTTGCCTCTCTCTCTTCGTCTTCTGGGACCCCTATGATTGGGATGTGATTCCTTTTCAATGAGTCGCTGAGTTCCCGAATTCTTAAACCCTGCTCTTTTGCTTTAGTCTCCCTCTTTCCTTCTGCTTCGTTATTCTCCATCGCTTTGTCCCCTCTATCGCTGGTTCCCTGCTCAGCCTTATCATCCTTGCCGCTGTGGCATCTGTTCCAGATCGCAGCTCACTTTTAGCATTGTTTATTGCATCCTGGCTAGCTTTTACTTCTTTTATCCCCACAGAAAGGCATTCTCACCTACTTTCGACCCCAGCTGGTATTCTTATTATCGTGATTCTAAATTGTGGTTCAAACGTCTTGCTCGTATCTGTGTTGGTTAAGGGCCTGGCTGTCCTTTCTTCCTGCTCTTTCTGTGGGGGTGAATTCCTTTGCTTCGTCATTTTGGAGGAAGGAAAGGAATGACTAAGATAAAAGATTTCAAAATTTAAAAATAAGAAACAACACACACACACACACACACACACACACAAATCACACAAATGATGCTAGATCGTAGGTGAGTTTTGGTCTGGTTGTTGAAATGGGCTTGAAAGATTAGAGGAAAAAGGGAAAGAACTAAAAAAAAGGAAACCGTTTGAACATTTGGAAAAAAGAATACAATGAAATAGGATAAAATGAAATGATGGCATTCAAATAGCATTTGACAGATTTACAAAACATTAAACGAATATAGTCGAAAAAAATTCAAGGAAATTATTTTCAACCATGGAAAAGAACAACATATTTTTTCTCTTTCTGTCTTCATGAAAAAGAAAAGAAATGAAAAAGAAAAGAAAAGAGATGGACCCGCGAACAGACTGAAATACGATTGAAGTTACATCGTTGTCCCCTAGAAGTCAAAGGATGAAGCACTTTGTGGTCCATACACTACAAAGTGGCGGAGACACTTGGGTTCCTGAAGAGCCAGGTTGGCCCAGTTGGGCGGTGCTAAGTGTCACGGCTGTGTTCTCCACTAGATGGCGCAGCTAGCCTACGAGCGCGGATTGCTGGGGCGCTTGGAGGTGCATATGCGCATGCGCGGGAGCGGAGCCCTTGGCGTCACACAGGTGCCCAGTCTGTAGTATCTGAACTCGGCTGTCTGCGATCAGCAATCCTACCCCCGTCCTTTGTCTCCGGCTTCTGTCCACTCGCCGCTTTGACACTGTCCGTGGCCCAGGCGTCAGGTTGCCAGGAGACACCTCCCTCCTGGGATTTACCTCCCAGGCGGCTGTGTTTCCCGACCCCCCACTTCTGAAGGCCTGAGCAGGCTGAGAGCTGCTCAGATCCTCTGCGTCAGGGTCTCAGCGAGCAGTGGCCGGGTGCCGGCCGCACCCAGGAACGTTGGCAACACCGTGCCGCTGCCGCTGCCGCTGCCCAGAGACTGCGGCTGGGTGCCAGCCTGCGCCCGAAAACGTTCACGCGATGGTGTAGCAGCAGCGTTTCGAGGATTGTGGACAATCACCACACACTTCTGGTACCGGGCTTCCCCCTTAACGACCTTGTTCCAGCACCAGCGAATGTGGCTGTTCTCCGGGGTCTGCTGGGGCCTCTGGGGTCGGCTGGGGTGGCCACACAGACTCTACCTCGCGTCCTCGCAGCAGGGGAACCGCTTTTCTCCGTGTGGTTCCAGACACCCCTCCTCCACACCCCCAGTCTTCATTCACTCTGCTCTCGGGGATTCGCCCTTCCGACCAGAGCACCGCCAGGTATCAGATGCGGACTTTCGCACTCTGCCCTCCCCCTGTGTGTACAGTCTTCATGGAATTTAAACCCGCTCCTTCCTCCTTCCTCCCGTTTTGGTTCAGTGCCTGTGGCTCTTTCCACATTTCCACTTTCTCCCCAGCTGCTTTTGGCGGGGGGAGGGGAGGGCGAGGGGATTGCTTTCCCCATATTCTGCCCCTGTCTCCGTCCTCTCTCTGCAGGCAAACACAGCTCCCTGCCCTCTGTGGCTTCTCTCTTCCCCAGTTCACCTCTCTGCGCCGCATCCCCACTGCGTTCTGGGGTTCAGGTTGGGCAACCTGTGGCGTGAATCCTCAGATCAGTTTTCGAGGTGTGCAGGGTGCTTTTGTGTTGATGTGGCTGCATTTTAGGGATGCAAGACGCAAAAACAACTTCCATGCTCTTCTGCCATCTTGCCCCTCCCCCCACACTGCCTTTTCTGTCTCGTCATGAATACCCTTACGAATTGCAGGGTGACATCTCTGAATTAAGCTTTCCGTGACAAGTCCAGATTAGGCTGGCTGGATTTGGCGAGACCAAATAACGCTGTTCCTATTGCCGTGATTGCTCCCACATCGCCGCACGTGAGGCCACCTCCTGGTTTTGCCCTATGCGATCTTCTTTGCTCATTGTCAACAGGTTTTAAAATCGAATGTCTTGACTTAACTGGATTTATATTTTGAAAGAGAAGTTCCTGGAATGTCCGGAAAATAGATCGTCACCAGTGGCCCGAGCAGCTCAAGGCTGTCAATTTTAGCTCAGAGTCCAGGGTCCAGCACGGCCAAAGTGAAGTCACAAGGAGGGAATCCTAGACCCACCAGACCTTCTGTAAATGTTCATGGTCGCCTTTATGCCCCACGAAATGCTCAGGCTGCAGTGCGAGGCACGGAGACTCCGACCTGCCAGCCTGAGCAAGTGCCCAATGCCAGGTCCTCCTGGAAGTCTAGGCAATGCCCGTGCTGGCCAGCGGCGGCCCCTGCTGGACAGAGAGCAGTGTGGCAAGACTCCCTCTTGTGACCTCCCCCACGGATTGCAGAGCCAGGGGTGTGGACTTCATCATGTGTGGGTGGAACACGTGACACACGGCCACCCAGGAAGAGCTGGTCATAGGCATCTGGGGAGCTGACTGGATGCTTATGGAGGCCGTCTTGAGATCCAGATCAAATATTGTCCGTGTGTGCGTGTGTGTGTGCGTGTGATATACAGGTTTTAATCCAGGAAGAGAAAGTTGGATCCCAAAATTTCTACAGGATGACCTAGCGTGGTTATTTTCTGTGGCTTTTCCCTTGGTGGCTCAGTTGCACATACACTGTTTGCATTTTACCCACGATTCTGCCCACTTTAGAATCAAATCCACAGGAAAGATAGATGTCACGTGTGCATGTCTTTGGAGCTCTAACATCCAGCTAGCCCTGTTGAACTCTTTCACTGCGAAAGTGCCATGTCATCACTCATCTGTGGAATAAGAAAGAAAACAGAAGAACATAGGGCAAGCTAAGAATAAATAACATAAGGTAAAATCACAGCGGGAGGCAAGCCATAGGAGACTCCTCAAAAAATTTTGTTTTCTCTTTATCTTAGAGAGAGAGAGAGAGAGAGAGAGAGAGAGCGAGCATGACCAGGAGAGTGGCAGAGAGAGGCATGCACACAGAATCCAGAGCAGGCTCCAGGTTCTGAGCTGTCATCAGAGTGCCGGACACGGGGCTTGAAGTCTCAAACCCTGAGATCATGAGCTGACTGAATCAGAGTCCGAACCGGCTGAGACGCCCACGTGCCCCAGGAGAACCCTTCAGGGTAGAGAAGAAAGTGAGGGTTGCTAGAGGGGAGGAGTGGGTGGGCTCCATTTGCAACGGGCGTTATGGAGGGCCCCTGTGGGGGTTGGCAGTGGGTGTTTCATGTAAGGGACGAAGCCCTAAATTCCACCCCTGAAACCAAGACTACACTCACTGTTAACTGAATTTGGTTTAAATTTGGAAAATGGAGGGGGGACTGGGTGCCTCAGTCGGTTGAGTGTCCAACCTCAACTCAGGTCAGGATCTCATGGTTCGTGGGGTTGAGCTCCACGTTGGGCTCTGTGCTGACAGCTCAGAGCCTGGAGCTGCTTTGGGTTCTGTGTCTCTCACTCTCTCCCCCTCCCATGCTCACACTCTGTCTCTGTTCTGTGTGTGTGTCCCTCTCTGTTTATTTAAACATTTTACTTCATGTTTAGAACATGAAAACAACAGACCAATACATTTTAAAAGTAGATTAAGGAAAAGTATTTTTCCTCTATCGGCTATGATATTTGAACATCCAGAATTCAGTATGATTTCCTGTACAAAATTCACATACTGACATTAGTTCCCACTATGTGTGGTGTGTGTGTTTAATGCAGACTGGAAACAACAACAACAAGAACAACAGCAACAACAGGCTTTACCCTGTCAGTGCCATTGGCAAACGACCAGAGATCTCCAATATGGCCCCCCTCCCCTAGGGGGAATTGAAGGATCATGCACTAACTCCCATTCAACAATGTATTTAGTGAGTCTCGCTCCTAAGAAATACAGGTGTGACTGAGAGCATCCATCCATACCCTGACCTGAAATACCACATTGTCGCCTCAGTGTCCACTTGAGACTGTTTTTCTGAGGTGTACAACCGAGGACCAAGATTGCAATGCAACTGAGCAGAAATGCCTGAGCCTCCTCCCTTGTGGAGGAGATTGTCCGATGGGGGGATGGTGGTCAACTCTGCGGACCAAGGTAGAGCTGCTTGGTGGCTCAGCAAGAAGAGGTGGAAGAAGGTTCCTTTCCCCCATTTGCTCTGCAGCCTCATGGGAGGGGGATTGTTAAGGGAACCTAATCTAATGAACAGGGGCCAGGAAGGCTCCACCCACCCGTCTCCAGAGACATAAACATTTGTTTGCTCCTGGCCATTTCCAGGCAGTTAGCCAATGTTCACACGAACATGTGGAGACTTTACAAAATAGATTATGTACACAAGGAAACACTTTGCACAGTTATGAATTAGTGTTTCCTTCTGCTCCTCCCCTTCCGACACAAGACATTCCTGACAAGGCTGTCTGCTCCCACGTAGAGCTAGAGCTCTTCCAGTTTCCTGGTCATTTGCCACTCCTCCGTGTGGGTGTGGAAGCACTGAGATTGCTTCAAACTCCTTCCCCTGCCGGTGCCTGTTTGGATATCACCGAGAGTCCCCACACGCACATGGTTGGGCACATGTACTTTACCAATACACAGAGAGTAGGGAATGGGATGATGGGACCGTGAGTCCCAGGCATTTTCACAGGGACTCCCGGTGCTCTGCCTTGTTTCCACCTTCATGCCTCATTGGCCACTTCCTCTGATCCTTTCAGGCTCTGAGAGTGCCCAATGATCCTCGGTACTGATGGAGGGGAGAAACCTTCCAAATACCCAGCATAATCCACACCTCTCCAATAACATCTTTACAGCCAGCCAGCCTTAAAGCTCAGGATTCTCCAGGTCAACTGGAACGCCATACCCCATGAATACAGCCAGATTCACGGTCCCTCCACATGTCCCGATCACACCCACCCACAACACACAAAATGTGGCCTACAAGGGACTGTGAGTGAGTGAGTAGTGAGTGAGGGCGGGTGAGTGTGCACGTGGGCAGGCATGTATCTCAAAGCCTGTAGTGGGATCCCTGCACTGCTTCCTGAGACCTCTGTCCCTTCTTGTTCTTCCTCTTGGTAGCTCTGGCTCTGCCGGTGAGACAAGGGACTTGGGTAATGGCCGTTGCCCTCTGAGGTGGGATGTCCCTGGCTGAACTGTTGAGCCGGTGGATGTTTGGTTCACGGTGATCCTTTCCCATCTCATCTCTGTATTTGGACTGGTGAATGAGGACTGCGTCAGGGGGAAGAGCAAATTCTAGTTTCCTGAGGTTGAATTCAGACTTGGGACGGTGGCTTTCTTGGAGGAATCTCCACTGGTCTAACGTGATTGTTGGCAGTGGTGTCTCTTCCACGTGATCCTCCAATTGTGGCACCTCGATGTTGGGGTCGGTTTCAGGCCCCCCTTGGGCCGCAGCCGTGCCTGCGTGGTCAGCCTGGAGGGATGTGGATTCCCCAGCACCTGGCTCCCTCGCACGGTCTCTTTCCAATTCACTCTTCTGGATGTAAAAGAGGACATAGGCGTGTTGGCTCAGGGCAGACGTCACATCACTGCCGGTCACCTTCGCATCATCCATTTTGTACCACTGGCCGTTCCCAGCTTTGATGTAACAGAAGTAATGTCCGCTGTGACAATTCCAGCCCGCGTGCACCAGCACGGCATAGAGCGCGTAAGTCAGCGACCCCCCGTTCTGCCCAGACACGTAGCGTTGCATGTCAAGGCGCTCAGGATATTGCACTTCCTTAGCCAGTTTGCTGCCCGTGAAATGGCAGAACCGTTTCAATACCAGCATCAGGACCTTGGAGCAAGTGTGCAAAGTCAACGTCTTGGAAGCAGGTACCTTGTCGAGACAAGTACTACAACGATAGGCATTTTCACCATCCAACTGTTCGGGCTTCACCAAGTGTTGCAAAGCTTGGCTCACACTCTGAGCTGCCCTGATATCCAGGCTAATGTCCAGGTAAGGATCCAAAGTGCTGGAGACACCCTGGCAGTGGAGACACTGGATTTGAGACCTCCAGTACCCCCCAAAGATTTGCCGGATGAGGGTGGCGTCCTGAGCCTGAGGCTCTGAAGGCTTGTCCTCACGCAAACACGCTTGCTGCATAGCATCCAGAGTGAACATCAGAAACTCATGGGCATCCTCCTGCCTGTGTGTGTGGAAGGCAGCGAGCAGTTTTGGCGGAGGCCGGATCACGTCTCCCGGACGGCAGAGGGCCCGGGTCACGTGAGCCTGCAGAGCACACAGCACACAGAATGGCTGCCTCCCACAGCTTCGGGAGTGCTCCTGGGACAGCATGTAGCTGGCGAGGGGTGGTGTGTACGTCAGACACTGCAGGGCCGCGTTCGCATAGCACGTGTTGCCCAGGTTCTGCAGGCCAGCCCCAACCACAGAAGGTCTCCTCCAACTCACAGGTTTCTTTGCGGGGGGCAGACCTGTCGACGTGGGAGCCCAACCGTTAGGCAGGTCGCAGGGTGTGTGCGATGACGGTGACGGCTTCTCAGGCAGAGTGGGTCCTCCGTGGCCTTCAGCACCACCCGTATTTGATCCGCAAGGTTTGAGGTTGGGAAAGACACGGAACTGAGTCTCCTCTCGGCAGTGGGAAGAGGGCGTCTCCATGTCTCCTGAAACGTGGAGCCTCACGTTGCAGAGCGATGCTTCTCTCAGGAGGCCAGTCTCAGAATGATGGCTGTGGCCCTCTCCTCAGCCCTCGTAAAGCTCGCCCCACCCACCTGACTAGGACCACGTCATCCAATCAGCTACCAGCTGGAGTTGGATGAAGGGTCTTAGGGTGTGGTCACTCTTCTGCAGACAGACCACTCAGCCCAGCCTTCCTCCTGCCCCTCCCTCCTCAAGAGGCACACACACACACACGTTTCACCACTTTCTCCACCTCCCTCGTTTCTGTTGCTCCCTCTCTGGACAGACGGACTTGAGCATTTCCAACCTCGAGGAAATCCTTTTTTGAGTATCCACTTTGCTCTTAGATACCACAAAGTGTCGAGGAATGACGGCCATGAATTTTCTAGGCTATGGAAATCATGTTACCAATTGAGCTCTGGTATCATGTAGGAGCACCTCCTCTCCGTCAGCCAGAATGTATGTGACACCAGCAAATTATTCTGGAATGATTCCTGTCCATGGATTTGATTCTCAAACTCCTGAACTGTCTCCATGGGATCTGTGTATACAACTATCATGAAGGTCCTTTGCAACATGTCTGTCTACCAAGGGGTGGCCGAGAAATTATCCCAAGAAATATCCTTTGCCTGGTTTTGGGCTTTGTAAATGCTTTCTTCATTTTGTAGCTCCCTTCCCAATAGGAGAACAAATCCTAAACCCATCATTTGCCAAATTGTCACTGGTATTACTAGCAAATCACATAGCAAGGTAGGTATAGGTTCCCGTGGTTCAGGACATGTTTGTGGTGGGTTTGTGACATTTATAGACGGTTTGACATTGGAATTTAGACATGCATGGACCGATGTCCCCTCGTGGAAACTGTGGCTTTAGTGTGTCAGTATCTCTAGACCAACCAGATTTCAGAAGTGACCAGGTCTACTGACATTGTGCTTTCTTCTCTAATGTTTGTTTGTTTTTCACTTTTAACATTTTAATTGATTGATTTTGAGAGAGAGAGAGAGACAGAGAGAGACAGAGAGCGAGAGAGAGCGCTCATGTGGACAAGCCAGGGAGAGACAGAGAGAGAGGGAGAGAGGATCCTCAATGAAGCAGTCACCTCCTCGGGGTCACCGACTAGGAGGAAAAGGCTGAGAGCACGTGAGGTGTCTCACTGCCAAAGGCACTCACGTGAGGGGAAGGAAAGGGGCAAGGGGTCAAGGAGGACACCCAATGGGATGCACAAAAGGAGTCTTCAGACTCTTGTGACCACAGCCTCAAGACACGGCCCTCTCCCTGCCTGGTGCCCTCCAGCCCCACCCACAGCTTCCATCAGCCTCTGCCTGGCCTCACTGCATGGGACCAGACCACGGCCCCACCCTTACCCACAGCACCCTTAGCCCTGCCACACCCATGCCCACACCTCATCCCAATGCTCTCCGCCCTCAGTTGGCCCGGCCTCACGTCCAGGCCGTCGCTCCACCGGGCCAGCCTGGCGCCTGCCACTCTCAGGACCACACCCCAAGGAGAATCTACCAGAGAGTGGGCAGAGGAGGGGGGCGAGCCAGGCCAGGGCACAAGCACACCTTTCCCTGTTCTTCAAATATCCGTTGGCAGGTGCCAAGTTTGGACCTGTTTCTGCAAGGAATCATCTCTCCCTTTGGTTGTCATCTCCTCCTAGAAAACCGGTTGTGTTTTCACTGGACGGTGTTAGATGCTAGGAACTCTCACGTGACTGGTCTGAGCAAAGCAAGTTGCCCTATTTAACGTAGTGACTTGAGCCAGTCCATTCCAGACCTTCCTGGAGCATAAAGCTGACCCCTGTCCCAAGACGAGACACCTGCTCCTGTCTGAGTGCCTGGCCCCGACAAGTCCATTCTCCCCGGGTCTGGAGCCTGCCCGTCTTCAGACTCCACGAACACCCCCTTGCTTCTGTAGCCTCAGCCCCGGCCACCTGCCACGTGTGGGCAAAGAGGCCTGCAGAATTGCTTCCAAAGAACCCTTTGACCACCTAATTCTCTGTCCCCTCTCATCAATCGCTCATCACTCTATGTGTCTATCTCCTAACTCTCGTGTCTCCTTCCCCTCTCTAGTATCTATCTGTGGAATGTCTTTCTCATCCTTTCCCTTGTATCTCTTCTATGCCACCCTCCTTGACGTGACTTGTGAATGAAAATGCCTTTGAGAGGCATGTGGACAGCAGCCCCTAATGCTGATTGATTTCCCACGCATATGTTCTTTCAGTTCATGGGTTTATATGTTGACACACAGAGAGAGACAGACAGAGAGAGAGACAGAAAGAGAGGGAGGGAGGGAGGGAGGGAGGGAGAGAGAATGTGGGGCAGGGTTAGAGAGAAAAGGAGAGAGGCAATCCCGAGGAGGGAGGGAAACTCAACGTTCAATCTCCCCAACCCTGAGATCATGACATGAGTCGCCGCCTCCAGGTCAGACACTTCTCTGACTGAGCCACCCAGGCATCCCGACCCTCCTCGACTTCGAATTCACCTCTAGCATTGTCTTGTTCCCAGGACACTTGGAGAGACTTTATCTTGAAAGGGGAAGAGAGGTTAACCCGTGTTTCTTTGCTGCTTCTCAATACTTAGTTGTTCTCCACTAGGTGAGGATCCAAGTCCCAAGTGCACTTGGGAACAAATGCAGGATTCTACTCTAAGTGACGGGAAACTACAGTGTACACACAAAAAAGAAAACCATGCACATTCGGTCGTGTCTGAGCAAATTTTATTAGCTGTGGTAACACTACACACAACGTTGCACTATCAGGGAAAAACAAAAACGCAGACAGCATGTAAAATATTCCCCGATATGATCTGCACAAAAACGGTATCAGTGAACTGTTCTAAAACAAAAGATTGCCTCCACTTGCCCAGCCCGGACCGGAATCATTCCTCCGGCGCCCCCACATTCAGACATTCGCAAACCCACTACACGTTCATTTCACAGATCCTTAACTTTACATTCGAGTGGACGACCTCTTGCTCTCCTGGCGCTGGATTTCTCATAGAATCTATTGAAAGGAAAGAAACGAGACCTTGTTGATTGAGACGGAGCAGGTGAACCAGAAGGTGTAGATGCATAAAGGAAAAGTGCGCCATGAGCGTCTGCACGTGGGCGCTCAACCCACTCCCCGCCCCAAGCAGGACACCAAACACGGTGTGGACACAAGCTTTTGTCCTTGCAGGTCTTTGGGGGAATTGCTGCTTTAGCAAAAATAGGTCACGGCCCTGCCTTGCCCGCCGCTCCGCAGTCACCTGCTCGGGGTCACAAGAGCCAGAGGACGAGTGTCCGAGGACATGAGGTGTCTCACTCCCGGTCGCTCTCCTCCGAGGACGAGGAAAGCTGCAGGTCATCGTGGAGGATGCTCCGGGAGACAGGCACACAGCCTCCCTCAGACTGGTGTGTGACGGGCGGGCCCTGGCCAGGGGGGACTGGCCTCTCGGGAGGTGGCAGACAGGGAGCTGCTATGAACCTGGAGCTCCAGCCGCCTTTGTCCAGGCGGCTGAAGACCATTCGCAGGGGCTGGCCGGGTGCCTGGGGACAGGGCGGACACGGGGGCAAGGTGCACGCCTGGAGAGTGTCCAGGTGAGGTTGGGGGCGTGGAGGCTGGAGGCCCCTGCTTTGCACCGAGGCAGGTGTCTTCCTGGTCAGCTGGGCTGCCCCCGTGGGACCACATGCACTTCTCCTTGCTGGACGACACGGACTCTGGCGCAGCCCCACATGGGTGTTCCCTGTGCTCTTGTGGGGTGGCTGGAAGGGGCTGCAACGTGGTTTCTTTCGGGGGTTCTGGCACGTGTCATCGGGGAGCGGGGCCCATCTCTTGCCTGGTGTCTGGATGTGGGGCTGGGGACTCGGAGCCAAATGGGTTGGAGGAGGATCAGGGCTCACCTCAGGACGCTTGGCTGGTGCCTGGGGGTGGCCAATGCCATGCGCCTTGGAGACAGCCCTGGAAGCTTCCAGGGAGGCACATTGGGGCCGGTGTTGTCTCGGCTGGACACCGAGGCCTGGATCCCGGGCAGAGCGTTGGTGTGCCGGGGCAGGCGGGGCAGGCGGGGCTGGGGTCCCCCCTTGCTGGGCATCCTGTCGGCCAGCAGGCGGGAAGGTGCTCGACGCAGGTCTCCCGAGAGGAGCAGCCGACGGGGACAGCTGTGTCGTGTCAGGCGTCCCGCTAGGAGGCTCAGCCGGGATGTGCGGCGCCAGCACGGACACCCTCTTGGTGGTGTACACGGGCATCGGCCTGTGCGGATGCTGTGGGAACACACAACACACAGACAACGGCCATCAGTCCTTCCCGCCCACCAAGGACACATGCACGACAAGCACAGCAAAGAAACAGACAGAAATGCAAACAACCGGGAGAGACGGGAAAGGATTGTACTGACAGAGGACAAGGGCCTCCAGCTCAGCGTCGATTGGGAAGAAACACTGGGCAGTAGCCCCTTGAGGCTTTGATTCCACGGGAGCGACGGACCAGAAAGGTTGTGCATCGTGCCTGCCTCCCGAAGTGGACAAGCACCTCCATTCAGGCTTCTAGGGAAAGGACAGGCGTCCTGCAGGTGGATGTTCGGGGGGGGGGGGGGAGTACTGAGTTTGGATGGCCAATGGCGCGGGTGTATGTGTCACCAGGGAAAGATGCCTGTGCCTCCCAAGAGGCCTAGGTGTGGGCACAGCGTCCCGAAATGATGTTGGCACGCCCACCCGGCACCCGGTTAGCACACATGCAAGGAATCCTGCGGGATCATGGACACCCAGCAAACGTGGCTGGAAAGGACCCGCACGGAAATCCCAATGTTGAGAATCGGGGTGGACCCCCTTCCTCAGCCAGGAGGGCCGGGAAGCCCGTCACATCCCCGTCCCCAGGAGAGAACGAGAGCAGGGACGGGGGACACTCACCCTCACATAGTCACAGGATTCTGTGGAGTCCCTCCAGGCTCTCTGCTGCCTTCCAGGGCCTATCCTGGGGAATCTCTGCAGCAGCGCCTTCCTCTGCTGGGCTTCTCGCCTGCACGACCAAGAACGGGAAGGTGAAGGAGCGGCATTTCGTGTCTTCACCTGGGGAGCCAGCGATGGGGCTTGGGCAAGATCTCCTTGCTTCATCTGCCCTCCTGGCTCCCACTCCAGCGAGCCGTCCAGGTTGGCCCAAGACGTCCTTGCGTTGAGAGCCGTGTGCGCCACGGCCTGTCATCTGCCGCCTCCCCCTGTCTCCCTACCGCAGGACACACAGCCTCAGGGCCTCCCCCAGAGCAGCTCAATAGGCTCGTGAGGTCCCCTGGGGGGCGGGGAGCTCCTTTCTCTGCCTCCCCCGCCCCTGTGTGTGTCTGAAGACGACACAGCACCCAGTGTCCGGGTGCAGAGACACAGCGACCTGAGCTGCCAGGCCACGGGCAGGCCGGAGCCGGCTGCGTCCTCACCTTTGTCCCTCTTCCAGGTCCCTTGCAGCCTGGTTGAAGGGCCCGGGCTTGTGCTGGTCCTGCTGCTGGCGTGGTTCCACATTCTCCTTCGGCTTCCTGGGGACGAAGGCCTGGGGGGCCAGGCACCCGTCCCAGCGCTTCATGGGGCACCTGGTGCTGGATGCGTTGTGCCCAAAGGCTCCGCAGTCCTTACACTTGAGCTGCGGACCAAGGAGGAGGGGCTCAGTGAATCAGCACCAATCACAGCCCAGCTGCAAAGGACATGACAAGGACACACTCGGGGAGCAGAGGACTGGTGTGGGTGGGCCAGGGCACATCGTGGACGGCTCGGGAGGTGCCAGGAGATGGAAGTTCCTAGGATTCTACCCAAGCCTCTGTGAGGGACGGACCGGGAGTTGGGATTGCAGGTCTCAGGCCGCGTAGAATGAGCCCCACGCCACGATGGGGACAGACACCAGGCTGGACGTGACCCTACGGCCGAGGGAGCTTATCCCAATGGGCAGGCTGCTGAGATGCCAAGGCAGGCCACCGTGGGCTAGGAAAGGACGACCGACCTCCGGACACAGAGTCTTCATTCCCTCGTCATGTGCGATCCCCGGCTTCAGAGGCATGGCTCCCCCACCCCCACCCGACCCAGCCCCTCCAACCTGCCCAACTGGTTCACCACGGCTCCAGGGCTCCACTTACCCGAGGATCCTCGTCCTCTAGCCTGGGAACCCTGGGCGCCATGGGTGCTCTCCGTTGCCTCTTCCCGTTTGGGGCTTTCAAGGGTCTGGAAGGTGCGTGCTGGGTGTGACCACCCGCCATCTGCCCCCTCTCCTTGAAGGGTCAAGTCAGCCTTGCTCGAAGATGGGTTTCTGGCCTTCCTGAGTCAATGGGAAAAGGAGAATCATTCCCACAGACACAACGACTCCTTCATGAACCTTCCTCTCCTCCCCCAGCGGGCATGAGGGGGCGTCATGCCCACCAGGTCAAACACGGTCCTCACCTGGGAGGTGGGACCTCTCCCTCCTGCATGTTCTACACGCTCTCCCGTGGACCTACCCGCAGGACGGCACCCTCAGGCAAGGCCGTGGAGGTGGTCTTGCGTGACTCACCGGAGAGACTTCCGGGAAGTCTCTCCCAGCGCCCTCCGGAAGGAAAACCACACACAAAGTCCCGACCCCCATGGACACCGCAATCCACGCTACGGCGATACTCCCTGTGGCACCCGGGGTTGCATGTGCAAAGAGAAGGATGCTTGCCTCTCCAGAATGTACCTGTCCTACTTGACCCCCAGAGAAACCACACTCCAAGACAAAGTCAAGGAAAACGTTTCGTTTCTGCTCGACTCGACTGGAAGCTTCCCCACGCAGGACCTGAACCCTTTTCTTTCACGTGGCCTTTACGGGGCCCCACGCTGAACTCACGTGTCAGCCGTGGCAAATGAGCATTTGCCGTGAAATTCGGGTGAACAAGAAAATTCCTTAGGCTCTGAGGCCCCACGGCGACGTGGAGCAGGATGCTGTCACTGCTCCCACACGCCCTCACACCAGTCAGACTCTGGGGTTCGGTTCCTTTGGAAGCAGAACCTCATGTGCTCAGGAACACCGAGAGCCACGCCTTTCCTCGGTCTCTGTTCTCACAATAGTCTTCAACACTCAAGCGTCCTTCACCTGGTGAGTCGAGGCGCATCACCACCTCCATTTCCTCCCTGGCCCACTTCTGTGCCAGCTCGTGGGAGCCCCAGATCGTCCCAACCCACCTGAAACGCCAAAGTGCTCCTCCTGTGTGTCAGGAGACGTCCAGAGCGGCGGGTGGCAGGCGGACTGCCGTGGAGGAGACTCAGGCGTGCCCTCGGCGTGCCCGAGGGACGGTCAGTGAGGGACACTTCCTTCCTTCCCGGACTCTTAGACCCGCCCGAGGTCACGTGACCTCTTGGGCACTTTAATCCCATGCAGCCCATCCCCTTGGTGCTCCTCACGTCTCCACACTAGGAAGGAATCCTGGAGGTTTAGCGATTGCTTGCCGTTGTAACTGGTATGCATGCATGTGGAGATAGACGTCTCAGAACACATCTTCACCCTTGGACAAAGAGACTCGTGTGTGCATGCCTGTTGCATTCGTAAACTGGTGTTTCTCGTGGGTCTCCAGGGAAGCTTGCGGGGCCCCTGGCCTCACGTACGTTCCTGTGGTTGGGGGCCCCTTCGGCGTCCTCCGTGTCCAAGCTTCTCCCTTTCCCAACGGGAGCGGTGTGTCCATGACCTATTTGCAGTGTCCCTTCACTCCACACCCTGCCCTGCCCTCCCCGTCCCCCTTTCTGTCTCTAGGGCGGTGAGTGCGCTCGCTGGGACCTTCGGAGGAATGGGATCCTGTGTCCCGTGTCCCCTGGGGACTAGCTGCCTTGGCACTTGGTCTCGTGACCCAAGTCGCCGTTCCCGACAAGTCCCTGTGTTGACGCAGGGGGCTCCCTGTGGCCGACGCCCCTCGCTTGGGGCTCTTTGTTCTTGCCCGTCAACTCGGACGTTCTGTTTAGCTTTTGCTCCCATTGGGGGATGTTGGTGTGACTGCCACCATTTCTCCTGGCCTGGCCTGGCTGGCCTCAGCCACGGACACTGTGTCAGGGAGATGTCTTTGGGATCCTGAAGGGCCAGACCCACGGGACAAGGTGCAACCCCATCGGCGGGGCATTCCTGAGTGTCATGCAAGCGAGCACCTTTCTCCCACAGCAGTGCAAAAGCTAGCGGCCCCACTGGCCGAGGTGGAGGGCCTGCGTCGGCAGTGCCGTCGGCACCCTGGATGGTTTCCCTCCTTGAACGTTGGCGTGTGTTGGGCGTCGTGTGCGCTTTTCATGTGGCCTTTCCTATCTTCTCTGGGAGGCTGCTCCTGTGGCCTCTGTCCACTGCCCTCAAGGCATGGCCCTCCCCCAACCTGGTGCCCTCCAGCCCCGCCCACCGCTTCCTTCAGCCTCTGCCTGGCCTCCTCACTCCATGGCACCATACTACGGCCCCACCCCCTTACACGCAGCATCCTTACCCCTGCCACACCCATGCCCACACCCTTTCCCAATGCTCTCAAACCTCCGTTGGCTTGGCCTCGCTTCCAGGCCGTGGCTCCACGGGGCCAGCCTGGCGCCGGCCACTCTCAGGACCACTCCCCAGGGAGAAGCCCCCAGATAGTGGGCGGGGGAGGGGGCAAGCGAGGCCAGGGCACAAGCACACCTTTCCCTGTTCTTCAAATATCCGTTGGCCCCCTCCCTGCTTGGTTTTGTACCCCTCCCTGTTTTTATATTATTTTTCCTTCCCTTCCCTGAGGCTCATCTGTTTTGCACCTTAGAGCCTTCATATGAGTGAAGTCATATGCTAGGTGTCTTTCTCTGACTAATTTCGCTGAGGAGAATACCCTCTACTTCTAGCCACGTAGTTGCGAATGGCACCCCGTCTTTCCTTTCGATCGCCGCGTAATGTTCCACTGTACATATATGTGCCACCTCTTCTTTTTCCATTCCATGCATCTATGGACATTCGGGCTCTTTCCATACTTTGGCTATTGTTGGTAGTGCTGCTAGAAGCTTTTGGGGGCGTTTGGGTGCAGGTGCCCCTTCGAGACAGCACACCCATATCCCTTGGATAAATACCTAGTCATGCAATCGCTGGCTCGTAGGGTCGCTGTGCTTTCAATTTGTTCAGGAACCTCCATACTGTTTTCCAGAGTGGCGGTGCCAGTTTGCCTTCCCACCAGCAGTGCAAAAGAGATCCTGTTGCTCCGCACCCTCGCCAACATCGCTTGTTGCCTGAGTTGTTAATGGTACCATTATGACACGTGTGAAGTGGTAGCTCACTGTGATCTTGATACGGATTTCCCTGATGATGGGTGAGGTTGAGCATTTTTTCATGTGTCAGTTGACCATCGGGATGTCTTCTTGGAGAAGTGTCTATTCATGACTTTTGCCCATTTCTTCACGGGATTCGTTGGTTTTTGGCTGTTGAGTGTGATCAGTTCTTTATCGATTTGTACACTGAGCCTTTCTCCGATGTGTCGTTCACAAATATCTTCTCCCATTGATGATTTAGCTGATTCGTTAGTGTAGCTGATCTGTTTCCTTCACGGTGCAGAAGAGTTTTCTTTTGATGAGTTCTCAATAGGTCGTGTTTCCTTTTGTTTCCCTTGCCTCCGGAGACGTGTTGAGTAAGAAGTTGCTGTGGCCCAGATCACAGAGGCTTTTGCCTGCTTTCTCCTCGAGGGTTTTGACGGCTTCCTGTCTTACCCTTAGGACGTTCCTCCCTTTTGAGTTTCTTTATGTGTACGGTGTAAGAAAGTGGTGCGGGTTCCTTCTTCCGCGTGTCGCTGTCCAGTTTTCCCAGCACCCCTTGTTGAAGAGACTGTCTTTATTCCATTGGCTATTCTTTCCTGCTTTGTCAAGGAATAGTTGGCCATCCATTTGTGGGTCCGTTTCTGTTCTCTTGAGCTGAGTGTCCGCTTCTGTGCCACTACCATACTGTCTTGATGATTACAGCTGTGTAATTACAGCTTGACGTCTGCGATTGTGATGCCTCCAGCTTTCCTTTCCTTTTCAACAGTGCTTTGGCTCTTCAGGGTCTTTTCTGGGTCCATACAAATTCTAGTCTTGTCTGTTCCAGCTCTGTGAGGAGTGCTGGTGCTCTTTGGATAGGTGTTGCTTTGAGTATGTCGATCGCTTTGGGTGGTACTGACATTTTACCCATATTTCGTCCTCCCAACCAGGAGCGTGGAATGTTTTTCCATTGTGTTTTCTGCCTTCTAAAATTTCATGTAGTTTTCAGTGTATAGATTTTTCATCTCTTTGGTTACATTCATTCGTAGGTATTTTATGATTTTGGGGTGCAATTGTCAATGGGACCGATGCTTGATTTTTCTTCCTGTTGCTTCATCATTGGTGTATGGGTTTGCAGCCGGTTTCTGTGCATTGATTTCACATCCTGCAACTTTGCTGAAGTCATGGATCAGTTCTAGCAGTTTTGGGTGGAATCTTTTGGGTTTTCCATATAGAGTATCATGTCATCCGCCAAGAGGGAACGTTGGACCTCTCCCGGCCAATTTGGAGGCCTTTGAGTCCTTTGTGTTGTCTGATGGCTGAGGCTAAGGCTTCCAATGCGATGGTGAATAACAGTGGCAAGAGTGGACCTCCCTGGCTGGTCCCTGTCCTTAGGGAGAAAGCTCTCAGGATTTCCCCATGGGGGATGATACTCGCGTTGGGTCTTTCGTATATGACTTATATGATCCTTCTAGCCCTACGTTCTTGAGGGTTTGTGTCCAGATAGGATGTTGTATTTTGTCCCATGCTTTCTCCGCATCGATTGAGAGGATCGTGTGGTTCTTGTCCTTTCTTTTCTTAGGGGTGATGAATCACATGGATTGTTTTGTGCATATTGAACCAGATCTGCATCCCAGGTATAGATCCCACCTGGTCGTGGCGAATCATTTTTGGGATATATTGTTGGATCCGATCGGCTAATAACTTGGTGAGGAGTTTTGCATCCATGTTCATCAGGGAAATGGGTCCATCGTTCTCCTTTGTCGTGGGGTCTCTGTCTCGATTTGGAATCAAGGAAACGCTGGCTCCGTAGAAAGAGCTTGGAAGTTTTCCTTCCGTTTCTCTCTTTTGGAGCAGCTTCAAGGGAATAGATGTGAACTCTTCTCTAAATGTTTGGGAGAATTCCCCTGGAAAGCCATCTGGCCCTGGACTCTGTATTCTTCTTTTCGTGGGGGTGGGGGCAGGGGGAGATTTTTGATTACTAATTCATTTTCTTTACTTGTTTTTGTCTGTTCAAATTTTCTTTCTTCCTGTTTCAGTTTTGGTAGTTGATACGTTTCTTGGGATTTGTCCATTTCTCCCAGATGGCCCATTTTATTGGTGTATAATTGCTGACAACATTCTCGTAGTATTGTTTGTATTTCTGCTGTGTTGGTTGTGGTCTCTCCTCTTTCGTTCTTGATTTCCTTTATTTGGGTCCTTTCCTTTTTCTTTTTGAGCAAACTGGCTAGGGATTGATCAATTTTGTGAATTCTTTCAACGAATCAGCTCTGGTTTCCTTGATCCGTTCTGCTGTTGTTGCTGTTTGTTTTCTTGTTGTACTTGTTTCTGTGTTTTGTTTTTTTGGTTTCCATAGCATTGATTTCTGCTCTAATCTGCATTATATCCTGTCTCTGCTGGTTTGGGGTTTTCTTTGCTGTTCTTTTTCCAACTCTTTGAGGCGAACGGTTAGATTGTGTCTCTGAGCCGTTTCTTCTTTCTTTCGGAAGGCCTGGATTGCTATAGACTTCCCTCGAATGACCCCCTTTGCTGCGTCCCAGAGGTTTTGGCCTGTGGTGTTACCGTTTTCCTTGGCTTCCATGGACTGTTTAATTTCCTCTTTAACTTCTCGGTTAGCCCATTCACTCTTAAGTAGGGTGTTCTTTCGTCTCCAAGTATTTGTTCCATGTCCACATTGTTTTTTGTCGTGATTTCGAGTTTCATAGCATTGTGGTCTGAGAACATGCACGATAGGATCTCGATCTTTTTGTCCTTGTTGAGGGCTGATTTGTGTCCCAGTATGGGATCTATTGTGGAGAATGTTCCGTGTGCACTGGACAAGAATGTCTATTTGCCTGCTTTAGGATGAAATGTTCTGACTATATCTGTCAAGTCCACCTGGCCCAGTGTGTCATTCAAAACCATTGCTTCCTTGTTGAGTGTAGGTTTAGGTGAGCTGTCCGTTGCTGTAAGTGGGGTGTTGAGGTTCCCTCCTAGTATGGTATCATTCTCAATGAGTGTTTTTATGGGTGTGATGAATTGATGGATGTATTTGGGCGCACCACATTTGGTGCATAAATGTTCACAATCGTGAGGTCTTCTTGGTGGACAGACCCAATAATTATGACATAACGCCCTTCTACGTGTCTCGTTAGAGTCTTTATTTTAAAGTCTGGATTGTCCGATATGAGTATGGCTACTCCTGCTTTCTTTTGTCAACCATGAGCATGAGAGATGGTTTTCCATCCCCTTGCTTTCAATCTGAAGGCGTCTTTAGATCTAAAGTGGGTCCCTTGTAAGCAGCATCTGGATGACCTTCTTTTCTCACCCATTCTGTCACCCTATGTGTTTTGATTGGAGCATTGAGTCCATTGACGTTGAGAGTGAGTACTGAAAGGTATGAAGTGATCGCCATTGTGTTGCTTGTAGAGTTGGAGTTTCTGGTGGTGTTCGCCGATCCTTGCCAGTGTTTTCTGCCTGTGGTCTGTTTTTTTCTTTTACGTCTTTTGTCCCCTGGGAGAGCCTGCCTTCAAATGTCTTGCAGGGCTGGTTGAGTGGTCAGGAACTCCTTTACTTTTTGACTGGGAAACTTTCCATCTCTATTTCTAGTTGGAATGACAGCTTTGCTGGACAAATACGTTTTGGCCGCATCCTTTCAGGATTCAGTGCGATGAATATATCCTGCCACTCATTTCTGGGCTGCCAGGTTTCTGTGGATAGGTCTGCTGCACATGTGGTCAGTCGTCCCTTGTAGGGGAAGGACTTTTGTTTCCCTTGCTGCTTTCATGTTTCTTTCCTCGCCTGAGTATTTTGTGAACTCGACTAGGCTCTGCCTTGTTGATGGTTGGACGTTGTTGAATCTAATGGGAGTCTTCTGTGCTTCCTGGATTTTGTGTGTCTTTCCCAGGTTGGGAAAGTTTTGTGCTGTGATGTGCTCACATAACCCTTCTACCCCCTTGCCTCTCTCTCTTCGTCTTCTGGGACCCCTATGATTGGGATGTGATTCCTTTTCAATGAGTCGCTGAGTTCCCGAATTCTTAAACCCTGCTCTTTTGCTTTAGTCTCCCTCTTTCCTTCTGCTTCGTTATTCTCCATCGCTTTGTCCCCTCTATCGCTGGTTCCCTGCTCAGCCTTATCATCCTTGCCGCTGTGGCATCTGTTCCAGATCGCAGCTCACTTTTAGCATTGTTTATTGCATCCTGGCTAGCTTTTACTTCTTTTATCCCCACAGAAAGGCATTCTCACCTACTTTCGACCCCAGCTGGTATTCTTATTATCGTGATTCTAAATTGTGGTTCAAACGTCTTGCTCGTATCTGTGTTGGTTAAGGGCCTGGCTGTCCTTTCTTCCTGCTCTTTCTGTGGGGGTGAATTCCTTTGCTTCGTCATTTTGGAGGAAGGAAAGGAATGACTAAGATAAAAGATTTCAAAATTTAAAAATAAGAAACAACACACACACACACACACACACACACACAAATCACACAAATGATGCTAGATCGTAGGTGAGTTTTGGTCTGGTTGTTGAAATGGGCTTGAAAGATTAGAGGAAAAAGGGAAAGAACTAAAAAAAAGGAAACCGTTTGAACATTTGGAAAAAAGAATACAATGAAATAGGATAAAATGAAATGATGGCATTCAAATAGCATTTGACAGATTTACAAAACATTAAACGAATATAGTCGAAAAAAATTCAAGGAAATTATTTTCAACCATGGAAAAGAACAACATATTTTTTCTCTTTCTGTCTTCATGAAAAAGAAAAGAAATGAAAAAGAAAAGAAAAGAGATGGACCCGCGAACAGACTGAAATACGATTGAAGTTACATCGTTGTCCCCTAGAAGTCAAAGGATGAAGCACTTTGTGGTCCATACACTACAAAGTGGCGGAGACACTTGGGTTCCTGAAGAGCCAGGTTGGCCCAGTTGGGCGGTGCTAAGTGTCACGGCTGTGTTCTCCACTAGATGGCGCAGCTAGCCTACGAGCGCGGATTGCTGGGGCGCTTGGAGGTGCATATGCGCATGCGCGGGAGCGGAGCCCTTGGCGTCACACAGGTGCCCAGTCTGTAGTATCTGAACTCGGCTGTCTGCGATCAGCAATCCTACCCCCGTCCTTTGTCTCCGGCTTCTGTCCACTCGCCGCTTTGACACTGTCCGTGGCCCAGGCGTCAGGTTGCCAGGAGACACCTCCCTCCTGGGATTTACCTCCCAGGCGGCTGTGTTTCCCGACCCCCCACTTCTGAAGGCCTGAGCAGGCTGAGAGCTGCTCAGATCCTCTGCGTCAGGGTCTCAGCGAGCAGTGGCCGGGTGCCGGCCGCACCCAGGAACGTTGGCAACACCGTGCCGCTGCCGCTGCCGCTGCCCAGAGACTGCGGCTGGGTGCCAGCCTGCGCCCGAAAACGTTCACGCGATGGTGTAGCAGCAGCGTTTCGAGGATTGTGGACAATCACCACACACTTCTGGTACCGGGCTTCCCCCTTAACGACCTTGTTCCAGCACCAGCGAATGTGGCTGTTCTCCGGGGTCTGCTGGGGCCTCTGGGGTCGGCTGGGGTGGCCACACAGACTCTACCTCGCGTCCTCGCAGCAGGGGAACCGCTTTTCTCCGTGTGGTTCCAGACACCCCTCCTCCACACCCCCAGTCTTCATTCACTCTGCTCTCGGGGATTCGCCCTTCCGACCAGAGCACCGCCAGGTATCAGATGCGGACTTTCGCACTCTGCCCTCCCCCTGTGTGTACAGTCTTCATGGAATTTAAACCCGCTCCTTCCTCCTTCCTCCCGTTTTGGTTCAGTGCCTGTGGCTCTTTCCACATTTCCACTTTCTCCCCAGCTGCTTTTGGCGGGGGGAGGGGAGGGCGAGGGGATTGCTTTCCCCATATTCTGCCCCTGTCTCCGTCCTCTCTCTGCAGGCAAACACAGCTCCCTGCCCTCTGTGGCTTCTCTCTTCCCCAGTTCACCTCTCTGCGCCGCATCCCCACTGCGTTCTGGGGTTCAGGTTGGGCAACCTGTGGCGTGAATCCTCAGATCAGTTTTCGAGGTGTGCAGGGTGCTTTTGTGTTGATGTGGCTGCATTTTAGGGATGCAAGACGCAAAAACAACTTCCATGCTCTTCTGCCATCTTGCCCCTCCCCCCACACTGCCTTTTCTGTCTCGTCATGAATACCCTTACGAATTGCAGGGTGACATCTCTGAATTAAGCTTTCCGTGACAAGTCCAGATTAGGCTGGCTGGATTTGGCGAGACCAAATAACGCTGTTCCTATTGCCGTGATTGCTCCCACATCGCCGCACGTGAGGCCACCTCCTGGTTTTGCCCTATGCGATCTTCTTTGCTCATTGTCAACAGGTTTTAAAATCGAATGTCTTGACTTAACTGGATTTATATTTTGAAAGAGAAGTTCCTGGAATGTCCGGAAAATAGATCGTCACCAGTGGCCCGAGCAGCTCAAGGCTGTCAATTTTAGCTCAGAGTCCAGGGTCCAGCACGGCCAAAGTGAAGTCACAAGGAGGGAATCCTAGACCCACCAGACCTTCTGTAAATGTTCATGGTCGCCTTTATGCCCCACGAAATGCTCAGGCTGCAGTGCGAGGCACGGAGACTCCGACCTGCCAGCCTGAGCAAGTGCCCAATGCCAGGTCCTCCTGGAAGTCTAGGCAATGCCCGTGCTGGCCAGCGGCGGCCCCTGCTGGACAGAGAGCAGTGTGGCAAGACTCCCTCTTGTGACCTCCCCCACGGATTGCAGAGCCAGGGGTGTGGACTTCATCATGTGTGGGTGGAACACGTGACACACGGCCACCCAGGAAGAGCTGGTCATAGGCATCTGGGGAGCTGACTGGATGCTTATGGAGGCCGTCTTGAGATCCAGATCAAATATTGTCCGTGTGTGCGTGTGTGTGTGCGTGTGATATACAGGTTTTAATCCAGGAAGAGAAAGTTGGATCCCAAAATTTCTACAGGATGACCTAGCGTGGTTATTTTCTGTGGCTTTTCCCTTGGTGGCTCAGTTGCACATACACTGTTTGCATTTTACCCACGATTCTGCCCACTTTAGAATCAAATCCACAGGAAAGATAGATGTCACGTGTGCATGTCTTTGGAGCTCTAACATCCAGCTAGCCCTGTTGAACTCTTTCACTGCGAAAGTGCCATGTCATCACTCATCTGTGGAATAAGAAAGAAAACAGAAGAACATAGGGCAAGCTAAGAATAAATAACATAAGGTAAAATCACAGCGGGAGGCAAGCCATAGGAGACTCCTCAAAAAATTTTGTTTTCTCTTTATCTTAGAGAGAGAGAGAGAGAGAGAGAGAGAGAGCGAGCATGACCAGGAGAGTGGCAGAGAGAGGCATGCACACAGAATCCAGAGCAGGCTCCAGGTTCTGAGCTGTCATCAGAGTGCCGGACACGGGGCTTGAAGTCTCAAACCCTGAGATCATGAGCTGACTGAATCAGAGTCCGAACCGGCTGAGACGCCCACGTGCCCCAGGAGAACCCTTCAGGGTAGAGAAGAAAGTGAGGGTTGCTAGAGGGGAGGAGTGGGTGGGCTCCATTTGCAACGGGCGTTATGGAGGGCCCCTGTGGGGGTTGGCAGTGGGTGTTTCATGTAAGGGACGAAGCCCTAAATTCCACCCCTGAAACCAAGACTACACTCACTGTTAACTGAATTTGGTTTAAATTTGGAAAATGGAGGGGGGACTGGGTGCCTCAGTCGGTTGAGTGTCCAACCTCAACTCAGGTCAGGATCTCATGGTTCGTGGGGTTGAGCTCCACGTTGGGCTCTGTGCTGACAGCTCAGAGCCTGGAGCTGCTTTGGGTTCTGTGTCTCTCACTCTCTCCCCCTCCCATGCTCACACTCTGTCTCTGTTCTGTGTGTGTGTCCCTCTCTGTTTATTTAAACATTTTACTTCATGTTTAAAACATGAAAACAACAGACCAATACATTTTAAAAGTAGATTAAGGAAAAGTATTTTTCCTCTATCGGCTATGATATTTGAACATCCAGAATTCAATATGATTTCCTGTACAAAATTCACATACTGACATTAGTTCCCACTACGTGTGGTGTGTGTGTTTAATGCAGACTGGAAACAACAACAACAACAACAACAAGAACAACAGCAACAACAGGCTTTACCCTGTCAGTGCCATTGGCAAAGGACCAGAGATCTCCTATAGGGACCCCTCCCCTAGGGGGAATTGAAGGATCATGCACTAACTCCCATTCAACAATGTGTTCAGTGAGTCTCGCTCCTAAGAAATACAGGTGTGACTGAGAGCATCCATCCATACCCTGACCTGAAATACCACATTGTCGCCTCGGTGTCCACTTGAGACTGTTTTTCTGAGGTGTACAACCGAGGACCAAGATTGCAATGCAACTGAGCAGAAATCCCTGAGCCTCCTCCCTTGTGGAGGAGATTGTCCGATGGGGGGATGGTGGTCAACTCTGCGGACCAAGGTAGAGCTGCTTGGTGGCTCAGCAAGAAGAGGTGGAAGAAGGTTCCTTTCCCCCATTTGCTCTGCAGCCTCATGGGAGGGGGATTGTTAAGGGAACCTAATCTAATGAACAGGGGCCAGGAAGGCTCCACCCACCCGTCTCCAGAGACATAAGCATTTGTTTGCTCCTGGCCATTTCCAGGCAGTTAGCCAATGTTCACACGAACATGTGGAGACTTTACAAAATAGATTATGTATACAAGGAAACACTTTGCACAGTTATGAATTAGTGTTTCCTTCTGCTCCTCTCCTTCCGACACAAGACATTCCTGACAAGGCTGTCTGCTCCCACGTAGAGCTAGAGTTCTTCCAGTTTCCTGGTCATTTGCCACTCCTCCATGTGGGTGTGGAAGCACTGAGATTGCTTCAAACTCCTTCCCCTGCCGGTGCATGTTTGGATATCACTGAGAGTCCCCACACGCACATGGTTGGGCACATGTACTTTACCGATACACAGAGAGTAGGGAATGGGATGATGGGACCGTGAGTCCCAGGCATTTTCACAGGGACTCCCGGTGCTCTGCCTTGTTTCCACCTTCATGCCTCATTGGCCACTTCCTCTGATCCTTTCAGGCTCTGAGAGTGCCCAATGATCCTCGGTGCTGATGGAGGGGAGAAACCTTCCAAATACCCAGCATAATCCACACCTCTCCAATAACATCATTACAGCCAGCCGGCCTTAAAGCTCAGGATTCTCCAGGTCAACTGGAACGCCATACCCCATGAATACAGCCAGATTCACGGTCCCTCCACATGTCCCGATCACACCCACCCACAACACACAAAACGTGGCCTACAAGGGACTGTGAGTGAGTGAGTAGTGAGTGAGGGCGGGTGAGTGTGCACGTGGGCAGGCATGTATCTCAAAGCCTGTAGTGGGATCCCTGCACTGCTTCCTGAGACCTCTGTCCCTTCTTGTTCTTCCTCTTGGTAGCTCTGGCTCTGCCGGTGAGACAAGGGACTTGGTTAATGGCCGTTGCCCTCTGAGGTGGGATGTCCCTGGCTGAACTGTTGAGCCGGTGGATGTTTGGTTCACGGTGATCCTTTCCCATCTCATCTCTGTATTTGGACTGGTGAATGAGGACTGCGTCGGGGGGAAGAGCAAATTCTAGTTTCCTGAGGTTGAATTCAGACTTGGGACGGTGGCTTTCTTGGAGGAATCTCCACTGGTCTAACGTGATTGTTGGCAGTGGTGTCTCTTCCACGTGATCCTCCAATTGTGGCACCTCGATGTTGGGGTCGGTTTCAGGCCCCCCTTGGGCCGCAGCCGTGCCTGCGTGGTCAGCCTGGAGGGATGTGGATTCCCCAGCACCTGGCTCCCTCGCACGGTCTCTTTCCAATTCACTCTTCTGGATGTAAAAGAGGACATAGGCGTGTTGGCTCAGGGCAGACGTCGCATCACTGGCGGTCACCTTCGCATCATCCATTTTGTACCACTGGCCGTTCCCAGCTTTGATGTAACAGAAGTAATGTCCGCTGTGACAATTCCAGCCCGCGTGCACCAGCACGGCATAGAGCACGTAAGTCAGCGACCCCCCGTTCTGCCCAGACACGTAGCGTTGCATGTCAAGGCGCTCAGGATATTGCACTTCCTTAGCCAGTTTGCTGCCCGTGAAATGGCAGAATCGTTTCAATACCAGCATCAGGACCTTGGAGCAAGTGTGCAAAGTCAACGTCTTGGGAGCAGGTACCTTGTTTAGAGAAGTCCTACGATGATAGGCATTTTCAGCATCCAACTGTTCGGGTAATTCCTGCTGTACCTCATACGATTTATTTATTTTTCTGAGGAGCATCCTTAACTATTCCAAGTCGTCCTCCAGAAGTGGGATCAACCCTTGATACCGTGGAAGCTTGTGGAACGGTATCCCTGGCACACTTCTTCCGTTGAAATTTAAAATCCCTTCTATGGCCCACCAACTGCTAATGCCAGCCTAGAAGCCCCAGAAAGTTGTCCTTGACCAACTGAACTGCCACAATGTTATTTTAGTCCAAACGGGGCCCCACAACCACTCTTTCTTCTTAGAAAAATGGGAGATGGTGTCTCCGCTCATGTGAACCTCCACAGAGGCTGCTGTATGTGGTCTGGAGCCCTGGAACCACCATAGCTAAACATGGTGGTATAAGAATGGCTTTCTTGCCTAGCCTGAGTCTCTGGAAGTCATCTAAGACCAGGGTACACTGGTGCAGTACTCGAAGACACTTTGGAGACTGGGAGCTGCCATCCTGCACACCCCACAACTTTTCTGAGTCTTCCATAGGAATGTAGGGACCACACTGAAGGCTGTGTCCTCCCTGTTGGTATAGGGGCACTGTAGGTGATACCCTCCTACAGCCCAGTCCCATCTGATCCTCTGAAAATATTTTTAAGTGACCTTGAATATGTGAACTGAGAAGTCTGGAGCTCCAAGGGCTGAGTGGAGAAAATGCAGAACTGGTCCCGAGCATTGGGGGCTAAAATAGTAATGACAGGTTGAGTGTCCATTTGACACTGGGATTTTTTGTGCCAGTGTGGGCATGCAGTCCTGCCTGCTTCAATGGGGACCAAACTCGTGAAATCTGGTGGCCATCTTGTTGCAAGCATACTCAGGATCCCCCTCCCCCTACTCCCCTCCCAATCGGATTTGCATGCAGTTTTCCAATTTGTCCTGGACCCTCCTCAAGGCTGGCTTTTTTCCCCCTCTGGTTGTTCATCTTTTCCTCATGTAACAGATTTCATGTGCAGACCTAGGGCTCTAAACACAATCCATCCCATAAAGCTTGGTACAGTCACTTTGTCATATACTTAGGGGATTCTACACCCAACTTGCTTAATTATCAATATTTCCCATATTAATAGCAGTGTAATTAATATTACTAATGATGACTATTGTAATTCTTTATTTTTATCAGTAAATTTTTTATCATGAATTATTTTTGTTGATGCCATACTACATTATATGGTCTCTCTTTTTTTTAAAGTTTGTTTCTTTATTTTGAGAGATAGAAAGAGAGAGAGAGAGGGAGAGAGAGAGAGAGAGAGAGAGAATGTGTGTGTGCATGAGTGGGGGAGGGGCAGAGAGAGAAAAGAAGAAAGAGAATCCCAAGCAGGCTCAGCACTGTCAGCGCAGAGCCCAACATGGGGCTTAATCTCACAAACCGTGAGATAATGACTTGAGCCAAAATCAAGAGTTGTACAGTTAACTGACTGAACCACCCAAGCTCCCCTATAGTCTCTCTTTTCATAAAATGGGTCAGACTTTTTGATGATGATTATTAAGGATTCTCCAGAAGACCTACAATTCACACACTCGCTTCTATGTCCCCACTGTATGAGTTAAAGTGTGTTTCTCCAGTGAGCCTCCTGAAATATTGCATGTCCCTCTCTAGAGGCATTGACACATCTGTGATGATATGATAGTAGAACCCTGAGGAGGACTTCCTTTGCCAGACTGATCCTCTAGAAAAATGTTTGTCTGCTTGAGATTTTTTTTTTTTTTGTATGAAGTGATATCTTTCTGTAGAGATGGTGGACTTATCTCATATCTCTTCTCTTTCCTGATCCCTCTCCATTTCATCCAAGCTAAAAATTTCATCCAAGCTAAAAATTTGTCACCACACACAGAGTTAGAGCCAGCCATCATTCATTTAACACACCTCCACACTTTTTAGAAGCATCAATTCATATTACGTTTCTGAGTTAAAATCATAGGTGAAAGATAAATTGATAAGCAAAATGTGGTCTATCCATACAATGGAGTATTATTCAGCCTTAAAAGAAAGAAAGGAAATTCTGATGCATGTTGCAACACACATAAACCTGGAGGACATTAAACTATGTGTAATCAGGCAGTCACAAAAAAGACAGATACTGTGTGATTACACTTATACGAGGTGCCTGGAATAATCAAATTCACAGAGACAGAAGGTAGAATGGTGGTCACCAGGGGACGGGGGAGGGGGAAACGGAGAGTTTGTGTATAATGGGTAGAGTTCCAGTTTAGCAAAATGAAAAGAGTTCAGGTGGTGGATGGTGGTAATGGTGGACAACAGTACGAATGTAATATCACTGAACTGTTTAATCCAAAATTGTTAAGATTGATAATGTTACGATACATAATCTTCTAAAAATAATGAAAAGAATCACAGGCTGAAATGCTTTCTGGGTCCTCTGTCTGAGACACAGTTCATTCCTTAACATGATTGTTGCCATGCAAAAGTGAACCTCAAATTATTTCACTGCTTGCTCAGTGCTCAGCTAACATGTTTGTATCCTTTCTGTACCTCTTACAACGATGTCAAACTGAATGTCTTTGTCCAATATGCTTAATTAGTAGTAGGTTTATTATTTTGAGGGAGAGTCACAGGTGTTTTGCTGGTTGTGGGCTTGCTTGTGTTTTCAGCACGAATCAGTCTCTCTGGCTGCTAAACCAATTGAGCACCAATATTCCATCTCAGTGAAGAAAGATAGACTTTTCTTTGGTTTTTAATTAATTAATTAATTTTTTAAATTTACATCCAAATTAGTTAGCATATAGTGCAACAATGATTTCAGGAGTAGATTCCTTAATGCCCCTTACTCATTGAGCCCATCCCCCCTCCCACAACCCCTCCAGCAACCCTCTGTTTGTTCTCTGTATTTAAGAGTCTCTTATGTTTTGTCTCCCTTCCTGTTTTTATATTAGTTTTGCTTACCTTCCATTATGCTCATCTGTTTTGTATCTTAAATTCTTCATATGAGTGAAGCCATATGAGATTTGTCTTTCTCTGACTTATTTCATTTAGCATAATACCCTCTAGTTTCATCCATGTAGTTGCAAATGGCAAGATTTCATTTTTGACTGCTGAGTAATACTCCATTGTGTGTATATACCACCTCTTCTTTATCCATTCATCCATCGATGGACATTTGGGCTCTTTCCATACTTTGGCTCTTGTCGATAGCGCTGTTTTACACATTGGGGAGCATGTGCCCCTTCAAAACAACACACCTGTATTCCTTGGATGAATACCTAGTAGTGCAATTGCTGGGTCATGGGGTAGTTCTATGTTTAATTTTTTGAGGAACATCCATGCTGTTTTCCAGAATGGCTGACCCAGTTTGCATTCCCACCAGCAGTGCAAAAGAGATCCTCTTTCTCTGCATCCTCGCCAACATCTATTGTTGCCTAAGTTGTTAATGTTAGCCATTCTGACAGGTGTGAGGTGGTATCTCATTGTGGTATTTCCCTGATGATGAGTGATGTTGAGCATTTTTTCATGTGTCAGTTGGCCATCTGGATGTCTTCTTTGGAAGTGTGTCTATTCATGTCTTTTGCGCATTTCTTCACTGGATTATTTGTTCTTTGGGTGTTGAGTTTGATATGTTCTTTATAGATTTTGGATACTAACCATTTATCTGATATGTCACCTGCAAATACCTTCTCCCATTCTATGGGTTGCCTTTTAGCTTTGCTTATTGTTTCTTCATTGTGCAGAAGCTTTTTGTTTTGATGAGGTCCCAATAGTTCATTTTTGCTTTTGTTTCCCTTGCCTCTGGAGATGTGTTGAGTAAGAAGTTGCTGCAGCCAAGGTCAAAGAGGTTTTTTCCTTCTTTATCCTCGAGGATATTGATGGCTTCCTATCTTACTTTCAGGTCTTTCATCCATTTTGAGTTTATTTTTGTGTATGGTATAAGAAAGTGGTCCAGGTTCATTTTTCTGCATGTCACTGTCCAGTTTTCCCAGCACCATTTGGTGAAGAGACTGTATTTATTCCATTGGATATTCTTTCCTACTTTGTCAAAGATTAGTTAGCCATACATTTGTGGGTCCATTTCTGGGTTTTCTATTCTGTTCCATTGATCTGAGTGTCTGTTTTTGTGCCAGTACCATACTGCCGTGATGATTACAGCTTTGTAATCAGCTTGAAGTCCGGGATTGTGATGCTTCCCACTTTGGTTTTCGTTTTCAAGATTGCTTTGGCTACTCGGGGTCTTTTCTGGTTCCATAGAAATGTTAGGATTGTTTTTTCTAGCTCTGTGAATAATGCTGATGTTATTTTGATAGGGATTACAAGATAAGGATATTTTCTTGTACCATCCTATCAAGGAGGAGTTTTACTCTGGTTCATGTTTTCAGTCTGTGGAGATTGAAACATTTTTACATTTTTGAAAGTAATTTTAAACTACTGAAAGTCTTTGTCTTTCTTGTCACATTGAAAGTTCATGTTCTCCTATATTGTGGTGGTTTATAGTCTATTCTTCCATATTATTATTATTATTATTATTATTATTATTATTATTATTATTATGGCTGCCATTATAAAGACTATTGTCATTAGTGTTGTTAATCACCATGGTCATAATTATTACAGCAACTATGATTTATTATTGTTGCTGCTGCTGATAGAAAACCCTGAGTCAATTTGCTCTATCCAGGAAGGGTGTCTGGTTTACTGAAGAGGGTGATGGAGATTTCCCAAAAATACATACAAATTGACAGATGCTTCCAGGTCACTCCTGGTGCCCTTTACTGATATGGGCATCCACAAATTTTCCAAGTTTCCTTCCAGGGTCCTGGAGTAGTCATTTTGACAGTGGAAGCTTGGTGAGGGTATCTTGGCCTTCCTGAGCCTCTGAGAAACATTACGAGTCACTCCTGGGAGCAGCAGCCACTTGTGCCTGTCTGTAAGACCTGGGGGGCTGGGCAGCCATGGCCCGTCAGGCTCAATGAAAATTTTCCTAAGACCCATAGAGAACCAGGAATAGATGGAACAAGTATGGGAGGCTAGAGAGGAGGTCCCCACCCTCTGGAGCATTTGCAGTATTTCTAGGTATGCCCCAGAACCATGGAACTGCTTTTCCTGCCCTCCTGTATAAGCCCTTACTGGACTGGAAGCACCATGCACAGCAGAGAGGAACCGATTTGGGTGCTAGTCAACAGCTCCAGGCTAAAAAGCACAATCTCATAAATCCTGACCTGAAAGTGATAGGGAAGAGCAGGTGGCAAAAGGGGCAGCAGGGAAGGGAGGGCTGAGAAAGTGCTAGAGCCTTAATGTTAAGCATGAGGGCGGGGGCTTCAGAGGATGGCGAGTGGGGTAATGTCCCTGCATCAGGCTTTCAAGGAGACACATCTCCCTGAATGACACACATGCACACACACACGCACACACACAAATGAACTAATATTAAGAGTGTTCCTGGATGACAGGTGGTTTTCCAGATGTATTTTCACATCCGATCACTTTTTCCTCACTAGTACATTATTTATGGAAAGAATAATATAATTCCAGGTTTGCTTTCAAGAATCTAGGTTCTTCCCCCCACCTACTCACCAACCAAGCTGAGTTTGGAATGAGTTATACAGCACCGCTAATTGTTGGTAATTTTTGAAAGTCTCTTAAGGGCACGTAGAGTTTCATTTTATTTTTTCCAAATGAGGGGGGGGGGTGTTTCAAATAAATAAGGGAATATATAAAGCATTTGTTCATTACTTAGAAAATGTTTATAATAAATTATTTTAAATCTACTACTGGTTTCATTTTGGTTACTTCAATTAATACTTGATCCATACCTCTGTAAGAAAGATCGGCTTATATATTTTCCTTCAGCACTATCCAGATGTTCCAGAACCATTTAGAGTTTCCTCCCACTTTTCCCAAGAGGGCAATGACATGAGTGAAGGGTAATGGTTCTTTATTCTAGGAAAACTAATCTACACGTACTTTGTTTGTTTGTTTGTTTGTTTAGAGAGAATGTGAGCCAGGGAAAGAAGGAGAGAAACAGAGAGAGAATCTAAGGCAGGCTCCATGCTCAGGGCAGAGCCCGATGCAGGGCTCGATCCCACAAACCATGAGATCATGACCTGAGTCATGAGTCGGATGCTTAATTGACTGAGCCACCAAGCACCCCCAATCTACACATATTTTTTAAAGTCAAATTTCCTTGTGACATTTATTTTACTTTTTTTTACTTTAAGTTTTTATTTTAATCTCAGTTAACATATAGTTTAATATTAGTTTCAGGTGTACAATATAGTGATTCAACACTTCCATACATCACCTGTGCCCATCACAGCACGTGCACCCCTGAATCCCCATCACCTCTTTAACCCATCCCTGAACCTCCTTGTGACATTTTTTTAAATGACATTTTCTGGGGCACCTGGGTGGCTCAGTCAGTTTAGCATCAACTTCAGCTCAGGTCATGATCTCCTGGTTTGTGAGTTTGAGCCCTGTGTGGGGCTCTGTGCTGACAGCAGGGAGCCTAGATCCTGCTTCCGATTTTGTGTCTTCCTCTCTCCCTGACCCTCCCCCACTCACAATCTGTCTTTCTCAAAAATAAACATTTTAGGGGCATCTGGGTGGCTCACTTGGTTAAGTGTCTGACTTCGGCTCAGGTCATGATCTCATGATCCATGGGTTTGAGCCCTGCATCCGGCTCTGTGCTGACAACTCAGGGCCTGGAGCTTGTTTCAGATTCTGTGTCTCCCTCTCTCTCTGCCCCTCCCGCACTCACACTCTGTCTCCCTCTGTCTCAAAAATAAACATTAAAAATAAACATGTCAAAAAATGACATTTTCTAAAGGAAGGTATCCTAAAATGGGTTTATTTTACTTCAGTTGGTTTAGCCTCTATGATCCTCTTTCCTGGAGCCCTTGGCAAACCCTCAATCTCAGGTCATGGTGGAGGAAGAGACAGGAACCTGGGCAGGGTCCTAAGTCCTACTGATTAGGAACAGATCTGGGGATCAGAAAAGGTCCTCTGCCCACGGGCCCTACTGCTTTGGGGGCATCCCCACATGTCTGCACGTGCCTTGCCTTTTCCGTGTCTGGGTCTCAGGATCACCACAACCAAAAACATTCCTGTCTCAATCTCAGTGGGCGTCAGCCTATAGGGTCTTCAGCCTATCGAGTAGGCAGGAGCCACCCCTGCCCTCTGGGACGCCACTTAACTCTGCTATCCTATTCTCACCCTGCACACATCAGAAGAATTTTCACTTGAACTTGGAGATCCCTTGGCCCCTCCCTCCAAACACCCTAATGACCGATCCCTCTTCCATTGTGCGCTGCACCCTGAAGGCCGGCAGGGGGCGCGCCGACCCGCCGCCTTGGGCCAGCGTGGAACGCATGCGCGTGGCGCCCCTTGCCCTCGACGCTGCGTCCGCACGAGAGCTCAGAGACGCGTTCCTCTGGGGCGACGGAGGAGGCGACGCCGCGGAGGACGAGAGCCCCGTTATCTGCCGTGAGTGATGTCCCTGTGCGGCCGCTGCGGCAAGTTTCTCTGAAAAAGCTCGCCGTTGCCCGCCCCGCGTGTCTCCCTTCCTCTTCCCTTTCTCGTGGAGGCTTTTCCCAGGGCCTGTTTGCCGGGCGGGCCCGTCCATCCGGGGCCTGTGGGGTCGAAATCACAGCATGCTGTGGGCGGGTGCAGGGATTCGGGATTGCCTCGGGGGGTGTGGGGGGGGGGCTCCGGGGAGGGGGAAACCGCGTGGGCCGTGGGGAGAGGACGGAACAAAATGTCGGGGCGTTCAACGGAGGCCGGGGCACGAGAGGCGCCTGGGGAGGGCGCGTCCGGCCGCGGGCGGGTGGGGCGCCGTGGGGGGGGCTGCGTGAGGCTGTGTTGGGTGCCGTGTGCGGCTGCATGGGGTGCTGCGTGCGACGCTGCACTGGCCTTCGTTCACTTGGGGGGGGGGCGGTTTGTGGTAGAAAGTGAAAGTGTCATAGTTTGAAAAGTACCGACATGTAGAAAAGGTCGGTGTGTTAAAACGCACCACTGTTCTTTTAAATGTCAGTATTTTGTCCACATCCGGGTGAGAATTGATGATAATTGGACTTTCCAGGCTCTCAAGGGAGTTGCCGTGTCTGTATTTTAAAACAACGCCCTTAAAACAGCGTATCCCATATCCAGGGTGAGGTCTTGCCACGACTGAGGTTTTCTCGTGACCCGGCAGCAGTCGTAGATCATTTTAAGTAAAAGTCGGGTCACCGAAACGTCTTTTGTAGGACCTCACTGTGACACGTGGATCTGAAATAAGCCTAGGACCCTGGCGAATTTATACAATATTTACAAAAAGACAAGGAAGGAAAATACGGATTTTGAAAGGAAAGGTTGTCCTCAGAATGAAAATAGGACGGCTACCATCTCTTCAGAATGGTTTGTTCTACTTTATTGCAGAGATATTCTGAGACCTCTGAATTCTAAATTTTATTTAAAAAAAAAAATCCGTTGAAACGCATTGTGCTTCTACTCCCATCACTTCTAAATTGTGGCTCAGTTATCCCGATAGGTCCTAGTATTTTTAAACATTTTGTAGTATTGACTTAACAGTCCTTAAGACTTAGCTAAATAGCCTCAGAGAGCTGCACGTTGGGTTGGTTTTCTCTTCCTTTGTATTAAAATATGCACCCTTGGCATGGAAGGCCTTAAAAAGATATGCACTTAGTGAACCCTCAAAATGTTCTGATTCTTGAATATATCAGAGGCGTGAGAATAAACACGTCGCATGCCCGCCCCCCATTTTAATTTCAGAAACGTCCCCAGTGTGCTTCTCAGTTTTTGAAAATAAGTTCAAATCAGGCAGCAGGAGGCCAGCTGCCAGCTCAGAAAGGTGCTCTAGAAAGGCAATAATGCTGTACTTGCAAAAGTGCCTCTTAACCTGTTTGACCTCATGGGGTGGCGCTCAGTTAGGAAGGTGACAGGAGCAGGTTCCTGAATTAGCTACTTACCACAACAGTTTATGGGTCAGCCGTGCATCCCCGAGCCCAGGGAGTGGGGTGTCCCCCAGGTGCCAAAGACAGCCACGAAAGGTCTGCAGTCTAGCTTTTGAGGTGAAAAGGGGCTTTCCAGGCTCAAAAATAGGGCCTGTTCTGACTAGTAAGGGGACAACAAGGATTCACTCTAGGTTTAGGAATGTAACCAAGGACAAAGAAGTATAGATGAGCCAAGGCTAGAACTCATTTTCTGCCTTCCTCTCAGACTTCTTTTTTTACTTGATAGAGTAACAATATATTGATTTCAGGTATACAGCATAATTTGGTATTTGTATATATTGCAAAATGATCACAGAGTTACAGATTTTTTCTTTAAAAAAATTTTTTTTAATGTTTATTCATTTTTTGAGAGACAGCATGTGAGCAGGGGAGGG
The DNA here is from genome assembly GCF_018350175.1 of Felis catus. Classification (NCBI taxonomy): domain Eukaryota; kingdom Metazoa; phylum Chordata; class Mammalia; order Carnivora; family Felidae; genus Felis; species Felis catus. Next base: position 7,121,227 of record NC_058371.1, read on the forward strand.
GCAGAGAGAGAAGGAGACACAGAATCTGAAGCAGGCTCCAGGCTCCGAGCTGTCAGCCCAGAGCTGGACGCAGGGCTCGAACTCACGAGCCATGAGATCATGACCTGAGCGGAAGCCGGACGCTTGACCGACTGAGACACCCAGGTGCCCCCAGATTTTTTTCTTATAATGAGGACTTTTAAGATCTGTTCTTAGCAACTTCCAAATGTGTAATACAACATTATTAACTATAGTCACCATGGTGTATATTTCATCCCCATTACTTATTTCCTTTGTAACTGAAATTTTGTGCCTTTGACAAGCTTCACCCACTTTGCCCACTCCTACCCCCTGCCTCTAACCACAACCAATCTGTTCTCTGTGTCTATGGGTTTGGGTTGTTTTTTGTTTGTCTTGTTGTTGTTGTTTTGTTTTGTTTTGTTTTTTAAGATTCCATGTATAAGTGAGGTCTGTCTTTCTTTGTCTGACTTAAACTCCACTTAGTATAATGCTGGTAAGGTTCATCTACATTGTCCCAGATGGCAAGGTTTCCTTTTTGTTAATGGCTGAATGGTATTCCATTGTGCGTATCTATACTGCATTTTCTTTATCATCCATTCACCCATGGGTAGACACTAAGTTTGCTTCTATGGCTTGGTTATTGTAAATAATGCTGCAGTGAACGTGAGGGTGGCATATATCTTTTTGAGTTAGTGTTTTCGTTTCCCTCATGTACAATACGCAGAAGTAGAATTGCCACATTGAAGCCCTAGAATTATTTTGGTAGGCTAAACCCACTGGTGAATGCTGATTATCTTGCTGTAAACTTCCCTGTAGCGCTTGCCAGAACAGGCCCAAACCCACAATGTAGTGAGGCCTTTCAGTGCCTTTGGAACACAAACAGGGTTTAAGAATCACTCGGTTTTTCATAACTGTATCTAAATTATTTAATTAGAGGGGAAATTTTTTTTTTGTTAAACTAGTTATTCTTTGGTGATATTTATCTTGATTAACATCCAAGGTAAACAAGGTCTGTCCATTGCATCGTAAATATGATGAAGTTACCAACTATGTCAAAGTGAGTCCACAAATAAATATATGTCTATTCCTAAAGTAAGTGAAGTTCTGAGCTTGGGTCTGTGGTGATGGCATACTCAGTAGCCACACAGTATCCCAGGTTTTCCATGTACTTAGGTTCTGGTGAGTATTGAAGAAAAATTTCCCCCATCAGATCCAATCTCCTTTATTTTGCCATAATTATTAATTATGAATGTGATTGTTTATAATAACAGGGGCCATTTGTAGTACCACGTCTGAGGGTAGGTTAGGTGATGAGGACATGGAATTTCTGTTTATTTATGATTCACAAATCATAGTCAAAGAGACCCTTGCTTAAAATGCTGCGGGTGATTTTTCTGCAAGTAATTTTGGCAATGAAGAAAGGAGCAAATAAATAAATGAATGCATAGTAAGAAATTAATGAGTAACCTGAAGGAAGCAAAGTCAGGTTCTACTCAAGGCAGCAAAACTACCTAAGGAACTTAGGTAGTAGTTTAAAGAAGGGATCTCTGACGAAATGGCATTTAATCTCAGATTGAAACCTAGCGAGTATGAAGTGACCATGTATATGTAGGTACCAGAGTAGAAATGAAAGATAACAGTGCTCAGTGTAGAGATGACAGCAGTGCTTAGTTGTGTGGTTCTGAGAAGTGGTGTCAAAGATTAATCCTTGGATATCTGGTGGATTTGTTATTGGACTTGGAAGACTAGAAGACAAGAAATTTTTATTGTGGAAGAGTTGATGGCTTCATTTCAAAATCTGTTTCCTTTTACATGCGTACAGTACATGCAGGTGGGGATTACAGCACAGCAGTGGAGTCTAGGTATGTTTTTAGTTTTCAGTTTATGAATAACCATGGGAGAAATTGAAGCAAGTGAAAGAGTGTTGTGAGATTTCCAAGACAGTATTGTTAAGAGGAGAGAAAGGGGGTAGAATTGAACCTGGAGATATTTCAACACTGTTGTTCAAGAAACACCTTGCAGAGGACTTCTGGAAGGAGTGCCTAGACTGTTTTAAAGGCAGTTAGGAATCTGAATTGTCAAAAAAGCCTAGAAAAAGAAAGTTCCCAAACAGAGGTCATGTGCCAGTACTGCTTTGATTCCAAGTAAAAGGCCGAGAAACACTCACTGGATTTAATCATGGGGGAATAACTGATCTTAACAAGATTGATTAACTTGGAAATCAGAACTAATTTTTGTAATTCAAAGTGAGAGAATGTGAAGAAATTGTTACTAAATATTTAATATTTCTTCAGGTTCATTTTGAAGGGAAAAGGTCGTGTATCAGCAGCTAGATATAAATTGGTTTAGATGTTTTTCTTTGACGAATGGTGAGACTAAATGAGTTTAAGGAGATAGATGGGGAAGTGATGAAGGGGTTACTGATAAAAGAAATTTGGTTTATAATCAAGAACATAAAATATTTGAGGAAGTAGGAAAGAAGGGGATGCAATTGGAGCAGTTGGATTTAATTAGGAATAGCGATGACTTTTCAGTTTTTACGAGACTGGAAATACTGATGGGTTGGGAATCAGGAAATAATTGTAGGTTTCTTGCCAGTGAGCTGAAATATTTCTTCAAATTATCTGTTTCATTTCTGCAGTAGGAAATGAAACCATTTTTGAAAACTAAGGAAAAAGCTGAGATTTTTTTGTGAGATTAGAAAGGCATAGGTAATATTAACACATTCATGAAGCATGGCAGAGCACTTGTTAAGCCAAAGTCAGGTGCTAGATATTTAGAAAAAGCTTTTGGCAGATTTGTGACACTGTATTTAGACCAGCTCAGTACCTCCTTCTGATCTGTGACAGATGCAGCCATGAGACTATGAGATATTGGAGTCATCTGCAATTGGAGTTTTGAGTAGTAGATGTTGGAAAGAACTAAAGGGCATTTGAATTGTTGGTCTTGGTGTGTGTATGTTGGAATGAGTAAGTGTATGTTCCTCTGATCAGTACAAATTAGAGGTGGAGGCTAATTTTGGAAATTAGGGTCACTAAGATGGAGGTTCCCATGTAGTAGGACATCCTGGGCATGGGGAGAAATTATGTGAACAAGTTGAAAGGAGGAGGTTTTGAGAGAAGAGTCTGGTCATTGATCTGACCGGTGACATACGTAGGTAAAACTGGTCCCGGTGTCCTTCAAGATGAAATTCTTTAGTTATTTCACATTCATATATAGAGTTAATTTTAAATTCTAGCTGTCAATTTGTATCCATGTAGTTTTGTCCTATAAATAAAATTTTTTGAATCTAGTGCATATAACTCATTAAATGTATAAGTAATCTGTAAAGGCAGAGTTATTGTTGAGTATTAAGTTCAATGTATGTAAGCAGATATATGTAAATTCCACTCACAGAGTCTCTTTTTTTTTTCAATATATGAAATTTATTGTCAAATTGGTTTCCATACAATACCCAGTGCTCATCCCAAAAGGTACCCTCCTCAATGCCCATCACCCATCCTCCCCTCCCTCCCACCCCCCATCAACCCTCAGTTTGTTCTCAGTTTTTAAGAGTCTCTTATGCTTTGGCACAGAGTCTCAATTAATATAGGTAGATGTTTTCTCTTTCCAGGTCCTCACGGTCAGTGGGTTTTAATCATATCCTTTGCTGGACGTGTTGTGAATGTGGATGCAGTATATTTAGTTATAAACATTGTTTTAGGTAGCACTTTAGATATGACAAATTCTTTTATATACTTAAATCATGAAATGCAGACATAATCTTGTTGATAAAAATAACTAGAACTCCACGCCCCAAGAAGTCAATAAGATACCTCTAAAACTAAACCCCTCAGTCTATATTTTATGAGCCTATCTGGTCTGTGGGGATTGTGCAGCAATCCGTAGCATGTAGCATTGTGACATATATACTCCTGCTTCTTTCCTGTGCAAGGGGTTGTATGTGCTAGACTTGCATGATAGCAGAGTCACTGAACACTTGAACAAGGGTTGGGTCATTGAAGTGTTCCAGCCAAACTTTAAAGAGATTCCATAGTTGCTTCGCCACATGTCCAAGGCCGTGAGTGATACAGGTGGGTTGAGGCACTAACACTGCCTGAAACCCACATGTGGAGGAGCCAAGGTGACTGAGGGAGAGTATGGGGCCCTCGTGAGCTGAGATGGGTGTTAGAAAACAATGTTAGTGGACCTCACCAAGAGTGATAAAATATGAAATTCCAAAATGGTGTCCTTAGTTCTGGATACAAGAACCTCCATGTGACAGGAGTCAGAATCTCCTAGGATTTTGGTACCAGAGATGTAATTAAGACCTCTGAGTATCAAGTCTAATTAAACTAGAAACCCCTATGCTTTTGCTATCTCTATAACGGGGATATTAATAGTTTCTTTATTGTTGACTTTATTATTGACTTCTTATTGTTGATTCTTGGAGAGGAGAGCCCCCTTCCCTGTTTGTACTTGTTTACTCTGCAGGTACGTGTGAGTTGAACCGGGTTGGGGGAGGGGGAAGTCGTTACTTTGTGAAGATTTGCATTTGCAAGATGGGCATACCTAGGAGTATTGGAAAAGACAAGTCTCGTGGGTGCTTTCTCTTTCCTCAGCTTTGTCTGCTTAGTTACTGGACTGTCCCTTGGTGAGAATACGCAGGAAGAGAGGAGCGACTGAGTTCTAGACCATGCAACCACAGGTGAGTAGGACTTATTCTTCCTTCTCATGGACACCTGTTTTTCCAGGGGATGAGCAGATTTCTCTCCATGGCTTGGATCTTCTGTGTGCCCCCACGCCATGTCGGTCACACTTCAGGACTCAGAGAGGCTTGTGGCAGGTCCGGGTTTGATCAAGAAATAATCCCCTACCCAGTATTGCACTACTGTATTCCATTCCCCATCCCCTTAAGTATGTCCTTGCAGAAAAGTTGTTTCTTCTCATCCATCACATGGCCTCAGTTGAGAAGTGACTCACTCATTAAGTGTGTTAGTGTCTGCAGTGGGCTTAGGCATGTGGTGATACAGGTGGTAGAAATGAGAATGAGCAGAAGTTTACAGGCCTGTAGAGAGGCAGGTGTTTCTTCACGGGAGTTCATCCATCCAGGGTTTCAGATACTGCAGAGCAGGGCTGTGCAGCATTGACATTGGGGGTGGGAGGCAAGAGAGCTATGAGCAATCATTTATTTTTTTTCCCCAATTTTAAACTTACTAAAGTTTTTCTAGACTCTGCTTGAGCATTTTAATAACTTAAGCATAGAAAAATTTTCCTCACCACTTTTTTTCCAAACAAACCAATTTCCCTCTTTGTAATTAAACTTTGTTCAAATTTGAAAACAAATTTCTGGCGAAAATTTTCCTAATTTGGGTTGTGCATTGAGAGGGATTATAATAGAACTAAACCTAGGGTCCTGTAGCAAATTTTGCAGGACTAGAAAGATCAGGTTCAATTGAGAGGCTTCCCTTACCCATTAGCATTTAGACAGGATGATGTTACAGGAGGGATAGTGATAACCAAGGCTCGGAGGTCCCAGAGAAGATTGAAGTGCACAGCCTTACCACAGGAGGGTCAGGGTAGGACATTCCTTATGTACAGCAGTCTTAGGTCCCTTGGGGTTTTGCTTATGAACTGTCTGTCTTATGCCTTCTCAGGAGCATGTGGGTTGTGTAGGGATGAGAGAGGCCACACTTGCTTGTCCAAATTCTGTTAGAAGCCCCATTCAGTCCTGCAGAAAGTTGGGCACTATTGTGTCCAGGTTATTTCCACTGCACCTCATGAGACACTCATTTGTAATGAAGTTATGTTTACAAAGTGTGAGTGTGTGTGAAAGACACATGACGAGGCAGCATAGAGAAACACGTGACTAGAACCCCAGACAGATTTTGACGTTTCTGTGTATACAGCCACTCATCTCCGGCACTGTCATGTCCAGCATGCTCCCCTGATAGGGGAGGCCCTGGTTGCACCAAAATGTCTCTGATGTTTTAGGAATCTGTGACCTTCAAGGATATAGCTGTAGACTTCACCCAGGAAGAGTGGGCCCTGCTGGACGCATCCCAGAGGAAGCTGTACAGAGATGTGATGCTGGAGAACATCGGTCATCTGGTGTCTGTGGGTGAGTCTGTCAACACTGATAAATTTATTCAGCAAGTATCCAGCTTTCACTTAATCCCTCCGCTCTCAGCCCTCATTCAGATTCTTTCATGGTTCTTAACACTATTTGGACGTAATTTGTTTTTTCTTATACTTACCTACACCTATTTTGTCACCCCAAAAGAATATAGTTTTCCTGACCCCTCTTTTGTGCCTTTCTTGCTTCTAGGTCTGTAATGCCCCGGACTCTGCTGGGAATTCAATGAATGTTTTAAGTGAATGAAAGCACTAAATATTACTAAATAACTGTTTTCTATATGGTCAACTGGTAGTTAAAAATCCATTTGTGAAAATTATACCTATTACTTATTTTTTTAATGTTTATTTTTGAGAGAGAGAGCAAGCAGGGGAGGGGCAGAGAGAGGAGGGCACAGAGGAGCCAAAGTGGGCTCTGAACTGTCAGCATAGATCCCGATGTGGGGCTTGAACTCACAAACCATGAGATCATGACCTGAGTTAAGTCAGACGCTTAACCAACTGAACCACTCAGGTGCCCGATGTTTTATTAGCCTTTTACCTATTTTCAGAGAGAAATTAAGTTGTTCTGGTGAAGCTTCTCTGTACTTGTTTTATTTATTTTTAATTTATTTATTTAAATTAAAGTTAATTAATATACAGTGTAATACTGGTTTCAGGAGTAGAACCCAGTTTTTCATGACTTACATACAACAGTGCTCATCCCAACAAGTGCCCTCCTCAATGCCCATTACCCATGGAGTCTACCACCACCCCCCCCCCCACTCTCCTCCAGCAACTCTGTTTGTTTCCTGTATTTAAGAGTCTCTTATAGTTTGCCTCCTTCTCTGTTTTTATCTTATTTTTCAAAATTAATTTGACTCTACTGTGGGAACATGTAATTTCTCCTTTGTTGAAAAACACTAAAGATTCTTCACTCTGTCTTTGATCTTGGTCCTGCAAATCAGCAACAAGAAAATCTCCCTGTGTTGGCATGGTGTCACGATGTTCTTCTTGCTATGGTGAAGGACCTTAGTATTTTCAGTGTTCAAGGTGCTCTTCCCTGGGCTCTCCTTTGTTGTTCACCTAGTTCTTCCTTGGTATCCTGTCCTGAAATTAAAGATCATTCATGTTTCTCTGTACAGGATCTAAAATCGGTATGTTTTTTACTCCCCACAAACAGGGTATCGAGTTTGCAAATCAGATGTGATTTCCCAGTTGCAGCAAGGAGTGGAGCTGTGGAGGGAAGGGAGAGGATTTCCCCAAGGCGTGATTCCAGGTGAGCTCCAGGCTTGTGTGTGCTCAGCACTGGGAAGATCCTGATACAGGGAGAGCAGGACAGGGAAATGTCAACAGCAGACATCTTATGTCCTGAAAACACTTGATAGTTTTCACTTACCTGAAATGCCTGTCAACTCACTGATATATTCCTTCTTTTCACATTTTTCCCCTGTGGAAGAGTCAGTATTTGAAACATACACAGGCCTTGCATGTTTTCAACAGTTTTCTTCCTCTAAGGCACACTAGCAGTTCATTTTATTTACATTATTTTAGACAGAAAAAGTAGCCTTATGAGGCAAGAAGATGTCTGCAGAAAGGACCCATCTAAGTGCATGTCAGTGGTAAGTTTCAAGGGGGTGAACCCTCCCTGAACATTAATGATATGGGACTGACAGATTTTAGAGTGCAGCACACAACTGTGATTTGAGTAAATGCTGCCCAGCAGAGAGCTTTGGGTAGTTTGAAATTAGGGAAAAAATTAAGGTATTGCTCAAAGACACCACATGAGTTCTTCTAAAAGGACAAACATAAACATGGTTCATGCATCTAGTCTTTGAAACTAATGAAATCTTTCAAATAAATCTGATATCTCTGTAGTTGAGATGTTATGAAAAAGGAAATCTCTTTGTATTGCAGAAAATAAGAGGCATTGCATGTATAACTAACACAGGGAAGATTTTAACAGGAGATTTTCACCGCATGGTCAAAGTAGGAGTCGTGTGTAGAGAAAAGAATTAACGAGTGTATGTGAGAAATTCTTTAACAGCCTCTCATCTTCGAACAGCGGAGATTTCACCCTAAAAAGGATACCTATGAATATGATGAATGTGGGGAAGTTTTCCCTTACAGATCCATGGTGACTCAGTATGTGCTAAATCACATGGTGGTGTGTGGGGAGGGGGGAGCCCTGTAAACGTAAGGAATGTGGGAAGGAATTCTGCCAGAGGACTCCGCTTTCTATGCACAAAAGGACACACACTGGAGACAAACCCTGCAAGTGTAATGAATGTGGGGAATGCTTCAGCCAGAAGGCTAAGTTTGACTCACACCAAAGAAATCCACACAGGAAGGAAACCTTATACATGTAAAGAATGTGGGAAAGGGTTCCATTGGATCACTTCACTTTATATACACCAGAGAACCCAAAGAGGAGAGAAACCCGATAAATACAACAAATATAGGAAACACTCCAGCCAGAATGCTAACTTCTGTTCACACAAAATAAGTCACAGGGGAGAGAAAACCCACATCTGTGATAAATGTGGAAAAAGTTTCTATCATCCTTCCTCCTTCAGTCAACATAAAAGAAGTCAAACTGAAGAGAAATAATAGGAATTTTTTCGTCAAAATTGTCACCTTAAACAGCATGAGTAATTTTACACCACAGAGGAGCCCTGTGTATGAAATGAATGTGGCCAAAGTCTAGGTAAACGTCTTACCCTTTAGTTGAAATAATCACATAGAATGGAAAAGCCTTCATCAGTGCCTGACCTCAGTTCGCATGAAAGAACCCGTATGATAAATGTGAGGCAGGACTCCCTTTGTACTCCACTCTAACCACCCCAGAGAGCTCACAGAGGGAGAACTGTATGCACGCACTGTGCCTTCACAACGTGCCATCACGCGCAATCTGTTCTTTAAGTGCCGTGAGCAAATGCTACGGCAGAGACTACAAAAAAACTCTGCCTAGAGAAACCTATAACCCACACTTCATCAGAGTATTCAGACCTTTGCCAGATGGCCTATTACAAACAATGTAAGATGAAAATAGAGATTTGTGTTGTGATCCAGGAATGTTTAATGAAGAATTTGTAACAATAAAAATTAAATCCTTTCAATAGATCAGTACTTGAAATTAGTAAAAATCGTTCCTAGGGGCGCCTGGGTGGCGCAGTCGGTTGAGCGTCCGACTTCAGCCAGGTCACGATCTCGCGGTCCGTGAGTTCGAGCCCCGCGTCGGGCTCTGGGCTGATGGCTCAGAGCCTGGAGCCTGTTTCCGATTCTGTGTCTCCCTCTCTCTCTCTGCCCCTTGCCCGTTCATGCTCTGTCTCTCTCTGTCCCAAAAATAAATAAAACGTTAAAAAAAAAAAAATCGTTCCTCAGAAGGCTAATATGTTGTTCACTTTATATTTTTATGCAGCTTTGACCATAATTACAGACATGAGTCAATCATAAAATAACCTAAATACGCTGAAAGATCATAATAAAAAATAATGTGATTTACATGTATCAGTGTTGAGGGGCATTCACTTTCGAATGTCCCCTCTCTATAAAGAGAACTTTCCTTTTATTCTTCTTTTCTAATCTTATACTCTAATAAACTTTTGCCTGCTGCTCAAAAATAAATCCAGGTTTAAAAATACATGTACATGGTAAAAATTAATACACACATGCAAAAATAAACATTTGGTTTGTGAATAAAGTCCAGTGTTAAAACAGTACTCCTCTTTTTAAAATGTCCAACCTGTCCACATTTTCCTACTTGCACAGCCACAGTCATTCTTACCTCGAGCACGACAGAGGAGGAGAGAGTGGGGATGGAGACCAGGGCCCGGTTGGGGTAGGATAAACATGGGCAGAGGGAGAAGTGAGTACAAGCGGGTGAGGAGGCAGCTATAGGTGCATGGCTGGCATCTGAGGTGCCAGGTGATGTTGGAGCAGGGTAGATTGAAGGGAGCATTTGGTGGCCTTAGGTGTTGACGAAAGCAGAAAAGAGGGAGAGGCGTAAAAGCCAAGTTACTGAATGAGGATGTACAAGAGGGAATCTCCAGGTAGACTCAAGGTCATAGGCCAAGCCACTGGAAGTGACCAGAGCAGCGCTTTGAGACAGGTATTGGTGATCCACGGTGTGCACAGGTCTCAGAAAGAGGGTCCAGGTAGGGAGGGTTAATGTAGGTTAAAGGATAGGATGGAGGAGTATGGGGTACACTGAGGGGAAATAGGGGTCCAGCTCTGAGGTGAGGGATTGGGACCATGGTAGATGGTCTGGATGGAATCGAAGTCTTTTTCTTCTCTCCCAGCACTTTCTGCTAAACCCCCAAGCAGTTATTCCTTATATATTACAGCCTCAGACTCTCTGGGTTGGAAGAGGATCAACAGTAATTTTGAGGCAGTATTCAAAGTCTTGCCCCCAAGATTATACCCGCTAGTGTTCCCACCTATATAATTTCTTTCCTTTGCTTCTGTTCTGGACCTTTGAATGTGATAGAATATCATTCTCGTCATGTGGCAGTGGGGAAGGGGTTTTGCAGATGTGGTTAAGGTCTCGAATTGGTTGTCTATAAGGTGATCCCAAGGACGTTTTTCCTGAATAAGCATAACATAATCAGGTGAGCCTTTTTGAACAAGATCTGCAGGTCAGAAACAGCATGTTAGAGAGACGTGAAGCCAGAGACAGTCTACTGCTGGTCTTGAAAAAGTGAAGGGAGGATAATTAATAAAAGTAAAATATAGGGAGTGGAGAGGAGTATCGAGGAAGTGGGAGGAGGAGGAAGACACTTCTGAGAACACTTCTGTTTGGAAGCTTGGTTTGGGAACGTTTGCTGTACCAGCAAGGAAATTAAGTGAAAAGGATGAGTGGGGAAAAATTGGAAAACAAACGAGCCTAACTTTTTATCAAATAACTACCATAATCACAGAAAATAAATAAAAAAAAATACCCAAATTCAAGTAATTTTTGAGCACAGTGTTTTTATACACTCAAGTGAAATACAACAATACTTGCAAATTATTCTTAATGCCTACTTGATTTGGTTATTTTTTTCAGTGGTGTGAGTGTAGCAGTTTTTAAAGTTTTTATTTTTAATGTATGACTGAGTATGTGATTAAATATATTTAAGTGTTTTTCAGCCAAAAGTTTACCTGGTAATAGAAAATGGAGATACAGATACTTGAGAAAGGAGAAGATAAATTTCAGGGCATTTGGATTGGAATTAGACTTAATTAGCATGAATTGACAATCTGTGTTCTTGTGCATATGTGCAGACATGTGTCCTGTGCCCTGAAAGGGCCTAGAAGTAGGGAGGGACACCTCAGTTGCAATGACAAATATCACTCAATTACTGGTTTCTAAATTTCCTTCTCACTAATTGGAGCTAGGCTTTCTTGGAGAAGGGGTTGATTGAGGTGGGCAAATGCAAGATTGGTATTGAGTAGAGAAAGTACAGATGAGTCTAAGGTATCTTTTGCTGGAAAGTAAGGAGGTACAAAAGGAGAGTGGACAGGTGAAAAGGAAATAGGGGGCAGGTTGAAGGGGCTCCTATGGCCATGTTTGGGACAACCATATCATCAAAATAAAAAATAAAAATAATGGATTTCTTTAGCACATTGAAAGATTAACATAGTCATACACATATACATACGTGTCTTCATACGTGGCAGGAAGTGAAACATCACAGTAGAATACTGGCTAAAAAATGCAGAGGGAATGGTAGGAAAAACATCACTTGAAACTACCTTAGTGAAAAAGGTTAATGTTAGGTTAACACTTAAAGCATGTAACTGAAACATCGATGAAAAATAATTGACATCATAATGAAAAACATTGACATCATGTGGTTCCTGGTGTAAATCACTGAGAAAGACTAAACGTCACTTGTGGAGTGTTCCTAAAAAATGAAAACAAAAAGAATAATACCACATAAACTAAATCCCACCATTAGAACACAGAAGGAAACACCGTTTTGGGGAATTCTGGTGAACAAGTGGCTCATACTCTACACAAATGAGTTTCACAGAAGACAAAGCTGAGGAAAGTAGCAAGCTAAGACGGCTAAAAGCAATGCATGAGCCAGAACTGAATCCTAGAGAGCAGAAAATTAATAACATTTATGTTAGTACCAAAAGAATGGAATGCTTAAAATACATTTAACACAGGTAGATCTGTACTCAAAATATTTTGAAAGAAATGAAATAGACCATAAAAAAAAGGAAATATTTAAATGGCCTAAATGAAAGTGATTATGGGTTGGAAGATTTAATATCAGATGGCAGCACGCCCAGACCTACAGATTCAGTGTAATCTTTATCACAGTTGCAGCTGACCATGAAATGCACGTGGAGATCCAAGGACCCAGAAAAAGCAGCTTTGAAAGGAAAAAAAATTAGAGTGTTCACATGTCCCACTTTCACATCTTACCACAAAGAGACATTAATCAAGACTCTAGTGCTGGAGTATGAATAGACTTCTAGATTAATGGGCTAGAATTAAGAGTTCAGAAGTAAATCCTCACATTTATAGTCAATTTATTTTTGATAGGGGTTCCAACGATATAGTTATTTTAATAAACGGTCCTGGAGTAACTGGACATCCACGTACAAAGAAAAGAAATTTTACTCCTACCTAATATGCAAAAAAAAAAAAGCCCTCAAATGGGTAAAAGAGCTAAATATAAGAGCTAACATCACAAAACTCTTAGAAGAAAACAAAGACATAAAAATTTGTGTTCTTGGGAGCACATGGCGGGCTCAGAAGAGCATGTGACTTGATCTCGAGGTCATAAGTTTGAGCCCCACAATGGGTGTAGAGATGACTTAAAAAAATAAACTTAAAAATACATATATTTGTGTTCTCGGATTAGGCAGTATCATAAGCCTGTGCAACCAAATAAAACTGATAAATTGGACTTCATCAAAATGAAAATGTGCTTCAAAGGACGCTAATAAAGTTGAAAGACATCCCACACAAGGGGAGAAAATTAGTTGCAAATCAGAGATCTGAAGAGAGAGTAGTATCCAGAATGCATAAAGAATTTATACAACTCAAAAATTGTCTAGAAATCAAAATTAAAAATGGGCAAAAAACTTGAGTAGATCTTTTGCAAGGAAGATATAAAAGCAACCAGTAGGAATAACAAGAAGATCCTCAAAGTCAATGGTCATTAGGGAAATGCAAATCAAAACTGTAAAGGGATAGCACCGCACTGCCACTAGGATGGTTCATGCAAAGACGGTGGAAAGTGAGAGGCTATGGAACATTGAACTCTCATCCTTTCCAAATGGGAATGTCACATGGTGCAGCTGATTTGGAATGCAGCCTGGCTGTCCTTCAAGAAGATAGAGCTACCATATACTCAGCATTTCAGCTTCTGCTGACCTATCCATAAATGAGAACATAGGTTCATGCAAAAATGTACGTGTGAGTGTTCTTAGCTGAAAAGTGGAAACAACCTAAATGCCCATAAGTTGAATGAAAAAGCAAAATGTGCCATACTTGAACAGTGGAATGTTACTCAGCTATTTGAGAAAGGATGAAATGCTAAATACATGCTCTTACACTGATGAACCTTGAAAGCTTTCTATTAAGTGAAAGAGGACAGACACGAAAGTTACTTCTCATGTAAATCTGTTTATATGAAATACCCAGAGGAGGCAGGTCCACGGAAACAGTGACAGGGAGGAGGGGGGATGGAGAGTGTCTGCTAATGAGGATGGGGATTCTTGGCAGATGATAAAAATGTTTTGTAATTAGTGGTGACGGCTTCACAGCTTAGTGAATATGCTAAAAGAAAGCCACAGTTTAAAGGGTGAATTTTATGGAACGTGAATCGTATCCCAGTTGAAAAGGATGACACCAGCTACAGAACCCGAATCCTGGGGGTGACCTGTGACCTGGGAGACGAGAGAGCTCAGCAGGACACAGAGCGTCCCGGCGGCTGCAGACAAAGCAGTGGGCGCTGAGGAACCCGAGGGCAGCAGGCTTGGCCCCTGTGCACCCGGCCTTGCCCTCCTCATCTTGGGAGTTTGCTCCAGCGCTCCTGGAAGAGTTCCTTGTCTCTTTGAAGTCATTGCATCGGACTTTCCTCTGGGGCTCCTCCTCAGGAATGAGAGGGGTGAGTAAAACAGGAGCAACCCTGAATTCCTTTCGCTGGCCTGTTTCCTTTAGGTGTTGGCCAGAGGGGGACTCAGCACCAGAGAGCAAGGTCGTAATACCAGGATGTGTGGGATTTGGCAGGAAGATGCTTAAGAGACTGGCATCTTTTGTGTGCATGGCTACCAAATGTAGAGGCAGTCATGACACACCTTTCTGCTGTTCTCTCGTGGAAGGTGCACCTTGAATTCTGCAGAGATGTGATGCGGGTGCCAGCGGAGCCTGTGGAACAGCCTGATAGAAATTTGACTCACCCATCCGTCACCTCAGCCAAGAGCATCTGCCTCGCGGTTCCCATTCTTGGCTCTGTGAGAATCCCATCCCAGACTCCACAGCTGCAGATGGGGTTGTCGCACACTTGAGGTCAGGCAGGAAACCTAACAGAGGACCATGGGTGGGGAGTGAAGACCCACGGGCAGGGGCCACAGCCTCGCAAGAGCTCAGTTTCTTCCGGGTCTCCTGACACCGTGATACCCCTTCATCTGCCTCACTGAGATGGATGCCCCCCCTTGATGGATGGGGACCTGTGGCACACACACGGCCGTGAACACCTTTTCTTTGCTCCTGTCGCTCCAGGGCTCCAACTAATGATGGCAAATTCTCCATTCCACGTTTTTGCGCCGCTGCTCACACACACGTCCACAACCAGCAGCTTATTGTGGCCCCACGACGGCTGGCAGTCTCTGTGCCAGTCCTCATGGGGGGCATTCAGCTCAGCTTACTGACCGTGCATTGTGATAGTGTGTTTAAACATTGAGAACACAGATCCAGGTTTGTAAAATAAAGTGTGTAGGCCTTTACGCACATGCAGATGTTCATGCTTTATACACAGCTGTCAGTGACCTCCAGCTAAAGACTGTCCGAAACGTGCCTGCGATTGAACAAAAATTGGATTCGTTACTCCTTTCATTGAGAGACAAGTTTCAAAATGGAACTTTGGAAATTCTCAATAAGAAGGTCTTAGAAGGAGCTGATTTTCACTTGTGTTAGTTGATTTCGGGGGGCAGTTAAAAGTTAGAAGATGATCTAGATATTTTGTCAGAAAGCAGGGATAATTGTTTAACTGGTGTCTTATGAAACCTCTCTCTGGAGGTATGAATAGAAT
This sequence comes from Felis catus, assembly GCF_018350175.1. Classification (NCBI taxonomy): domain Eukaryota; kingdom Metazoa; phylum Chordata; class Mammalia; order Carnivora; family Felidae; genus Felis; species Felis catus. The sequence continues at coordinate 7,136,574 of NC_058371.1, forward strand.
AAGACTACGGCTGTATCTTGTAAAGAAGCAGCGATCACTTACATAGGCTGAGAGAGGGAAGGAGTTGGTATTTTGTGGCTTGGATGATGTCTCTAGTTTGTGTCTGGACATGACAGCTGGGTCGAATTGTCTTCCTCTTGATCTGTCATCAAGGTTTGTCACATAACGGCCTGAAATGATGTTGCTGTTCTGCGAAATTGGTTATGTTCACCAGGAGCACACCACGACCTGGCTGAGGGTCCGGACCAGTCTGGGGATGGCATGCTTCCTGCTCGTAGAATTTAGAGAGAAGCAGGGGCAGAGGTGAGCTGGAACATTCAGGCTATTCGTTCTGGACTCTAGGTCTCTGGTAAAAACAAGTGGAATAAAACCTGACAGAAGATAATGGAGCCATGTAAGCTTGACTGAAGGGTAGGGGAGCTGGCCTTGGGGTAGCAGTGACCTTCAGCAAAGGGATGAGCCAGTGTCCAGGCAGCCAGTGAGCCGTGGTCTGTTCTCCTTGGGGATGATCCCTCCCTGGTGGCCCTCACCTTCCCTTGCGTCAAGAACACATGTTTGAGAGGTGCCTGGGGGCTCAGCCTGTTAAACGTCCGACTGCGGCTCAGGTCATCATCTCCTGGTGCGTCAGTTCTAGCCCTGCGTCCGGCTCTGTGCTGACAGCTCAGAGCCTGGAGCCTGCTTCGGGTTCTGTGTGTCCTTCTCTCTCTGCCCCTCCCCCACTTGTGCTCTCTCTTTCTCTCAAAAATAAATAAAAACGTTACAAATTGTTTTAAAAAAGAGCACATGTTTGCTCCTGCCTTCCAGCTCTGCTCTGCCAGCTCTGTGCACCAGCTCAGTCCCGAACAACTGCCTGAAATGCCGGTGCTGTGGGATTTAAGGCTGGTGTTGCGACTTTGTCACTGCCAGATGCCAGCTTGGAGAGGGTGGGAAGTAGAAAGGCTGAGCAGTGAGCCACACTCAGTGTGTCACAGTGCCCCCCCCATGTCACATTTGAGAATATTCCAAATAGTAAGTGAATTGATAAAGATTTCTTCCATGAAAATCATTTTGTACGGAACATTCATGACAGTGAAAAGTAGTCAAAATAAAAACTAAAAACCTTGGCTTTTACTCTGAAAATTGATGGGTAAACCGTACATGATGTAACAGAATGGAAGGACACTGCACGTCGGCCCTGACTGGAGAGGGCAGAGGAGCCGGTGTGCTCGTGGGCATGTCCACGTCACGTACCTGGGATGCTAGGTTGACTTGGGAGTCACTCCCTCTGAGCTTGCTGGGCTGAGTCTCCTACAGAAAAGTCTCTAGGATTTACATTTATCTCCACGGAACTAGTTTTTCTCCTGCTTTTTGGGGCTCAGTGGCAATTTTCTCCTCTAGACAGACCTCCTTTCTATTTCCCAGACTCCTCTGGCTTTTTAATTTGATTCAGGAGAATAACAAGGGGAAGATTTGAGTAAGTACTAAATCCTGTTGAATGATCACTCTAGCATAATACAGGAACACAATGGTATTTTGTTATTGCCACTATTATATAGGAATTACCATATTTTAAAAACATATTAAAACTTGATGTTGGAAATCTATTACATCTTGGTTTTTAGAGAACTAGGGTAATGTGAAAATACAGATGAGTCTCTTAACTTATGCGTGATGTATATTGCTGGTTCATATGAAATATGGAGATTCTTATGTTCCAGTCATGCAGAGAGTGAAATAATTCTGTTTTAAGCTCTATCTTAGGGTCTGTCATCTAGCCACATTTCATGCTGGGCTCACGCACACACTACAGAACTGTGAATGTTCAGAGGAAACTTTTCTAAAACAATTAAAATGGCATAATTGTATAAATTACATTGAGATGCAAGCAATTATTATGAAATTTGAAATCAGTATAAACGCAGCAAATATTTTATGGCATAGGCTGAATGTTTTCGATTAAAATAGTTTAGTGGGTAGTTACTTGAATATTCAAATAAACTGCTCTTTAGCAGAAAATGATATATTTACAGTATGCCATAGTGCAAACCACTTAACACTTCATGTGAGAACATGAATCAGTATTAGGAATTCTTCATTAATGTAAAGTGAATAATGATTTTATTATGTGGAAAATGAAAGGACATTAAAATATAACTTCCTGGTATTCCTTTTTTTTTTTTTTTTGCAAATACACAATTTTTAAAAATTTGATCAGCACAGAGGATTTTTAGGGCAGTGAAAATATTCTGAATGATGTTGTTGTATGATGGATCTATGTCATTATACACTTGTCCAAACCCATAGAATGTACAACCAAGAGTGACCGTGAGGTAAACTGTGGACTCTGGGTGATGATGTGTCAGTGTAGGGCTATCCTTGGTAAAAACCAAAAGACGTACCCCTCTGGCAAATGGTGTTGATAAGGGGGGGGGGGGGGCGGGTGCTGTGCATGTATAGAGTCAGGCAATAGATGAAAAATATCTGTACCTTTCTCTCAGTTTTGTGGTAAACCTAAAACTTCTCTAAACAAATACTTAAAAAAAACCATTAACTGGAAAATGCCAACACTTTAAACATTGTTTTCTTTGTTTGGCCAAACAATACCTCACACAACTTCTATATAAATATTTCTGGGAAACTTAGAAAACATTCCGTTAAAATTTTATTGACATTAAGTATTATATCAGACTAATAAGTTAGTAATGTAGAATATATTAGTAGTACTTCATAATTTGGTATTAATAAGGTATAATTACTTTCAGGAATTACTGCATAATTCAGTATTAGTAGTCTAAGCACAGATTATATAAATAATGTTATTGATATTGATACTTATACCCTTAGACTATTTCATTATAATTTAAACTTAATGTTCTCATTAATTTATCATTAATGTTGCAGTTATTATTTAAAGTAGCTTTTCCATTTTAATATTAGATGTTGTATCACAGTTACTTCTGTCAAAGTCTTCTCATTGGTTTCTCTCTTGAATTTCAGACATGATTGCGGTCAGCCTATCATTGAATCCCGCTGTTCTGAAATCTAAGGGTTCTCACTGCCTGGGTGCTGCAGGAAGAAATGTAACTTTTTCACCTCAGTCATAATTTGATAATTTGATTTCTAATGTTTTAATTAAAATAATTTTTAAAATGTGAAAATCCCTAAATTTTCACTAAATGCAGTGCAGATTGGTATAGATCAACTACAGTTCTTTTCGTTTAATCCAGAGTTTTCAGAACTCTTCCGTCTATATGTGGTCATGAGTCAACAGTTGGTGACCTTTCTCTGGGCTGCAGTTTTCCCCAAAGAAGAGCTGCGCAGTTTGGCTTTAGGAACTAATAAACTGAGTTAGAGCTACCTTTGCATTTTAAATGTAGTGATATTAATCAGTTCAGCACAGTGATCACCCAGAGATTGCTTTCCTCCACGGAAAAGACTAGAAACTCGGTGATCGTTCTCCTTGCCGTAGTTCAGGCTGATGCACTCAGAGAACTAGGACTGGGCTGGGTATGGTGACAGGGAGGGTCAGTGAGCAGTGGGTAAGGGAAACTCATGTCCTGAAATGGCTTTCTCTTGGAGCTGGGAACTCCGGAACCAGTTCTGGAGATGGTTCCACATTCAACGTCTTCTGTGCTTCAGAGTCTCCAGGTCTTACACTTGTCCTGCAGAGGAAGTCCTCAAAGGATTTGAGCACCTGTTTTCTTATTTGGGAGGTTTGGTCCGTGTGCAACTATAGTGTCACGAGACACCAGTGGGGTAAAGAAACTTGGTTCCCGTGGGTCATCTGAGGACCTGGAGCGAGGTGACAGGGATGGTCACAGATGCACAGTAATGAGCATACAAGAGTGCAGATAATCTGTTCAGTTAATATTCCTAACCTGTGACAGATGAGCTCGTGTCTTCAAGGGTGTCCCACCGCCTGTTCCCCCAAGGCCTTAGCTACAGTGCTGAGGGAAGAGGGTCTGACCTCTGGGAGAGGAGACAGGCACCTCTCAGGTGGTCGGGGCTCCCAAGGTGGCCACGGCTCTGAAGCTGGCCGGTCGGCTTGGACCTTTTCTTGGTAAACTAAGCACATTTTACAGAGATGTTTAAAGCGGCGACAGCTCCAAGGGTGGTTTTCCTTTCCTGTGGACAGTCCCCCAGTAACACGCACTGAAACCGAGACACAAGTTCATCGTGATGGGCCCTGAAAATTTCAGCTGCCTCTGAAAATCATTGTAACATTATAGATGGCAAGATTGGGGAGCTGTTTTCTTCGAAATTCTGTTTTCCTTTTGGAGATGAGAAGACTAGATTTAACTTCTTTTTTTTTTAATTTTTTTTTGTAATGTTTCATTTATTTTTGGGATAGAGACAGAGCATGAACGGGGGAGGGGCAGAGAGAGAGGGAGACACAGAATCGGAAGCAGGCTCCAGGCTCTGAGCCATCAGCCCAGAGCCTGACGCGGGGCTCGAACTCCCGGACCGCGAGATCGTGACCTGGCTGAAGTCGGACGCTTAACCGACTGCGCCACCCAGGCGCCCCGACTAGATTTAACTTCTTACATGACCATGCCCATCTCTGAGTGTGAGAAAAAATAACTCTAGAAAGGAAAACCTGAGGGGTGACATCTGCAAGGTGGAGGGGTAGGAGGGCCCAATGCTCATCTCTCCCACAAAAACAATAAACAACTGCAAACTGGCAAAAATAGCTCTGGGAAAGCTTTGGATTATGACAGAGCAGCAGCAACAACCTTGCAGAGTTCAAAACCCAAGGACGGCCATAAGAAGATCCGGGAAGCATTTTATCAGTGTAGCCCCGTCCCCGGTCCAGAGCAGCTCGGCGTCCAGTCCGTCAGATGAGCCTCAGCCCACTGGAAAGGGAAAAGAAGACAACCTCACCTCGGGGCGCATTATTAGCCTTTGCTGCCGAGGTCTCCCACAGTCTGCGCCAAAGCTGAGCCAGCTGACAGAGTGGTCGCTGCACAGACCTGCCCCCGGGGGCTCTGGTCATTGCTGTGCTCCGTCCCCCAGGACGGGGACGCTTGGGGCGCGACAGTGCTTCACCACGTACGGGGCCCGGAGCTGCGCCTGCTCTGAGCTCCACCCTCAGCCGGGGCGCAGCTTTGTTCCCCCAGCACCAAAGCATCCTCCTCTGCCCTGCGCCCCAGCCCTGGTTCCCAAGTCCCACTTGGGCCATCGCTCTCTGGGCTCTGCTGCCCCGAGCCCCGCCCCCAGGCATGGCCACAAATACTGTAATTCCCAGCGCAGGCGAGGGCGCAGCGAAGCAGGTACTGCCATGCGTTCCTGACAAAATAGCCTTTCTGGTAGCAGTTTCTATGAATCAAGAGTCGAGTTCTGTTAGGCAAACACTGAGCTCTTCTTCCGTGCCAGGTATTCCCGCAGGCGGATGACAAAGGTGCACCCTCTCCACGACAGATGGCGTCCGGGGAGGGAGACAGACCCCGGGAGCTCTGTCTCAAGGGGCAGATGCAGAGACCTCGGCCGAGTGGGGTAAATGCGGGAGCGCCACCAGGGTCAGCCTGGCCTGCTTGGGAGGAGGATTGGAGAAATGGCCCTGAGCTGAATCTTAAAGCATGACTAGAATTAGTTGGGTGAAGATGAGCAAGGAGAAGGACGAGAAGGGAAGGACATCTGGGCAAGTGGAGCGCGGACGCAGGCCTGGTGTCTGCGGGAGGAGGGAAATGGGCAGCCTGAGTGCGGCTTCCGGAGCAAGGGCTTCACCCCAGAGGCCGTGTGAGGGCGGGACACGGGGAAGGATGCCGGTAGATAGGTACCGTTTAAAATCCTGCGTGAAAGTCACCGTGGATTATTTCTCAAATTTAAAAAGTAACAGACGGAAACAAATGACCCCCATTAGTCATTGGGCAAAGGATTGAATAGACATTTCTCCAAAGAAGACCTTCAGTTGGCCAATAAGCCTGTGAAAAATGTTCAACATCACTAGGCAGGAAGGACTGATGAAATGGAAATGACCATGAGATGTCACGTGACCCCTGTTAGGATGGCTGTTTACAAAGTAATAATGTCAAGGATATGAAGAAGCCACAATCCCTGTGCATTGCCTACAGGGGTGTAAATGGTATAAAATTCCCACAGTGGAAAACAGCTCAGCAGGTCCTCAACCATACAAGCCAGCAAACCCTCTACTAGGTATATAGCCCAAATCGTTGAAAGCGGGGGGGGGGGGGGGGGGGGGGTGAGATACTCAGCATCATTTGCAATCAAAAGGTAGAAACAACCCCAAATGTCCGTCAACAGACGAATGGATAGACAAAACGTGGTATAGAGGTGCAGCCTGAAAAAAATGCAATTCTGACATAGATTAAATTACAACAGGGATAGACCTTGAAGTCACTGTGCCAAGTGATTTCAGCCAACCCAGAAGGACAAATACCGTGGGATTCCACTTACATGAGGTACATGTAGTGATCAAATCAAAAGAGACAGAAAGTAGAAGTAACTGGGGGCTGGGGAAGGAGTTATCTGGGAGTTTGGGATGCTGAAAACATTCTGAATATTGGATAGTGGTGATGGTTGTCCAACAATGTGAATGTACTTAATGCCACTGAATTATATACTCAAAAATCGTTAAAATGGTAAATCTTTATACGTATTTTACCACAATTCTTTAAAGAAAAAAAGAAAAGACTGACCTACAAGTTGAAAGACAAATGGACACAGGATGCCTATTTGTGACAAAGGTGTGGGGCAATCTGAGAAAGTGTGAGCTCCCCTTTCCACGGTCAAGGTCAGAAACCCCGCTACTGCAGCCCCGACTCACAGCCCAGCTCCAACGTCATGGTTTATGTCCGTCTCCAGACAGCTGGGAAGGGTGTGTATTCTGCTAACTCGAGCGACAGAAAACAGAAAATTCGGTCAGTTTTGTTTGGCTTAAGTGTTGGAGCTGTCGAATGACCCAGGATGTGTGCCTTGGGACAATCTGGGCAAGTGGTTTGGAAGTTTAAAGATCCACATAAGCGCGTCCTACGATTTAACGTATCTGTTCATGGTTCAGCTGCAACAAAAAGTCTTCCATATATGGTCTCCAAAAGTCACGGACAAGAATGTTCACAGCAGCACCTTCATTAGTTAACCCCTACAATATTCACATCATGCCCGTTAACACAGAATAGGTAAGTAAATATTGAATAGTCATTAAACAGAATAATCAGCAATGTGAATTAGTGACCTACAAATCGGCCAATGATTAGAACAAATTTAACAGACTTAGCCAGACACAAAAGGACACATGATCTGTAAATTCAAGCTTTTAAGGACAAAAATGAATCCATGCCGTCAGAAGTGGTGGGAAAGGCTACCTTTGGGATGATGAAGACTGACCACGTGCGCAGGGGTTGAGTGGCAGGTACTGGTCATGACTCCCGCTTAGTCTGGCTGCCAGTGCAGTGGATTCAGTTTGTGAAAATATATCAAGTGTTTCAGTTCCAATAACAATTTCTGAAAAAGTGGAAAGCAGGCTTTCAAAATGCTTTAAGGAATTCAATAGTGACGTGACATTGGAGAGAAGGTTATAGTGTCTGGACATAAACCAGATCTAGCCAGATGTGCACCGTGATGACAGCAAAGATTGTCAAGGCACAGGAAGACCCACAGAACTGGCCACGGTGTCTCCAAATTCACATCTATTTTAACAAATGGCCCAGCAATGGAGAAGACTCAGACCCAATTTTCCTCCCCTTGGTGGGCCAAGGGCTTGTTCTGGCTGCCTCCTCCTCTCCTTGAGAGCGGTAAGTGTTAATGTTGGGTAAAAGTGCACTCTGCTAAAGGCCGTTTTAGGTGATTTGAAAAAATTTATTATCGAGTTATTTTAGTAATTTGTAAAAGGTTTTTGATGTGTAAAAGGTTGGTATTTTCTGTTTTGTTGGTTTTGTTTAGGTTTCCCGAAATAAGGAACGTCTCCGAGTTCTTTCAGTAATCTCTCAGTAACTGGAGACCCCACACATGGCCGCGGGAAGGTTCCTGTGGTCTCCCCAGTCTGCTTCTAGTCTCCACACTTCATTTAGGTCTCTGCTGTGCCCTCCCTTCTCTCTCGCCCCCATTTCTTTAACCAAGAGGAACGTGGACGCAAGCATCCCCACTTGATGCATCCCCCATGGCCACCAGGTGGCGCTAAGACCCTGTGGTTTGGGCTCCAAGTTTCTGATCAGAGACCTGAGGCTCTGGGAGGAACTAGGACCCCTCAGAGCACAGGGGAGTTGTTGGCCCCGCCCAGGGTCTCATTGAAGGACGCACCACATTCTGGTGAAGGGAGGTTGCTTGAGGAAAGACACAGAAGGAGCATGATGTTTTGAAGTGGAAAAGCATTTCTGATGGGCCCGTGAGCTAGGAGTGGGGGAATACAGATCAGGACAAGGAGAGGGGAAAGGATTTATCATAAATTGTAAAGATTCTATTAAAAGAACAGCCTGTAACTATGCATCTTAGGTGACAAAAGATAGTGATAAGAAGCCATATTATGTACCTTCCATATAATTCTTTTACATTTTATTACTTTATCAAAAGTTCAGCAATAAATAAGAGAAGGAAAAGGAAAGTCAACGAACCAGTGTAGTAATTTGACAAAGTTCATTGTGCAGAGGCCAAAAAGACAGTTTGGGACCCAAGAGCATAGAAACCAAATAGGGAAACCAAATAGGCTTAGGAATAGATTGTTACAAACCAGGTTATATAATGAGAAGACAGTGACTGCTCATTCTTCACAGTGACTAGGTATACTATTAAAATTTTTTTTTAATGGTAGGGAATTTCTTTCCGGTTATCTCATATCAACTTTGGGAAACCGCTTTAGTTTTGCTTTTTGATTTCCAGAGACATGAAAAAGAAAATGACTCAGTCCGAATCTGTCTTACAAACTAAGCTAAATGATGGTTTGCTTATCCCACTAAACTGAATTTCTCAGCTTAGGGAATTTTTTACGCTGCCTCCATTTGTCTTGACTTTAACAGGCTTTAATAGTATCATCATTATTATAATAAACAAAAGAATGAACAAGTAAGTGAACAAAGAAGCCTTCACATCCGCTGCGCGCCTCCCCCAATGTCCACTAGGTGGTGCTATAACCCCGTCGTTTCCTCTCCAAAAAGCAGAGGAATCAGAACTGCCATCAGACACTGGTACCTGAGGGTCTGGGAGGAGCTAGGACCCCACGATAAAACAGGGGCTGCTGGCCCCTCACACGGACTCAGTGAAGGAGTCACCACATTCTGGGAGGGGAGACTGAGTAAAAAAAAAGCACAGAAAGAGCATGATTCTTTGGAGTGGAATACCATTTCCCATAGGTTCATGGGCTAGAGGAGGGGTGGTGGATTTATGTTTATTAAATTGCAGAGATTCTATAAAAATAAAATAAATTCTATAAAATAGATTCTATAAAAATAAAATGCATCTTAGGTGACAAATTAGAGTTATTAAAAAATCATGTTTTATACCTTTAATATATTAGTATATTAAATAATATGTACATATGTCAAGTGTATCAGTAACAGAAGTAAATGCAATGAATAACTGAATAGTACTTTGTAAAAGTGTATTGTGCACACACTAAAAACAGTGCATGACTTATGACCCAGGAAGACTCACACCACATATGGGATGAGGCTCAGGACTGTATTGTTATAAAGTAGCTTGTAAGAAAGAAAAAAAGTAGCTTGTATACCGGGAAAGCAGTGAAAGTTTATTCTTCACAGTGATTGGTAATAATATTATAACTCTCTAATCATAAAGAATTGCTTCCTGGCTATTTGGAAGCCAGTTAACCTTGGGAACCAGTTCAAGTTTTGCTTGTGATTTACAGAGGACACACAAAATATGACACAGAACCAGTGAGTCTCAGAAAATAGCCAAATTTAAGATGTGCTTGTTTTACTAAATTTGTTTTCCCTGCTCAGAGAATTTTCAAAGCTGGGCTCCATTTCTTTTAGATTTTAACAGACTTTAATACTACTGTCATTATTATCATATGAAAAGGATGATCGGCTACATCTCCCACGGACACCAGGTGGCGCTAAGTACCTGTCCCGGGGTTTTGGTTCCAGGAAGCTGATCACAGCCACTGTCAGACCCCCTGGCCTCTCTCAGGGACTCAGTGAAGGAGGCTCTACATTGGGGAGAAGAGGTTGTGTGAGGAAAGGCTCAGAAGATGCATGATTCTTAGGAATCAAATAGCATTTCCCATGAGCTCATGAACCAGTCGTGTAGGAATAAAAACCAAGACAAGGAGGAGGTGAAAAAAGGATTTATCATAAGCTGCAAAGACTCTATAAAAATAAGGGCACATAACAATGCATCTGAGCAGGTGACAAAGGAGTAATAAAAAGAACCCATGTTATGTAACTTTAATAGAGTATACAGTAAAAATTATATATGTGTGAAAAGTTAAGCAATACTGAAGTACCACCAATAAACTGTTGAATAGTACTTGGTGAAAATTCAGGACACAAGCAAAAACTTTCTGAGCCTGAAGTACTCCAAACACGGGATGGGTTCAGGGATATATTGTCACAAACCAGCTTATATTCGGGGAGAAGAATGACTGCTTCTTCTGCACAGTGACTGGTTATAAGAATGTTCAGCGATGTGGAACTGGTTACTCGATCCTTCATTTGAACCTTGAGAAACACTATGTTTTCATTACAATTTCCAGAAGCAGAAAAAGCCAAGACCCAGGGTTGGTTGGTATTGGAAAATATGGCAAATGAGCTTTGCTTATTTGACTAAACTGGTGCTGTTGCTCGGGAACTTTCAACACTAGTCTTCGGTTGCTTTTGACTGTAACAGACATTACTCCTACCGTGATTGTTATCACTGTTGGGAGAAATGGATGCATTCACACCTGATGAACCCACCAAAGCCAGCAGGTGGCCCCAAGACCCTTCGTTTTGGCTCCGGATTGCTGATTTCAGAGTGCCTGGGGATCTGTGGGGAACCAGGACCCTATAGAGCCCAGGGGACATGTTGGCCCCTCCCAGGGACTCACTGAAGGAGTCACCACATTCTGGGGAGGGGGTGTTGAGTGAAGAAAGTGACAGGATGATGAGCATGGTGCTTTGGAGGGGAATAGCGTTTCATGGGCTCATTGGCTGGGGGGGAGGGGAAAATACAAGGACAGAGAGGAGAGGGAGAGAAGATCTGGATTTAATTACAAACATTCTGTAAAAATTATCGCCAATGTCGGTGCATCCTATCAGGAGACAAAGGAGAGAGTGATAAAAAGGTCTTATGTGACTTTAACATAATAATATATAAAATAATGCATAGATATATGCATAATGAAGTCATAATAGAACTAGAATCAATGAATCCTTGAGTTGTAATAAGCAAGTTTTCTGCGCACACACTAAATACTCACTCTGTGATCCAAGAGCACTACATGCATGCAACCTAGGAAGAGGCACAGGGGTATGTTGTTATAAAGCACACTATGTAGTGGGGAGACACTGGCTGTTTATGATTCATAGCGATACATTGTGCTACTACATTTTTTAAAATAATGAGAATTGGTTGCTCGTTACCACATATCAACTTGAGGAAATAGTTTAGATCTTGCTTGTGATTTCCATAGGCAAAAACAAGATATAACCAGACCAAATTAAAAATCAGGTAAAGTAAGTTCAGCATGCTTCACTAACGTGGTGTTGTCTGATCATGGAGTTTTCAAGGCTGTTGCCCATTTGTTTTGGATTTTTAACAGGCTTTGCTAATACCGTGATTATTTTCAATATTAGGAAGACCACACTAGCCTCCGCACCTGTTGCATACGCGATGGCCAGCAGGTGACGCCAAAACACTTGCGTTTGGGCTCCAGGGAGCTGAGAGTTTGGCTGTCAGGGGCTGAGGCTGTCAACCTGAGGCCTTGGGGGGAACTAGGACCCCTCAGACCACAGGGGAGCCGCTGCTTTCTCCTCCCCCCACCCCACCGGGACTCAGTGAAGGAGACACCACGTTGGAGAGAGGAGGTTGCATGAGGTAAGGCACAGAAGAAGCATGATTCTTAGGAATCAAATAGCAGTTCCCATGGGCTAATGGACCAGTGGTGAAGGAATGAAAACCAAGACAAGGAGGAGGGGGAAAAGGATTCATCATAAGCTGCAAACACTCTATAAAAATAAGGGCACATACCAATGCATCTGAGCAGATGACAAAGGAGTGAGTAATAAAAAGAACCCATGTTATGTAGCTTTAATAGAGTATACAGTAAAAATAATCTATATGTGAAAAGCCACACAGAAGTACCACTGATAAATCGTTGAATAAGAACCTGGTGAAAATTTATGTCTCTACCCCCCCACCCCCACCCCCCAAATCTTTCTGACCCCAGAGTACTCCAAACATGGGATGGGTACAAGGATATATTGTTATAAACCATCTTATATTCAGGGAGAAGGATGACCATTTTAGTGACTGGTTATAAAACATTCTTCAGCGATATGGAATTAGTTACTGGATCCCTCCTTTGAACCTTGAGAAACACTAAGATTTCTTCACTATTTCCAGAAGCAGAAAAAGCCAAGACCCAGGGTCAGTTGGTATTGGAAAATATGGCAAATAAGCTTTGCTAATTTGACTAAACTGGTGCTGTTGCTTGGGAACATTCAACGGTGGTGTCCGTTTGCTTTTGACGTTGTAACATGTTACTCCTACCGTCATTATTATCACTGTTGGGAGAAATGGATGCATTAACGCCTGATGCACCCCCCCACAGCCAGCAGGTGGCGCTAAGATCTTTCCCTTTGGCTCCAGATTGTGGATTTCAGAGTGCCTGGGGATCTGAGGGGACCCAGGACCCTACAGAGTCCAGGCGACATGCTGGCCCCTCCCAGGGACTCGCTGAAGGAGTCACCACATTCTGGGGAGGGGGGGTTATGTGAAGAAAGTGACAGGATGATGGTGCTTTGGAGGGGAATAGTGTTTCATGGGCTAGGAGTAGAGGAATAAATACAAGGACAGAGAGGAGAGGGAGAAAGTATCTGGATTGAGTTACAGAGATTCTGTAAAAATTATTGCCAATATAAGTGCATCATAACAGGAGACAGAGTGATAGAAAGGACTTAGGTTGTATACCTTTAATATAACATATAAAATAATGCATAGATATATGAATAACGAAGTAATAATAGAACTAGAATCAATGAATCCTTGAGTTGCAATAAGCAAATTTGCTGCGCACACACTAAATATTCACTCTGTGATCCAAGAGCGCTACATGCAACATAGGAGGAGGCACAGGGATATATTGTTATAAAGCACACTGTGTACTGGGGAGACACTGGCTGTTTATGATTGATAGCGATACATTGTGCTACTACATTTTTAAAAATAATGGGAACTGGTTGCTCGTTACCACAAATGAACTTGTGGGAATGGTTTAGGTCTTGCTTATGATTTCCATAGGCAGAAACAAGATACAACCAGGCCAAATTGAAATTAAAAATTAGATAAATTAAGTTAAGCATGCTTCACTAACGTGGTGTTGTCTGCTCATGGACTTTTCAAGGCTGTTGCCCATTTGTTTTGGATTTTTAACAGGCTTTACTAATACTGTGATTATTTTCAATATTAGGAAGACCACACTAGCATCCGCACCTGTTGCATACGCGATGGCCAGCAGGTGGCGCCAAAACCCTTGGGTTTGGGCTCCAGGGAGCTGAGAGTTTGGCTGTCAGGAGCTGAGGCTGTCAACCTGAGGTCCTGGGGGGGGAACTAGGACCCCTCAGAGCACGTGGGAGCCGCAGGCCCCGCCCAGGGACTCAGTGAAGGAGACAGCGCGTTGTGGGGAGGGGAACTTGAGTGAGGACAGGCAGAGAATGTGTGTGACGCTTTGGAGCTTCCTCGAATCTTTTATGATTTAGGGGCTAATGGTGGTGGTATAAAAATCAGGACAAGCAGGAGAGGAAGAGGGTTTATCATAAATTGTAGACATTCTCAGTAATACAGTCCATAGCAGTTTATTCAATTTGTGGCATAGGAGGACATGAAAAAAATCAGATGTAATATATAGTGTATAATAATAACATAAATATGCCACAAGTGCAACAATAATAGAAGTAAAGCCAATGAATCACTCCATTCTACTTCGTCAAAGTTGCTTCTGGACACACAAAAAAGGCAGCTTCTGACCCCTGTGGCGCCGCAATGTAGCATTGATGCGAGTCAGGTGTGTATGCTGTGATACGGCAGCTTCTCTACTGGGAAAGCAGTGCCGGTTTATTCTTCACCATCTGGGCTCTAGTGTGAACACCTGCATAAGTGACAGGGAATAGCCGATTGCGTTTAGGTAACCAATAACCAATGATCACCAGACTAGGGGTGCTGTTGTCCATCCGATGAGCGCAGAGCTTCCTGCGCTGCGCCCTGAAGGCCGGCAGGGGGCGCGCCGACCCGCTGCCTCTGGCCCGCGTGGAACGCATGCGCATCTGCGCATCGCGCCCCTGCCCTAGACGCTAGCCCGCGGACGTGTTCCCTCCCGGGGGCTATGGACTAGGCGACACCAAGGACTACGAGGGACGGTATCTGCCGTGAGTGACGTCTCTGTGCGGCCGCACTGGTGGGAGGGGGCTGTTGCGGGATGTTTCTCTTAAAGAGCGAGAGAGAAGCTCGTTGTTTATCCGCACCGCCCGGCGTGGAGGCTTTTCCCAGGACGTATTTTCCGGGCGTGCCCGTTCATCCAGGGCCTTTGGGTGGAAGTCACAGCATGCTGTGGGCAGGTGCAGGGATTCGGGATTGTTTCGGGGGATGTAGGGGCCCTGGTGCGGCTCCGGGGTGCACACGTGCACGGTGGGGAGGGGTCGCGCAGCCCCGGGACCCCCCAGGCGGGACGAGGACCCTGCCGCCTTCGCTGGGGGTGAGCGCCCGAGGTGCCTGGTGCAAGGTGTAAACGTTTTAACCCCTCGTGTGTCCTACGCATAAAAGCACAGGGGAAAGATACGGGGAGTTTACAAAGTAGGTGCCTTAAACCTGATACCACGGTTTTCAGTGTAAATAATGGCTTAAATCTGTGCTGATAAAGGCCGTATCTAAATGATTTGCTTAATTGGATGGAAGAGCCCTTGTTAAAGAAGGGAGCCATGATGACATTCATCTTGATTGGCCTCCAGTGTAAGCAGGGCCTGCCTTTGGATTATTAAGTACGTGAGGTTATCAGCTACATAACAAGGGAGTAAGTCAGCTCCTGTTGGAAGAGACGGAAGGAGGCTCTGGGTTCCCCCCAGTGTAGTGACCGCGTGCCCAGTAATGACGCAGTTTTGGTCGTTTTGCCCTCCGGGTTCTTGTGGGTCGTGGAGAAAATTTTCCTCAGGCGGGTGCAACGTCTTTTATTTTGTCAAGGAATTTTAAATTTGCTGACAATTGTGTATTCAGACTCTACGGCACAAATAAGTGAAATGCTTAGATCTCAAATCTAACGAAATGAATACAAATTTGCATGCCGAAAACGGAAACACCGTGAAAGGATATAAAAGAGAGTGTTTAAACATTTTTTTTTTTATCTATTTATTTTGAGAGAGAAACAGAGAGCACGGGCGGGGGAGGGGCGGAGAGGGAGGCTGAGAATCCCTAGCAGGCGCCGTGCTGTGACCTCGATGACCTGAGCCGAAATCAAGCGTCACTTAACTGGCCAGGCCACCCAGGTGCCCCTCAGAGAGAGTCTTCACAAATCATGTTCATGATAGGCAAATTCAGTATTGTTAACATGACACATCTCCCCAAATTTGTCAGTAGATTCAATGCCATCCGAATCAGAATCCCGGTAAGTTGTAGATTTTTAAAACCGTTTCCAACGTTAGAATAGCTTGCACACTTAGGGAGAAAAAGTCGAAGATTCCTCACCCCCTTCCGCTCATTCCAAAAATTAACCCAAAGGGCCATCGCGATTAGAGAACGACATTGGCGACAGAACAGACCCATAGGTAAATGGAACAGGATTGAGGGCCTGAAAATAGACCCATTCAAATATAGAAATATAGTCACCCGAGCTTGGCCTTCGGAGCACAGCGATGCGGGGGGGGGGGGGGATTCTTTTCAGTAACAACTGCAGCAACTGTTCCGCGCGTGGAGAAATGAACAGAAAACCCACCACACGCTAGAACTTACATAAACTTAAAAGCAAAATGCAAACTTAAAAAATTCTGGAATAAGAAAATACCTACTTGAACTTGGGCATAGAGGTAAGTTTTTGTATACAACACCAAAAGCATGATCCGTGAAAGAGAAACATCGATAATGGCGAGTTTCATCAAAATTATAATGTTACTCTGCAGAAGATTCTGCTAAGAGAATGGAAAGGCTTCTGCAGACAAGGAGATCTTTGCATAACAGATACCAGAAGAAAGGATTTGTATGGAAAATATGGTAAAGACTCATAACACCTAAAAAGAAGAAAATTTAAAAAATAAAAATGAGTAGCGTTCTGAGGAGAGATACCAATACAGAACTTAGATAGCAAATTAATATACAGAAACATCCTCAACACCACTCACTTTTAGGGAAAAGCAAATTAAGTGAGTTACCACTTACTACTGCACATTAAGATGATGCTAAAATTTAGAAAAATTCACAAAACATTCTGCTGACCAGCCTGAGGGACCACGAGGACCTGTGGTGGGAAGGAATGTGCCACAGATAGTTTAGAAGACAGTCTGGCAGGTTTCTTACAATGCAAACATGGTCTCGTCTCATAATAATTGTATTTCCAGATATTTATCCATCTGGACTGAAAACTTAGACCCACACCATAACAGCACACCAATATTTATAGCAACTTTATCATGATGGCTCCAAACTGGAAGGAGCCGACACGTCCTTCAGTGGGTGAATAATATAACCAAAATGTACAACCGTGAAATGGAATAGTATCCAGTGATGAAAAAACAATGAATTATGAAGCCACATGAAGACATGGATGAAGGTTACATGCATATTTCTCAGTAGAAGAAGCCAGTCTGAAAATGACACATACTGTATTTTCTCTATGATCTTGGAGAAGATGCAAAACTATAGAAATGCTAAATAGATGAGTAGATTCCCGGGATCTGTGAAAGGAGAAGATTGAATAAGTGAAACATTCTAAATGACTCTTTAATGGTGGTTACCTGCCCCTAAGCATTTGTCAAATCCTTTACGATTTTACAGCAAAAATGGTGAATCTTAATGAGTTTAAATTTGAAAATAATCCTTTGGGAACTAGCTTAATCCCAAGATGGAATAAGAATATTACACAATGAATTTACTAAAAAGTATGAAACAAAGAAACTGTAGGTGGAGGAAGGATGGGCTGGCCTAAGTAACTTGGAATGAGTGGAGTCTGTAAGACCAAAACCAAAAGGAATTGTTACATAAACAGTGTACTCAACTTGATAAAGTTCTTTCCCAGGGAGGTACTAGTTAACAGTTCTGAAACCACTATACACATGAACTGGAATTTAACAATTAAAAAAGGATGGCGGATAGGAGGAGCCAGGTACCTCACTTTGAGGGTAGGAAGTTAGAGATAAGCATGGAAAGGAGGTTAGAATAATCCGTGTTGGATACATCACTATGAACTAGTGCTTAGCTTAGCACAGATACAGATGGCTTTCATAAACAATATTTATAGTTGGGTGTATATTCGTAGGTTAGCGCGTGCACACACACAGTTCCTTGCACTGTCCACTGAGAGGGTCAAGAAGCAATGGCACTTCGTAGCAACAAGCACATTTAGCTCTAGAACCTGGGTTTAATACTGGTCTCCAATAGGATGAACCAGGGCTCCTCAGAGAAATGGCTGATATTAGGACTGGGCAGGAAATGTACAGACAATCCTGAAGAACCTTGAGTTTCTAAAAAGGAAGTTAGTTAAGAAAACAAAAAATAAAGATGAGGTTAAGCGAAAGGAAAACAGCCAAATTAAAGATCTCCTAATGCCAAAGTTGAAATACTTTGGACAACAAAATAAAGTAGAATTGAATTCTGATTCAAAGTATAAAATCTATAGATATGAATTGATGTGTATACATGAATGGGAAAGAATAGATAGTACTCATACCAAGAGAAAAAAAAACAAAGTAACTGATTCATAACTTTGTTCTTCGAGGAGGTGGAACATAACTCCCCATTCCTTAAATGTGGGCTGTATACAGTGACTTCCTTCCAAAGAGTATGAATAGTAAGGACAGGAAAACAAGTAAATTCACAGTGGAGAAATCTGACAGCACTATTAAGTCATTTTGAAAGCATAGAGCCTTGATAAAGAAGTAATGAAAATGGCTATTTACCTCTGTTATCTTCCTCTCAATACCAAAAACCACAGACATTCTAATCCTGGGGGAAAAAATCAGATAAACCTGAATGGTAGTTCTAAAGACTGTCAAAGTCATCAAAAACCAAAATCTAAGAAAATGTCATAGCCAAGAGGATCCTAAGGAGACGTGATGAATAAATATGTGGTATACTAGATGGGAGTCTGAACAGTAAAGATAAACCTACAGAAGTCGGAATGACATATCGACTTTAGTTGATGACATATTAATTCATAAATTGAGTCAAAAATGGTATAGTGGTGCAAGATGATAAGAGAGGGAACTGGGTCTTAGGTATATGGGAAATATCTTTATATTTTTGGAAATTTTCTGTAAATTTATTCTGAATACAATCTATTCCAAAATTAAAAGTTTATTAAAAACACCATTATAATTTTCTAGCACTTACTTACATGTTTGATTATTCCTACTATTAATAACTCGTAATTGACAGTGTACTAGTCATATTCTCTATTTTTTTAATTTGGAAGAATTTTGACATAGATGGGTAAATAGAACTAATATATGATTGTGTATTGCATATGTTTGTGTGTGTGTGTGTGTGTGTGTTTCTGCTATAGTTGAGTTTATGTGTCTTACTCTCTAAAAATAGCTTTTCTAAGAGGGTCAGCATTCAGATTTTAAAATTCTCTGTCATATCTTGTCTCAACATTTCCAAAGGCTGATTTCATAGCACTTCTAATCGTGAATTGATTCACTGTAATTGGCTTCCTTACTCCAAAGGATTCTTGTTCTTGTGTGTTTCCATACACACTTTTAGCACAGTCAAATCTATCCAACTATCCAACTAAGAAACTTGTTAAGGTTTGTAAGAGTGGAAACAGAATGTAGCACCATGAAGATCTGATAGCTTTTCGTAGTGCTTACCCAAACAGGAGAGTTTTAAAAACATTTCATCTGAGTTTCGTAGATGGTGGTTTGTAGAGTAACAAAAAGTAAAAATGGCAGACTGTTTTGTAAAAGCTTTCAGATGCTGTTATTTTTGGGGGGGAAAGAAATACCTCATAATTGTTATTGGAGGCCCAACCCTAGAAATGGTTGTAACTATAGTTGGCCTTACAAGCTACTATTAAGTAGGCAAAAAGATTTGCCTGTTATGTTTAACAAAATTCAAACGGAATTTCTAATGAGGAAATCACAGTAGGCCTCAAATACTGTTAAGAACATGTGAAGCACGGGCACCTGCGTGACTCAGTCAGTTGAGTGTCCGACTTCAGCTCAGGTCATGATCTCAAAGTGCGTGGGTTGGAGCCCCGCCTCAGGCTCTGTGCTGCCGGCTCAGAGCCTGGAGCCTGCTTCCGATTCTGCCCCTCCTCTCTCTCTCTCTCTCTCTCTCTCTCTCTCTCTCTCTCTCTCTCTCTATCTCTCTCAAAAATAATCAAACATTAAAAAGATATTAAAAAAAAGGACACAGGAAGCAAAATACATTTCATGCTTTTCCATTCTGCAACAGAAGTCATTCATTATGAACAATATACTAGATTATAAGGTATATTCCTATAATCATAAAATATCAACAGTCAAAATTATTGACTTTACTTATATGAAAGAAAAGCTGGAAATGTTCTTATTATGAAGAAGTTAATGGAAGATGGTTTTGATATAAAAGCCTACCTGGCATGAGCCATGACAACGGAGCAACTCTGGCAGGTGTATGAAAGGGTGGAAGCTGTTGCCACCCTGTGTCCCCACACCCCATGGTTATGGGAGATCTGTGCTCTGCTCAGCTCATTATTTGTATGCAAAATTTATTCTGTGCATTTAAGTAGGGTAGTCTTTTTAAATAGTGTACAAACAAAAGGTCCCCATTTTTTGTGTGTGAAATCGGTGAGCAGGTGGGATGTTCTCATGGGTTTGAAGACTACTTGACAAACACACAAGATTGGGGATCAAGCCAAATGCAGTCAGGGTGCTTCCTTCACAGATTAATGGTATCGATCAAATTAGTGACATGTATCAAATGTGTATGTTCAGAATACCATACTACAGTGATTAGTTGCATAGAAATTTATAATTATCATAATGTGTTGCTTTAGCATGGTATTAGCGTGGTATTTTGAACAATGTGGAGACATTTAAGAAAGCTTTCCAAGGAAACATCTCAATTTTTAAAAATATATATTCATGGAGTTCTTCTAGACCAGCCATGTTTGTAAATGCGTTACATGATTTAACTCATTCTGTTCTCAAAAAAGCCTATGAAATATTATCCACAATTAGTAAATGGTTAAATGATTTACTCAAAGCCCCACAGCTCCTAAATGGTAGACGTGGTCTTCAGACAATGTCTGGTTCTAAATATGTTCCTGTAACCTCTGCCTTGTACTGCTGCTTCTCAAGCTAAGATCTGGATATAACACCCACCAGACTCTGAAGTCAGAAATAATTCTGTGTTCATCTCTGCATCCTGAGCTCTCAGACCAATGCCTGTTATGTTTCATGTACACGGTTTTGATGAATAAATGAACACTCAAGGAGAATTCTCCAGAGAAGTGATACACTGAAATAAAACCTGTACTAGAGACATGAAAGCCAAGTAGTGTGAAAGGTCTCAGGGTCCAGGACCTAACTTGGGCTGATAGAATTAAGACCGGCTTTGTGGAGTGACATGTGAGCAGTGTTTGAAAGGTATTAACCACAAGAATATTTGTGTAATGTGGAAAACAGCCTTGCCAAAGCTCTGAGTCTTGAATTGAGTTCTCCTGCTGGGTGTTAGTAAAATATACCAGGAGAAAACAATGTTAAGTTCCTCTGGGAGTTTGTATTCTAGTTTTGGAAATGGAGGTAACTAAAATACGGAGTAGGTTTCGGGTTCTACTAAATTTTTGTCCTGGGAAAACAAAAAACAAAAATCCAAAACCGCGGCAGCAGGGTATTTCCCATAATTCTTTCTTATAGGCCATAGATTAAGCTTTCCCCAGAGAAATGCACGCTAATAACTTTTTATGTTGTAGTGTGTCTAGAAAATAAAGGTGGGGTATTTAAATATGTTATGCCATGATGATGTGTGTTGTCTCTAAACACAAGGCAGTTAGTTGGGGTCTTCAGGAAGTAATAAAATGAAACTGAATCCTTGAGGATAAATTGTTGGTTATTCGGAATTTGGACACAACAGATAGCATTCCTTCTACATATTTACCTAATGTTAGTAAGATTTTTTAGAGAGTAGAGGTAAGTTAAAATCTTCAAATGCCAGGGGAAACAGAACTGGACTAGGAAAACAAAAATTGCAAAATTAAGTGGGAGAATGAGGTATTGATAGTTCAAATAATTGGGGGGATGCTTCGTGAAGAACAAAAGCTGTTTGATTTCAGTAAAACAGCAGTGTGATGTTCTAACTTGCCCACCTACTGTGCCACACTCCCCAGCTTTGTGGCAGCCGTGAGTGGCCCACGTTCCCGACGCAGCCTTCTGGTGCCAGGGCAATGCAAACGTCGTTCTCGGAATCGTAGTTGTGCGTTCGGACCCGTCTGGGGGCTCCAGGAGGGACGGGCTCTCCTTTTGCAACGGCCTTAGAACTTTCTGGGGGCTGAAGGACCCTCCTGGCTGGCAACGTCAAGAGCATCTCAATGAAATCTACTAGCTGCACTTGCAGGGATTGAGCACAGGGGCGGGAGGCAGGCGGACCAGGGAGCCCCCGAGGGAGGACGCTGGGAGATAAGCCTGCCGAGCGCCGTGGCATCTGAGGCCACGCTGATGCCTGCGGTTGGACACGTGCTGGGAAAACGTGTGAGGGCACCACGCGAGTCCACCATCAGCGCTGGAGCAGGTGCAGGGAAGGGTGGGACAGGGCCGACGTCCTGCCCGAGCCCTGGAGGAGAGCGCCTACAGAGTCAGTCTGCCGTGACTGGCGCCGCACCGGGGTGTTTTGGCTGCGGTTGTTGAAGGAGATCGGTCTCAAGTCACGAGGTGACCCCTGAGCTGACGGAACAGACTTCAGGGCCACACACGCCGAACAGCCGTTACAAAGAGTTGAGAAAATCACTGAACAAGCGACATAACAACAGACCCTGGGACGGTAGGAGAATCTGATTTCTGAGGACCGCTTCTAATATTCAAAATATCCAGTATTCCGCAAAAAATTATGAGTCACGTGAAGAAATCAGAAGGTATACCCCACCCTCGGGAAAAGAGGATCGGACAGATACGGTCTCTGAGGAAGCACAGACCGTGCACGTGCTGGACAGAAGCTTCAGAACAGGTGTCTCCATGAGGCTCAAAGGATTGAAGGAAACCAGAAGAATGTTATTTCACCAGGTTGGGAGTTTCAGTGAGGAGACAGAAGTTATAGGACGGAATCAAATAGAAGTTCTGGAGCCGAAGAGCACAATTCCGAAGAGTACGATGACGAAAGGCTCCAACCCTGGATTTGAGCAGGCAAAAGAAATAACCAGTGAACACGAAGAAAAATCAGTTGAAATTATCACCTCGTTTATAAATGAGCCCAAGATGGTCTCCGTATTTTTTACTTCTTTGCAGCAGACCAGGCCCATGAGCTTAAAAACCCACCAGTGCCAAAATCGCATTTTTACACCCAATTGTTGTAAACAGCTCGGATTAGCAGATTTGTAACCATTCAGAGCCTGCGTGCTGTGCATACTGACATTGCACCTGCTAGCCACTAGCCATAAAGGTAAACCGTGGACCGTCCAATGCTCTCAGCGCTACTAGCCCCCCGTAGATGTGACCCGGGGACTCCCCGTGTGCGAACGAGACTTCATCTGGACGCGAAGATGGCTCTCCCCCCGCCCTGCCCGGAGCTCTGTTGCCAGCCTCCCCTTCTGGGTGGTGGCCCCAAGCTGTTTTCCTCTGGAAGGAGTCAACTTGTGAGGGACTTCCCCTTACAGCAAGTTGTCAACGTGCCACCCAGACAAAGCTAGTAGTGTCACTCCATCACCTTGTAGTCATAGATTTTCCTTTATCTGCCCTGAAGTCCCTTGATCTCAGTACAGCGGCCCAGCACACTTCCATCCATAGGTCGGTGGAGATAAAGCCCCTTGGAACATGAGATCCTCTCAGAAGGGGGTGTGTGCGTCAATCTTAGGGGTCCCAACTCTAGCACAGGCCCCACCCCCAGGAGGCACCAGGATGGATCCCTTCCTTCCTGGAGACACACAGGCAGAGGGTGTGTGATTCCCAGCCAAGCCACCAGAAATGGTCTCAAATTTAGTTGGGGCTCAGGATTATAGCTAAAATCAACTGCAGCATGGGGATAAGGTACATAGTTATAAACAGATGAAATATAATACAACCTGTTTATATTTTTAAGAATGGTTATGAAATACTTCAATATAAAAATAGGGCAGAGGGGTAAATTCACATCTCTGCTTATGCAGTGTCACTGGCAAATACAAAATACCTATTACCTGTCATAACAACTTGGTGTATGTAGAACCGAGTTGTCAGTCTTTTCAGTAAGTCTGAAGATGAAAGCAGTAAGCTTAGTTCTGCCTTAGAACTGATGAGTCACAGAAAGGTTCAGTAACAAGATCTCACTGGCTGTGACAGTGGAAATTAAAACCCATGAGGTTTGTCTCCAGGGTCTGAATTTCTAATCACTAATTGGTCCCCTTCATACCTCCCTGTGTCCCTGCCTGATCACAGACCTGCCTCTCCAGCCTGGGTGCCAAGATGTTGGACATTGATTGCTTATTGTCCTCGCACATGACTCACCCTGGCTGCAGGGTAAAATCACTGGTGGGTAATTTTTAAAAATGATCTGGGGCGCCCGGGTGGCTCCACTGGTTGGGCGTGTGACTTTGGCTCAAGTCACGATCTCATGGTTTGTGAGTTTGAGCCCCGCATCGGGTTCTATTCTGACAGCCCGGAGCCTGGAGCCTGCTTTGGATTCTGTGTCTCCCTCCCTCTCTCTCTGCTCTTCCCCTGCTCATGCTGCCTCTCTCCCTGTCTCTCAGAAAAATTTTTTTTAACAATCAGTTCCATCCAGAGATGTGCTCATTTAATTGGTCCCAGGCTAAGATTTTAGGATTGTGGCAGCTTGGGAAGAGAACATCCCCCCTTGAGGTTTAGGTCCAGTATGAGGGTTTGTTGAAGGGCAGAGCATTTCCAGGGCCTGGGACCAAAGCTGGGGAGACGGCCCCTGTGAGAACTTTCATTTTGTTTGGAGAAGAGTACGTTACATTTATGCCAAAGTCTTCTGTGATGTCTGACAGGTTAGGGGATTTTATGGTACTAGTTTTCTTTGCAGGACTGCTTGGGGGTGCACGGCAGTGGCTCTGGAGCGCAGGTAGGCACATAACTCAGGACTCACTTGAGCAGATGTTAGGTATGGTTGTGGGATGAACTCCTACCCCCAAAGAAGCTTCGTGGAAAAACTCCAAGGAATGTCGTTGGTCTGGAAAGACCACTGCCTGTTTCCCTGGCCCCATGTGGTCGCCTAGGGGCACAGGCAGGAGACAACCCTGCAGCTTACACTAATGTCCAGTAGGGTCCTGCCGGGCCGAGTGTCCCTGCTGTGTGCCACCAGGGCGCAGGAGGCAGCGGACGGTGACGCGTTGGGAAGAGCGGACCTGATCTGTGTGGAAGAAACTGCTGGAGAAAGGGGGAGACACGGAGTCCTGCTGAGTCTCACCCACGTACCGAGGAGCGCAGCTCGAGCCCGTTTACAACTGCGCAGAGAAAACTAGAACTTCACCAACATTAGATTTTTCAGCAACAGGGTTTATTGTTTAAATATTTACAAGTAATAATCTATTGAAAAAATTTAATTTCTTGCAAACTTCTGCATTCAGTATTCCCGGATCACCCTACTATTTTGCACTTACATGCCACATTTTCCCCATGAATAGTCATTTTCTCAAAATCCTGAAATATTTGCTAAATTCTACGTCAAAAGGCTCTTTTAGAGGTTTTTGTCCCCCGACTTAGTTTTCTGATGTGAAATCTAGCTGAAGTTACCTCCACTTTGGTTTCACGACTCTTGTGTCCTTAGGGTAAGAACTTTAACGTTGGCTAAGAAGTGAGTGACCACTGGATTCTCCTCTGCTGGTGACACTGCTCTGTAGGGTCTGTGTCCTCACACGCGCCACGGGGCTTCTCTGTGAGCCAAGGGGTTCCCGTGAGTCTTCACCGCAGTGTGATTTTTGGTGTTCCTCAAGGGCGTTCTCCTCTTCCACCTGGGGCCAGCGTCTACTCAGACCTCACTGAGCTTTCTTGGGCGCAGGCCCAGTGCCCGCTGAGCGGCGTGCACGGTGATTACCGACCTTGGGCTTCTCCCGCGCGGAGGTGCCGAGGCCCAGAGCCGTGGCCGCAAACCTGTCCCTTCCTCGCATTTACAGAGTGAGTGCGCTCTTGTCGCCTATGGTCGGAGCACTGACCGAAGGTCTTGCCGCGTGGACGGCACACGGCGGATTTCTCCCAGAGAAGTTTGCGTGAGTCCGACGAATGAGACCGAACGATGTGCGAGTCCTGTGGCGCGTTTCAGCGTTAACCGCTGTGGTGGACGTGGTGCCCGCCTTCGTGACAGTCGTGCCACGCGGGTCATGTGAGGTCAGGACATTTGCCGAAGGCATTCCTTATTTTCTCTCCGTTGTGGGTGCCCTCGTGTCGTCTCAGGGCAGAACACTGACTGAAGGCTTTCCCACAGAGGTGGCACTCGTACGGTTTCTCCCCAGTGTGCGTTCTCTCGTGCCGTCTGAGGGCAGAGCATTTACTGAAGGCTTTCCCACAGAGGTGGCACTCGTACGGTTGCTCCCCCGTGTGCGTTCTCTCGTGCTGTCTGAGGTTGGAGGACTGGCTGAAGGCTTTCCCACACAGGTGACACTCGTACGGTTTCTCTCCAGTGTGAGTCAGATTGTGTTTTCTAAGGTCAGAGCTTTGAATGAAGGCATTCCCACACAGACGGCATTCGTAGGGCTTCTCTCCGGTGTGAGTCATCTCGTGTCTCCTCAGGCTGGAGCAATTGCTAAAGGCTTTCCCACACAGATGGCACTCACATGATTTACCTCTAGTGTGAAGGTGCTTGTGTTGATTAAGGTACGACTCACTAACGGATTTTTGACACTGTTTACTGACACAGGGGGTCTTTTCTGTGGGAGTCAACAGACGCCGAGTCACCATGAAGCTGCGAGTGAAATCTTCTTCCAAGTCACTGCATTCAAAGGGATCCTCTGGCGAAGGAGACTTCTGCTTTGGGGAAAGAGGTGGAAGGTTGGTAAAGCTTTGTCTATGTCCATACGTTCCCTTCTCTATAGGAATAGAAATCGTTCAGTGATGGTCTCCAATCAAAATTCAGTATTACTTGCATACACATGATGGGTTACTCCCCTGCATACATGAAGATTTTCCCTTTTGTAGCATCCCAACCGCAGAGCTTATTACCTGATTTTGGAGACCTTAACATGTTTCAAAGACTAGGCATACGATCAGTGTTTATGAACTTTTGATCAATGTTTAAAAACCTTTTCTTAAAGATCTTAGGTTATGGATTTGAGCTCAGATTCATTAAACCTTTTGCTCAAAAAAAAATGCTTAATCCCAATTTAATGTAAATTAGGCTATTGTGCTCAATTACTAACATCCTATTTCCAGGTCTTTGAGTGAGCTGGGTGACTACCCCTGGAACTCACCTCTGGCGTGACCGTAGATGTGTCCTTGCTGCTGATACGCTGTGGGGCTATCATGTCTTGTTCTTTAAGGGCACTTTCCCCACCTAAAACAATTGAAAAAAACACAAATATTTCGAATGGCATTAGGAGAATGAAAATGTTGAAAAGCACCAAGACCCATGGGACTTTGATGGGGGCAAATAAATCAAGGGAAGGAATACTCCAGGAATACTAAGTAATTGGCAAGTGAAGATTTCAAATTGAATTATAAAAAAATTCTAAGGGAGAGAAGTTGGGGAGGCAGTGTGAGTTACTGCGTGAAAATTTAACTGCGATAAGCACATGAATATGCTCTCCCTACAAGCCAAAAAAAAGACAGTGGCAGGAGGAAACATGAACTGTGCCTGTCACGTGCGAGGAATAATGGTAACTGAAGAATTCTGCCCCAGTGTCCTTCCTCGCATTTTAGGAAGCATCCCTCACTGGACAAGACCTTCAGCCGGCATTTCCAGGAACATGCTCCCTACTGAGCAGGCACGTCGCCTACTAAGCACAGGTCCCTGCGGCTCACCTGGACCCTGGCTTTGGAGAGCTCCGCTTCCTTCAGCCCACAGCTCTTCTCCCTGCTCCAGCTGGAAAATCACATCTGACTGGCAATGTTGGTACCCTGGTCATTGAAAAAAGGTACATGGATTTTGAATTCTGTGCTGATAAAAGTCCTCTCCTTCCCCGAAGCTAGTAATTATCATCAAGTCCAGGACAGGCTACTGAGGAAGGACAAGGACAACACTGAAGTTCACCCCAGGCAGAACTTGAATAGAAAAGAACACTGACATCCAGACAGTGTGTTCACAACAGTGAAGACCTCTGGATGCTGATGTCTGTGCCCAAGCTCAAAGAACGCCAAACAGTTAGTCTGCATTACACACTGAATATCTCCAGAGTGGGCTGAATATTATTTTCAAACAGGCACCAACAAACATAAGCTCTACAAGAATAACCAAGTTCTATTGTTTTCATTAGTCTGCTTTCAACTCTTGCCACAGTGACTAGAGCAGAATAATTATTTAGAAAATGTTTAATCAGCTTATTTCTACATTCAGAAATACTGAGTTCCCAGTTCTCTTTGTGTTAGAGACTGAGTAGCAACAAAGACATTAAATTGTGGCTAAGATTACATTCTAGTGGGGTGACAAACTAGATGGAGCAAAATACAAAGAAATAACTTATTTTTCCAGGAAGGTCTATGAAAGATTCAGGGAAGAGTGTGGAGTGGGTACGTCGAAGCTATTCCAGATCCCTGTGGACGGATGGACTGACTACCTCCCGACCCACCCATCTGTATACGTATACGTGCATACAGATACACACGTACTGGCAGACTCACCCAGGGAGACCAGATGACGTATATTTTCCAGCATCACATCTCTGAACAGCTTTCGCTGGGATGCGTCCAGTAGGGCCCACTCTTCCTGGGTGAAGTCTACAGCTACATCTTCAAATGTCACTGATTCCTGAAACATCATGGATATTCCGGTTTAGACCGAGCACTCCCAACAGGCGTCCAGAGTAGGACGGTTGAGCTGACAGCTCTGAGGAAGGGGGCGGAGGCGCCAGGTGTGTCGAAAGATAAATTGAACGTGGGGTTCCGTCAGCTCATTCTCAGTATCGAATGGGCAGCCGCCTTTCAGATTCATCACAGAGATACATCCAGTCTGAAGCAATAAAACTTCTTTATAAGGGGGTATCACGTGAAGCGTGACATAATATTACCTGGAACTTTAAAAAAAACAACGACAACTGGTATTTCTAGGGGCTCCTGGCTGGCTCAGTCAGTACAGCAGGTGACTCTTGACCTCTGGATTGTGAGTTCAAGCCCCACACTGGGTGTGAAGCCTATTTACAAAAGTAAATACGTAAAATAAAGACAAAGTCTAAAATAAAAACTGGTAATGATGGTTTCTGATATGTGGCACTTGAAAATTAATAACTAAAACTCACTTTCTGGTAATTTCAAGTAACTTTACCGACTCACTGTAAGGCAAACAATAACCGTCACTTGTCTCTTTAAACCATGACGCCATTCCCATAGGTAAACATTTAATAAACTGTTACGAGTACTGAAAGACTTGATAAACTAATGTATGAAGTTCTTCCTAAGTAAACGTGTATTAAATATAAGCCATTTGCCTATTACTCCTTACATTGTCCCAAGAACCTTGAAACCATCTCTAGCATTCTTCAAAAATGAACAGGTTTCATAAAGAACTTGGTAAAAATAGTGTTGTCTCGCTCATCTCTATGGGACGCAGATGTTCATAATAAAGGACAAGGTCAGAAGGCTCAGCAGCAAAGCCAGGGACCTCTGAGACGGCTGTGCTGGGGGACAGTCCTGGCCTGACCGGTCCTGTGGCACGAGGACTCCCAATCCCAATCTTCTCTGGGACCTCAGACACCAGTTATCACCGTCTCCTATCTGGTCCTTCTGCTAAAGGATAACAGAAGTCTCTTGACTGGTTTTGGTTTATTTAATTCTTAAAAAGTTTCTGCAGGATCTTAAATTGTACTCTACTCCCTTGTCCTGAGTATATAGCCACAGTTATGGAAATAATACTCCCTGTACACTAATTGCAGCTAAGAAATATTTTCTTAAAACGTTAATTAATTACAGTAAGGCAAAATGTGTGACTGGGAACATGAATGATAGTGAAAAGTTAGTGCTCTTTTTAAGAAGTTTCCAAAAGTACAAATACACTCTCAAAACTTTAAAACTGGACAGAATGAGTGACCCTTCATGCCTTTTCTGGCCTCAACTTTTCTCGTGCTCCTTTCACTCCCAAAGACCCCAACCAGGACCTGTAACACTGGACTGTCAGAACCCACCTCCCTACTGGACTACAGCGTTGCCCTCCTGGCTCATCTCTTCATCACAACCCTTTACAAAGGACCATTATAGCCAACAGTGTGATTAGTGAGTGAATCATTTCCCGGTAAGGATATAGACTAAGTTAGAGAAAAAACTTCTTTCTTCTTTTCTGTAAATACATAAGCTTAATGGAGGCGAGAGTAAACTAGTGTGAGGTAGAAAGGTTATTAGTTACTGAGGAGTTCCTGACCCATTAGAACCATCCCAGAGTCCTGGGGAGATTTCACTGGAGCTCAAATCCCTGAATACTTCCTGACTGCACCTGGAATATGCGTGCCAATGGGAAAATCCCGCCCGTCAGATGGCACAAGGCTGTAAGCGGAAAGAGGCGATCCCCACTCACCAGTGGCTGCATTTTCAATAACCCCGATGCAGGTGTCTTTCTCTGGGTCCTCGCTCACTGGCAGTCCAAGCACTAAGCAGGCAAAGCTGAGGACGGAGAAAGAAGCCATGAGATGCAGTCCTGCACATAATGTCCAGTCTGAACTGTCATGAAGCCCCAAACCTTCACCTGGATGTGACACTCCCCACCCAGCCCCACCAACCTGCAGCGCGCTCTACAAGAAATGCAGAGGACTCGCCTCCTCTCCCGCAGTCTAGAGTTAAGAATACTGACTACAGTTGCTAAAAAAACACCCCCCCCCCCAAAAAATACAAATATAGATGTCTCAGGATAAGACCACTGAAAGTATTGAGTGTATATGGCAATCAGCCCACGGCATCCAGAGTTCTTCAGTTCTCTCTGTGACTCCAGAGCGTGGGGATCCTGGACTTCGGCCGCACGTCGAGTTTGATTTCCATCTGGAGGTAAATACTCGACTTTCTCAGATTTCTTTATTCTCCTACACAAGCAGTGGTTGTCCAGCATCCATGGCAACCTTCTGGGGCCACACTGCCTTTTTGCTCTCCCTCAACTCCACCTCTGCGATCTGCCCTCCCCTCCCCACCCCCCCCCCCCCACCAGATGTGGATGTCAAAAAACTAAGTTTATGACAGGATTACTCAATTCAAGGACTTACTCCATTTGGAGAGATCAGTGGCACTCATTCTGCTCCCCTGCATCAGAAAGGAGGAGTATAGGAGTCAGAGCGTTCCTGTTATGTACTGTCCCAACCTTCCAGGTCCTTCAGGTAACTTGGAATGGCTGGGGTTCGGAGGATATCTAGCTACTCTTTGATTATTTTAGCTAAGTGGTAGCACAAGGCCTTGAAATCCGATTCTATATGAATCTTCATTAGCTGTACTGTCCTGCATCACACACACACATACACGTATACGTACATGCACATTTACGTATATACACAAATGTGTGTGAAAGACAGAGAAAGCCATTCATAAACTAAATTCTCCCCTAGAATACCAATAATAATTAAATGTATTTCATGGGAAAATGACGACAATGTGTCATAAGCAAAAATAGGATAACTCACCCATTTGTACCTGGGGTCCAGAAAAAGAGGGAAAAAAAGGAAATTTGTATCAAATGTGACTCTGCTTGGATATTTACATGATCCACTTATTTAATCTTCACAATAAACTGGTGATTTTAATTGATTTACTAATTTAACAAAAGACCTGAAGAGAAGAGGTTCAAAACACTTTCTGTATTTTAATCTTGCTCTGCCTGTCTCCCATGCTCAAATTCCTTAAGAATCACACCCCATGCCTGGGTTTAACCTGGAAAATCATGTCGGTTCTGACTTAAGGAGAAGCCCTCCGCTGTTACTACAACATCCTCTTCCTACTTTTTCAAGAAACACACCCCACACTCAGGTCTCTGTGCGCGGGAACCGACAGCAGGTGACTTCCGTGCGCCTGCCTTTTCTGTGGCCAAATGTGACCCATGTGGCAAAGAAGCCGATCCCTGCCTAACACCAGCACCACCAGTCCTAGGGCTTTTCAAATGTGTCTGGCATCTCTACCTTGGAGAAGTGAATCATTCTTCCACGCTCCATAAATACTTCAAATCTGCAGGCTCTTCAATCTACACGTTCTCCCCTTTCAAAAGACAGGATTCTTCCCTACTACAATACTGTGTTAGTTTGCTCAGGCTGCTGTAACACAGTACCGCCAACCGAGGGGCTTAAACAACAGAAGTGTATTTTCTCATGAATCTGGCCGCTGCACGAGACCAAGGCCTCCCCACCCAGCGTGCTCACAGCCGTCCTCTCCCTGTGTCTCCACACTCTTGCTTGGCACACATCGGTGACATCAGTCCCTCTTCTTGCAAAGACACCAAACGGACTCCGAGCCCGCCCCACTGACCTCATTTTCCCTTAGTTACCACTTGTGAGGCCCAATCTCCAAATACACTCTTAGGGTTGGGACTTCAACATTTGACTTTTGGGAACACAAAATTCAACCTATAATAGAGATGAATTTACATACAGTGACATTCTGCCTCAGTTTTCCCCACAAGTCCTACATTCATGTCCACTGGTTATTTTTTTCTATCAAATTGAAGTCCTGTTGCCTCTAAGTCCAGTGTGTCCAACTGAATTCCTTTCTCCTGTTTTGTTCAGAACTATATTATGAACTCTCCTTTCCCCAAAACATGTCCATCTCTCCACAATCTCCTATCTCCTCATTGACGCTCATTATCTCTCTCGTAACTTGAAGCAAAAATCTCCTCTGGACGGATTTTCTCTCCAGCCCCTGGCCTTCCATCCTCCCTTCAGAGCCGAACCGGAAGTGCTGGTGTCCCTCACTCACGTCGTCCCCTCCCTCTGACTTACAAAGACCACCAATGATTACTTTGTAAGTACACGTTGTTAATATCACTGTCTCCATAAATAAATCCTTACATGGAAATGAGGAGGAGTTAAACCCTGACCTCCTTTTCTGAACATCTTGCTGCCGTTACCTGACACTTTAAGTCTCCTCTACAATCGGTCCTTCTCGCATGTCCTCTGCAAAGAATTCCTCAATCCTGTCGGAATGTCTCGAGACTTCACGTGAGCTCCTGCTCTCCTTTTATACCATGTCCTGGTAGGCTCACGCATTTCTTCAACTGCTCCACATTTTTTCTGTTGCTGTCCCTAAATTGAAAGTAACCAATTTCTTGTCTGGATTCCATTTCTGAATGATCACCTCTGCCTGCAAACGTACATACACCTAAAATGAAATATTTCCCAGGACAGTAACTCCACCACTCGAAACATCAAATGTATTCCTCCTCTGTCTGAATCTTAGCTAATGGCTCCATCTGAGTGTTGGTATTGTAAATGCCTTCATCCATCCAACAAACACACTGCTATTATTTCTAAACTGGCCACTGGTGTCATTCTTCATTTCCACCTCCATCAACGAACGTCCTGCCCCATACTCCTCGTCCTCCAGTTTCAGTCTGCATCTCAATTATACAGAGACACTTTCACTAAACTCCAACCAGAGTAAGCCTCTCCCTTGCCCTCCGCCTTGACTTAAACAGAACTACTGCCCTTTCAGGTCACTCATGAAATTGTTGTTATATATTTACTTATGCTGCCCTCTCGATGGTCTAAATGCGGAAAAATGCACCTATGAATGGTAGAGTTAGGCAAGTCCCCCTCTGATCGTTACATCTGAATTATGAAGACAGAGAAATTCTATGCCCATAGTAAGGAAACCTCCCCACAAATGCCTGTGGTCAGATAAACCATCATTTTCTGATTATAAATTCCTCTCTGAAATACAGGAGTCAGTCTTTTCTGGTATAAATTCTCTCCAGTACTTCCCCAGACCCAAACAGATGGAAAAGCTAACAAAGCCAACTCTTTGAGGATGCAGCCACCACACAAAGACCCTCAGAGTTTCTTTCTAGTTCTAGACAGATCACTCTTGCGATGGTGATCCGTCTTTATAAGCAGTTGACAACGTCATCAGTAACGTAAACCAAAAGACATACCCTGGCCAGTCTGGATGACAGTCAATATAAATCTAATTGAGGCATGCCTTTTTTTTCTAATTAGGTAAATCATATAGACGCAGTTAAGGAAAAAAAGATGATGCTTTTTTTTGTTTCTAACAATACTTTTTAGACTCATGTTAGGTTCACTGCAAACTGAGCATAAGATACAGACAGTTCCCATATACCTCCTGTCCCCACAAAAGAATGGCCTTCCCCACTATCAATATACCACCAGAGTGCTACATTTGTCACAACTGATGAACCTACAGTGATACATCATCATCACCCAAAGTCCTTAGTTTTATACTAGCGTTCACTCTTGGTGTTGTAAATTCTACTGGTTTTGAAAAATATACAATGACATGTATCCACTGTTACAGTATCATCAGATTTTCACTGGCCTAAAAATCCTGTACTCTGCCTATTTATCCCTGCCCACCACCCAATCCCTGGCCACCACTGATTGTTTTACTGTCTTCATAGTTTTACCTTTTCCAGAATGTCATATAGTTGGGATCACACAGTATGTCTTTTTCAGATTGGTTTCTTTTACTTAGTAACAGGCATTTAAACCTCCTCCATTTTCACTGGCTTAAAGTTCATTTCTTTTTACCACTGAATAATTTCTACAGTTTGGCTATACTACGGTTTAGTTATCCATCACCTACTGAAGGAAGGAACTTGGTTCCTTCCAAGTTTTGGCAATTACAAATAAAGCCGTTCTAAAACAACCACGTGTAGGTTTTTGTGTGGACCTACATATTCCAACTCATTTGGATAAACAAGAAACATGACTGCTGGATCACATGGTAAGAGTTTGTTTAGTTTTGTAAAAAAAAAAAAAAAAACAACCTCCCACTATCTCCCAAAGCAGCTGTACCAGTTTGCATTCCTACCAGCAATGAAGGAGAGTTCCTGTTGCTGTGCATCTTTACCAGCATTTGGTGGTGTTGGTATTTTGGATTTTCCCCTAGAATTCTAATGGCATGCAGTGGTACTCTCGTTTTTATTTTAATTTGTATTTCCCTAATGACGTGATGTTGAGCATACTTTCATATGCTTATTTTCTATCTTCTTTGGTGAGATGGCTGTTCAGATCTTTTGATCCCCCCCCCCCTTTTTAACGTTTATTTATTTTGAGAGAGAGACAGAGAGCAACTGGGGGGGAGGGTCAGAGAGAGAGAGACACAGAATCTGAAGCAGCTCCAGTATCTGAGCTGTCAGCACAGAGCCTGATATGGGACTCAAACTCAAGAGCCGCGAGATCATGAACTGAGCTGAAACCGGATGCTTAACCGACTGAGCCACCCAGGCACCCCACTTTTGCCAATTTTTGAATGGAGTTGGTCATTTTCTTATTGTTGAGTTTTAGGAATATCTTATATTATGGTTAAGTCCTTTATCAGATGTGTGTTTTGGAAATACTTTCTCCCAGCTTGTGGCTCTGTCTTCTCATTTTCTTCAGTATTGAAGCAGAAGTATTTAATTTTAATCAAGTTCAACTTATCAGTTCTTTCATGGATCATGCCTTTGATGTTGTAGCCAAAATGTCATTGCCAAACTCAAGGTCACCTTGATTTTTTTCCTTTGGGAGTTGTATAGTCTTGTGTTTTATATTTAGATGTTATATATTTTGAGATAAGTTTTTAGGAGTATAATGTCTGTGTCTAGATTTTTTTTTTTTTTTTTGGTATATGAATTTCAGTTATTACCTGCCCTCTCACTGTTGAAAATGCTTTTTTTCTCCATTATATTTCTTTGTCAAATATCAGTTGACTGTATTTGTGTGGGTATACTTCTGGGCTCCCTGTTGTGTTTCACTGATATAGTTGTCTGTTTCACCAACAGATTACATAGGTTAACTCGTCATCCTTCTAAAGGTCTCAAAAGCAATCTTCATCCATCTTGTGGATTTGGGTTGTTACAGGCAACACTGGACAGAAGCTAAAGCGAGAGCTGTATGCTGCTCTTTATTTTCAAGAGGACTCATCATGTGACATCTCTCAGGCTGTGAGCATCCTGGTGACTCCAGATAAATGAAACATTTGAGCTTAAAATATATATTTGGCTACCTAGAGTGTGTATATTTTACTGTCAGGAAATAGAAAAACAAATCAGCATAGGTCTCTTCATCAGATTCAGTTGATTGATGCCTAACAACTGTAAAACCCTACAAGCTTCAAAGTATTAAGGCTTTCTAGAATAAATAACATAGCTTCATTACTTATTTTACTATAAATAGGATGTGCTTTGTTTTTGAAAATAAGTTTCAAAGAAGTAGGACATATCTTAAGATACACGGAAATCTCGAGATCCAAAAGAACAGATTGTTTTTGAAGAAAAATCATGCAATATACATTTTAAATACAAGCTTTTGATTTAGAAAAAATTGTTGTTTTCATCCTTGTCATCAGTATCACCGGCATTATCATCACCATGAAAAGCTAGTGTCCTAAGGCCAAAAGAACGTCGAACCAGGTCCTGCTGGAGCCAAACTGTTCAGAGGTCAAGGGCCAAGGCTCTGGTCTCAGCCCGCTGGGGCCCCAGCCAGGCTCCCCCACATGCTGGGTGATGTTTAAATTGAGATGGCCTTTACTCCCTCATAGGACTATTGAGAGGTAAAAATGGGTTAATGAGTGTAACGTTTTCACACTGAGTCACTGCTGTAATTACTTGTATCCGGAGCAGTAAAGGCCAGCTGCAGCTAAGTAGGCAGGAGTACGGGGCGCGGAGGGTTTTGGATCCAAATGTGAACCACTGTCCACAGCTCCCTGAGCCCATGTTTTTACATCTGGCGTCTCCCACGTGTATTTGTCTTTTTTCATGGTCTTCCAGATAGACTGATCTTCTATAGACATAGAGCCCAGTAAATAACAGCGAACTGTTAACACAGAGGAAGCGGTAAAGAAACAAGCTACCTTATATTCTACAAAGTGCTGACAATGCCATGATACCACTGTCTGAGCACAATTAAAAAAAATTAAATAGCCACAGTGCAGCAGTGAGGAAGACAATAGCCCGACATGAGCACCAAACTTATGAGGCTCCTGACTAACACCAGTCACAGTCTTCCCTTTGGTCTGGGGTGGACGCTGGGAGTCTGCATTTTGACAAGTACACCAGGGATCCTGATGTAGGAGTAGAACCCTGAAAATGTGACACAGTGGCCAATAAGCTAAAGACAGATTCTTAATATGGATTCAGGTCACCATCAGACACGGCCAGATTCATCACTCACTTATCCCTGGTTGAACTGAAATCATCTGCCTCACAGGCACTTGTCTCATTCATGGGCCACCGGCCAGCTGGCTTTACTGTCTCACCGTGCACAGCCCTTTTACTAGAACTTCCTTCCCATCCCCCACTTGGCATTCTTGAACTTCCCCTTTAAGAATCTGATTACATATCATACCCCTTTGGGAGATGGGATCCCCTTCCCTGAACATTCAGTCTAATGTTGGTGCCAAACCTCCCCATTATCCCAGGAGGGCATTTAGGACACCTCCCTGCAACTGCCACCTTGACTGTCTCCTTCTCAGAGCTGTGTGAGCTGAGGACAGCAAAAACACTTGGCTTGGCTCATTATTGTCCCCGGGTCTCCATAAACTGTATGGGATATGGAGAGATATGATGCATGTTAAAAGTAGTGAGAGAACAATTCATGTTAAAAGTAGTGAGAGAACAATTCATATAAACAAAGCCTTCTGTTTTAGATCTATCAACACAGGACCAAACCTTAGTGCTTTGGCAGCACTATTCTCGCCTTCCACCCTTCTACCAGAAACAACACTTTTAACCTTCAAACGAAACGCAAAGGGATGGGACTAATTTATGGACGACGAAGGCTCCACTCCAGAGCGCAGGCTCAGGACCCTGGGGTCTTACGTCCCAGTGGAATACCCCCCCGCTCTGCGCTGATGGCAAGTCCTCTTTGGGGAATTTGTGGGGGTTTTTTCCTCCTCTGATTCACAGCTTGGTTTGCAAACTGACTTCAGTATCAACCTCCACAAGAAATAGCTGAAGAGACTTAAGGTTGAAGGTCTTCCTGGGATCCACAGGGCTGGCCCAGGGCTGGTGTCCAACTGGTCCTCAGAAAGTGGCTGGGAGGTGGGGGGAGGTATCTCACTTAGGCACCGGCTGATGAATTATCTGCCGTCCATGTCTGTAGACAGTCCTGCCATACTATAGTATTAAACAAACTGGAGACCCCCATGTCTGTAGTCTGTGCAGCTGCCTGTGTGCATATGATGAGGCAGTTCTATCTGGGACAGCTGTAGAGCGAATGCTGGGTAAACAGATTCTCCTAACTGTTTTACCATGGAAATTCTTGGGCTTTGTTTTTAGATACAGAAAGATTTAAGTAAAATATTATTACATAGCGATGACTTTTCATCCAGAAAGCATATGCTACGGACAAGTACATATAAATGCTTGAACATTCTCTAGAGAGCTCAATAAAAATACAACTTTTAAATTTGGTTTCGTAAAATTGTTTTAAAACATACATCAGCATTTATACTTTTCTTTTGTGCCTGTTATTTCTGTGAAAAGCAAATTTCCTTGATCAAATTAAGTAGATGTGAATTTTGTTCTTGCTGTTATCTTATTTTCAATAAATAAAAATCACTGCGCCAATACTGCTGTTACGATAATACCTTAGGAGTTCAAAAATCTATTGTCTTAAGAAAATACAGAAATTGATGGAGTAAAATGGTGGAGGAGTGGGGAGGCCCTAAGCACGCATCCTCCCTGGAACACAGCTAGATAAACATCAAATCATTCTGAACACCCAAGAAATCAATCATAACTCTCAGAGAACAAACCACATCTAAAAACCAGAAAAATGACCCATGGAAGGAAGGAACTGCATAGAATTCATGGGAGAAAAGAGCTGCAGGTGCTCCCCAGGGAAAGGAGCCCTGGTCTCAGTGGGAGTAGGGAGAGTAGGGAGGGGAGGGAGGGGAGGGAGAGGAGGGAGAGGGAGAGAAAAAGAGAGGGGGGGGCGTGTAAGAGGGAAAACACTGCAAGGGACTGCTCAAGAAAATTACTCCCCAAAACCTCAGACCAGGAAAAAGGACAGGGTTACAACACCACCAGTTTTCCAGAAACAGTGGAGCGCATATTCCTAAGTTTCGGAGGTCTGTGACATTTCCAGATTCGCACCTGGGGAGCTGAGCAGTGAGAGAGCAGAGCTGAGCCCCAACGGCGGGCGGCCTGAGGATCCCCAGGATCACATGGGGAGAAGCGGTTCGGCTGCTTGGAGTGCATCTGGGAGAGGTGATTCGGCCTCTCAATGGACACAGGACCCAGCAGGCAACATCCCAAACAAAGAAGCCAGGAGAGGTATGCAAACCCGGGCGCCAGATGTGTGTTGTGATTTACAATAAATTCTGATCCACTACATGATCCCGTGGCTGTCTTCTGTGACAAACTGGCACCACCAGCCGCAAGTCATCGTGACTGTCCCCAGATCAGTGCAGGTCTGTGCTGTGGGCGTCTCTGAAGTATGGGGTTTTGAAACACAGCCGCACCTGATTTAAAACACGGCAGTGCTGCACCATTTGGCAGGTGGACAGGTTGGACACGGGGTGAAGGTGGGGATATGACGGAAACCGGGACACAGGTGGCATCGCTGCGCGTCTGTGAGGGCTTATTGAAGAGGGGTGGTGTACACTTCCTACTCCTGAGTTGAGAGAACAAGAGAATGGGGAGAAACCATTTTCTCCCGCACCCACCAGCTTGATCCACCTCGGTGAGCTAAACAGCGCCACCAAGTGGAGGACGGAGCTGCTATACCAAGTCCTGCCCGGCCCCAGCACCCTGAAGGCACATCTCCAGGAGAGCAATT
The DNA here is from genome assembly GCF_018350175.1 of Felis catus. NCBI lineage: Eukaryota > Metazoa > Chordata > Mammalia > Carnivora > Felidae > Felis > Felis catus. The sequence goes on from NC_058371.1 coordinate 7,176,097, forward strand.
GTACCTGAAAATCAGAGCAGCAGGCCCCTTCCCCAGAAGACCAGCAGAAACACCTAGCCCACACCAAGTCTATGAATCAGACTGGCGCAAAGCTTCAGCTCTAGAGGAAAAAATATCTAGCATCTTTTGGGGTTTTTCTGTTTTTGTTTTTGTCTTTGTTTCTTTTTATTTTTTGATACAAAAAGAGCATTTTAATCTTATTTTTTATTTTATCATTTTTAAATTGTTTATTTTTGGATATATTTTTATTAGATTTTTCTTTTCTTTCTTCCTTTTTCCTATCAAGCTTCTTGTAACAAGCAGATCAGAACACACCTAGGATCTAACTTCATGTATTTTTTAGATTTTATTTTTGTCTTCTATTTTTACTTTTCTTTTATTTTGCTTTATTTTTCTTTCTCTCCAAAATGACAAGACGAGGAATTCACTTCAAAAGAAAGAACAGGAAGAAAGGACAGCCAGATATTTTAATCAATGCATATATAAGTAAATTGTATGAACTACAACTTAAAACAACAATTATAAGGATATTAGCTGTGCTTGAAAAAAGCATAGAAGACACTAGAGAATACCTTACTGCAGACATAAAAGAACTAAAATCTAGTCATGCCAAAACTAAAAATGCTGTAACCGAGATACAATCCCAAATGGAGGCCATAAAAATGAGGATAGACAAAGCAGAGAGCAAATCAGTGATACAGAAGATAAAATTATGGAAAATAATGAAGCTGAAAAGAAGAGGGTAAAAATAGTCATGGACCACAAAGGCAGATTTCAGGAACTCAGTGACTTACTAAAAATGTATCCGCATCATAAGAGTCCCAGAAGATGAAGAGAGAGAAAGAAAGGCAGGAAGTTTCTTTAACAAATTATAGCTGAAAACTTCCATAATCTGGGGAAGGACACAGATATCAAAATCCAAAAAGCACAGAGAACTCCCATTAGATTCAACAAAAGCCAATCGTCACCACGGCATAAAAGTCAAGTCAAAAATCACAAACACAAAGATAAGAATCATGAAAGCAGCAAGGGCAAAAAAAAAGTCCTTAGCCTACAAGGGAAGACAGATCAGATTTGCAGCATATCTGTCCACAGAAACATGGCAGGCCAGAAAGGAGTGGAAGGAAATGTTCAATGTACTGAATGGGGCACATATGCAACCAAGTATTCTTTATTTAGTTAGGCTGTCATTCAAAATAGGAGGAGAGATAAAGAGTTTCCCCAACAAAAACTAAAGGAGTATGTGACCACTAAACTAGCCCTGCAAGAAATTTTAAAGGGAACTCTTTGGAGGGAAAAAGAAAAAAAAAAAAAAAAAAAGACCAAAGCAACAAAGACTACAAAGGACCAGAGAACATCACCAGAAACACCAACTCTACAGGTAACACAATGGCACTAAATTCATACATTTCAATAATCACTCTGAATGTAAATCAACTAAGTGCTCCCATCAAAAGACATAGGGTAGCAGAATGGGTAAAATAAATAAATAAATAAATAAATAAATAAATAAATAAATAAATAAGATCCCATCTATATGCTGCCTACAAGAGACTAAAGACACCTGAAGATCGAAAGTGAGGGGATGGAGAACCATCTATCATGTTAATGGACATCAAAAGAAAGCCAGAGTAGCCATACTTCTATCAGACAAACTAGATTTTAAAACAAAGACTGTAACAAGAAATGAAGAAAGGCATTGTATTATTATTAAGGAGTCTATCCATCAAAAAGATCTAACAGTTTGAGTGTTTAGGCCCCCAAATTGAGAGCACCCTAATATATAAATCAATTACTAACAAATATAAAGAAACTAATTGACAATAATACAAAAATAGAAGGAGACTTTAACACCCCACGTATGGCAATGGACAAATCTAAGCAGAAAATCAACAAGGAAACAATAGCGTTGAATGACACACTGGACCAGATGGACTTAACAGATACATTCGAATCATTTCATCCTAAAGCAGAATACACCTTCTTTTCTAGTGCACATGGAACATGTTCACATGGCACATACTGGGTCACAAATCAGCCTTCAACAAGTACAAAAAGATCACGATCAAAGTATGCATATTTTCAGATCACAATGCTATGAAACTTGAAGTCAAACACAAGAAAAAATTTGGAAAGCCCTCAAATACATGGAGGTTAATAAAGAACATCCTACTAAAGAAAAAAATGGGTTAACCAGGAAATTAAAGAAGAAATTAAAAAAAAATACAAGGAAGCACATGAAAATGAAAAGACAAGGGTCCAAAACCTTTGGGATGCAGCAAAAGGCAGTCCTAAGTGGGAAGTATATTGCAATTCAGGCCTATTTCAAGAAAAAAGGATCCAAATACACAACATAACCTTACATCTAAAGGACCTAGAAGAGGAAGAGCAAATAAAACCTAAAGCCATTAGAAGAAGGACAATAATAAAGATTAGAGCAGAAATAAACAATATAGGGAAAAAAACAAAAAAACAGAACACATCAATGAAACTAAATGCTGGTTCTTTGAAAGAATAAACAAAACTGAACCCCCTAGCCAGACTCATCAAAAAGAGAGAGGACCCAAATGAAAGAGGAGTGATCACAACCAACACCAGGGAAATATAAATAATCATGAGAATACTATAAAAAATTATATGCCAACTTGGCAATCTGGAAGAAATGGACAAATTCCTAGAAACTCACAAACTACCAAGTTGAAACCGGAAGAAACAGAAAATTTGAACAGACCCATAACCAGCAAAGAAATTGAATCAGTAATCAACAATCTTCCAACCACCAAGAGTCCTGGGCCAGACAGACGGCTTCCCAGGAGAATTCTACCAGACAATTTAAAGAATAGTTCTACCTATTCTCAAACTGTTCCAAAAAACAGAAATAGAAGAAAACTTCCAAACTTAGTCTACAAAGCCAACATTACCTCGATTATAAAACCAAAGACCCCAGTAAAAAGGAGAATTACAGGCCAATATCCCTGATGAACATGGATGCAAAATTCCTCAACAAGGTACCAGCAAAATAAATTCAACAGTATACTAATAGAATTATTCACCCATTGATCCCATTATCAATGGGATTTATTCTTGAGCTACAGGGATGGTTTGATATTTGCAAATCAATCAACACGATATACATTAAAAAAAAAAAAGAAGAACCATATGATCCTGTCAATGGATGCAGAAAAAGAATGGACAAAATATAGCATCAATTCTTGATAAAAACGCTCAACAGAGCAGGGACAGATGGAACATACCTGAATGTCATAAAGGCCATTTATGAATGACCCACTGCTAATATCATCCTCAGTGGGGAGAAAGTGAGAGAGCCTTTCCCCTATGGTCTGGAACAAGACAAGGATATCCACTCTCACCATTACTATTTAACATACTACTGGAAGTCTCAGCCTCAGCAATCAGACACCAAACCAAAAAAAACTGCATCTAAATCGGCAAGGAAGAAGTCAAGCTTTCACTATTTGCAGGCGACATGATACTCTATAGAGAAAACCCAAAACACTCCACCAAAAATTGCTAGAACTAATACATGAATTCATCAAAGTCACAGGATATAAAATCAATGTTGTAAATATAAAATCTGTTGTATTTCTATACATCAATAATGAAGTCGCAGAAAAATAAATCAAGGAATCGATCCCATTTGCAACTGCACCAAAACCAGTAAGATACCTGGGAATAAACCTAATTAAAGAGGGAAAGATCCATACTCTGAAAACTGTAGAACACTCATGAAAGAAACTGAATAGGACACAAGTAAATGGAAAACCATTCCATGCTCACGGATTGGAAGAACAAACAGTGTCAAAATGTCCATCCTATCCAAAGCAATCTACACATTTAATGCTAGCCCTATCAAAATACCACCAGAAGTTTTTGCAGAGATAGAACAAACAGTCCTAAAATTTGTATGGAACCACCAAAGACCCTGAATAGCAAAAGCAATCCTGAAAAAGAAAAACAAAACCGGAGGCATCACGATTTCAGATTTCAAGCTGTATTACAAAGCTGCAGTCATCAAGGTATTATGGTACTGGCACAACAACAGATACATAGATCAATGGAACAGAATAGAAAATCCAGAAATGGACCCACAACTGTACAGTCAACTCATCTTCGACAAAGCAGGAAAGAATATCCAATAGAAAAAAGCCTCTTCAACAAATGGTGTTGGGAAAACTGGATGGCAACATACAGAACAATGAAACTGGACCAATTTCTTACACCACACACAAAAACAAATTCAAAATGGATGATAGATCTAAATGTGAGACAGGAAACTATCAAAATCCTAGAGGAGAACGCATGCAGCAAGTTCTCTGCCCTGGGCCAGAGCAACTTCTTACTAGACACGTCACCAAAGGGAAGGGAAACAAAAGCAAAAATGGACTATTGGGACTTCATCAAGATAAAAACCTGCACAGCAAAGGAAACAATCAAAAAAACTAAAAGGCAGTCTACAGAATGGAAGAAGACATTTGCAAATGACACATCTGATAAAGGGTTAGTATCCAAAATCTATAAAGAACTTACCAAACTCAACACCCAAAAAACAAGCCAGTAAATGGGAAGAAGACATATGAATAGATGCTTTTCTAAAGAAGACATCCAGATGGCTAACAGACACATGAAAAGATGTTCAACATCAGTTATCATCAGGGAAATACAAATCAAAACCATGATTGGATACCCCCTCCCACCTGTCAGAAGAACCAACAAGTGTCGTTGGTGAGGATGTGGAGAAAGGGGAACCTTCTTGCACTGTTGGTGGGAATGCAAACTGGTGCAGCCACTCTGGAGAACAGTATTGAGGTTCCCTAACAAACTAAAAATAGAACTACCCTATGATCCAGCAATTACACTCTTAGGTATTTACCCCAAGGATACAAAAATATGGATTTGAAAGGGTATATGCACCCCATTGGTTATAGCAGCACTACTGATAATAGCCAAAGTATGGAAAGAGCCCAAAGGTCCATTGACTGATGAATGGATAAAGACGAGGTGGTACATATATGCCATGGACTTTCTCAGGCATCAAAAAGAATGAAATCTTGCCATTTGCAACGACGTGGGTGGAGCTAGAACATATTATGGTAAGGGAAATAAGTCAATCAGTGAAAGACAAATACCGTATGTTTTTGCTCATATGTGGAATTTAAGAAACAAAACACAGAACATATATGGGGGGCTGGAGAAGAGAGAGAAACCAACCATAACAGACACCCAATGAGAGAGAACAAACAGATGGGTATTAAGCAGGGTGCTTGTGCTGAGCACTGGGTGTTACAGGTAAGTGATGAATCACTGAATTCTCCTGAAACCAATGTTGCACTATAAGTCAACTAAAGTTGAAATTAAAAAAAAAAAATCAAGAACTGCCCTTACATATTCCAGATAATTCAAGTCACTTGGATCACTCTGTTGGATTACTAGATCAATTCTTTCTCATCAACACGTATACACTTTTCTAAATAAAATTTCTGGGGCAACTGACCTTTATTTGCCGTCTTGGGAAGCTTATCAGTAAGTAAATCTTAACTGGAGCTTTAATACACACCAGGCAAGAATCTGTGAACTTTAAATGTGCTGAATCAAACTCAAAAAATATTAAAGTGTTATGATTCACATCATTATGAGGGAACTATGGCACAGGTGTGACAAAGCACATGGCAGAAACATGGTAATAAAAAAGGGTGCCGAATGCATCCTTAGGGAGTCTCACAGAATCAGCAGCTTTGGACTTAAATGACAGCCAGGTCCCCGTACTATTCCTACTTCATAGATAAAGTAAATGGATGCAAAGAGAAGCCAACTTATCCAAGAAATGTCAACTGTCCACTCAACTCATCACTTCCAGGCACCTACTTCCAAGCTGCACTGGAAAGGCTTTGAGGTAGTCAAGTGCCCACTCAACTCTCTTTTCACTTTTGGCACTTTTATTACATTTCCCTTTGACAGCTCCTCCTTTTGAAAATTCCTGGAGTTTGGAGTATATAAAAAGCCCCCTTCTGCTCTGACATGGTACTGAAGCTCATCTTTCCTTTGAGATTAGGTAATGACATTGTCTGGGTTTAGGATATATTCTTCCTATTGTTGAGAGAAATAACTTGTACTTAAGTACAGAAATAGATGGATTAGTCTTCCTTAGACCAGTCCATCCAGTAACCTTGCTTTTCTGAATTTAAAATGACCATAGTGTTGACTTATAGTTAACATAGAAGTTTGATTTGGACTACCATCCACCCATCCCCAAACACCTTCTTTACGCATTAGGGAAATTTTAAGCTATGGAACATAGATATGTCCAAAGCAGCTTACATCCTTCACACCTAGTGACTGAAAGTTAAAATAACTTCTTGTAGAATGTCATAAGAGTTGAAGAGGTGGACCACTTAAGCTTTGGATTTCTGCCCTGGGCGTCAGCCTTGGCAGCATCCCAGAACTCCACCAAGATTTAACCAATGCCAGATCTATTTAACCCTCAAAGAGGAATGATACAAATACTGCAGAAAGAAAGTCATTCACAACCACGGTTTTCCCTTGGGTCCTGATTGTGTGGAATCATGGAACTTCGTTCATTCACCATCACCGAGCTCCACCTACAGCAGCACTCAAGACCCTTGCAGCTCCTCCCTTTTCAAACAAATAGAACAGTTGTGACAGTTGTGACAGGGCTGGTTTCGTAAGGGAGTGGGCTCATGTTTCTGGACCCTATTCTTCCCAACTACAAAAAGCTAGGTCCATTCAAGAGGTCACTGGGTCAGAGGTAAGAGGAGCTACCCTAACTGGCTTCCTTAAAACATAAGCCACAGCATCCTAGTGAGATTGTTCTTCTCAATTCCACCATTATACTCCTACCCTGGGGCAACAAAGGAGAGTTACTAAGTTTCTTTTATATATTCCTTCAATGCCTCTGGTAGTTATGCTTGATCTGGCATGGACTGGCTCCTAAGAGTTGCTTATAAAATATTCAGAGGTTTGGAAACTGGATGGAAAGCCTTTGTTAGCTTGAATTTTGCCACGGTATACAAGGAAACCAGCAAATGGTATAAATCAGTGCTTTGTCTGTTTCAGAGAGTCAGTTAACTACTACTCTCCAGAGGCCACTGACCTGTATGTTTCCCTTTCCAACAAGACCACAGAATGTGGCTTCTTGCCTCCATGAGCATCATCTTGAGAGAACACTACTTTCCTCCGTCATCTGCCATATAAAATCTTGCATATTTTACTTAAAATTGGTAACATTACTTTAAAAGTAACATGCTTTTTACCATTCCTAAAACACACACTTTTTGAAAAGTGTTTAATATGAAAAATAAACATTTCAAAATCTTCAAAATTTCTATAACCCCCACGTCCCCAAAGATAATCATGGTTAGCGCTGTGGTCCCTAGCCCAGACTCCATTCCAGCAGAGGTGTGTCCATTCCAGGACCACTGATTCTCTTAAACTCAGCGACATCTTCTAGCCCTGCTCTGTACGAAGTCTATGGAGAAGTCATGGAAGATCTAAGCTAGCTGCCCAAATACATCATCAATATTGATCACATATTAGGTGACGGGTATTTACTTATAATCTTGCCATTTATTCAGACCCTATAAGTTTGCCATTATTATCTTCACTTTTCCTCTTAGAAAGCCAGCTTGCAGAGGATTCACATGACCTGACAAAAACCATACAGCATATAATTTACTCACCTATTTGCTCATATTTATCTGGGTCAAAAGCCTATTGCCTGACCACAGTTTATGAGTTATGTTCTCACGGTTTCAAATGTCTCAGAAAAATAGGAACCCCAGATGGATAACCACTTGCAGGAAGAGAAAGAATAAAAAGGGCATATGGTTTGTAAGTAAGGGTGGTGAGAAATGGGACCGAGTCCTTTTGTGGCATCACTTCCACCCTTCGGGATAAGGTTGGGCTGGAACTAAAGGGGACCAGAGTAGCACGGAACTTCCTGCGGAAAAGCCTTGGCATCCTCCCCTCTGACGTGGGGCATGGACTCCAGGAGCTTGAAGATTTGGGGTCTGGGCCTGAGGCCACCACACATGTGTCAAGTAGAAGGCAAGGCTTCAGTGGTGGGAGGAATATGTGGCTCCAGGGGCTGCAGTGAATCCATCCCTTCTAGTTGAAACAATACTTGGCTCGTGAGACCATTCGCTCTCCTCCTACTGAGTTTCTAAAGCTTCTGAAGATACAGACTACTGCCTGTAGGAATCCATCTGCTGAGAAGTTCACCAGTTTTAGGTGGTGGAACCCATCAACCTCAGAGAGGGCCATCATGAGCCCCTTTCCTGACACTCAAGGAAATGTCCCCTACTCCCACGAAATGCAGAGCCTTCAGCCTGGACGAGGTCACCACCTACCTGTCATGAAGACAGGAACAGGGTCCAGGCCAAAGTTGTGTTGGAAGAATAGTGAAGAGAAGTCACTTTCCTCAAAGAGCCATGACTTGGACTTGGACATTTTAGAGTTGTGCAGTTCTAGACTTGTCAGGAATTGGGGAAGTTTGGTGAATGGGAGTTTCCTCAAGTATGCGACACGCAACTAGAGTTTAGTTCGGATTCTGTGTCTCCCTCTCTCTCTGTTCCTTCCCCACTTGCACACTGTCGGTCTCTCGAAAATAAAGATTAAAAGAAAAAAGTGGAATGATTGATGTTCAGGGCTCTTGGACAGTATCAAAGCTCCAGTGAGCCATCATATATACAGCCTCTGGAGAGCCCAAGATGGGTTTTGTGTAAGAACTGCCATCCCAGCTGCCATCCACATAAAGCGGATCCCCGCAAGCATTTTCCCAAACAGAGTCCATACATACCCTGTAAGGTGTCACGTACATGTCTCCATAGTGCAGAATGCTCCACTAGCATCTTCCAAAGCTTACCAACTCTGTAGAGGAAGAAAACTGGCATTCATCTCCAAGACTGACAAGAGCCCCAGTTTCACCCCGGTCCCTTGCTGTCCTTCTCCATGGCTACGAGGCCAGAAAGTGGTTGGATATCCTGTTCCAACTGTGCCCTAAGCTTCTATTCCAATATTTTCCCTTTTAGGGCACTTGGACTGAGACTCTATACCCTTCTGAGTACCTCTCTTGAGCTTCAAGGTACCTGCCCTTCAGAAGAGTGGGAACACCCCTCCCCTGCACACTGGTCCACACCTGGAAATCTGAATCTCTTCTGTAATGCACAGAGATGAGAATGTCTTCAGCATCACAGAGACAGGTAATGCCAAGGTGATTACCAAGCTTTGCTCTCTGCCCGTTGTATGCATGTACTATGATGGAGAAATTGAATCTTTTGCCTTCTGGGGTGAGTTGAGGGGTCTGAGGAACTGGAGAAGTGTTTAAATTTCTGGGAGGTGACAGCTGGATTCTGGGTACTGTATCCTCTTGTTTTCCTATGAGTCACCCAGTGGAGAGGAAAGAGCTTTGATTCAGATCTGAAAGAGAAACTCTGTATTAATGCAAGCATCTGATAACTGGAGAAAGGTAGCCAATATCCAGGACACTTCACAATGCCCAAAAGATTCTCTATAAATATGGTTTACCAACTGAGTTATCCAGAGCATATGGGAGAGTCCAAGGAGAGAGAAGGAAGATCTCAGGAAACTAGTAACGCACTGGCCGTGGGATTATGTTAGATTTTGCCTTCAAGACAAATTTAGATTGGAATGTAAAATTATGTTCTACCTTTAGAATTTTTATTCAAAGGAAATCTAGGGATATCCAGGGAATCCCTACACATGTGAACAGGAAAGTCCTATGAGTAGGAAGAAAATTTTACCTACATATCACTGTGCTTTGTCTGTGTTTCCAAGTGGTAGGCATCAAAGAGGGACATGAATGAATGAGAACCATAAATAAAAAGCAGCTCAGTAGCTGATTATTTCTTATATTATGAAAACTCCCAACTAGGTCCCACAAACTTTCCAAATGTCCTGTGTTAAACAGTCATTATTTTGAGCCAGGAAGAGGTCCTCCTATAGCACAACCCCGACATTTATTTTTCTGCAAACTACCACCATGAATTCATTGGGTTTAAGAATTCAACTTCATAAAAATGACATGAAAAAAGTAACCAACACAGTAGCTATTAAAAAGAAAGAGGCAGGAGTGAAAAAGTAATTGAATATTAATATTCAAAGAATCCCGTGGCTTGGAGCAAAACATCTTTAGAAGCTATCCAATAATTTTAGTAATGGATAGACAACAAATCATTAGAAACCTTAAAAAAAGGACTTCAAAGCAGAATTAGGATGAAAGAGATTACAGGACAAGGGAAGAAGGAAATGACTTGGCAAAACTCCAAAACTTTAAAAATAAAATTAAAAAATCATGTAAAAGAGACTACATTGGGAGAGAAGAGAAAGTAACAGACACACTGCTGAAAAGTCACTCATTAATGTCATAGACAGGCTTAAAGTGAGCAAAAGGTAAAAGGATTAAATAAAAAATCATTGAAAGCTGTGAAATACAAGCCCACAACCTAGAAAACCCATGTTAGTGGTAAAGATAAATGAAATAATATGACAAAAAATAATTTTATGAATTATTTCAATAAAGAAGTATTAAAACATACAAAAAAAGCAATTCGTGCGTGAAAATGCACTGTTTGGAAAAACATATATACAGCAATACAAAACAAAAGTGCCCCGTCCCCATAGAGTCTGTAATTCATAGACGAAGAATGATTTGAGGATCATAGTAAAAACTCAAGGGGGCGTCTGGGTGGCTCAGTTGGTTAAGCGTCTGACTTCAGCTCAGGTCACGATCTCGCGGTCCGCGAGTTCGAGCCCCGCATCGGGCTCTGGGCTGGTGGCTCAGAGCCTGGAGCCTGCTTCCAATTCTGTGTCTCCCTCTCTCTCTGCCCTCCCCTGTTCATGCTCTGTCTCTGTCCCAAAAATAAAAAATAAAAATAAAAAAAATAAAAACGTTGAAAAAAAAAAAAACTCAAGTGAGGTATAAAAGGACATTCACTGAACAAAGTGGGGAACCAACTGTGACCTTTAACCTTATAACCAAGTAAACTCTTCCTCAACTATCACAAGAGATGGATTTAAGAAAGATTCGTGGACGGGAACAGCTGGGTGGCTCAGTCAGTTAAGCCTCCGACTCCGGATTTTGGCTCAGGTCATGATCTCGCAGTTCACAAGTTCGAGCCCCGGGTCAGGCTCTGTGCTGACAGCTCAGAGCCTGGAGCCTGCTTCGGATTCTGTGTCTCCCTCTCTGCCCTTCCCCTGCTCACACTCTGTCTCTCTCTGTCTCTCAAAAATGAATATAAATAAATAAATAAATAAATAAATAAATAAATAAAGCTATATAAGCCAACTTTAGAACCAATAAAACCTATTTAACAGTTCCAAGTTATCCATTCATTCACACAACACTATACTAACCAACTTCCCACCCAACCAGGAATAGTGACACGTCTTTGGTGACTTCAGGATGGGTGATTACACAGCTCAGCCCCTCCCTCGAGATCTCTTAAAGGGTCACTGGGAAGAAGGCCTTGTGCATCCTCAATATCACCTCACTATCTTTTAGAGCACTGCTAACTAACCATTAAGATTTCCCAGTCCTTCCCAGGCTATCTGAACATAGCTGCTTAGGTCTGGGGTGCAACATTTGTTTTCTCCATTCCAAAACCAGGTTCTCCAACAGATGTGCCAAAAAAATGACTGGTATCTATTCCCATTCACCTGTGTTTCCTTTTCTTTCCGAAGTGCAGTCTGAAAAAATGATATTACTAAGTGAGCTCCCTCAAATCCCAAGACCAGTGATGGGCCAAGCTATTCCAGGTGCTGGGGAGACGGCAGTTTACAGGTTAACCAAGAGAGTCTTGCCTTCTTGCCTCTAACCTTCTAGCAACACACAGATTGGAAAGCAGAGGCACAGAGTACAGGAAAATAGCTTTATGTATGAAGAAGTATAAAACTAGAACAACTGTATCTTTCAAATTAATACTGTAAATGGAAAAACCTATCAGCTCATTTGATCACAAATCAAAATCCAACCTTTCATAATTTTTAACATCCAGTACATCCAAAGCTGTTCAGAAAAGGTGAAAATAGAATGAAATTTATAATTATTCTAGAATTTCATATATGAAAGCATCACACTCCCAAAGAGAAGATCTCCCTTTACAGTGCGCAATGGTCCCTGAATACAAAGGGCTTGTGACAAGGATGGAGGAAAACCTCGCATTAAAAAAAAAAAAAGGAACCTGCAATGTCCCTATACATATATAAATGTACCAATGGAACAAACTAAAGCAATATTCACAGAAAATTTTACCTTAAATATTTAATTAATTAAAGATTAAATAAATGATATAAGCACCTACCTCAAGAAAAGAAATAAAATGAAAAAACTACTTGAGGAAACCCATTAAAGGGAATAGGGAGAAGCAGAAAAGAAATTACTTATAAGCCAAAAAAAGTCCAGTAAAAACATAAGATGTAGAACAAGGAGTTCGGTGGAACTTGCTGTGATGAAGGAAATGCTCTGTTACCTACATTATCCACACAGCAGCAATCCGATCCATGTCATTAAAGGGCACCTAAAATCTGGGGCGCCTGGGGGGGCTCAGTCACATAAGCATCCAACTCTGGCTCAGGTCATGCCCTCGCGGTTCGCAGGTTGGAGCCCCGCATCGGGCTCTGTGCTGACAGCTCAGAGCCTGGAGCCTGCTTCGGATTCTGTGTCTCCCTCTCTCTCTGCCCTTCCTTCACTCATGCTCTCTCAAAAGTAAATAAACTTTTGAAAAAATTTTAAAACTTAAAAAAAAAAAAAGAACACCTGAAATCTGGCTAGCATTACTGAGGGTCTTAAGTTTAGTTATTTAATTGTAATTAATCTAAATTTAATAAGCACATGTCACTAGTGGTTACTTTATTGGATAGCACAGCTCTAAAACCTCGGAGTAGGCAGTCAAAATAATGAAACAGATTAAAGACAAAAATGGAAAAGGGACACAAATAGTCAAAAACAGGACATGAGAATGGGGGACTGATTACTGCTAACAGTAAAATTCAGATTTAAGATGCTGCTTTGATACAACAAATGTCTAAAGACAGATACAGGAGGGAAGCAGACACCCTGGGATTCCATGGACACAAACCTCAAACTCCCTGGGGGAAACCTGGGCTTGAAGATAAGATGAAAGCCGAATAAATATGAAAATCTGCAAATATATTATGATGCAGCATACATAAACTATGTTACTAGGGTGGAGGAGGAGAGTGTTAGGGGGCTTTCAAGAACATGTTAAGAATTTATTAATTTATAATTAAAATGGGAAGCCAGCCTTATACTTTATCTTTTGGCTAATGGAAAAATAAATAAAATATTAATACAGAGCACAATGCAGTAAATACTTTCACCGCCATCTCATTCACAACTGAATTATACATTTAAGTGGAATCTCTATGTCTGCAGAGAAAAATCTTTTGGCTGAAAATTTCTGCCTCTCACAATGAAATAATTCCAGTAGACAGCACAGTAAATACGCAACTGTATCTCAGGTCATTTTGGTCATTTCTCAAAAATACCTGGCAATCGTGTTAGGTCTTGCATGTAAATTCCAACTCCCATGCAAAATAAATGCTATTTCAAAATTTAGCTATGACAGATGAATTTCCATAGACTTGTCCTTCCTCTTTCATTCATCAGATGGTTGGTAACTTATTTCACAAATAAGGTAGGTAATTTTGGAGGTAGATGCTTTCAACTGTTCATCTTATTTTATTATTTTTTTAATGTTTATTTTTGAGAGGGGGGAGGGAGAGAGAGAGGGAGGGAGAAAGAGAGAGAGGGAGGGAGAGGGAGAGGGAGAGAGAGGGAGGGAGGGAGGGAGGGAGAGAGAGAGAGAGAGAGAGAGAGAGAGAGACAAAGACAGAGTGTGAGCTGGTGAGGGGGAGAGAGAGAAGGAGACACAGAATCTGAAGCAGGCTCCAGGCTCTGACCTGTCAGCACAGAGCCCGACGTGGGGCTCGAACCCACAAACCGCGAGATCATGACCTGAACCGAAGTTGGACATGTAACCAACTGAGCCGCACAGGTGCCCCTCAACTGTTAAATTGTAAAGTATTCCTGCAGTCGTACCTGGTGTTTATGCCATCTTCTCCGTAAAAGGTGAGGAATAACTTTTAATCTTAGCTAGGTTCTTTACCTCCAACTTTATGTTTGGGTCCTGTTATTTCCTGCCATATCATGAATTTTATGTTATTACTTATAAAATAATAATAACTTCCACTACTCCTCTCTATTTGATCCTCCCAGAACTTAAACGTTGCAGTATCTTCCGATCTTGATGGGATTAAAAATCTTGAATTAAAAAAAGAAAGCAGGGGCACCTGGGTGGCTCACTGGTCAAGTGACCTCCTGATTTTGGCTCAGGTCATGATTTCACATGGTTCCTCAGGTCAGGAATTAAAAAAGAACACATGAAAAACCTCTTTCTCAGCCAAGATCCGTCTTGAAAGTCACTCCCTCACTCCTGAGCGTGGCGATGGCTTTCAGGGCTTCGAAACAGCATGGCCCCTCCCTGCACTGCAGACACACACCCAGGAGAAGGCATTCACTCTGTGGCAAAGCCAGTCCTCCGCTGCACGCTGAAATAACGGGGATTCAGCAGGATTACGCTCCTCCGTGAAGATCAACAGTCGGGCTTTTCTGCTCATTTCTTCAGAACAGTCTCCTATCCCAGTGAAGCCCACACGGTCCGCGGCAGTGGTGAGTCTACCCACTGGACTGACGGTCCCTTGAAGACAAAGACCCCAGTCTCTGCTAATACCTGCTGAGCACAGGGTCAGAGCTTCTCAAACTCTCCCCCATTCCAGGACCCCTAACTCCCCAAAGAGCACTCTAATTCCTTCTACAGGCTCCCTTCACAGGGCAAAGCACCTCCTCCTTCCTCCTCCTTGGAGAGATGCTTTTGTTCTCTATTTGGCTAAAAGAGCCTAGGTCCGGGGGCGCCTGGCTGGCTCAGTGGGTCTGGCGTCCAACTCTTGATTTCAGCTCAGGTCATGATCTCGAGGTTTGGAGGATGGAGCCCCGTGTGGGATCTGCACTGACAGCACGTGGAACCTGTTTGGGATTCTCTCTATCCCTCTCTCTCTGCCTCTCCCCTGTTCACACGGGCTCATGTGCTATCTCACAATAAATAAACTTAAAAAAAGAAAAGACAAAAAAAAAAAGCCTGGGCCCTTTCCCATCAAACTGCCCCGTGACTCCCTGCATGTGTACTGGGGCAGGTGAAGGGGTCGGTGGGAGAGGCCAGCAGAGCGGAACTCTCCTCACAGGAAAGACATGGCCTGGATGGGACAGTGGTAAGGCTTGCACTTCTCACCCCTACCCCTAAAATTTACAGATCACATATCATACACCTGAGCAAGAGCTGCTTCTCTTTCATGGTTTTAATCACTATCTCAAGTATTTAATTCCTCTTTTCCAGAACATCAGATTAAGCTACCAAAAAATAGGTCATTAAGAAGACCTAATTAGTAGCACTGAAAACCGTGGAAGAAGGTCAATAGACGCAGCTGAGTAATTTATCCAATTATGAACAGATGGGCTATCTTTCAACAAAGTCCCACAACAATCCAACCCATCCTTGGTCATTTCCCGAGAAAGGACAAAGGAAATAGATACACACTTGACTGGGAACTAGTTCACAGCCCACTAGGTTAAAAGATCACATAAGAAGAAAGAGAAGATGTGGAATATTAGACTAATTGGTTAAACTAGGTTTTGACTGTTAATATAAAAAAAAATGCCAATATCCTTAATCAAGGGCACACTGAAATAGTGTACAATTATTTACTAAGCACCAAAGAATACTTTCAACATATAATAACAGACTATAAAACCATTAAGACCTCATCATCTGACTCTGACATATTTAAGAGGGAATATACGTTGGGAATTAAAAACAAAACTCTAATGAATTTGGGATCTACCCTTCTTTTGCCCCCATTGCTACTGTTGCTCGACTCCTCTCCCTTCTGTTCTTTTCCCTCTCTCTGCTGATCCTTTTTTTGCCACTTTCATTTATTCCACTGCTTCTAGCTCATGTCACGCTCTCACTCTTATTTGGTCTTTCAAAGCCCATCGGACCCACTTCCCTCTCCTCAATTTCACAGCTGCTTTTTCTCATCACTCTCTTTGGCTGTAGCTCCCTGCTTCTCCCTGGTCTCTCTCTTTCCCCTATCCCCCGGCCCCACCTTCACATTCACAGGAACAGAAAGAAGATGCCCCTGTCCAGAAGCACGCTTTGTGGTGGCTCATCGGGAATGTAAACAATACCTGACAGGCACAGCCAGCAGGATGGGACGGGACAGAACAAGGGGTGCCACAGGACAGGGGCAGGTGAAAGCCCCAGCAAGGGACTCAGGGCCTCCCTGAGGAACTGACTGTGGAGAGCCCAAGGACCAGCAGGACCGGCCCCAGAAAGACGCGAGAAGGGAGAGAGGAACTCAGGAGGGGGCTGGGGTCTGCAGGATCCGGAGAGCAGGGTGTCGTGGTGCTGCCCCCTCGGTACCGCGAAGGGCGAGAATGCACCTCGCCAGTGGGGCCTTGACACGCGCGGGGGCCAGGGAGAGACGGTGAAAAGAACGGAGGCAGAAAAACGGGCGAAACGGCCTGGGAGGCAGTTTACCGGAAAGACGCGGATCCAGTGCAGCAGCACAACGTCTTCCGACCAGGCCGGGCTCCCCGCGGGCGGGGCTGGCGGATGCGGGGACTGTCAAGTTAGCGAGGGCCCGGACTCCGGGTGTGGAGGCCGCAACACCCAGACCATCAACGTGCCAGCTGCAACTAGAAACGCTGAAACCCGCACCGGGAAAAGAGCCCTTCCGTTTGGGAAATCTGCATCCGGGTCGGCCGGAAACGGGGACCTCGGACGGGGCGGGGTCTGGAAGGAAGGGCTTGGGTGTGGCTTATGCAAGCCTCCGCCCCGCCCCCAGGGCGTTTCCGTTCTGCAAGTTCTTCCGCCCGGAGCTTGGGTCCCGGCGTTTGCCTCCAGGTGGCGGGGTGGCCTGTGGCGCCGGGCTCCCCACCCTACGCCACGTTAAATGATTCAGATACGCTAAGGTAAAAGCTTAGCGTTGGCGCGCCGGTAATACCGAATGCGGAGTTATTTCCTTCGCAACAGCGTGAGAACGGCTTAAATAACCCTTCGTGCGTGCCAGAGTCCCGCGGACCGCGAGAGGCGCTCGGATTGCGGGGACACCCCTGCGGCGGCGTGGGCGGGGCAGGGGCGTCTGCGGCTCCGCCTATCAAGTTGTGGTTTCCTTTCCGGTAGAACGAGTGTGAACCCCGAATTCACTTGTGCGAACCCAGGGGTTCAGCCGGACAACCGCGGAGGGTAGCTAACATTTCTAACATTTCTCCTCCCTGTTCGCGGGGAGGCAGAGGGACACACGGGCCCAGGATTGGGCCGTGAGGATGGTCGGCTGAGGCCCTCGCGTTACTGCGCAGGGCTTGAGGTTGATAAATTCACACACCTTTAAGACTGATGTGCAGGACATTCTGCAAGTTGCCGGAGTTAGTATTTCCTGAATCTGTTGTAATTTCACATTTTTCTTTATTCCGGAGGTACTACTCGAAAGAGCATTTTTAATTTTGAAAAATCAGGGTTTTTTTAATCTGTTTTTTTTCTGCCTCCCAATGTTTTGTGTCGAGTATGGGCAAGTATTAATTTTTCATTATTTCTGTATACATCTCACTGAAACGTCTCTCTTTTTTTTTTCTTTTTTTCCCAACGTTTATTTATTTTTGGGACAGAGAGAGAGACAGAGCATGAATGGGGGAGGGGCAGAGAGAGAGGGAGACACAGAATCGGAAACAGGCTCCAGGCTCTGAGCCATCAGCCCAGAGCCTGACGCGGGGCTCGAACTCCTGGACCGCGAGATCGTGACCTGGCTGAAGTCAGACGCTTAACCGACTGCGCCACCCGGGCGCCCCTGAAACGTCTCTTTTTTGACAACACCAAAAAGCATAGTGAAACTGGATTTTCAAAGTTTAGTTGCCTCATTTATACCCTTAATAAATCCTAATGGAAAGTGTGTGAGTGAAAATCTTCATCTGTTTCCTTTGTAAATTCTGACGTTCATGCTAGAGGGAATTTGGCAAGACTAAATCCCAACTACTCAGGCTGCAGGATTTCTCAAAGATTATTTCCAGAGAAGAACTTTTCTGGTTTTCTCGTAACACCTATTTCTCTAGTTTTACATTTTTTTAATATTAAATATTTGGGCTCAAATGGGTTTAAATTCTGAAAGATAACGTTCTCAGGCAGGGCAACAGTAAACACTGTGTGGTTCATATGGAGCGAGTTGGGGGAGCCCTACTCACGATCCCTCCTGGTCTCCAGGGCAGAGATTACTTAATCTGAACTCACCTCACTCCTCTCATACCTGTGAGGAGCTGGGCACAGATTAAGAAGGGATCAAGGAATCCCGGTACATGAACCTCTCCCCCGTTTAGTCTTTCTTTATCCCCCTCTCTCTTTACATGGAAGTCAAGTGATACAGTTCCACCAGTGTAAGCCATCCAGCCTCCAAGCCACCTCCTCCATCAAATCCTCTGTGTTCTGCTTTATACGGAGTGCTTTGGGAGGCCATAAATCGACTGAAGTGATTTTTCTTGGGTGCACATGTCGATGTGTATTATTTGGAAGCTCCTTATGAAAAGCTGAGCCTGTAAGATGGTGTCTTAGTAAACCAAGGTCTTCCCACACCTCTGAATCTCCCTGGCTGGGAATTAGATCCGATGAAAGTTGAGGAGTGAAAAGAAAAGAAATGAGACTGAATTGAAGTATAATTTCTTCTATTTCTGTTTTCATTATATTATTATTACAGTGCAAAACCATTTTCCAGGCATTCCTTAGAAACACTACCCTATGTAATCATAATGACTGTAGGATAGAGTTTTGATGAGGGTCACTCTGATGGCCTGGTGGGTAGGTGGCCCCTGTAGACTGGAATGCATGTTTAGGGGTGCCTGTGCCCACATCATCCCAGGGATGATGATGCCTTCTCTCCTGGGGATGTCTCTGGTTCTAGTACATTTGCCCATCAAGTACCCTGAATGTCCTAACATCTGGGAGCCTCCAGCTGAGAGCAGACACGTGCTATGAGTCAAAGTAGGGAGCTCCTGTGGAAGGGAGCAGTTGTTCTGTTGGCTCTAGGGTGGTGGAATGAAGGAGCTTAAGCTTGGAGAATCTGATTCCCGCGTGGGGATGTGAGCACACGAGGGGGTGGAATGTGTGAAGTCTGAATATGGTGCCCCCCAGTGTTGAGACATTTGTTAGCCTTTTGTCCTGAGGTTCTGCTGAGGCCTTTGGAATGCTCAAATACCATTTGTCTCATTGCTTTCATGATGAAAATATGTTCATGTGTGGATGGGTATATTAATACTCTCAGCATGCCATGTTGAAAGTGAAGAGAACAACCCAGAGGTAGAAAGTGGGGGATGAAGAACACAAACAGTTTGTGATGAAAATCCATGGGCTGCTGACCTTGACATCCAGACTCAGTTACACATTTTAGAGGCCCCAGAGCTCTGTGTCCCGGGGGATCTCCAGTCATTTCCAGGGCAGGTCCTCATGCACAGGGCAACACAGACTCACCCACAGACACCAGGTTCTCGTCTTAAGTGCCATGTCTCTGTTCGGAGTCCTCAGAGAAGGGATCAGGATGCCCGCATACTCCTGAGGGAAGTTCACACTCTTTGAAGGAGCTCTCTTCCCGAGAAAGTATGAGTGCCTGCTCAGTCAGAGATCATTTCATTCCGGTATTTATGGAGGAAGAAGGACTTTAGCCGATGGAGGAAAGAATGAAGGTTGGCTCTGGAATTGTCTTAAGAGTGTCAGGATTCCAGAGAGCATAGTCAAGTTTTATGGGTTCCTTTTAGGGTGTTTGCGTCTGTTCTGGATGTGAGGCTCGGCTCACCCAAACACTGATGTCACATTGCAGTTCCTCATTAAATGCCTGCATATCTCCTCTGGTCAGGGTGGTCAGAGAGAGCTAGAGTCAGCATCGTTTGGTGTAGGGGTCGCTGAGGAGCACGCTTTGATGGCTGAGTCTTCACCTGATTTGTGGACACTCAGTGATGCCCAGTGACATTGGCCATGCATGGGCACAGGACACTGACTGGCCTGTGCCCCTCACAGAACCAATCTCTGCCCCACCTGGCACATGTACGAGCAGAGTTTCCATCTGAAACCCTGCACGTGTGCCCAAGGTCTCCCTAGGAGAGCCCCATGCCCCAGTTCCACTCTCTTCAGCAACCACATGGTTTTTCCACTAACTTGGGCTCTAGAACATTCAACCAGTGACATGGTACTATGGACTGAACTGTGTCCCTCTTCCCCAAACTCATTATGTTGAAGCCCTGCCCTCCAGTGTGATGATGTTTACAGATGGGGTCTCTTGAAGGTAATTAAGGTTAGGTGAGGTCATGAGGGTGTTGGAGGAGGTCACTGAGAGGACAAGACCCAGGCTGTAGAAAGCTCCTCGCCCCTTCCCCGTCCTTGGAATGTATGTTCTGACCACTGTGCCCATACTAGAAACCATTTCAAGGATGCAGCTTTGAGAGTGCAACATGCTGAGACCATCCAATGGTAAATGTGACTCAACCCCTTTAAGGCCTCTATACAAAGATCCTGGTGGCTGGTATTCAGATTGATTCATTTTGCAGCTGCCCAAGTCATGCCTTGCATGTAAGTTCCCTTTGCTTATTAAAACTGTAACCTACAATCTGGAGTGGTCTTCTCTTTTCTTCGGTCTTTCCCTGACCTCCATGTGTGGGGGCCAGCTTCAAATTTTACCCAGGAACTCCTGAGGTTGTGAGCCAACAAACCAACGGAGGGTGGGACCATCATTTGGGTCCCTTCTACGAAGAGGAGGAAGGATAGGACTCTGGGAGGTATTTAGGTGTTCCTCTCATCCCTCCCTCCTCAATTCAACAGTCCCTTCCACAACACCTGAGGCTGGAGGCTGTCTCCTCTGTCACCCCTGGTCACTCTGCTCAGAGGCAGAGTTGACCAAAAGGTGCCGCACGTGGATACGCCAGGATATAGGGACAGCGTTCCTCAGAACTCTTTAAGACGTGAGGACTCTGACCATGAGGGGCTGGCTTCTCAGGAGGCTGGAATGAGGGAACTGTTGTGAACCTGAGGCTCCACTGTTCATTGTCTAATCTCAGGAAGCCTGTTTGGAGGAACTGGCCTGGAACACAGCTGGACAGTGGAGGACGGGGCACAGTGCAGGCCTGGACAGTATTTAGGTGAGGTCTCCCAAGGAGAGCCTGGAGGTCAGGGGTTGGCATTTGGGCAAGTGTCCTCGTGGTCTTTGGGTCTAAATCCATTTCTGTTGAAGGGATACTGGAGAGTCTGTAAAGCCCTCCCAGATCATACTCCACTGAAGGTCTGGAAGGGGCTGGGACTCCATTTATTTGAGGGATTCTGTCAAGTCTGGATGGATGGGGATCTGGGCAGATCTCTCACCTGGTGCCTTGATGCTGAGTCTGGAGTCCTGGCCCAATTTATGTGCAGCAGGATGTGGGCTGGGATGTGAGTTCATTTCAGGATACTTGGCTTGTTCCTGGGGACTGAGGAATGGCAGCCTGGGGAACATCCTGAGAACCGACATCCGGCCTGCCGTCTGCTACCTTGACAATGAGGGAGGGGTCCTGGCTAAAGTATTTGGAACATGGCTGGGGGGATTTCAGTGGCATTCCTTACCTGTATTTTATTCTGTCCATGAGGTGAGGAAGTCAGTTCAGGTCATTTCAGGGGAGACACCATAGGGCAGGGGATCTCATGCGGCCGACTTATGAGAACAGCTTCTAGAACAGATTTCTTCCTTGTGCGCAGGCACATCCACCTGCTTGGATGCTGTAGGAGAAGATGCCATGTATACAATATATACTAGGATTTCCTCTCAATCAAATTGAGAAGAAATGAACCAAATAAAAAGTCATGGAACATAAAACATTAAATTTAACAGTTAAAGAAATATGAACGATCATTTTGGTATGAAAAGCAAACAGCCTCAGTGCTGGTTGGGAAAACAGATATTATAATATTAACTTGATACAGTTTTTCTACCAAACTGGAAAATGTAAAAGTTCTTAATATTGCCTTTTGTTAACTAATTAGAAGCAAACTCTTGTATATACTGTTTTGGGGAATTGTACACAGTTAATGCTGGTTTGAAGGCGGTTTGATGACTAATGTGTTTTGATGGACAATTTGGAAAGATTTATCATAATTTATAAGATATTCTTATACACAGGATTCTACCTTTTGGAGCCTGCTTAACTCACTTGCATATACTATAATTATGGGATCCAATCACATGTGATCGAATTCTCTGGAAATAATATACAGTAATTGTTCACCATTTATAAGCATTGAAAAATGTTAATATATACGTGTGTAAACTTTTAACAACATATATTTTATGTAAGTAAGAATGTTACATTTGTTATACACTTTCTTTTTTTAACGTTTATTTTTGAGAGCGAGAGAGAGAGAGAGAGAGAGAGAGAGAGAGCGTGCACAAGTGGAGGAGGTGCAGAGAAAAAGGGGGACAGAGGATCCAAAGCAGGATCTGTGCTGACAGCAGAGCGCCCGATCTGGGGCTCAAAGTCACGAACCATGAGATCGTGACCTGAGTGGAAGTCGGACGCTTAACTGACTGAGCCACCCAGGCGCCCCTGTTGATACGCTTTATGTTTCACTCTGCACCTTACCTTCTGACTCAAACAATTGTTCCTGAAAAATCTCCCTGTGGGCCCATGTAGCTCTGGTTCATTAAGGCTCACCGAGGTTTACTATTTATTTGTGTAGATGCACTGGGTTTTTCTCTTCTAGCCCTTGTTAGCTGACATTTGTAAAGTTCCATGTCCCTTCCAATAGAATTGTAGCCATGGGTATTGCCGGCAAATGTCGTTGTTAATGTGAACAGAAATTAAGGACCAGGATGCCCACACCATCACCCTCCGGCATTTTCGCACAGACTCCAATTCCAAGCATTACTGCTACCCTTAATGTCTGGCTGCTTGTCTCCTGATCCTCTCCAGCCTGGAAATCCCAGATGTCTGCGTTCACGCATCTCAGTGTGTCGCAGGGGGCGAAACAGGCACGTGTGAGAGGTCCATGGGTTTCCTGAAGGACTCAGGAAATTCTGCAGTTTCCCTGGGAGGGCGGGTCACCAAGCTGCCTTCGAGGGCATCACACACCTTTCCAGCTCTCCAACAGGGATCCAGAATATTTCCAGAGTGTCAAGTTGGGCCGAAAACACTGTTACTGGATCTCAGTTGTCGGAAATGTCAGATTCTGGACTCTAAGCCGATGCAGACAACTCTGAGGAAGCTCCTGGCCCCAAGAGTTCACCATCTCCAGCCTTTTCAGGAGGACAAGAGCAGTTCCTACATCCACAAATGTAGGTGGAAAAGTCTAGTGGCCCTGGAGGGCCAGAAATGGCCTCCTTGGGTCACTGCAGCCAGTACAATGTGCCTGGTCCCTCAGGACACACCTCACAGCACAGGTACCTGCAGGGATGGTGGGTGTGTATGTGGGGGTGGGGGGAGCTCTCAGTAATCATCTTTGCTATTCATCTAATGAAAGGTGGCAGATAACGTTTCTGTGGGAAGTGGCAATTGGGACAACTTTATAAGATATTAATACCACGTAGCCTAGAACATAGGAAAAATTATTCCTGACTCATTTACATCTCCATAAAAACCTCCAACATTAAGGCAGAGGATCACTTGCTCCTTATTTTTAAATAAACCATTTACCTGCACTCTCTCTAACCACAAAGGTCTATGAATTCAAATATCATCTTTCTATAGAGCACAAACACATTTTTGAATGCATTTAATCCCAAATTAAATGAATCCCAAATCTGACCAAGGCCAGGCAACGTGCACACACACCTGCAGTCCCAGATGCACACGCTTACCCCATATACCCACCAGATGAACCACAAAATGTGTGATCAACATGCCCGAAGCTATGTAGATGGCACCGCCCACTGCTCCTTGAGAACGCACCATTGAACTTATTTGGACAACCTGCCAAAAACTGAACTTACTTTGACAACACTAAATACCAGTAGTAAATAGGTGAAAAGAAAAACCTACCCACGCATCAGGCAAATCCATTCCCAATGCAGTTCTTCCAGGTCCCTGAACATGGGTCATATATTGCAAAAATGGAAACACCCCCCCCCCCCCATTCACCATCAGCTGACTTTCCACACACCACAACTGGAAAGTCCTCAGACCCAGAAGTAAGACCCGCTCCTCTCTGGAAATCCTGCCGTGGAGACCTACAGCCCAATACCCAGTAAACACTTATGCATGCTGCATGCGATGTCCATGAACATGTGCAGAAAGACAGCGCCCCGCCTGCCTAGACAACCACAAGCCACGTCACAAAATACGTCCTGTGTGTGAGCTCACCTGGAATATTGTCTCCGCTACCTGCGGGCACAACCACAAACCTTCTGTCTTCACCTCCTCATCCACGAGTAACTGTGTGTGTGCGTGCGTGCATATGCTCGTGTGTCAACACTTGGACAGAGATGACTGGGATACATCTGGAGACCTGTTATTCTTCTTGTTACCCCTGGAGCTCCTCCCGACACGGGACTTGCCAACGTGCATTGCCACCTGTACTACCTGCATGGTTGAGCAGGTGGTTTTCCCGTTCAGGATTTCCATGCTGTATTCGACTAGTGAATCATGACAACATTGGAAGGCAGGGGGAATTCTGTTTTCCTGAGGTTGGATTCAGGCTTTGGCCGGGATTGTTCGGGAGGAATTTCCACTGGTCCAAGGCACAGTCGTCTGGTTTCTGTTTCTTCCGCGTGCTCCTCCGACTCAAGAACTTGGACGCAGGAGTGTCCTTCAGGCAACAAAACTGTTCCTTTCTCTCTGGAATGGCAGTAGAGTTCTTCTCCTTCCTCTAGAGACTCCCCAGGTTTTCCTAAGTTCATTTCTGACTTCAAGGAGCCACCACTGTACGCGTTTGATTTGCACAAAGGGTGTCCTAGGACTGCATGAGCCTCTGGAAGTTTTCTAAGTACCCTCAGGTGTGTAAGGCTGGAGCTCCACTGCAAGCCTCAGAGAGGGCTCCCTGCCCGTCTGAGCAACCTCAGAATTCTCTAAGTCCTCTAGGGAGGCTCCAGAACCATGGGTGCTGGCCTGTTTTGCCCCTGCTGGTGGAGAAGTCCAGGATGATGCCCTCCCCAGGCTTTGGTGAATACTGGTATGGAGATACCTTCACCATAATGGGGCTGGGGAAAACCAGATGGCAGCAGGCTAGCCACGGGGGTGAGAGCTGATGGAGCGCTGGGGGCTTGATGCCCCTTGTAAGTAGAGCTTCTGAGACCTGGAGGGGGCGATGTGGGGCTGGTACTGCTTTCTCATGGAGCGCTGCCCCGCCATCCATGTGGCAAAACTATGAAAGCCTCTGAGTGGCCTGTGGCAGGCAGGATCTGGGCCAGTGTCCCTCATCAATGCCCGGCAGTAATGCGTCCCAGAGTGGTGCGCGAGGCCCCGCTTTCACGCGTGGCCTCTTGTGGCTTGTTGCCTTTTCCCTGCCACTGCCCTTCTTTGCTCTCCCAGGACCACATTTCACGTTGCGGTCCTAGGACTCTGCCTCCAAACTACAGCACGGGGCCCTATATCAATCAGTACGTTGTCAGATACTCAAAGAAATATATGCTCAATCTCTGTCTCTTTACGTTAACAATATCTTCATTGAAATGACTAATACTTGTGTATTAGTGTATTAGTGTACTAATACTTGTGTATTAGTCATTAGATCATCCCTGTGATTGTTACTGTTACTCGCCATGTATTATTATGGTTATCATGGATCTTTTGTGTGATTGTTATGTAATGTTGTGTAAAGCTTCTCAGTTTGTGAAAGCTGTCCAGGCTACTGCAGATGATTAGAAGAGTAACCCGAAGACGTACATACACCCAGCACCTCGGGGCTCCTGTACTGTCTTGTCTGGTGCTAGTTCAAAGGATGGGCCCCCTGAAATATTCCAGGTTCCTTCTGGATGCAAGGACCTGCCCATACCAGCAGGGGGGGACTTGGAAAGGACACCCTCGTCTTATCTTAGGCTCTGGAAAATATTAGACACATCGTCCACATGCCAGCAACTCTATAGGCAGACCTGCAGCCCCTAGAGAAGGCTTCCTTGCATCAACTGGGCCACCTAAAATTTCTCTAAATAAACTCAGGTCCACAAGCCCCTTATGCCAGCAGGGATGGGTCGTGAACAGTTTCTGTTACCCAACTGAGATCCCAGGGGGAATCAGCTCAGGGCCCAGGAAACACTCCTTTGTAACTAGAACGGGCCCATGTGTTCACCAGAGCCTCCGAAAAATTTTTTAAGACTGTTCAGGAGCCCATGGATCCACTGCCACAGGCAAAGGATGCTCAAGAGTGCTTTCCAGAATTCCCGAGCTTCTGGAAATTTTCTAAGTCTCCTCAGGTGTCCAGGGATGGCTGGAGCTATACGAAAATGCACTGAGCAGGTGACTGGCCTGTTGGAGCAAACACAGAATCTTCTAGCAAAGCCGGGAACCACTGGTTTTGTCTGTCTCGCCGCTGCAGGTCGGGGAGAATGGAGGGTGACAACCCCTCCAGCAGCCTTTGGAGGAGATACAAGCACCCAGATGTCCCAGCCATGGAGGGCCACGGAAGAGCAGACAGCAGAAGGCAGCCAGATGGTTTGGGACGGCACAATGCTAGGGGCTTATTGTTTGTCAGAGTCCGTGCTTCTGGGCGCCGTATGTAGGTCTGGAGCCCTGCCTTCTTGGGACGGGGCCCTGCCCCATCAGCCAGCTGTCTCCTCTCCCCAAAGCTGCTGGGTGGTGGTTGGCCTGGATGCTCAGGGCTTGGGGTTCCTTTCGGGTTCCCCGTGTTTGCACACGCCTACTTCCAGCTGATTTTCTTCTCTTTCTGGCTGGTCACCTCTGCCTCCTGGGACTCCAAACTACCTCATGAGGCCCAGTATCTGTACCTACGTTCACCAAGGGAAATCTCTCCTCTGTGTCTCAAGTCCATAGGTGTACTATTATTGTCAATACAATCAATAGGTATGAGTGTCAGTATCACATGCTTATCATCATGATTGCTGATACGCATCGGTTTTTATTATGACCGATTATTATTGTTATTACCGATTATAATTGTGATTCTATCTTACAGCATGGCATATAGCTTCTCTATTCAGGAAGGGCATCTGGCTGCCAGACACGACTACAAGGGTCCCCTACAGACACACAGACACACAGCCGCCTCAACTGAGGTGTCACAAGGGCGCCCAAAGACTACCCAAGCTCCTGGAAGCATTCCTAGTCCCTTCAGTGGCCCCAGAAATCCTGTTACCACGCTGGAAGGCACAGGAATGTCCACCTGCCTGCCTGAGTGACTTCGGGGTTTTCTAAGTCCTACAGGAAGCCCTCAGTGTCCTATAAGTTGACTACAAAATTATAACCCATGGGGCGCCTGGGTGGCTCAGTCAGTTAAGCATCTGACTTCAGCTCAGGTCATGATGTCATGGTTCGTGAGTTTGAGCCCCACGTCTGCAATGACAGTGCAGAACCTGCTTGGGAGGTTCTGCCCTCTGTCTCTGCCCCTCCTCCCTCTCAAAATAAATAAACTTAAAAAATCATAATCAATAAGAAAAAATAGAGGAATACTGTTACTAAGAAAATACTCGTAAGAATAATAATGACTAACAATGAAAGTGAAATGATAATCAACATAATGATTATAATAACACCACCACTACTAAAGACAAGAACAATAAACCTAAGGTAATGGGAGGTGAGAGTACAGACTCCCCTGTATGAATGGCAAGGGACCAGTTTCTGGCCTCATGGGATAGTTTGAGGCCAGAGTCCAAGGTCTGAACAAAGAAAAAAAATTAAGGCAGAAAGTAGCAGCAGAGGAAAAGAGAGAGCCGAGGAGAAGGATGTGAGTGAACTTGGGAGCTCCGTGCACAAAGTTCAGAAGGGTGTCCTGAGGAAAACAGAGGGACTTCAGTCCTGGGCCTGCCCATCACTGCACACCCACCGGGTTTCAGAAGGTCTGCCTTCTGGATGACGGGGCTGGGCTCCAAGCGGGGAAGGCAGGAGCCAGACCCACCCTCCGCACATAGAGGCCCCGACTATACCTACGTCAGGTCCCAGCATTGCCTCAGCTCTCGCTGCCTGGATGCCCTTCCAACAGCTGTTCCCCACAGAACCCTGGGGGACTTGTTTGGGGGAGGCCCGGGCAGGGCAACTGCAGGGGGGCTGTGGGAAGGTGTCCTCAATGCTGTTCCTGGACCAGCAGGGGGCGACAGACCAACACAAGTAGTTCAAGGATGCCCTGACCTACTTCATGAAGGCCGTCCTTGCTCAGGCCAGAGGGTCATCATCTCTGTGCCTCCCAGGGCAGTACCTGCATTTCCAAGACACCTGAAGGTACTTAGACTATTTCCAGAGGTTCAGAAAGGCCTAGGACACTCTTCGGGTGTGGCAATGGCAGTTTCTGGGCTCTGAGCAGACATCAAATTCTAAGGAGGCACATGCCGGTATAGACACCCTATCCGTCCTTCCCAGGACAACAGGGCAGTTCCCAGGACCCTGAGTAGACTTAGAAGAAAATTTTGTGATAGATCAAGAGGTGCTGGCATCGTGAGGGGACTTGCAAATTTTTAGGGGTTCCGCAGATCAAGAGTGCTCCCCCTGGACACCCTGTCTGCCTACAGAAGAGTCTTGGGAATGCCATGGATGTCATTCATGACTCGTCCACGCCTGCAGGAGCGGATCCTGTGCCCCAGAGTTAGCTTAGAGCATTTAGTGCTGACTTGGATGTGACAAGGAGACAGGACAGCAAACGTGGTTGCTGGGTCCTCAGGGGTATTGCCACATTTTTCCAGAGGCTCTGGAAGTGCAAGGACACCCAGGCAGTGGAGTGAGAGTAGGGCTGCAGCTGGCATGTGCGCGTCTGAAATCATCTTCAGTAAATCATGCAGCCTTAATCAACAGTCAGCCTCTCTTCAGTGTTGCATAACCCCACAAAAATGACCCATAGTAAGAATGGTAATAATTAATAAAAATTAATGGTGAATAACAATCAGAACTATCATGATAATGAACCAAGTGACAGAAATACTAATGAATTTAATAGTTACAGTAATATTAAACTAAGGAGGTAGCGATCATAGTACATCCTCCTCTACGTGAATGACGAGGCACGCATATGGGGTGGGTTGGAGTCAGAGTCCTAAGACTGCACCACTCCCTGTGTTCCACGGTTGTACATGTGAGCCACAGGAGGGAGAGGGTAGCTGTCAGCGGGCATGCGTGAGCACAGAGACCTGTGCGTGGACCTCTTCAGGAGAAGAATACTGAGCGGAGGGTGAAGGGCTCTGGTCCTGCACTGTTGTCAGTCACAAAACCCAAACATGAGATTTATCCTAAGACACGCGAACTTAGGATTTTCTGATATTGGAGCTACAAAGAAGCTTCGAGAATATTCAAGTTGACACCTTCCAATGAGTATTCCAGAATAAATTTCAGAGTAATTACCAGGGAGCCTTGTTCAAGCAGACTTCCAGGCTCCACCCCACCCTACCACACTGAAAATGTTGAGAGTGCATCTACAGGTCCACATTAAACAGCAACTTTCCCTGTTAGTCGCACTCACAATAATGATTAAGAGACCCCCGATGTGGATTCAACAGATCCAGATCTGTACGGGCGCTGTGGACATCCGAGGAAGACAATCTTCTGCCAACGTCCATACGCCTAGTCAGTAGCAGGTCTGGAGATCCAGCACCTCCATCCAGACCTTGTGTCTCCACGTTCAGTGGCACGTCACTGCCCCGCATTGTTCCATTTCATGAGGAGCGTTTGAAAGTAAATGACCATGTGATTCACGCTTCAAGGAGCAAAGTGTGATCCCCACAAGTAAGAAGCCCACACCTTCGTGGGGGAAGTATGCATGTGTTCAGCAGACTAACACACGGGGTGGTAAGCACCGTCCCAGGAGCAGGGCACCGAGGGCGTTCAGACCAGGAGCGAGCGCGGTGGTTATTATTAGGAAAGCCTGGGCAGCATTCACCGACAAAATGTCTAGTCACTAACTAACCCGACTGGTTTCTCCTTGTAACTTGATATAGATGGCTCTGTTCCTACACTCTGATCTGCCGCCAAGGTGTTTGGAGCTTCTGTCCCCATTTAATAAGCTTTTCTGATCAAACGGTGCACCCACGTCCTCCTACTGAACTGAGTGTCCGACCGAACAAGGATGCCCAGTCTTCCCTTGAAGGCAATTGTGTATGCGTAGAACACCTGGGTCCATGAATATCCCTAATGAGGTACAGAAGGGTGCTTATCATCCAGACAGAGACATTCTGCCAGTGCTGGAGAGCCGCAGACGGAAGTCCTCTCTGCCTCTCGGAAATGAAGCCAAGCTTTCTCCTCTCTCCAGCCCTCCTCTCTACCATTGTCTACGAGCCAAGTTCTACCAGGTAACAAAAGAAACTTTGCTGAAGTCTTGGTAAGAGTCGAGTGCCTGAGACCTTATGGGGATCCAGTACTTGGAGCAAAATCGCCGTCACCTGAACCCCGAGCAGCGGGCTCGCAGGAAACCGGAGGACCCCGTGGCTGGGACCTGCAGCCGCCTGACTCATCGGTCCCTGCTAGCAGCTCTCAGTCAGATGAAGGGAAGGCAGGGTGCTTCAAGCGTCTGAAACCCTCTTTGCTCCACCACTGAAGATGGGTTTAATTAGGCAAGTTTACCAGTATTTTCTAGATCCACATAAACCCCCAAATGGGTATTTCTTCTAGTAATTGTTGGTTCCCAAGGTCCCCTACCTACCTGCAGCAAAAGTCCAGGGTATTCCAAGGTACTGGTGTAAGAGCCCCACCAGAGCTGTAGGGGCCCCGGCAGAGGGACGAGCCAGGGGGTCTCCTCGAAAGGCTTACTCTGATCTAAGAAATGTCCAATCCTTTGCTCCTTCGCGCTGCTGGTGTCCTGTGCTTGACTCTGTCCCTGGAGGCTCCACCCCAACCCCTAGTTTTTCCCCCCCTTTCCGACATCTAGTCTTACAAAGTTGAACTTAAACACAGGCATCAGCAAAGACTCCCCAGTGGAGTGTATCTTCCTGCATTCAGCGTGCAAACATGGGTCACGGGTGTGAGGCGCCCTGCACAGACATGTAATTGGGTGGGCACTCCTCGCTTTCACCCAAGGAAGTGGCCAGATACCCAAAATGGATCATTAAATTCCCTAAAACTCGGGACCTGTAGCTCCAAGGAGGCACGAGCAACGTAGTGCTCTCCATCAAGTGGAATGTCTTGTCATCTGCTCCTGACAATTCGGGGCCTCGAGGATCGGGAAGGGATAGGAAAACAGGCACAGATAAGAGGAGCTGGGCCGTCCTCTTATTCGTCAGGGAACTGTTGACTCTTGCGTTTTATGTTGTTTGCAAAAGGATGCTTCCCAAAATTTCCACCAGAAAATATAATGGGAGGCACGCCTAGTCTCGGTGAATCCCGACTTTCCCAGCGAAGCCTGGGTTTTAAGGGACTGCTTACTGCGAACAGGTAGACAGTACTTTAGGTTGGTGGGGAGGGTACGGCTTATAAAGTGGCTGCAACTCGGTTCCAGGAGAGCTACTCTGGAGGAAGCAGCGGGGGCGAGATTCGGGTGCGCAGAGGCTGGGGGTGGGAAGCCGGTCCGGTTTATCAGATATTGTCAGGCTCCCACAGTAGGGGAGGCCCTTACCAGGAAGCAGGCATGCCAAGGAAGATATGATGGCCCCTGATTCCCAAGAAGTCACAGGCCAGTCACTTTGGTGGCTGTAGAGCCCAGGCGAGAGTCACCAAGCCCCAAAACAGAGCTGTGGCACAGGATGAAGGAGAGCTTCCCTAAGTGAGAGGTGGGAGAGGAATAAGACATGACCAAAAGAGTGACAAAAGCCAAAGGCAACACAAGGTTGGGATGCTTCAGGCCCTCCGCCCTGCAGAAGCAGGCTTTGGATGGAAAATCACGGCAGCAGTATGGTACTGGGAGTGTCTGAGGCTGTCTCTCCAGGGCTTTCGTCGCATCTTGCCCTTAGCAATAATCTGTGTGTGTGCATGTGTGTGAAGTATATCCACCGTTCCACACACACGAGGGTTTGGCGTGAACAACAGTCTGGAATCATACCTCTGGGTCTGGGGTCAAGCTACTCCATCCCACTGTGAAGAGCTAATATGTAAAAGCCTGGCTGAGCTCATTATGACTTAACTTGAAAATGTTTCTCTTATTTAAAGGGAAGAATAAGTATTCCTTTATTTATTTATTTAAAATGTTTATCTTTAAGACAGAGGGGGAGGCAAAGAGAGAGGGAGACACAGAATCTGAAGCAGGCTCCAGGCTCTGAGCTGTCAGCACAGAGCCCGACGTGGGGTGGGGCTCAAACTCACAAACTGCGAGATCATGACCTGAGCCACCCAGGCGCCCCAGAATAAGTATTCTTTTAATCGATGCGGAAGTAATTTCTTACCAAAACAAAAGAGCATTTACCCTTGTTACAATGAGCAGAGAAGCTACGTATGACAGGTGCAGATACCATAAAATCATTCGCTGTCGTTGACAAGGTCTCGATGCTCTAGTCTATTGTTTGTATTTTATAGAGGAAAAGTCAAGGCTGTGAAAAGTGAGGGCCTCAGCATAAGAGACTCTTAAAAACTGAGAACAAACTGAGGGTTGATGGGGGGTGGGAGGGCGGGGAGGGTGGGTGATGGGTATTGAGGAGGGCAGCTTTTGGGATGAGCACTGGGTGTTGTATGGAAACCAATTTGACAATAAACTTCATATATTGAAAAAAAAAAGTGAGGGCCTCCCCCAGGCTGCAGGAGGGAGCTAACTGTCACTCAAGGCTTGGTCTTCACCTCCTCCCCGCCAGGGCTCCACTGTCCTGCCTCCTTTCTCGGACTCCCGGACCTGGTGAGAGGTGAAGCCATATCCGAGGACATTAACTCAGGAGCACACAGAGCTGGGAACTTCAGCTTAAAATGTCCACGTGGCATTGCCACAGACCCGTCTGATTGGTACTTACTAAGCGGCCATCCTCACTAACCAGATGGGTTGCATGGAAGATAGGAAATGAAGTCTTACAGCTTCCAAATTTTGAAAACTAATTCTTTTTTGTTTTGTTTTCAGTCACTCAACCAAAAGAAAGGAAAGTAGTGTTGTGTTTAGAAAAGCAGAGGCAAACCCG
Organism: Felis catus; assembly: GCF_018350175.1. NCBI lineage: Eukaryota > Metazoa > Chordata > Mammalia > Carnivora > Felidae > Felis > Felis catus. Next base: position 7,209,406 of record NC_058371.1, read on the forward strand.
TTTCTGATACCCGTGCTGGGTGCACTGGGATCTCTCCTGCTGCCCTCAGGGGTCATGTGCAGCGGGACTGAAGCTTTTCCGTGGGAAGCCAGGAGAGGGGAGGGGGACACCGAGTGGAAGCGGGAAGGGGAAATACAATGGGGCCGAGAACACGGTTTCACCTCTGTCCCGCTCCCGCCCTCACCCAATCGCTGAGCTTGGCCAAGGTGCTTCATTTCCCCACCTGGAAGTTGACTAAGCAGACCAGATCCTCTTTTATGTGCTTGGTGACTCTAGCTTCTGTTTTGAAAGCAAAAACCTAGATATGACATTGTGCAATCTACAAGATTCACTAGCAAAGAACAATTTTAAAAAGTAAGAAAAATGCCTTTGGGGCGCCTGGGTGGCATCCGGGCTTCAGCTCAGGTCATGATCTTGCAGTTTATGGGTTCGGGTCCCGAGCTGAGCTCTGTACTAAAAGCTCGGAGCTTGGAGCCTGCTCAAATTCTGTGTCTCCCTATCTCTCTGCCCCCCTCCCCCTCTCTCAAAAATAAATAAATAGTAAAAAAAAAAAAATTTGTTTTTAATTCAGGGAGTCTTATAAATAGTTATAATAACCCTCCTTTCTGCACAGCCAGGGGCAAATTCAAGATCTGTGAGCACCCAAATGGCTCCTGCCAGGAATTTTGCCTTGAAAAAGAAGTCCACGCCGGGCAATGTTTAAATGGCCTAACATGCTGCCTGCCCGTGGGGAATGAGCCCTTCATCGAGCCTACAACACCCAAGGAAAGATGAATTCTTTTTGAAGCTTTGTGTTTCTTTTGACGTTTTATTCTCTCTTCTGTGTTCTCTCTCTCTCTCTCTCTCTCTCTCTCTCTCTCTCTCTTTCTGTCTTCTCACAGGGATTCTTATGGAGTCCTCAGTAAATAATAAAGCAAAACTAGCAAGCACAAGACCGACTTCAAAAGTTCATCTTGTACATTTTCACTCCATCACCGTTTGGTCCCCGTCTTTCTGTCGCGTGTGGACAAGCTTCTAGTTAAGTGACCAGGGTTGGGTGGGGGAGCTGTGATCATACCTATCTTTTGCAGGCGCTGCTGCCCCCGAACCCAGCATCTGGGGGCACCGCTCCCCTTTCCACTGGCAAAATGCGTTACCTCCTTCCACGCAGCCTCATGGCGTCTCTTCCCTGACAAAGAGGCGACGTACAGGAAATTTCCCCAGACAGAGCAGCACCCAGAGACGAGACAACCTCTTCTACATTCTTTCCAGAGGTGGCGCTCTGGCCTGTCCACGTGTTTCTGGCTGAGATCCATGGAATTTCTCAAGTTCCCACTTTCACTGGGCATGGCCATCAGCTTTCCTTCCATCCTGGAAGCCACTGCATTGCTCCCTCTGCCCGCTCTAACAAATTAGAGCAGATCTTTGTTTTGTTAAAGCAAAAACAACTCATTATCTGACAGCTCTGTCGGTCAGAATCTAACCAGAGATCCATGGACGTGGATCTCAATGGGGTAAAATCAAGGTATCGGCAGGGCTGAGTTCCCTTCTGGAAGCTCTACGGCTCCCTTCCTCCGTGGTTAGGGCAGCAATGGTGGAATGTTCCTGTGCATCATGGGCCATTATGCTTCACCCATCTTTAAAGCCGACACCAGGCTTTAATCCTTCTCACATCCTAACACTCAAAACTAACCTGCAGCCTCTCTCTTCCCTTTTTTTTTTAAAATTTTTTTTTCAACGTTTTTATTTATTTTTGGGACAGAGAGAGACAGAGCATGAACGGGGGAGGGGCAGAGAGAGAGGGAGACACAGAATCGGAAACAGGTTCCAGGCTCCGAGCCATCATCCCAGAGCCTGACGCGGGGCTCAAACTCCTGGACCGCGAGATCGTGACCTGGCTGAAGCCGGACGCTTAACCGACTGCGCCACCCAGGCGCCCCTCTCTTCCCTTTTTTAAGGAGGCTTGTCATTAAATTGGGCCCACCTAGATAATTTAAGGTAATCTCCCTATTTTAAGATCAGCCGACTGGGATCTTCAGTTCCAACTTCCAGTGCAACCTCCTTTGCCATGTGAGGTGACATATTCACAGGTTCCAGGGATGGATGGTTGAAGGCAATGTCATACACACACAGACACAATGGAATGTTACTCAGCCACGAAAATAAGGGGACCCTGCCATTTATGACAACATGGATGGATCCTGATGGCATTACATACACGAAGTGAAATAATTCAGAAAGACACAGCAAGACAGATGCCATCTGAGTTTACTTATATGTGTAATTCAAAGAAAAAAAAACACAACAAACTCATTGATATAGGGAAAGACTGGCAGTTGTCAGAGGCAGGGGTTGGGGGATGTGTGGTGAAATGGACGAGGGGGGTCAAAAGGTGTGAACCCCCAGTTATAAAATAAAGAAGCCCTCAGGGTGTCATGTACAGCACTCGACTATAGTTAATAAGACTACACGTTTGGAAGTTGCTAAAAGAGTAAAACTTAAAAGTTCTCATCACAAGGAAACAATTGTAACTGTGTGTGCTGACAGATGTTAATAAGGCTTACTGTGGTGATCACTTCACAATACAGAGGTACATTGAATCATTATGTGGTACACCTGAAGGGAATATAATGTTATGTATCAATCATATCTCAATAAAAATTTTTCTTTTTCAGTTATCAGTAACATGAGAGGACATTCAGTAAGCATATCAAAGACCTGAATAAGATGACCACCAACTTAATCTAATTAATATTATTTAAAAGCTTCACACAACCACAGAATAAACATTCTTTTTAAGTTTGTTTATTTAATTTTGGGAGAGAGAGAAAGAGAGTGCGTGTGAGCAGGGGAGGGGCAGAGAGAGAGGGTGAGAGAATCCCAAGCAGGCTTTATGCCATCAGCACAAAGCCCAACAAGGGACTTGATCTCACAAACCATGAGATCATGACTTGAGCCGAAATCAAGAGTTGGACACCTAACCAACTGAGCCACCCAGGTGCCCCAAACATTCTTTTTAAGTGTGCACTTACCAATATAAACCACAAAACAAATCTTGATAAACAAAATTATCGAAATCATACAAAGTATGTTCTGCAACCTTAACAAAAGTAAAGTAGAAACCAATATTCAGTATTGGGGAAATTCCCATATATTTGGAAATTAAACAATGCACTCTGAATAAAAATGAGTAAGCATTTTGAACTGAGTAAAAAAGAAAGCACATCATATCAGAATGTGTGGAATAAAGCTAAATTAGCATTTTGCAATACATTGTAGTATCCATATGTTCACATTGCCAAAGAAGAGAAAATCTAAAATGAGAAAGACAGGAGAGTAATAAGGATAATAAGAAAAAATGTATTAAACAGAAATCAAAGATGAAATCAAAAGTTGGTTCATTGGGGGGCGCCTGGGTGGCGCAGTCGGTTAAGCGTCCGACTTCAGCCAGGTCACGATCTCGCGGTCTGTGAGTTCGAGCCCCGCGTCGGGCTCTGGGCTGATGGCTCGGAGCCTGGAGCCTGTTTCCGATTCTGTGTCTCCCTCTCTCTCTGCCCCTCCCCCGTTCAAGCTCTGTCTCTCTCTGTCCCAAAAATAAATAAACGTTGAAAAAAATAAAATAAAAAAAAATAAACTATTAAAAAAAAAAGTTGGTTCATTGGAAAGATCAATAAAATGTACAAACCCCTTATGTGCTGATCTGAGAGAGAGAAAGTCAAGGGAGAAACTAAACACATGACGAACATCAGTAATAAAAGCAAGGAACAAATCTTGGATCAATAAGAAGGTCTTATCTGGCATAGCTTTATGTCATTAAATTCAACAACTTTGGTGGAAAAGGGTAAATTCCTTTAAAGAAACAAACTACCAAAACTTAAGAAAGAAGAAAAGGCAAAACCATATGGACAGAAAGATAAGTGGTGGTCAAGGGCTGGAGGCCTGAGCTGTTGACTGCACAAAGAGAGGAAGAAAGGTAAGGGAGCCATCCAATGCATGATTGTGATTCTGGTTACACGACTACATGCATTTTTCAAAACTCATAGAAATGTACACTGAATTTCAGGGTGCCTGGCTGGCTCAGTCAGAAAAGCATGTGACTCTTTATCTCAGGGTCATGAGTTTGAGTCCCATGTTGAGTGCAGAGATTACTAAAAAAAGATAAATAGGGGCACCTGAGTGTTTCAGTCAGTTAAGCATCCAAGCATGGCACAGGTCATGATCTCACAGTTCATGACTTCGAGCCCCACATCAGGCTTTGTGCTGACAGTTTGGAGCCTGGAGCCTGCTTTGGATTCTGTGTCTCCCTCTCTCTACGCCCCTTGCCCTGCTGCACTCTGTCTGTCTGTCTCTCTCTCTCTCTCAAAAAACAAAAATTGAAACAAATAAATAAAAATAAATAAATAAACTTAAAAAAGAAAGAAATGTACACTAAATTTTAATGAATAAAATTTTACTGCGTATAAGGGATAGCCCAATAATTCTGACTTAAAATACAACAGAGCAAATATCATCTGTCTTCCTGTCTTAGAGTTTTGCTGTTCCCTTTACATAACTCTAATAACTTGTGCCTCCTTTTCATTAAGCAGCAGTGCCACGATAGGATTCATTTATAAGAATCTGTTCTATTTGTCCACCTAGAACATGGTCCTCCAGAGTAACCACAGCTTCTATCCCCGTAACTTCCCTGGATTCTTGAGGCCTGGCTCAACTACAGGGGCAGACAACAACCCGGAGGAGGTCCAGTCATGCGGAGAAGCCACCTCATTCTCTCTCACAGTCCAAAGTATAAAGCCTTGTGCACTGATAACGGGATAGCAGACAAAGAATCCCGTGTGACCCCACTCCGGATACATTCATGTAACCTTCCTTTCTTCCCAGGTTCTTTCAAAGTCAGCTGCACCCTGATGATGCTAGAGCCAAGCCTCAGCCCTAAGAATTGGTCCAAACAGCCAGAGAAAAACAAACCTTGCATGAGGATTTAGATGTCGTAAACCAGAAGTCCCGACAGGACAAGGTTTGGCCCCAGCACAGAACTGGCGATGTCTGGAGACACTGTAGTTCTGACCATTAGAAAGGCGCTACTGGTGTCTAATGGCCGGTGGCCAGGGATGATACTAAACACCCTACGGTGGACAGGGATGACCTTGAAGACAGAGAAATAAGAATTATCTGTCCCCAAATGTCGACAGTGCTGAGGTTGAAAAACTGCTATAGGCTTTGAGGCAATGAGAAGAACCGGAAGAAGATCAATGTCTTGCCTCAAGAGCACGTCCTGGCCTCCCTAGGAGACCCCAGATCACCTGTAAGTAGGTATGAGGCACCAACCCACTCCCACATCTATTCTTCTGAATTAAAGGCATAGCCTTTAATTCATGGGCACGCAGCATAGGAAAGAAATTTTTGGACACTCCAGCGTCATTATTAACATAGTTTTTCTTACAGACTGTTTGTCCCTTGCTTCGCTTCTCCATTGTTTCCTAAGCCTACCAGATTCCTGGCCCAACCAGAATCAGGTCTGATTGTCCAAACAAATCTGATGAATTCATTCCCCGTTCCATGCTTAGTCTTTTGCGTGATGCCGTGGAACTCTGTTTCCCTAGATGACTTAAAAATCCATCCAAGCAATTATAAATGAGTGTACAACATAATCACTTAAAACATCTGTATGTCAGAGGAAATTATCACTATTCAAAATGTGGAATGCTGTCTCTGCGGTGGCACCACTGTGTCCCAGAGTGCTCCGGTGACGCTGGGACAGCGGCTGGCAAACTACGCCTCCCAGACTCCTTTGCTGACCTGCTTCCAGTTGAGTCACAACAAACATCAGGCACTGGGGTGGGGGAGGGGGCTGGAGCCTGGAGAAGAGCGGAAAGGCTTCCTTAACCACTCAGCTGCAGTGTCCCCCTTGTTAGGGCACGGCCAGAGCCAACCTCGTCGTGCCCACACAGAGACACCAGCAACAGCTAGTTCCTGTCCCCTTTCCATAGGAAGAGGAGTCTCTTCTCAGAGCTCCAAGGATGCCCACGACATCTGGGCGGCATGTCCGTCCTCAGGAGCTGGAGAGCTGGGAGACCCCTCTGCAGGCTCTTGGTTGCTTCCATTTTGGTGTCCCCCTGCGGGGTAGCACCTGTTGCCTGCCATCATCTCTGGGTAACCTCAGCCCTCCCTTGAGCCCTTCTTTACCTGTGCAACCAATCTGGTTTTAAATTTGTTCAAAATACTGGTATATTCCAGTCACCTGAATCCCGGCTCCTATAAGTCCTGCTGTCACGGCTACTACTTGTGCCCTTCTGTTGCTGCTGCTACTTACTCGTCATCCTCTAAATCTGTTAGACAGGTCTAGGTGCCTAACGGATAAAGAGACAAAGCGTAATGAAGGCTGTATTTCATCACTGACAATTGATAGATCAAGTAGGTGAAAAATACATTAAGACTATAGAGGATCTAAAACAACAGTTTGTAAAGTAAAATCTAGAAAACATACGTTCAACTCTAAGCATTATCAATGTGAGATATAATTTAATTTCTCTTTTCTTTTTTAAAGTTTATTTACGTTGAGAGAGAGAGAGAGAGAGAGAGAGAGAGAGAGAGAGAGAGAGAGACAGCAAGCTGGGGAGGTGCAGCAGAGAGAGGGAGAGAGAGAGAGAATCCCATGCAAGCCCCACACTGTCAGTGCAGAGCCCGATGTGGGGCTGGAACTCACAAACTGAGATCACGACCCGAACTGAAATCAAGAGTGGTACACTCAACTGACTGAGCCAACGGGGCGCCCCTCAATTTCTCTTTCTACAGAACATAAAGGAGAACTGACCCAAGATCCCCAATCATTCTAAGTGAAAATAGCACGGACAAGTACATTTGATCATCATGCAGTGTAACTGGAATTTAATAACGAAATGAACACTAAGGTAAGAAAGCATAAAATAATTTAAAAACATTCTTAATAACCAGAAAGGAAATGATAATGAAAATCTTCCTTATACTGATTTACCTAGCAGAGAAGCCAACATTTCTACATACTATACCGGATTATGATGTAAAATAATGTAAAGTGTAAAATGTTATTCAACTGAATGTGATAACAATTCTGACGGTGACTGTGCTCTGCAGTGTATCCAATGAAACATAATTTTCGTGTTTCTTGCTTCTCCACTAGCAGAAGAGCATCACTAAAATCCTCTTCGATATCTACTTAAACATCCGCCAAGGGTTTTAGTACAATTTCAAGCACTTAAAACGTCAATTTCCTCATTATTTAATATATGACACACTGGTAGGTCCATATATGTAACAGAACACAACACAATCTTACAGGAATTGTGTTTCCTTCTACACCGCAATCAGTATGTGCTGGGGTGTAAATGAAGAATAAAACAGTACAGTAAAGGTACAGAACGAATGAAAATAATATTTAGCAAGATTAAAAATAAACAAGACAATATTTTTATTTTTTTATTTTTTTATTTATTTTTTTATTTATTTTTGAGACAGAGAGAGACAGAGCATGAACAGGGGAGGGGCAGAGAGAGAGGGAGACACAGAATCGGAAACAGGCTCCAGGCTCTGAGCCATCAGCCCAGAGCCTGATGCGGGGCTCGAACTCAAGGACCGCGAGATCGTGACCTGGCTGAAGTCGGACGCTTAACCGACTGCGCCACCCAGGCGCCCCAAGACAATATTTTTAAATAGTCAGTGGCTTAGTGAGGTTTGGTGGTGGGAGAAGGGGGGTGAGACAGTAGTCATGGTTGGATTAAGGGAGGGGGAGTCGAGCAAAAGTGAAATGGCCACACTGGGAGGGAATCAGAAAATGTGTGAGATTCGCCAGGTTCAAATCCAAAAATGTGGTGGATTTGGCACTCACAGCTCTTGCTGGCTCAGAATCAGTTGGCCATAAGTGCTGATCTGTCTGAATCTCTGAATGAAGCAAAGAGAAGAAACAAAGAAGCAAAAGCTGTAAATGGGTATTTGTGTGCTTTCTTTCCCTGTGATTATAGAGCTCCTGGAGACATGAAATGGACTTTGTAACTGACCACTGTCATTGTCTCTGCTCACCCCCTCATTATGGTTATTACCAATAGCAATGATTTTTTTTCAGCAGGATCTAAAATGTCTCTTACAGTTTTATCATGGAGTATTCATTGCTCTTCCTTCTTTCAATAACGAACATAAAGTTGAAAAAGAAACAGCAATGCTTGTTTATCACAGGGAATACTCCTGAACCAATCATTTTTTCCTCATGGTATTTCTTTATTCTCTCTCTCTCCCATCCCATCTCTCTCTCTCTCTCTCTCTCTCTCTCTCTCTCTCTCTCTCTCTCTCACACACACACACACACACACACACACACACACACACACACTCAGATGCCTAATTGTACACAAGGTTGATAGGGTCATTTGCGTGGCGATTTTACATATTTTTATACATCCCCCTCTTTAACGCGTGGCTGGAAAAGACCTAAAACACAACTGTGACACGTATGGCATCCTCACACCTGAACTCATGCCCTATGAAAGCATTTTTTGCCAGAGGACAGATGCACTGTTGTATTATTAGCTATCGATTGTCGCACAACATATTACCCCAAACTCAGAGGCCTGGAAAAACAAGAATTTACTATGTAAACAATTTATGTGGTGAGGTTCAGGTGAGTGCCTCTGGCTCAAGGGCTCTGATGAGGCCCCCATGCACCCACAGTCCAGCTTTTGGCCCAGATTGGGGGTTCACCCGGAGGATGGACTGTGAGTACATGGGAGGAATCTGCATCCAAGCTCACCTATGTCATTGTTGACAGGGCCCAGGTCTTCTTTAGCTAATTGCTAGCGTCATCAGTCCCTTGCCCCAAGGGTCTTTTCAGAAGGCAGCTCAGAATATGGCAGCCGCTTTACTCAGAGCAACTGAATAAGCCAGAATAAGGGTTAGAGAGGGTAACCAAGATGGAAAAAATGTAACCCAATCTAGAAAGTAATATCCCATCCATTCTGCGGTACCCTATTCCCATGTCCAGCCTCCTCTGAGGAAAGGAGATTGCACAAAGGCATGAAGAAAAGGAGGCAGGGGTCACTGGGCACCATCAGAGGAGCTGAAAATCATAGTATCCAACAGAGTAGATTTTTATCTACAGAGTGCAATGTAGTTTAAAATGAAGTACAATTATTATAGTGATTATTCTGCCAAGATAGCAAAGGATACCTATACTGGGAGAAATTTCCTAAAATCTTAAGCTATGATTGAATTTCAGTAGTGGAATTCCAAGCAATTTAATGTTTTTATGCTTTTCCGTGTTTTCTAGATTCAGTTCCAGGTTTTAATTAGAATACAAATACCTAAATAAGTACTAAAAATCAAGTTAAAAGGATATAACATATAAAAAGAGATTGGATTATGCTTTCAACATAACAGTGTTGCTGTAAAGATGAAACACGGAACTCTTTTGAAGCATGCTCCGTATCACCTTTGTTACGAAGCCTTTCCTGACATTCTCGTTACCCCTCCCATCTCCTACCCTTTGGTAGAAACTAGTACTATTGATTTATATAAAATAACCACCGTCTCTTCTGGGTTGTGTCCTTTACCTAGACTACTGCCCACACTCACTTAACTTTCCATCTCCCATTATCTGATTGTGATGGATTTGGTGTAGCCCTGGGTTTTGCTGTACGGCCTGATGCATCACAGATACATAAGGCACGATCGATGATTGTACGTGCATGCATGCATGGAGCCTACTGGAGAACAGAGCTGACAATGAGGATGTCCTCAGTGTGTGGGAAATGGACAGTATGACCTTCTGCTCTCTCGTCCATGAGTTATCACCACCTTTGGGTACTTTGGCCCTGGAGATTTTCTGTGGGAGCCTGACTTATTCCCTTTTTGTTAGGGTCTACTAACCAAGAACAAACCACAGGCCCAGGAAGCGTCATAAATAGCCATGGATCTGCCCGGCCCAGCTCTAAGCATGTCGATGCCTCTTTTCTCCACTGGTCGTTCAGCCATGAGACTCCATGTGTTTCTCTTCACACTCCTCTTTTTGACACTCTTATCCCCAGGTAAGGCGGTGGCTAATTGCTCGGGTCTGCTATCTAGAAAGCTGTCTGGCAGGTCAGACAAGATTCATAAACCTGATATCAACAGCTTCGTTAGTATGACTATAATGTGGTGAAATAGGAAAGAGACAATTCCTTTGCCTGATGCAGTCACATTCTGTTTATCCTTACTCTGTACTTAGGACGCCCTGGTGAGGCATGACAATTGATTCATAGACAGGCAGATCTAAAAGGATTGGATTTCAGAGGCATCTACCATCAGATCTACTCACGAGGTCAGAGGAAGAGAAGGATGGAATCCCATCAATGAGATCTAGTGCTAAGGGTGTTTCTTGGGGGAATCTGTCATGTAAGTATTTGGCTCCCAAAAGAATTCAGAGTCAAAATGAAGTAATGATACACAGCTCTCATTATGGGAGACGTATGTTCATAGTTGTAAAAGTAGGGTTAGGTTGATCTTATGTCTTTTTTTTTTTTTCTCATCCAAAACAGACACTTTTGGAAAATAAAGTAAATGGAGCACTGTTATAACTATATCACAAGAGCAGACAGAAATTAGAACTATCCCAGTCAAACTGGCCACAGGGTCATTCTGCATAAATGGCATAGACCCAGAATAGGGTTTTAGAAAGAGGATTACAGTCCCCAAGGAAGGGTCACTGAGAAGACGGATTACTGGTCTGCCAAAGCATATATCTGGTCCCCAAAATGAAGCAAGTAGGAGGAGCATACCCTTTGGAGTGCTCATCCACAAGCTGTGTGGAAGAAATGGTTGAGCTGGGAAATGGAGACAGTAACACCAAAGGAGATGCTCTGCTATCATAAATCCTTAATGCTAAGATGGAAATTAAAAGTTATCAGGTTCAGGGGTGGCTGGGTGGCTCCGTCGGTTAAGGATCCAGCTTCGGCTCAGGTCATGATCTTGTGGTTCATGGGTCCGAGCCCTGTGTCAGTCTCTGTGCTGACAGCTCGGAGCTTGGAGCCTGCTTCAGATTCTGTGTCTCCCTCCTCTCTGCCCCTCTGTCACTCGTGCTTGCTCTCTCTGTCTCTCTGTCTCTCTCTCAAAAATAAAACATTAAAAAAAATTTTTTTAGGTTATCAGGTTCAAACTCATCATTTTCAGATGAGATGACTGAGGTCCATAGGAATACTTCACAATTCTATAATTTAAGTATTCATACATGCATCTGAAAAGAATATGTCAGAGTTGCAGAGGCTGCCAACTATGTGGCAAGAGTTTAAATAATTTGTATGTCATACAAGATGAGCTGCTATCAATTGGACCAAGCATGTTAAGAAAACACATATCAGGGGCACCTGGGTGGCTCAGTCGGTTAAGCGGCCGACTTCAGCTCAGGTCATGATCTCACGGTCTGTGAGTTCGAGCCCCGCGTCAGGCTCTGTGCTGACAGCTCAGAGCCTGGAGCCTGTTTCAGATTCTGTGTCTCCTTCTCTCTCTGACCCTCCCCACTTCATGTTCTGTCTCTCTCTGTCTCAAAAATAAATAAATGTTTTTTAAAAAAAAGAAAACACATATCAGACAAAATAATCAGTATGTTTGCACTTGGAAATACTTTCTTCTGACATTAAAGGAGGATTTGTTTAGGATATACTAACTGCCAGGCACTGTTCTAAATTTCATATTAGGTAGTAATATATCAAGTGGACTATTGTGTCCACTGAGGAACTATACTGTGACAAAAGTAGGGACATATTTCCTGCTTTGATGGAGTTTCCAATGTTAATCTCCCATGTTGTCCCCACGCTGCTCTTTTTATCCTTTGCTAAATTTGTTGACAACTCTAAGGATAGGCTGAATCAAGAAGAGTGCATCCATGGGGCGCCTGGGTGGCTCAGTCGGTTAAGCGCCCGACTTCGGCTCAGGTCATGATCTCACAGTTTGTGAGTTTGAGCTCTGCATCGGGGTCTGTGCTTACAGCTCAGAGCCTGGAACCTGCTTCTGATTCTGTGTCTCATTCTCCCTCTGCTCCTCCCCCACTTGTGCTCTGTCTCTCAAAAATAAATAAAAATGTAAAAAAAATTATTACAAAATGAGTGAAAAGTTAAAGCATAGATGTTTCGGAACATGAGGTTAGACAGTAAGTGAATGAATTATTTTTGTGAGATTAGTCAAAGTACAAAAAAAGCCCACATTGATTTAACAAGAAATCACGATTGTATATGCTTGCAAATGAAAGATGATTTGCAAAGTGAATTTGAGGACTGCAGGGGGCTTCAGACACATGAATGGATATGAGTAAAGACACCAAGATGTGATGGTCACAGTGTTTTACAGGTTCAGCATGCAGGGATGTTGAGGCAAAGTGACTGCGCCTGAAGGCTGGCAAAGAGAATCCGAGGCAGCCCACAGAGCGCTACGTGCTGGGGCAGGAGGGGTTGCCATGTCCTGTGTGGCTCTGATAATGGAATGGACAGACTCATTTACCCTTAGAAACATCTCTTTAAGAAATGAAGAAGATGAACAGGAAGGGGCAGCCTAAAAGGGAATGGTCATGGGACTCTACCTGTAAGAGAATACAACTGAGCAATAACTCTGGATGAAGAGAAGGGACACGTGAAGGGAACGTGAAAGAGCTATCATTGATTATAGTTAATGAATAAATGAATGCTCTGGAATGATAATTCTTGGGTTCCTGGATAAAGTCAAAGGGTGTTAATCCAGAAAGAAAATACAGTGAGGAGGATGTTTTCATGTGTCTTCATTTTTGAGGCTCAGACAAGGACAGAATGAGGACCAGATTCAACATCTTGAGTTTTAGGAGCCTAGGCATCTTCCAGGTAGAAGCATATAACCTTGAAGACATGGGCCTGATATTCAGATGTGAAATCCCTGCATGAGTCATGTCACTGTTCTGTAATATGTGTCTAAATCTTCAGAAGTATGTGGTAATGCTTAGGGGAAGCCAGTAGCATGAGAGAGAAGACAAAATAGAGAAGATAAGAAAATGCAAGTAAGGACATGAGAGAATAAGACAGAATCGGAGAAGAGAAAGGAAGAGAATACCATTGAAACAACCAGAAAAAACACCACACAGACTGAGCAAATGGAGAAAAGTTGCTAGGAGCCTGTCAGTGAATTTAAAATATTGAGCTGGTGAACATCAAACCATGTCAACTAACAGCAACAAGACTTTCAAGAAATCACATGCCACCCGAAGATTTGGTAAAGCTGGAACTAAAATAAGGTCATCAAGGCTATTTTTACAAGTTTTTCCCAGCTTTCTTGAGGTATGATTGACAAGTGTAGATTTATATATTTAAGGTGTACAGCATGAAGATTTATCCATATATTTTCAATACCATGGAGGAACCTGAGGACGTGATGCCAAATGGCAGAAGTGAGACACAGAAAGACAAGTGCTGCCCAATCTCACTTATATGTGGAATCTAAAAAGTTAAACTCATGGAAGCACGGAGTAGACTGGTGGTTCCCAAGAGCTGGGGGTGAAGGAAATGGGGAGGTCGTAAGTTTTCATGGAAATATACATATATGGAAGCTGGGATGCTTTCACCATTTTCGTTGCCCACAAACATCAGTCCCCTATTTGTGACAGTGTGCCAGTCTCTTTCTTCCCTTTGCCTACAGCTCTGGAGTCCTTCAGAGTAACCCAAAAACTAGTATTTTGAGTGTCAAATTGATTGGTAAGAAAATGAACTCTTATCTAGAAGAAAATGTGGTTCATGCTAGCAGTTCAATCAGGAATGAACTATATAGTGTCTGGTCAAACGTGCATGCTCAATAAATAATAATAAGTAAATACTGAATAAGCAAGAAAAAGAGTGTGGATAGTTTTTTTTTTTTCTTATTTCACATAAGGCTAACAAGAGTTGTGATCCATCTTGTCATTTTCCAGTCCTTTAAAGAGAAGTATCTATAAAACTAATGAAGAAATTGAAGATAACCTGGAAACTGAGGATAGCTTATTCTTCTAAGAATAAATATAAGACCTTCTGGAGGTTCCTGAGAGAGTGTAAGACAAACATTCTAATAAATGGAGCCTATAAAAGGACTTTCAGCATTCCCACCATTTTTGTTTAGAAATCACCAAAAAACAACATGAGTGAGAAAAAGAATTGAAAATAGCATCTTCAAGTAAACTAGGATATAGATGGAATGTGAGAAAAAGAGGCATATGTCTCCATTTCTTATGAAGTTCCAGCAAAGAACACTTCTAGAAGGTAAGGGCACACCCTAAGAACAAACTCAAAAACATTCCTTAGCAAAACAAAAACAGAATTCACGGGCTATTAGTGGGAGCATCCCAGGGGCCAATAGTGGACTTGACAAACAGATAATTCAGATTAAACCAAGAATGGTGTAAAAAAGCTATATATATGCAATACATAATCTATAGGTGAATCTGGAAGGGTAAAAGAGACATTGTATTGTGAATAACGTTATACTTGCTTACCTCTATTGGTCTGAATAAAAGTAAAAGTTAACACAAATTAATTCCTGGCACATAATGCCACACAAAGCTTTAGGTCTGGGAAAAACTCATCTCATTCAAAACCAGAAGTAATGAAAAGTGAACAGTACTGGAATCTAAACATTTTTTTTACATGATGAAAGATGAACAGGCAACAAAATTTTTAAATGCTTTAGACCCAGCAATCCATTCCCATGGGAATATATCCTATATATATATATATATATATATATATATATATATATATATATATAATCTATATGAGAATAGATGGGAATATATCCTATATATATATATATATATATATATATATATATATATCATCTATATGAAAGCAGCATGTGTATAATGTTAATCATCACAACTTTATCTATAAAAACAAAGGATTGGAGATCCCATACCTGATTCCCATCAATCAAAACACAGCTAAATAGGTAATGGCCTGTCTATATACAGATGCTCATAATAATTATAAAGTACAATGACAAATCAATAAGACAAGAAAATGAATGAAGTAGAAGAACTAGAAATGAAAAACACTTGACTATTCTTATTTGCAGTTGACACAACAGTAATGACACACTTAACTATTGCAATCTTGATGGAAATTTCTTCTTTTTTTTTTTCTAGTTTCTGGCTATTATAAATAATCTTACTATAAAAATTCTCTCACATATGTCTTGGTTCCCTGGAGCACCATCTTAGGGATAGAATGGAATCTTATAATATGAATCCTCAGCTTTACTAGGTGAAAATATATTCTTCTCAAACTGGGGTGGACAAATTTAGAAACCCATTAAGTGTTTGAAAGTGGTAGGAATTAAAAACAGTAGAATTGAAATAGTTGACAACAAAAGTAAATAATTGGGAGGAGTTCAATGATGATGACAAAGCTGTAAAGTCATTGTATTGTTTAAGGGTAAATATTTTGATTAAATTTAGATTTTGCTATATTAAGACCATATATATTTTTTTATTTTTTTATTTTAATTATTGAGAGGGACAGAGTGAGCAAGCAGGGGAGAGAGGCAGAGAGAGAGGGAGAGAGAGAGAATCTTAAGCAGGCTCCATGCCCAGGCTCCATGCTCACCTCACAAACGATGAGATCATGACCTGAGCTGAAATGATGAGTCAGTTGCTTAACTAACTGAGCCACCCAGGCACTCCAAGAATATAAGTTTTAATTCTATGAGAACTACTCTAAGAATGGGGACAAAGGTTTAATTTCCCAACTAATAAAAAATGTGATGCTTAAAAACAATCCAGTAGAAAAGAGAAATTGAGTGAGAGAAAAGGAACAGAGACTAGGCAAACAGAAAAGATGGTAGAAATAAACTCAAATATATCAGTGATGACACTAAAACGCAAACAGGTTACTTTTCTATTTCAAATCGAAGATGGTCAGTGCTTATTTTAAAAATAAACTCAACTACATGGTACTAAACTAAAAGAAAAAACAAACAAAAACAGCTACAGTGTAAGCATTCATAAAGGTTAGAAAGAAAAGGAGAGTGTTATGAGCTAAACTGCGTCCCTCCAAAAATGCATCTTTTAAGGTTTTTTTAATGTTTATTTATGAGAGAGAGCCCCCACAAGCAAGCAAGTGGGGGAGGGGCAGAGAGAGGGAGACACAGAACTGGAAGCAGACTCCAGGCTCCACAGGCTG
The DNA here is from genome assembly GCF_018350175.1 of Felis catus. Classification (NCBI taxonomy): domain Eukaryota; kingdom Metazoa; phylum Chordata; class Mammalia; order Carnivora; family Felidae; genus Felis; species Felis catus. Next base: position 7,225,548 of record NC_058371.1, read on the forward strand.
TCTGCACAGAGCCCCAGATGAGGCTTGAACTCACAAACTGTGAGATCATGTCCTGAGCCAAAGTCGTATGCTTAACTGATTGAGCCACCCAGGAGCCCCTGGTGTTTGTTTGTTTGTTTGTTTGTTTGTTTTGAGAGAGAGAAAGAGAGAGAGAGAACATGTGAGTGGGGAAGGGGCAGAGAGAGAGGGAGACAGAGAATCCCAAGCAGGCTCCACGCTGTCAGTGCAGAGCCCGACGCAGGGAATGATCCCATGAACCATGAGATCATGACCTGAGCCGAAAGCAAGAGTTGGACACTTAACCAACTGAGCCACCCAGGCACCCCTAAAAATGCGTATGTTAAATCCTAAGTCTTGGTACCTCAGAATGTGAGCATATTTGGAGACTGGGGTTTTACAGTAGTGATTAAGTTAAAATGAAGTCATTAGGGTGGGACCTAAGCCAATATGACCGGCGTCCTTAAAAGAGGAGGAAATTTGGACACAGGCACATATAGAAGGAACACAGTGTGAAGACATAATGAGAAGATGGCCATCTACAAACCAATGAGATGGAACCGATCCTTCCCTCGGGTTTCTCAGAATCTGAAAGCACTACATCCGACTACAGAATACACATTTTTTAGTTCAGCCAAAGAATTTATAAAAATGACCATACACTCAAACATAAAGCAAGCATCAAAATTTTTAAAAATCTAAATTATTAGCAAATTAAATCACCATTATACATTCCTAACTTACACGATGTTATATGTTAGTTCTATCTCAGGAAAGCTGGAAAAAAATAAAATAGTAAAATTTTGCAAAATTGGGGAACAACTTCTTTGAACCTAATTTATTTAAGCCAGAAATCATTAACAAAAATATAAATATTTGGAAATGCAGAAATATACTTCTACAAAAAGCACGCATCAAAGGAAACATCAATATGAAAATTAGCAAGTAAATTACACTGAAATAAGCTACATGAAGGTAAGTTAGAATTTAGAGAAACACATGAAAGAGACACAAATGGGTAAAAGAATCACCAAAACAATAAGTTGGTGTTTTAAAGACTAATAATCTGGGGACACTGATCAAGAAAAAATGAGACATACTTAAAATAACCACCTCAGGATTGAACAGGCTGAAGTCACAGCAGATGCCCCAGACAGCCAGAGAAAAAGAAAGGGTAGGATGAATTTGCACACTGGGTCCCATTCCCTCTTGTGCATTTAGAAACCAATCCCTAGTGGCCATTCTTCCCTCATGTTCATATCATCAATTTTATTTCTGCTGGATTGTTACTGTTAGCATACAAGCATGTTGTTCTTTCTCCTATTAAAAAAAAAGAAAACAACAAACTCTTTTTTCCTCTTCTTCCAATGCCAGCTAGCACCCTCTTTCTTTGCCCCATTTGGTAGTAAAGCACCTCAAGATAGTCAACCACATTTTCCACCTCCAGTCCTTCTTCTCGAATCCCTAAGTATATTCTGAGCAGACATTCTCCCGACCCTCTCCCTGCTACTTGAGCTGGGCTTGCTGGTCACCAAGGGTCCCCACATTGCTGGATCTAATGGTCACCAACTGTTGTGACCTTACTTGGCCAATCATCAGCATTTAAAACAGATGGTCGCTCACTCCTTCATCATATACTTTCCTCGGTTGGCTTCCGGGGTACTGCATTCACCTGATTCACAGCCTGCCTCCCTGGACCTGCCTCCTCCATTTCCTTAGTTGTCCCAGTGTTCGCCATATTGGGGAGACCCAGCCCTCAGTTTCTGGGACTCTTCTCTTCCCTCTCCCCATCTACTCCTTGGGGCTAGTCCCATCCTTTTAAATTCTCCTCTTGGACTTCTCTTCTCAACTCCAGACTTGTAACAAATATCCAATGGCATAATTTCTATCTCTGGTTTAATTTCAAAGGTAACATACCCAAATCTGAATTCCTGATTTCCCTCCATACAGTTTTCCCCCATTACAGGGTGCTGTAGCTGGCACTCCATGGACCTGTTCTTGGCTCTGATGCATCCCCTCCACCCTCAGTAGGCCTCCACATGGGCACCTTAGGAGGTCCCCCTCAGGGCTCCTGTCTATGTCCAGCCTTGGACAGAAGCTGCTCCATACTCAGTGAAAGTTCAGAGTGTCTCCAGAATCTCCCTTGGCATCCCTGCCCTGCCATGCATCAGACTGCATTAGACTCTCTACTTGTGTACCTGTGAGGGAATTCTCTTACCTTCTCCACATCCTCTACAGTTTCACACAGCTGCTGCCTTGTACGAGGCAGGGCAAGACTTTGTCTCAGGGACAAAGTCTCTGCCTTAGGGTGAGACTTCACAATTCTGCTCGGGTTCAAATTTCAGTAGCCCCTACGTGCCTGTCCCTCCAACAGGTCACAGACCTGTTGCTCTCCACCCAATTTTCTAAAAAACACTCAATGGAAGGGCAGGACAAAAGAGTGAGTCTGATGTATCTGGGACCCAGTGATACTATAATGCTACAAAAGCCCACACTCAGACCTTAAACTTTTGTTTGAAGTTCGGCTGTTTCCTTTTTATCTCCTGAAGGGGCTGATTCCTCTTTCCGTGCATCCACACATAAAAACACATGTGGGCCCCCTCCCTTTTACTTCTTTTAATTTTTAAATTTTCCAGATTTACTGAGATGTCAATGACATATAACATTGTGTGAGTTTAAGATAAACAATTTGATTTGATACACGTTAATATTGTGAAACGTTTACCACACACGGTAGGGTAATGTCCTTTACCTCATATAATTACCATTTTGTTGTTGTTCCCATGAGAACATTAAATCTCTACTCTCCTAACAACTTTCAAGTATACAATATAGAATTGTTAACTATAGTCACCATGCTGTATATGACATCCCCAGAACTTAATTCATCTTATAATTTAGAGTTTGTACACTTTGACCAAGATCTTCCGTTTCCCCACCTCTCAGCCACAATTCCACAGTCTGTTTCTATGAGATTGATATTAGATTTCATATATAAGTTAGATCATACAGTATTTGTCCTTCTCTAATTTTACACAGCATAATGCCATCAAGGTCCATCCATTTTGTCATGAATGGCAGGATTTCTTTTTTGTCTGGCTGAATTATATTCCATATTTATATACACAACAGATTTCTCATCCATCATCCATCATCCATTGGTGGGCTGTTAGATTGTTTCCATGTCTTGGCTATTGTGAATTGAATAATGCTTTGATCCACATAAGAATGCAGGTATCTCTTCAAGACAGTAATTTCATCTCCTTCACTCAAAAGTGAGACTGCTGGATCATATGGTAGTTCTCTTTTTAATTGTTTGAAGAGTGGTTACACCAATTTACATTCCCACCAACATGTACCAGTGTGCCATGTCTTCTCCACTTCCTCACCCGTGCTTACTATCTCTTGTCTTTTTGATGATAGCTATTCTAATGGGTATGAGGTGACATCTCACTGTGGTTTTGATTGGCGTATCTCTGATGATGAGTGATGTTGAGCACATTTTCATATACTTGCTGGCTATTTGGTAGTCTACTCTGGGAAGATGTCTATTCAGGTCCTCTGCCATATTTTAATTGGATTACTTGAGGGGTTTCTTTTTTTGCTTTTGAGTTGTTATGTGCCTTCCTTATATATTTTGGATATTAATCCCTTATGAAATACATGATTCGCAAAAATTTTCTCACATTCTGTAGTCTTTTCATTTTGTTGAATATTTCTTTAGCAGTGCAGGAACTTTTCTGTTTGCTAATGTCCCACTTGTTTATGTTTGCTTTTGTGGCTTGTGCTTTTGGTGTCATCCAAATAACCACTGCCACGACCAAAGTCAAGGCAAATTTTTTCCTGTTTTCTTCTAGGACTTTTACAACTTTGGGTCTTACACTGAAGTCTTTAATCCATTTTGAGTTAATTATATAGATCATATATATATCATGTCATCTGCAAACAGAGACAATTTTACTTCTTCATTTCCAATTTGGACCCATTTTTTTTCTTTTTCTTGCCTGATTGCTCTAGCAAGGATTTCCAGTACTTATGTTGAATAGGAGTATTGACAGTGGAAACCCTTGCTTGTTTTCTGATCTAGAGGGAAAGACTTCAGACTTCTACCACTGAGTATGATGTTACCTGTGGGTTTGTCATATTTGACCTTTATTATGTTTAGGTATGTTACTTTTACACCCAATTTATTGAGTGTTTTTACATGAAAAGATATTGAATTTTGTCAAAAGCTTTTTCTTCACTTATTGAAATAATCAGATGATTTTTACCTTTCATTCTATTAATGGGGAATAGCACATTGATTGATTTGCATCAATTAAGCCATCCTTACATCCCAAGGAAAAGTCATTCTTTTTTTTTTTTAATTTTTTTTTCAACGTTTATTATTTTTGGGACAGAGAGAGACAGAGCATGAACAGGGGAGGGGCAGAGAGAGAGGGAGACACAGAATCGGAAACAGGCTCCAGGCTCCGAGCCATCAGCCCAGAGTCTGACGCGGGGCTCGAACTCACGGACCGCGAGATCGTGACCTGGCTGAAGTCGGACGCTTAACCGACTGCGCCACCCAGGCGCCCCATGGGAAAAGTCATTCTTGATCATGGTATATGATCCTATTAATGTGCTGTTAAATTCAGTGTGTCTGTATTTTGTTAAGAATGTTTGTATCTATCTTCATCCAGAATATTGGTCTGCAGGGTTTTTTTTTAATTTTTAATGTTTATTTTTGAGAGAGAGACAGAGAGACAGAGCATGAGCAGGGAAGGGGCAGAGAGAAAGGGAGACACAGAATCTGAAGTAGGCTCCAGGCTCTGAGCTGTCAGCACAGAGTCCGATGCAGGTCTTGAACTCACAAACTGTCAGATCATGACCTGAGCCAAAGTCGGACACCCAACCGACTGAGCCACCCAGGCGCCCTTGGTCTATAGTTTTCTTAAAGTGTCCTTATCTGGCTTTGTTGTCAGAATAATGCTGGCCTTGTCAATTGAGTTTGGGAGTGTCCCCTCCTCTTCAATTTTTCAAATCCAGGTCCGTAAGCTGCTGTGGGGCCCTTGGCTGTTGGCGTGCATTTTCATGACTGCAGGATCTCACCATCAGCGGACACAGCAACGGAGGCCAAAAACAGGCATCGGACAGAGGTGTGCAAGTGCACAGCCTCAAAGTGCACACGTGGCATGGGGGTCAGTTGTGGGGGTCTACTCTAATGTCTTGCACTAGAGAAGCCACAGAGGCCTAGGCTGGATGCTGGTGCAGGTTCCCAGCTCTGGTGAGGGCAGGGCAGGGCAGGGCAGGGCAGGGGAAGAAGTAGGAAGGGACTCAGTGGCTGGCATCAGTGACCAAGGACCTCTGTGGGGTGAAAACCCGGTGAAACCTTCAGGGCTCTGTTTCTTCTGGCCACTGGTTTCTTCTACAGCAAAAGTTGCTGAGGTCCTGGCAGAGCAAGTCACTGGGGACAGCAGTCACCAGCTGCATGTGGTGGTTATGGTAGCCCCTGCTTTTCTCCTCTGTTCCTAGCCACCTCCACACATCACGGCTTTGCCAGTCTGGGTGGGGTAAAACTGAAACAGCTCCTTCAGGAGGCCCCCCAAAGGCTAGAGAAGTTGTGGCTCACCTGCCTCTTCCCTTCCCTGATAGGGGGGCTCTTTCTAGATGGGGACATCCCCCTTGGGGCTGAGCATGCTGACCTTGGGGATGGGATGGCACAGGTAATCTGATGCCATTCTTTCCCTTCGCGTATGTTATTCTCAGGGTTTTGTTTCACTGTCTTGCTCTGTGGCTTCCTGAGTGCACAGCAGAGCTCTTCCTGGGTGGTTTTTGCTCACAGATAGCTAACTGTTCATCTTCATGGGGGCACGGAGGCTGGGCTCTCCCACACCCCCACAGTGGTGATGTCACTCCCTCCTCTTTCAGTAGGGCCTTATCACTTTGGATTTTAGTTAATTAGCTTTCTCTGAGCACTCAGCTCTGGGCTGAGCTTTTAACAAACTATGATCTAGGAATGATCCAGCTCGCTCTCTTTTTCAGGAAAAGAGCAATTCTTTTTGTAACGTTTTACATCCTAAACAGAAGTAGAAGTTCACTCCTGTCCTTTTTCAAACCTCATATGTTGGAGAGTATTATTATTACTGTCATCAATTTCATGGTATTTACTAGAATTCTACCTTGGCTCTGAGGCCACCTTCTGTCTGTGTTAAACTCTTTCTTCATAGTGTATGTCCTCTAGAACTTCCTTAGAGGTAGGTATATTGGTGGTGAGTCATTTCAGTCTTTATGTGTGAATCTGTAAATGTTATCCTTATTCTGGAAAGAAAGCATGTCTGAGAACACAGTTCCATCCCAGCAGGTATTTTCTCACAGTCCATCTTCTTTGACTTTCACTTTACCGCCATAGCTTATCATTTATTTTTTTATTTTAGTTTTTAATTTTAAGTTTTTATTTATTTACTTTGAAAGAAACAGAGTGAGCGTGAGCCTGGGAGGAGCAGAGAGAGAAAGAATCCCAAGCAGGCTCAGCCGAGTCAGTACAGAGCCTGATGTGGGATTCGAACCACAAACCGTGAGATCATGACCTGTGCCACAATTGAGAGTCAGAGGCTTAATTTCATTTTAAGTGTTTTGTCCTTTTTTTCCCCAACGTTTTTATGATCTACCATTTGTTTTGTTTTATAACTTAATGTGAATCTCTTTTATATTATCAGTTAGGAGTGCTTTTTTATCTTGAATCTGTGAATTTGTATTTTTTCCATCATTTCCAGGGAATCTCTTTAAGACTTCCGCCTCTTATTCCTCTCTTGTCTCGGCTTTTAATTTAATAAATGTCAGACCTTGTGTATCAGTACTAAGTTCTGGGTAAATAAATTGGATGTATCCATTCATAATTCTCTTGTCACTTGTGTCTAATAATTGGTCATTAATACCTTCATTTATTTTTTCAAAAAAGTTTTTTTTCACTTCTAGAAGTTTCTATTTTTCAAAACTGCCCACTTATTCTATCATCTATATTACCTCCTTGTTGCTCGTACAGCTTTGTGATAGTAGGTTTTATTTCTTTAAACAATGTGATACATCGCTGTTTAATTATTTGTCACATTGGTCATGCCAATACTTTTAGTCCTTGAGGGCCCAAATATGTTGTTTATTTCATTCACTTTTGCTCATGGTGCCTTACCTTGCTGATCATGTCATGGTGAAGTCATTGGTTGTCCTTAGTCCACCAGTATCCTATGGATCTAAGTTGAGAATGTGTCTCTGTTACCATCCAAAGCTACCACCATGAAACCTCCTCCATGATCTTCTCAGTGCAGGAGCTGCAGGCTTAACAAACTGCCACTGCTGCTATTCCAGGAGTGAGGACCGCCGTCAGCACTACTGATAGTAGTACCGACCTTCTAGAAACCCCACCCCAGCCAGCCGACCAGTGCAGAGCCCCACTGCTCAAGCTTCAGTTCGAAGACTTGTTTTTCCTGAAGGAGTGAGTAGTCTAGGACACTGGCCTACCACTTTCAAGAATAGCGGTGTTTCAGAGATACTATGATCCATTTGTTTTATGACAGCAGTCACTTGAGAGTATCTAATTTGCAATTGTGGCCAAAAGCCTAAATCGTTCTTTCAATTTCATCATGTTTGTTCTGCATCTTCCAGAAACTTCTGTTTCTGATGTACTGATGGTACTCTGTGCCTTGGGGCACTCCTATAGATTCTTTCAAAATGCAACCCACATAATTCCAATAGCATCTGGGGAGGAATAGAAGGAGAGCAAAACCAGTATGCTCAAGTCACCACTGACCTCTTATCACTGATGGCGTTGTCCACAAATTTCAGAACTCTATTTGTAGCAGGATTCTCATGGGACACCACGGCCTTTCCTTCCAGGAAGCAGCTTTATTCATGCTAGCACAGGCTCAGTGGGCTAAGAATCAAAAGGCTGAGCCCCGAATGCAGCGGGGTGTAGCCTTTTATACAATTTCTACTTCTTTGTCTCCCGCACATGGTAACATACAGACATGCTATCTGATTGGGCGGTCTACGTCACAGGGTCGTGAGGAATGTCACAGACACACAGTCTGGATGGACGCAGGCAAAGTTACTGAGTTGTGTCAGAGCTATGGATACGTGTATAGGAGTTGATTGGGCTACGTTGCCTTCCTTTGTTTTGAGAAGGCCTCCACCACATTCCTGAGGAAGGGGCTGTTCCCCTACCACATATTAATACACTATCAACAGTGGACACTCTTCTTTCCCTTCTGATTTTCACGGGACTAAGGCTAGTATTTTACTATGAAGTGCTATATGGATATTTTTTATGTTCAGATGAACTGCAATTTGGTTAAGGTAATATTCTTCTCTTCCTATTTTTAAAATAATGTTTATCAGAAATCAATGTTGATTTTCTTTTCAATTCTCTCCTCCCAAATACATATTTAAATTACTCGATCCACTGGGTATATTGTCTATGTCATTCTGCTACAGTAAACAGGGACATTATCACCAAATTTTAATCTAAAAATACTGTCTTACCATTCTTAGCTAGGAATGGCCTCAATAGGCAAATATAAATAAAAGTAATGTGACAACTGAAAAATTCTTATTTGATGGGATCTATTCATTATTGAGTGGACCTTCAGTTACATCATGGGTGGGAAATCCTTGACACTGCAAATTCTCAATACAGAGGTGAAACCAATTGGAGCTATTAACTGTCTTCTCCGACCTCTTCCTTAGGTGGCTTTTCTACTGGACAGTGATTTTGAGGATTGTACTGCCAGGTCATCAGCTCTACCATTAGAGAGTTTCCTATTAAATTAACTTGGCTCTAATGTGAGTCATCTGGAGAAAAGAATGGCCTGGACATGATGACAAATTTTCAGCTTTTTAGAGTCAACTGGTGTGTGTAGAATAGACGAGTACCACCACAGATCCACACGATCTGTTTTCCTGAAACTTCACCTTACCCCCGAGCTAAACAGATAGGAGAAAGAAGGAGACGGGAACGGTAAAAAAACAACATTTAAAATTCTTTTTAATGTTTATTTATTTTTGAGAGAGACAGGGACAGAGTGTTAGTGGGGGAGGAGCAGAGACAAAGGGAGACAGAATCCAGAGCAGGCTCCAGGCTCTGAGCTATCAGCACAGAGCCCGACGCGGGGCTTGAACTCACACACTGTGAGATCATAATCTGAGCTGAAGTCGGACACTTAACCAACTGAGCCACCCAGGTGGCCCAAGTAAAAAACAACATTTTAAAAGGAGAATGCGCATACGGATTCTTAAGGCAGCTGTTGCATCAGGTCCAGGAACCTGCAAGCTTACTCTGGCCTGTGAACCACACATGGTCTTCAGTCTGTCTTATCTCATCTCATTTCTTACCAACCTTTTTTTTTTTTTCCCATAGTGCTCCACCTACACAGGTCTTTCTGTTTTTCCAATACACTAAGGAAGGGACCTAGCTATTCTATATGCTTAACATGCCCTCACACGAATACGTGCTTGGCTTCTTCACACCCATCATTCAGACCTCAGTTCAAATGCAACATCCTCAGGAAGCCTCTCTCTGTCCGTTCCATTAACTGCATCCTCCAGACGATATCTGGTCAGTGACTGTATTATTTTGTTCTAAACACCGCTTTCCTAAATTAGCTTAGCAACCTAATTTTGCACGGTCAGATTTTATTCACTGAAGTTAAGTCGTGTAAGAATAAGAAACATTTCTTCCATTGTCACTGTTCTGTTGCTAGTGCAAAGGAAAATATCTGGTGACCGGAAGATGCTCAGCAAATATTTGTCGAAGATCCATATAAAGGAGCAACAACGAAGGAATCGGTGTGTTTAGAACATATATGTGAAAGGGAAATGCAATGGGGTCACTTATGTTAAGGGGTTTTAAAATGGAGCCGGGAGGCCCTTTAGGAGGTGGGCTGTATGCACGCCCTCACCTGCGGAGCCATAAACTTTTGATCTGGGCCAATCGCAAATATTCCACGGACTCAGCCCGAGCACCTGGCTACAGAACGAGATTTTGCTTAGTGATGGCCTTAGCAACCAACCATATTCAGTCAAGATCAGCTTTGCTGCCGCCAACACCAATCAAAAATTCTTCGTGAACGACGTATATAATGCATTCCCTTTTTGCTTTGAGAACCTTTTTGCTCTAGGCGCACCCGGGTGGCTCAGTCAGTGGGGCGTCTGACTCTTGATTTTGGCTCAGGTCATGATCTCACAGTGTGTGGGTTTGAGCCCCACATCGAACTCTGTGCTGACAGTGCAGAGCCTGCTTCAGATTCTCTGTCTCCCTTTCTCTCTGCCCCTACCCCACTTGTGCACTCTCTTATGCTCTCTGTCTCTCAAAATAAATAAACATTAAAAAAATTAAAACAAAAAAAAAACCTTTTTGCTTTAAGAACTTTTGCTTCCTAGTAGGACACTCTCTGAGTTGCCACTCAAATCTGTGTACCCCAAATTGCAATTCTCTGATCCTATATAAACTCTCTTGCTTAATTTTTGCCTCCTCACAATTTTATGTTGACATGTATTTTTGCCCACCCCCTTGTTGCAGTTTGACATTTACCAAAGTTCTTACTGAAGCAAAAATTAGCAATGCCAGGAATTTGTGAGAGAAGGAGGGAGGGGGTTGTTAACATTTGGGCTGTTGGGTAGAAAAGGACAGTGAAGGTGATGGGGCAACTGAATGGGTCCTCTGTCCAGCTTCTTTTCTGCACACAGAACTGGTCCCGCCAGAATACGTCCACCCTCACACGTGACAGGGCTCAGGGTCTTACGCTCCACTCGTGAACTAATTACTGCACTGCCTCTCTTCTTCTGCAGTAAGAAGTGGTATGGCTTCTGCTGAAAGCCATTGTCTAAATCTGTCTGGCATTTGCAGAAGAGACATCTGCAAAATCACAGAGGATCAGATTGGAGCCTGTAAAAGAAGATGGAAGTGCTGTAGATCTTGGTGGATTCTGGTTCCAATTCCAACCCCACTTATCTATTCAGATTATCAAGCACCCCTTAAGCATAAGTTGAAGTGAAACTAGGGAAAGCATCAGAAGGAAAGTTTCTGCATCTAAAACACTGGAATATACATAAACGCTTCCAGCTTTGTTACCAATTCCTATTATCCCTTGTCAATAACAACAAATAAATATGGGTTTCACATCTCCAGATACTACTTCTTTGTGACTCATCTTCAGATTCACACAATCTCTTTAAAAGTGAGAAAGCCAGGGTGCCTGGGTGGCTCAGTTGGTTGAACGCCCAACTTCTGCTCAGGTCATGATCTCACGGTTCGTGGGTTCAAGCCCCGCTTCGGGCTCTGTGCTGACAGCTCAGAACCTGGAGCCTGCTTCAGATTCTCTGTCTCTCTCTCTCTGCCCCTCCCCTGCTCATGCTCTCTCTCTCTCTCTCTCAAAAATAAACATAAAAAAATTTTTTTAAGATTTTAAGTGAGAAAGCCCATTTATGTAACAAAAATGTTTTTTTAATTTGTCACAAAAGACCAAAAGGTTACCAAAACCTGAAGATACAGTTATACAAAATGTAATTAGACACATAGAGACTACAAAGAAAATGCACAGGCAAAATACAGAGGAAATACAGCAAATAACAGGGGTGGGAAGAGCTGTGGCTTGGGCAAAGGTGGAAAATTGGAATGGGGCAGGAGAAAATCATTTTGGGATAATACACAAGGACTTTCACTATATGGCAGATAATTGGAAGGAAATGAAAACAAGAAAGGAGAGAGAATGAGAGCTTGAAGATCAACAAAAATGTGTATTATGTACATTAAAAGGTAAAACCTCAACCAACAAAGAGACGTTTATGCTTCCCTCCTGTCAAGAAACATCATGATCATTTAGAGAGTCTCCAGCTATTACTCCTTAAGATAAATAACTCCTTTTCATAGGACCTAAACATTTTATTGTAAAAATATAGTGACCTCTTTTGAGAGTGTGCTGTCAGTATCCCTTTCTAAATAGACATTCTAATACTGCATAACTTAAAAAAATTTTTTTTTAAATGTTTATTTTTTGAGAGAAACACAGGGCATGAGTGGGGGAGGAGTAGAGAGAGAGGGAGACACAGAATCTGAAGCAGACTCCAGGCTCTGAGCTGTCAGCACAGAGCCCAATGAGGGGCTCGAACTCAAGAACTGTGAGAGCATCACCTGAGCTGAAGTCGGACGCTGAACTGACTGAGCCATCCAGGCACCCCCTGATGCTGCATAACTTCTGACTATAAATTCTTCTTCATCTCGAGTGTCATGAGGTCTCACTTTCCTGTCCTGAGTGTCGGAAGACGTCAACCCAATTACATAACTCAAAGCAGATTTCAGGAGGAGTTTTCCTTTTCACTCAAGTAGAAAATTTTGATAACTAAATAGATATGGTTTGGTAGTAGGACCCCCCTTCTTTCTTCTTTAATGCAGTATTTATGAAGTCTTCTTTGGTTTTGTTTTTTCATTGGTGGAGTGTGGACGTTTTCCACAATCATTTGGTATAGTCTTGACTCACGTTATGGCCAACTTGACCTTAAAACACTGGAGACATAACACAGGTTATCTGTTCACTGTGTAAACAGGGACAGACCCTGATTCTCTGTCTTTCTCTCTTCCTCCTTCCCTCCTCTCCACCATTCAGGGATGAACTGGATAAGCACCACACCTGAATTGCATTTATTTTACAAAGACTAGGACTTTTTGGGGGTGATATGATAAACAGCCTCTCAGCCAAGTCAATATAATCCTATGTTACTTATCCATACCTAGACTCCACAAAATAGGGTGCACAATATTTGTTCCTCAACTAGACTAATTTCCTATGAGTGTTCCACAGCCTAAGAGTTTAGAAGACACCCTTAATCTGACTTAATTCACTTAAAACAGTATGGCACCCATTATTTACACTTCGGAAGTGGCATGCTAGAGACGACCCAAACTACCTGTTATCCTGATTTATCCTAGAACCATTACATCTCATATAACTAAGGAAAAAACCCGAGAGACTTAATGAGATGGAATCTTAATGAGATGGAATCATAGTTTTGGGGGGAGGAGGATTACAAGAGAAAGATAAATCCCTTACAGATACTCCTCGGGAAAGAGTTCACGACCTTGTAAGAACAATAGGCTTTGGCCGCATCACAACTGCCATCAATGAGAGATGATCAGACTCTGTAGTCCTGAGGAAAGAAACCTGGAGGCCGGTTCCAGAAAGCTGCTGGACAGACTGATATATTCGGCCCACCTTTCACCTAGTTCTCTCTTGCTGATGAAAGAATAATCTCCTAAGTCATGAGTGTCTCCCTATAAGTATCTTTTAATTAGTCGTGTACAGTAATAACATCTTCTGTCTCTTGGTATGTTTTAAATCATTTTAATCAAAACATTCTTCTGATATTAAACTTACACCAGGCCTCCACATCCTGTCTAAACCTTTCTGATTGTTGAACATGCCCCACCTGGCTTAGCAAGTCAATATGTTGACTAACTTCCATGAGACAGAGGGTGTGAGTATGTTGCATGTTTCCAACTACGTTCAGGCTCTAAATACTGGACTAGGAATATTGAACTATAAGGGATCATTATAAATAGTTCAGGAAGTACGACAGCAGAGCAAGAGGTCCCAGATCTTGTCTTTCCACAGAAACACTGATTGAAACATCAGCCATGGATGAAAATACCTTTCTGAGAGCTCTGGAGCCCCAATGAGACATTGTAGCATGCCACTGTTGTACAAAAATGTGACAACAGCCATATGGAAAAGGGTAAGGAGAGTTCTGCTTTACCTGTCACCTGTCACCCCTGCTCCAAGGTGGCAGAGCTCAGCATGGAGAGAGATGCCCTCAGCCTCTGATTTCTTTCCTAGGGGAGGTAGTTCAGTGAGCAACAGCTTCCCAGTGCTTTGGGGCACTGCCTGACAGGTCCATTTATGTCTCCACCTACCCAGCATGCTGAGGGGATCTACACATCATCCAGGGGCACATGAGGACAAAGAGAAGTTGCAGGACTCACAGCCACCAACACACGGATCTCAACAACTAGCCTGCAGATCCCACTCTCCAGCCCATTCACGAACCCCAGCAACCAGCCTGAGTGCTCACACCGATGATCCCCTGTGTGCCCCCTCCCCTCCCCCCCCCCCCCCCCCCCCAGCACATGGAGCTCACCAGCTGGTTGGACAATGTGGCATTAGTAAAAGGTGAATTAACTCTGAGACCTCTCCTTCAGGGAGGGAGGGAGAGTAGTGGAGCTGTGCCCAGCTCCTGACATGTCAGCACACTGACCTAGGGAAAGGGGTGGGGATTCTCAGCACCTGGCACAACACAGTGGGGTCAAGCTGAGAAAAATCCTGGCTCCACACTCTACCCTTCAGACCCACTGGGGCACAGGAGGTCCCACCTTCCAGACACACTAGGGTAGGGTTTGGGCCTCTAGGGCTCCAAGCATCCCTGCCCCCACGTCTCTGGGTGTCCCCACTTTCATGCCTCCTCCAGGCACAGCCCGTGCAAGGGCTCTCATGCATTGGTGTCACACGCCTACCGGCCCCGTGGGCCATAATGCACACTGCTTGCTCTACCAGTCTGGAGTCTTGGGGACAGCCATGCCCCCCATGGCTCCACTAAGCATCACCCTATTGGGGGATCCCTGTGGTGGCCCCACATTCACAGTCGTTTTCTGCCCGCAGCTCTCCAGGGCATCTCTGAAATCTAGGTGGAGGCAGCCGTGCTCCCACAGCTTGGCGAGGCACAGTGCCCACCACACTGAGGCCTGTGGGGCACCCGGGGCTGCTGAGGAGCCAGGAGCTTGAGGACAGGGAGCAGAGCCTCCAATGTGAGGTGGCAGCAGGAACCAGATGGCTCCTTAGAAATCATGCCACCCCCCAGGCCTGTGCACTCTGGGCCAGAGTTGGGAGCTCAGTGCTGTGATCTCCGAAATGCCTTCAGGAGTGAATTTTCCATAGGACGGTGTCCTGCCTTCTGCGGAGATGCTGACTAATCACCCAGGTCTTGAGGAATAGCTGGTAGCTTTTGCTGAGGTGGCCCGTCCTTCCTCATCTTCTCTGGTCTGGCCACACCCATGTGTTCTCTCCCGAACCGGCTTTTGCTCACTCCTTTCAACGGGGTAGGCTGAGAGTTTCTAAATGTTTAGATTGTGCTTCCTCTCTGATTAACAATTCTGTCTTTCAGTCATTTCTCTTTTTGCATTTAATAGCAGCAGTGACGAGAAACCAGGCCACCCCTTCAACACTTTGCTTAGGTATTTCCTCAGCCAGATATCCAATTTCGTGACTCCTAAGTGTTGCCAGAGGAGGGAGAGTAAGGCAAGCTGACCGGCCACAGACACACCCCTCTCCCCACCAGGTGGGAAGTGTGTGATACTCCTCAGGCTCTCCTGGCTGCCCAAGAACAAAGGAAAGGGGAAAAACAAATGGTTAACTCCTAGAGATCAGAGTCCTGCAGGACCTGGGTCTCCACGTATTCACAAATATCTTGGTAGACCACAAGGAAAAGGCAATCTTATCAACAGCCTGATCTCCAGAAACCTACAGACTCCGATTCTTGGAGCCCCAACATCACCCCACCATAGTGATGTTGCAATAGGTCAACTTATAAGATATCAGAAAGTTTATTGTATATGAGTTCGGTTTAAACTCACCTTTCATGAATAATTGAGACAAAAGCTTATGTAGTTCCCTTTTAGGGTTATCAGAAATTACTAACTGCCCAATCTCGCTTCTGTAACTTCGCCTGTTTGCTAAATAGATAACTTAGGTGGCAAATGCTCCCCCACCCCGTCTACCAAGATCTAGCCTAGGCAAGACCAACTTGTAAAAAGTCAGAACTCACTGCCCCACGGTATCTTAGGTGTCTGATTGGTCATTTTAAACCCTCTTAGGACAAAGAACTTTAAATTGATAGGTTCCCGCCAAAACTAACATCTCTATGTCACAATATAATTGGCTACCATGAAATGTTGTAAATTGTAATTGGTTAACTAAATAATGACGTATTCTCACTTGCCAAAATCCATATAAGCTCACTGCTACCTTTGTTCGGGGCCATTCTCTGCACTCTTCTCCTTAAGATCAGGAGATCAGGTTTGGCACGGCCTTGTCTCGCTTCTAGTCGGTGTCTGGTGGTTTTTTTGTTTGTCTGTTTTTTCACCCTGTTTCAATGTGGGAACAAAGGCAGAAGGATATGGCAGATAGAACTAAATTTCCTTACACCTTGCAGCCCACTGACAAATACTTGAGGCAGGCAGAGAAAAACCAGAGAAAAACGCTTCTCCAGGAACTCCCTGTGTCTTAATGCTAATGATTCGCTGGAGGGCAAACAACCCTAGTTTGACAATAGCTAGGCCGCCAGTATCCTGGGAGTCTTCTTTAGCATATGAAAATCTCACTGGAAACTTCCCCTGGGCTTTACCTCCCAGACTTCATAGTAGATAACTAGTCTCTCCTCATGGTCCCGGGCAGCTCTTTGTGCCCACGAGTCCTGTCCCTGTGCTTTCATAAAATCACCTTTTTTGCACCAAAGATGTCTTTGAGAATTCTTTCTTGGCCATTGACTCTGCACCCCACAAACCCCACTATCACCCAAAAACCTCATCACTGCCCTCTGCAAAACCCTGGAACATGAACACGACTCTGCCACATCCTTTGCCACGGATGGCCTTTCCTTCATTGTCCGATGACACACTTCTCATTTCCGGTGGAGACCTCAAAGATGGCCTTCGCGGTGGGTGTCTGCTACCCTTCGGTGCAGGGCTCCTCGGTAACCTCTAAGAAGGCTGAGGCTCGCGCTTCCACTTTGTTTTCTGACCTTCCATCTGCATCACCTTTAAAGGCCCTGTTCCTGGCAGTGTGGATGTTTTCAAAACTCCTGCAGCCCGTTACCAGTTCCGAAGCCCATTCCACGCGTTCAGGCGTGTGTCACGGCAGCATCTCCATTTCTTGGTATCCGTTTGCTGTCCCAATCTGCTTGGGCTGCTGCAACAAAATACCACAGCCATTCTGGCTTACAAATGACAGGGGTTTATTTCTCACAGTTCAGGAGACTAGAAATGCAAGATGGATTTGCCAGCATGGTCAAGGTCTGGTGTGAT
The DNA here is from genome assembly GCF_018350175.1 of Felis catus. Classification (NCBI taxonomy): domain Eukaryota; kingdom Metazoa; phylum Chordata; class Mammalia; order Carnivora; family Felidae; genus Felis; species Felis catus. Next base: position 7,242,646 of record NC_058371.1, read on the forward strand.
TCCCCTCTCCAGACTGCAGACTGCTGACGTCTGGCTGTATCCTGACACACGGAAGGGGGAAGCAGGCTCTCTGGGGATTCTTGAGATGGCACTCATCCCCGACGAGCCCCTGCCTTGTGACCTAACCACCCTCCAAAGGTCCCACCTCCTAAATATCATTGATGTGGAAATGTTGGGGTCCGGAGCCAAAAGCCAAGAAAGAATTCTTGAGATGTCTTCAGTGAAAAAAGGTGGCTTTCTTAAAGAAGCATGGGGATGATGATAAGGAAAAATTGTTATGAGATGGCCAACAGGACTGATAGGGGAATTCCAGTCCCCGCCCGAAGACTGACACCCCCCCCCCCCGCCCTCGTTCTGGGTTCTTCTTCCTGCCCTGCTTGCCACATGCACCAAATTACTAATGAGGAAATAACAGACTACAAATTGTCCCCTCTGTTTAAGCTCAGGACTCAGACCTCTGGAGAGCAATCGCCTCTGAGCCCGCCAGGGTGAAATAAACCTCCTGCCTTCCATGATCTCCGAGTGCCACTTGGTTCTTCCGCCAGGTGATCCAGACCAGGTTCTGTAACAATGGGACCCATGGGCAGAAAGAGCCGCACTGGGGTTGTGAAGGGTGACAGATTGTATACTTTCAAGTTGGGAGGGAGTTAGGGACAGCACAAGCCTCTAAGGAATTTGGGAAATAAGGTATCCAGGACCCTTTGGGGGGTAGCTATGGCTAGGAAAAGGTCATTTATTACTGGTTAGTAAACCCTCAGTCATGAGACCCTTCAGATGTCTATCAGTGGTCCATATGCTCTGGAGGATGTTTCGTAACATATATCTTCAGGAAGTAGAGACAAAGGAAGTTTCCAAAGGAATTTCTCTATGTTTAAAGTGGACCCCCAGGTGTGTGTTAAGGATAATGTTAAGCTAAGACTGCCTTTTGCCCTTAGTGTCAACATCAAGGCAACTGAGCTCCCAGAGGAAGCCTATTTCATGACCTATCAATAGGCTGTAAGCAGTAAGGAAATGTAATTGTTTTTTGTTTGCCTTTGTTTCCCACATCATTATCACTTAGCATCGTTAGGATTTCAACATATGAATTGGGGGGGAATACAAACGTCAGACTATAGCAGTATCACTGTCAAATTTCAATTGACTGTATTTTTGTGGATCTATGTCTGTACTCTGTTCTGTCCTATTACCTATATGTCTATCCTGACATCAAACTATACTATCGCGGGGCACCTGGGAGGCTCAGTTGGGTGAGTGTCTGAATTCAGTTCAGGTCATGATCTCATGGTGGTGAGTTTGATCCCCATGTCATGCTCTGTGCTGACAGCTCAGAGCCTGGAGCCTGCTTCAGATTCTGTGTCTCCCTGTCTCTCTGCCCCTCCCCTGCTCATGGTCTGTCTCTCTATTTTTCTCAAATAAACATAAAAAAAATTAAAACAAAAGCTATACTATCTTGATATTATAGATATATAGTAAGTTTTAAAAGTAGTATAAGTCTTCCAATATTCCTTTTCTTTTTCAAAGACTTGGCCACTGTATACATTTTCATTTCAGTAAAAAATTTTATATTCAGCTTATCAATTTCTTAAAAAAGTAAGATCATGCTGGGAGTTTGGTTGGCATTATATTGTATATATAGATCAATTTGGGGAGAATTGAAATCTTGGCCATAAACGGTCTTCTATTCCACGAACACTGTATGCCCTACCATTCATTTAGGTCGTATAGAATTCCTCACTTTAATCTTTTGTAGTTTTCAGGATACAAATCTTGCATACATAGTTTTAGATTTATCCCTAATTATTTCATGTTTGTTGAAACTATTGTAAATTTTGGAGGTGTTTTGTTTTGTTTCAGTTTTCAGTTGTCCATTGCTTGCATAAGTAAACACAAGTGACTTATATACTGTTTCCTGCAAATTTACTAAACCCGCTAATTATAATAGTAGCTCTTCGGTGTGCTTTGAGATTTTCTATATAGAAAGTGACACACCATCACCTGTGAACAAGATAGTTTATTTCTTTGTTTCTAATCTGTATAAATGTTATTTTTCTTACCTTATTACACTATATAAGACCTCCAGACATAGGATTGTTGCTTTAAGTTTTTCATAGATATTGTTAACAGGTTGGTAAATCCCTATTTATTTACTATTTTGTTGAGATTTTAATCATAAGTGGATGTTGATATTGTCAACTGTTAGTGCTGTCAACTGTATATGTGGAGACGATCAAACATTTTCTCTTTTCTGTCTACTGATATGTGGAAATATATTAATTTTTGAATGTTGTACCAATCTTGTATTCCTAGAAAATACCCCATTTGGTTATATTATATTATCCTCTTGATACGCTAATGGGTTAAATTTGCTAAAATTTTATAAATAACACTTGAATTCATGAGAGATAGTATTCTATTTTAAATTTTATTTTCTTGAAAAGACTCTGTCTTGTTTGGGATTAATATACCATGGCCTCAAAAAATAAAACAAAAGAAAACAAAATTAGTTGGTCAGTTTTCTCTCATCCAATTTTTGAAAAATTGGTATTATTTATTCTTTCAATGCTTGAAAGAATACACTTATCAATGACACCATCTGGTCTTGAATTTCTTTGCTGAAATGCTTTAAATTGCACATTAGATTTCTTTAATAGATATAGGACTGCTCGTGTTAACTATGACTTCTTATGTAAGCTTGGTAGTTTAGGTATTTCAAGAAATTTGTCTATTTTAAATAAGTTACAGGTTTCTCCCCACTATCTAAAAAGAGAGCATTCCTATAAAAACTTTCATAAGCTAAAGTGGCATAAAGTAAAGAATAGCTCCCTTTTTGCCAAAAATCACATTACAGGGGTACCTGGGTGGCTCAGTCGGTTAAGCGTCCGACTTTGGCTCAGGTCATGATCTCGTGGTCCGTGAGTTCGAGCCCCGCATTGGGCTCTGTGCTGACAGCTCAGAGCCTGGAGCCTGTTTCAGATTCTGTGTCTCCTTCTCTCTCTGACCCTCGCCCATTCATGCTCTGTCTCTCTCTGTCTCAAAAATAAATAAACGTTAAAAAAATTAAAAAAAATCACATTATAGTACTTTCCTTTTATGAAAGACCTACATTAGTACATGAATGCCTTTTTTTGGTAAAAGTGAAAATCCTCTTCAGATTTCTTTTGGTTAGTCAAATGATTAATAATGTATAATAGACTTTAAACTAAAAATGGTTTAAAAAGACAAAGAAAGTCATTATATAATGATAAATGGGTCAGTTTGTCAAAAAGATATAAAAATTATAAATATTTAAGCACTCAATATCAAAGCACCAAAATACATATAGCAAGAACTAATCGAACTAAAAGGAGAAATAAACAGCAAGACAATAGCTTTGGAGCTTTGATATCCCACTCTTAACAATGGATAGATCATCCACACAGAGAATCAATATGGAAATGGTGGATTTGAACAATATTATAGACCACTTGGACCTAACAGACATATATAGAACATTCTATCTGATAATAGCAGAATACACATTCTTCTCGGGTGCACATGGAACATTTACTGGCATACCATTTTTGAGGCCACAAAACAAGTAAGAACTGGCAAGTTCAAGAAGACTGAAAACATACCAACTACCTTCTCTGACCATAATGGTATAAAACAAGAAATCAGTAATAGGAGGAAAACTGATAAATACAGAACAATTAAACAATACTGTCCTGAAAAGTCAAGGATCAAAGAAGAAATTAAAGGGAAAATAAAAAAATATCTTGATAAAAACAAAATGGAAACACAACACAAGAAAACTTATGGAATGTGGCAAAAGCACACATTCCTTCTCAGAAGGAATTTCATAGCAATAAACAAGAAAGAACTCACATAACAATCTAACTTCATGCCTTGAGGAACTAAAAAAAGAACAACAAACTAAGCCCAAAGTTAGCAGAAGGAAGGAAACAATAAAGGTTAGACCACAGACAAATGAAACAGAGAACAGGAAAATAATAGAAAAGATTAACCAAACTGAGGGTTGCTTCTTTGAAAAGATAAACAGAATTGACAAAGCTTTAGCAAGACTAAATGAGAGAAAAAGAGAGAGAACCCATCAACAAAATTATAAATTAAAGAGAAGACATTACAACTGGAAACAGAAATAAAAAGAATCATAGAGGCTACTATGACAACTATAATCTAAAAAAATCGGACAACCTAGAAGAAACAAATAAATTCTTAGAAACATATAACCTACCAAGACTGAATCAGGAATAAATATAAAATCTTAACAAAGTAATTACTAGTAAGGACATTGAATCAGTAATCAAATGAAGAAAACCCATAACCAGTTGACTTTACCGGTGACTTTTACCAAACATTTAAAGGTGAATTAATGATAATCCTTCCTATTCTCTTCCAAAAAGTTGAAGAGGAGGGAATATTCCCAAACTCAGCATTACTGACATCAAAGCCAGAAATGAACACTACAACAAAAGAAGACTCTAGGACAATATTCCTGATGAAGATAGATGCAAACATTTTTAATAAATACTAGCAAATTGAATTCAGCAGAACATTAAAAGGATCATCCATCATAGTCACATGGGATCTTTCCCTGGGATGCAGGCATGGTTCATGATATGCAAATTAATAGATGTAATACCACAAGTTAATAGATGAATGAAAGGTAAAAATCATATCATCTCAATAGATGAAAAAGTATTTGTCAAAATTTTATATCCATTCATGACAAAAAAAAAAAACTCTTAACAAATTAGGTATAGAGAGAAAGTACCTCAACATAATAAAGGCAATATATGACATACCCACAGCCAACCTCATATGCAATGATGAAAGGTTGCAAGCTTCCCCCATAAGATCAGGAACAAGACAAGGGTGTCCACTTTCTCCACTCATATTCAACATAGTACTGGAAGCCCTAGCCACAGCAATCAGGCAAGAAAAAAATAAAAGGCAGTCAGAATTGGAAAGGAACAAGTAAGATTATTTCTATTTGTAGATGACATGATTATATATACAGAAAATCCTGAAGACTCTGCCAAAAAACTGTTCTATTTAACAAATTCAGTAAAGTTGGAGGATACAAAGTAAACATAAAAAAGTCAGTAGCATTTCCATGCACCAACAAAAAATTATCTGAAAAAGAAAATGATTCTATTTACAACAGCATCAAAACCAAAAAAAATTGAAAACTTTTGGCATAAAAAATAGACACAGAGGGGCGCCTGGGTGGCTTAGTCAGTTAAGCGCCCAACTTCAGCTCAGGTCATGATCTCACGGCTTATGAGTTTGAGCCCCACATCACGCTTTCTGCTGTCAGTGCAGAGCCTGGTTCAGATCCTCTATCCTCCTCTCTCTCATCCCCCCCCCCATGTCATTCTCTCTCCCCCCCAAAAAATAAATAAACATTAAAACATATTTTTAAAAAATAGACACAGAGACCCAATGGAAGAGAATAGAGAGTCCAGAAATAAACCTCTGCATATAAAGTCAACCAATATTTGAGAAGGAAGCCAAGAACACTCAAGGGGGAAATGATAGTCTCTTCAACAAATAGTGTTGGGAAAACTGGACAGCCACATGGAGAACAATGAAATTAGACACCTATCTTCCCACTCAAAAATTAACTCAACATGGATTAAAGACGTAAAACAATACGAGACGCTGTGAAATTCCTGAAAGAAGACATAGGCGAAAGCTCCTTGACGTTTGTCTTGGCAGTGACTTTTTTGGATGTGATGCCAAAAGTGCAAGCAACAAAAGCAAAAATCAATGAGTGGAACCACATGAAACTACAAAGCTCTTCACAGCAAAAGAAATAATCAACACAATGAAAAGGCAACCTACAGAATGGGAGGAAATATTTGCAAACCATCTGTCAGATAAGGGGTTAATAAGTATCCATATAAATATATGTAAAGAACTCATTCAACTCAATAACAAAAAAATAAGCAATTGAATTGAAACCATGAACATAGGAACTGAACAGACATTTTTCCAAAGAAGACATATAAATGGCCAGCAGGTACCTGAAAAGATTCTCAGCATCACTAATCATCAGGAAATGCAAATCAAAACCACAATGAGATATCATCTGTGACAATGGCTGTCATCAAGAAGACAAGAGGGGCATCTGGGTGGCTCAGTGGTTTAAGCATCCATCTCTGGATTTTTGGCTCAGGTCATAATCTCATGGTTCATCAGTTATAGCTGCACATGGGGCACCATGCTGATGGCACGGAGCCTGCTTGGGATACTCTCCCTCTATGTCCCTCCCCTGCTCATGTCCTCTCTCTCTCTCAAAATAAATAAACAAACAAGAGATAACTAGCATTGGCCAAGAAGTGGAGAAAAAGGGGAGTGCTTGTGCACTGCTGGCAGAATGCAAAATGGCTCAGCTGCTATGGAAACTGTGGAGGTTCCTCAAAAAATTAAAAATAGAAACAACGTATGATCCAGTAATCCCACTTCTGGGTGTATATCCAAAGGAAATGAAGAGACATCTCCACTCCCATGTTTATTGCAGCATTTTTCACAACAGCCAAGATACAGAAGTAACCTACATGTCCATCAGCAGTAAACAGATAGAGAAAATGTGACATATATACATTGTATGTATAATACACATACATGGAATATTATTCAGTCATGAGAAAAATGAAAATCCTGCCATTTGTGGGGTGACGGGGTGGCTTAGTGGAGTCTCTGATTCTTGATTTTGGCTCAGGGCACAATCTCATGGTTCATGAGATTGAGCTCTGTGACAGGCTCTGCACTGGCAGGGTGGAACCTGCCTGGGATTCTCTGTCTCCCACTCTCACTACCTCTTCCCTGCTTGAACTCTCTCTCTCTCTCTCTTTCTTTCTCAAAAATAAATAAAGACAAAGAAAAAAGAGAGAGAGAGAAAAAAAAAGAGAGAGAGAGGCGTCTGGGTGGCTCAGTCAGTTAAGCATCTGACTTTCAGCTCAGGTCGTAATCTCATGATCTGTGAGTCTGAGCCCCATGTCAGGCTCTGTGCTGACAGCTCAGAGCCTGGAGCCTGCTTCAGATTCTGTGTCTCCCTCTCTCTCTGCCCTTCCCCTGCTCATGCTCTGTCTCTTTCTCTCTCAAAAATAAATGGACATTAAAAAAATGAAAAAATATAAATAAATAAATAAATAAATAAATAAATAAATAAATAAATAAATGTGGGGATAAACTTAGGAATACCCTGGGTTTCCACCAATGGGTTAACAAGGCATAAAGAAATACAAAGTCATAAAATGCTCACACGTGAGTTTGGGTAAACCAGATTGGCACTCCAAGTATAGGGGGGTGCAAAGACAGCCCAAGAATAGGGAAGCACAAAAATGCCAGGAACAGGGAGATGCAAAGGCACCCCAAAATACATTGGGAGAGGCAAAGACCTGAAACAGAAATGGCGCAAAGGTGCCCAATACATAGGTACATGAAATAAACAAGATTAGATGCTCAGGGTGGAAGCATCCTCAATTCAGTACTATGGCAGAAAAGCTGCTTTCACAGGAGGATCGGGCCAGGTTAGGTAAAAGGGACTATGGACCCTGTGCTGCAAGCGAAGCAGCCCAGAGCAGAGATGGTTAACAAAAGAAAAGGTGCCTTGGTAACCCTGAGGTTATTCCTCTGTCTCATCCCCTAGGCTAGCTAAGTTAAACAGACATGGCACCTCCTGTCTACCGTTAACAACCATCTACCCATCTGCCTGGTGCCCAGATTTTGTTTTATATTGACCCAAACCCCAAACACTGTATATCTTCAAAACCCTCCTTTTCCCTCACATCCCCAAACTAATGTTCTTAGTTACTTTATCTCTTTGTACACACCCATCACATGTGTAAGCCTTCTGATCTGAATAAATATGGGGCAAGGACCCTTATTCGGGGCTCTTGTCTTTTCCTGGACATTAGCCATCTTTTGCTTTAATCCTGCATCTGCTCTTTTGCTGGCCAAAAGAAAACTTTAGACTTAGAGTCTATGACAAATGAATGAATGAATGAATGAATGAATGAATGAATGAATGAATAAGCTGAACTCATAAAAACAGAGACTATAATGGTGGTTACCAGGGGCTGAAGGCTGGGGTAAGTGAGGAGATGTTATTTAAGGGTACAAACTTAACAACTAGTAAGTATGTTTTGGAGATTTAAAGCACAGGTTAGTGATTATAGTCAGTTATACTGTATTACGAACTTCAAAGTTACTAAGAGACTAGATATTAACTGTTCTCACCACAAGAAAGATGATAATTGTGTTACCTGATGGAAGTATTATCTAACACTATAGTGGCAATCATATCGCAACATACAAATGCATTGAATCAACTCACTGTACGTCTTCAAATGAGGCATGTTAAATGTCAATTATTAAAAATAAATAACACATTAACAACAAACATGAAAATGATCAAAAGTAGCCAAAATAGAAGACATAAAAGTAAATAAAATATTTCTCAAAAAAGCTGATCTCACATATGAAAGTTTACAAATGAAAACATAAATGAATTCACACACATGTATCATTAAGCAATTGATCGGTAGGTAAATTAGCTTTAGATGATTTGGCTTTAGGTCATTTGATTCTTAGCTAAAGTCATGTTCTCATATTTTCAGTATTTTGTTTCTATATGGTGGGGCAGGATGAGAGGTTAGGAGGTCTCTGGAAACTGTACACATATAATCTTTTGACAATAAATGGTTATCAAAGAAATAGTGTGCTCTTTATGTTTGATTTTTAACTCTTCTGATCTCACCATCCTTGTCACATGGAGCTGTTATACAAAGGATTAATAATAGAGGAGAAAATGTTAGTTTTCAGTGCGATCTAAGCCTACTTACCTTCCAGATACTATTAAGAATATCTTACATATGTGACACTAGTCTCTCCTTTCAGGAATAACTTAAAAATACAGCTTCTTCTTTTTATTAATCTATTTTGAGAGAGACAGAGAGACAGAGAGAGAGACAGAGAGAGAAAGCAAGAGAGGGAGAGAGAGTAGAAGAGGGGCAGAGAGAGGTGAATCCCAAGCAGGCTCCACACTGTCAGCACAGAGCCCAACACAGGAATTAAACCCACAAATCATGAGATCATGACCTGAGCTGAAGTCAAGAGTCAGAGGCTCAACCAACTGAGCCACCCAAGTACCCCCTTCTTTTTTATTTTTAAATGATCTTTAGGCAATTCTCTTATCCTTATTTTGGAAAAGAGTGTACTGTAGATGAGTTCCCTTGCAAGTCAGACTACTTCTGGTAATAAAGACTTTATACTCATGTGACCTTCCTTTTGGCCCCCTTCAAAAGACAATTGGCCAGAGGCACCGACCTCTGGGGAGTTTGAGAGCCCATAGAAAAAGTAGAGGGTTAACCATCTGGTTTCCTACCATTAGGTTAATTTGTCACCAAATTTAGAGACTCCAGGGTTTGGAAATATTCCAACGGAAGCTATTTTATTTTCTTACTTGTTAAGCTTCACTGACCACAAGGAACCTTAGTCCCCCAGAAGTAAATAAAAGGCCCTGTGTTCCACTATCCCTGATCATTCACCTTTCTACCAGGCATTCTGCCATGAGACTCCATTCTCTTCTTTCTGTTCTTCTCCTCTTTGTGACTATAATACCAAAAGGTAAGATGGTGAATAACTGTTGGTATCTTAGGAGGTCTACTGGGATGCTCCATTATATTGTGGCCATTTTAACTCAGACCCTAATGCACAGCCTAAGAATTCAGAAGCCCATCATGATCATCTCCTTTAGAACTGATGAAGCCAGCACTGCAAAGTAGAATGACGATTTCCATCAACAGAAAATGGGATCCAAGAGGTTCATGGTTAGAACGTGCAGCTCAAATAAAGATAGAGGAGGAGAAGCTATGACATGTGACTTAAGCCTTAGCAAACAAATCAAGTAGCCTTTACCAGGGTCCCAATCTCCATAAAGGAGAGTACAAATGACTACTGGTTTAAACTTGGTTAGTGAATAGAAGTGATGTGGAGTCTATTGGAGAAGTTAGGTCCCTAAGACAGAGCTCCGCAAAAAAAAAAAAAAAGAACTGCACCAAGTTATTAAAAACAAACAAACAGAAAAAACAAAAATAGGGAGCAGAGGAATTTGGAAAAAGCATAAACAGTGGAATAAAACATCAATGGCAAAATTTTAAGCATAAGGCAAAATATGAAGAAAGCATTTTAAGAATATGAATTATATCCTTAGAACCCATGATTCAGAAGTTTGAATATTAAAATGTAGAATCAAAAGAAAAGGGGGAATGTGGTCATCTTCAGTCTGGTTCAACCAGATCCTTGTAAGAACTGATAAAATTCCTTTGCCTACTGTTAATGACAGGATGTCCACAACTCTCAAAATTATGTCTGTGGTCATTGAACACAGATCAGGTCTGGATAACTCTCTTTATTTGTTGGTTCATCTCTAAGATTCTTTATAATCAACGATACTCATTTGTTTGACCTTCACCTACTCTGTGGATCTGTTGGGATTCACCTGACATACAGCTCTCTCCAAATGAGGGAGTTTATGTAATTCTCATTTGGTTCTCAATTCTCTCAGAAGAAGACACAGCTTGAGGGAGACACACTTGTAGTGACATCTAATGTAAAATCTCACAATGATCATGGATTAAAATCAGAAGGCAATTTAATGGCTAATTCTTTAATTTTACAGATAACAGAATCTGTTTCCACGTAAAGAATATGATTTTACTGAGGTCACACAGGCGGTGGCAACATGCACCTAGAACCATCTTTAACCTGGGTCAGTGTTGTTTCCATCAATCTACAGGTTTGGATAGCCTATAAAATAGTAACCCTGATTTCTGTCAGGCTTTTTACCTCAAAATCTCCTAACTAAATACTGAGGAGCCTAACGAGGTTCCTATGTTTCCTCTTTTGGAAGACATAATGTCTGTGAAACATCTTATTTTACTTACCTCCAAATTCTTTCCTTCAGTGTCTGAGGTAGGCATGTCAAATGGGATAAATGTTGTGGCACTATTATGGGACTATTAATGGTAGTCTTTAGATTTTCCTGATCTGTGTTTCTTAAAAGTTGATAAATGGCTATAAGTTCTCAGATAGCAGAAAGCATTTGGCACCAGAGAATTACGCCTGCGTGGTTGATAAGCGAACAGGTTTTGCTCATGCTTGCTCTCCCCTACCTGAGCTAAATTCAGTTCAGCATAAATCACTGTCTCCTCCCAAAGTCATAGCCTATGTTATGAGCTGGATCTTTTTTTAAAAAAGGTTAATGAGAGATAGATCTCCTTGAAGTAGAGTTTAGCCAAAACCCCCCATTCTAGTGGAAAAAGGGATATGGCAAGGGCGGGAAGCAAATTGAGAAAAAGCTTGTCCTAGACCAAAGGCAAGAAATAACTTGTGGGAAAACAGGATTCTAGGAAACGTAGGCCTAACATTTAGAGAAGGTACGAAAGTAATGACAAGACTGGAGACCCACAAATACAATAGTACATCCAAAAGCAAGGCAGTCATAGATACTACAGAGTCAAAAAAAAAATAGACCGCAGTCAACAGGTTTTAGAAGGAATAGGAGAGTGAAAATGTGTGTGGGGTCAAAGAATACCTTATTGCATTCAATGGTAACAAATATTTATTGAGCACCTCTTACTATACAAACACTGTGCATTTCAAAAATACAGGAGATAGTGGGAAACAAAGGAAAGTGTCTTCCCATGATATAAAAGACAGATATCTGTCAAATGATTACACAAATTAATATATAATTATAAACGTTAATAAGGACAATAGAGAGGGACAGAGTATTACAAGTGCCTATAACATGTGGTCATTGTCTTGTTTGCAATGTCAGAGACTTCCTTGAGGCATGCCCAAAGCAGAAAGAGAAGTGTTAGTTAAGCAGTCAACACCTCTGGTAAAGAAAGAAGCCAGTGCAACGTCCCTGATGTGGAAGAACACATAGTGTGCCCAAGGAACTGCAAGAAGGCTTCTGTACGAGAGCACTGGTTTATACTAGAAAATGTGCCAGGCGTTGCATGGAATTATGCGCAAGTGAAAGTTGGCACAGACACTAAGTTTGTAGGAGGGCATTTTAAGAACAAGGAAGGCAAGACAATCAGATGTTACACGTGGGTAACAGAAATTACTGGTATCTAAATCACATGGGGGTTCACAGTTTATGCACCCAGAGTGGGCTCATCTATGGGTTCTCAGCAGCCTGCAAGTCTGAAAAGTCCCTTGACAAACTTTTCCTTTGTTTCACCATTTCAATGTCCTGCCCTCAGTGTCTCTCTTCCTGGTTCCACTGCAGAAGGAGTTTTGAGTTAATAGCAGCTTCCCTCTTTCTAATCTTGGGAGAATCCTCTTTTGAGGTAAACACAATGAATTAAGCCTGAGAAACCACCAGCAACTGTGTGAAAATAGAGAAAATGTATAAAAAACAATCATAAGGAATCAGGAAATCAAAATTTGTAACTTTTCTATCTTACACTTGCTGTGATCTAATGGTAAATAAGCCTACTCTAGCTCTATGGGGATTCTCTAGGTCATGATCTTCCTTGGACTTGAGAACTTGTACTGTCCCAAATTCTTCCATCTTTTGTGCCTCCCTCTTTAATTTGAATAAGGCCCCTCTGGAGTCTTCCCAAAGCAAGTTCTTACTCGAGGCACCAAGATCTGCACTCCTTAAGGTAGGATTCTAAAGTGTAAGACAAATCTAGCAAAAGTGGTGAGGAAAGTGCATCACTGAAGGTGTGAGGGACTCAGAATTTACAGACAGAAACCATCGGGGCCAATGATAATAGATGTGGGTCTGGTTGAGAGGGAGCACAACAGACCCTACTTCAACACTAATCTCAGTGATAAGCCTGGAGGACACCGTGCTAAGGGAAATAAAGCAAAGAGGACAAATGCTGCATGATTCCACTTAGATGAGGTATCTAAAATAGTCCAGCTTCTAGAAATAGAGAGTAGAACAGTGGTTGCCAGAAACCAGGGGAAGGGAGAAGCATGGAGTTGCTTTCAGTGGGTGCAAAGTTTCAGTGATACAAGATGAATAAGTTCTGGAGACAAACGGTACACCACTGCGCCTGTCGTAACAACACTGCATTGTGCACTTACAAATTTAAGAGGGTAGGCCGTTAGGGTTCTTACCACAATTTGAAAAAAGAAAAGGTGAAGGATAGGAGGGTATTGGGAGTTGGGGGCAGAGTTGGGGGTGGAGTCGGGGGCAGAGTCAGCCTCCCCACAAACATGACAAGAATCCTTCAGAGGTATGCCTTTCAGGACATGTTCTTCCTGCAGATCACCTCTCCTTGTGTCTCCCAAATCACTTATGCCAAGCGGATGGATGAGACAAAGATTCCATAAGTCTGCAGAGGAGGGAGTAACTTTCAAATGGCCAGGTCTCTTGTGAATAGAGGATACTGAAGTTGCATGGGAAGGTCACGGTACTTTACTTTTGCAGTTGAGCTGTTCTTAGCCACATTATGAAATAAGGCCTAGAACCCTCTTTTGGTCAAAGAAAAGGAATTTCGTTGTTAGTTGGCTAGATGTTGCCTCTTGGTACTGATGGTTAATTGCCAAAATGTTTGAGCAGTTTAATAATATCACATTCTTCAAAATCTTAATTTTGATCCCCACTGTGACTCTTGATCTGGAATCTATTGGGTGTCTAAAATAAATCCCATAATCTTAGAAATTCAGTGAATACTAAATAACTTTTACTCACAAATTTTCTTTGGAGGAGAATTGAGTACTGAGGTCATGAAGAATTTTATTGATGGCATTTACAAAAAAAAAATCAAATTAAAAAAGCCACTGTCTTCATGAAGGAAATTTCTCCAAAGAAACTACATAATCCAAATGAGAAAATGTTGGGTTTATCAACCTACAGTCCAATGAATGTTAAATAATCACTGCTTGAGCATATCTTCATATGACTCTGAAAAAGAGTCCATGACATCCTAGAAAAGAATATATATGTATTTTATATATATGTATGTAAATTACACACACACACACACACACACACACACACACACACTCTTGAGAGTAGGGACGTAAAGAGGTTAGAATGGCATAACTGTTAAATTGATTCATTAGCCCCCTGAGAATTAAGAAAATTATAGAATTCTTCTTATACTGACTCTGGAGAATAACATAATATTTAACCAGCACGTTGGACAGGAGCAGAAGAAAGCTTGAACTCTATTTTACCTACAGAAAAGAAAACTACCCATCTATTTCTTCATGGATAACGTTCCAGGAAGAGCCCACCCCATTGAAACCCTGTCCCCCATCACCAGAAGAAAGAGAACAGCTAATGACTCAATGTGTTCTCATGCTGAGAAAATCATGTCCTTTTTGAGGTTAGAAGTACGTTCCATTCTGTGGTCTTTTCTTTTAGTGCAATTCTGAGTTTTCCCCATTTCATCCATGGAAATTTATGTTGTGATACCATATGAATACCATATCTACATTTTCTTTACTCAACAGCAATTATTAAACATGTATCTCTTCTCCTGCTACATGTGACATAACCATCTGAACACATTAATATCATGTAAATTCTGAAATCGACTAGATCATTCTCCTCTATTGCCCTATTGTTCCAATAAGTGAAAATAAGTGTTGATATCTAGGGAGAAATTCCCTTCTTTATGAACCAGGTAATTTACTATTATCTTCTTGACTTGAAGTAGTGCCTAGCAACAAATGTATGTCAGTCATTGTTGGAAGGGAGACTATAACTCTTTGGTTTCCTGTTCAGATGACACTTTCTGAAATTAAGCTTCATATTTAGTGGAGGGCACATCACTGGGAGGATGAATTGCTCTGATCCTTTCGATTCAAGCAAGAGGCATCTGCCAAGAAGAGAGACCGGTACTACCCTACACCACACACTATGTCGGGAAGTTGAGCTTTCCAGCATAATGGGTGCCAAGACTACCCCACTGCTTCTCACTGTGGCCTTCCCCATTCCAAGAACTCTAGACTTTAGCTTCTTTAGAAAACCTGAAAATGTCCCCACAGGTGACATTAAGCACACGAATAAATTTATCACGGGAGAGACTAGTAGCCATCTATAGGACCGATGCACAGCTGAGCACAAGCCTTTGCTCAGTGTAGATGAGGCAGCCAAGCCAGTGCCTCGCACAGCTACCTGGTGGGAACTTAGGTTCTCTTCCTGAAAGACAGACACTTCATCCTCCAGAACTGGCAAAGCAGGCACAGCGCTACAAGATTTTGCCCAACTCCCCAGCCTGAGGACAGGATGTGTCACGAGCTGGCACCAGACAGGATCCTGTGGCAAAGGTACAATTGTCTCACACAGGTTCTGAAAATTCAGTTGTGTTGGTTTATTTGGCTATTATCTTTCTTCAGAATGGAGAAACCAAAAAGGAGGTCAAACTCTTAGTTAAGAGGTAGAAGTGAGGCAGCAAAGGAGCCAGTTAAGGTTAATAAGTTACAGGTTGGTAAAGACAACATGTGGGTTGACAGGATGGTTCAGGGACTAGTGACTATTAATGAACATGAACGGTGTGTCTTTTATGTAACATCCACCAGGTGCACAGGGGAAAGAAGGAACCCTAGTTGTGCCTGAAAGGCTACAGGAAGGATCTAAGACTAAAGGAAGTTACTCTCTTGAAGCACGTACTTAGTCACATACTTCTTAGTGGCCAACTGAATTAGGAAAACATATATTTAAGGAAAAATACATTTCAGCTTTCGAGAGAAATTCTCTTCATGTATCTACAGATAAGGGGCACTGAGCAACGTAGAAAATGTGTTTCTTCCATAGCTCTGCAGTGGGGGAATTAGGGAAGGTGGATGTTGTAAGCCTGGATGGGGTGGTCAGCACAGATGTGGAGATTGAGAGATGCATACTTCCTCTGAAATCGTACTTTTAGTGAAGATATTATTGGCATTTGGGGCAGGACAATTCATGAGGTGGGAAATCCAATTACCTTGTACTTGACCCACTAAATACCAAGGATGCCTCCCTAGTCATGGTGACACCAACAAATGGATCCATCTCAAAATGCACTGCCCCCTATGAGGACAACTCTCTCAAGCTTCTAGAAATCAGCCTACCCACACCAGGATATGTATAGCCCTGCACTCGAAGCCCTCCTCCCTCCAAAGAACACTACGCTTTTGCCGAAGGGCCTGGGCTTTTCCTTTAGGTAATATCATCTCTTCTATCCTCAGGCCATCCTCTGTAAATGTATTGCTTTATGTGCAACACGATAATTTGATGGTGGTTTAATCTGATGCTGATTTAATGATATCCAATCTCTTTCTGTGCAGCAAGGCCTGGCATGATCCCGGGGAAGAAACAGTGTGTTCTTCTGAAAGGGGTGTGCAGAGACGGAGGGTGCACCTCCACAGATGATACCATTGGTGAATGCAATGATGAGAAAAAGTGTTGTAGAAAGTGGTGGATATTTTATCCCTACGCAACACCGGCTCCCAAAGCAAAATCTCCTTAGTGCGAACAAACTGTAAGCCCTTCGAACTCCAGAACACAGGGATGAGTTTTGTAGCTTCCTATTTAACCCGGCTTGTTTATCTCCCTTGACTGGAAATAAATGTCCTAAATCCACATGTACTCCTTCCTGGGGAACTTCTTCTCGATGTACATGCAAGCCTCTCAGGAGCTATAAGACCAAACTTCATGATAGAGGAATCTCATACCCTAAAGCTATTTATAGAACATTTCTTAAGAATGATAAAGATAGGGGCGCCTGGGTGGCTCAGTTGGTTAAGCGTCCGACTTCAGCTCAGGTCATGATCTCATGGTTCGTGAGTTTGACCCCTGCGTCCGGCTCTGTGCTGACAGCTCAGAGCCTGGAGCCTGCTTCGGATTCTGTGTCTCCCTCTCTCTCTGCCCCTCCCTTGTCCCTGTCTCTCTCTCTCTCTCTCTCTCTCTCTTTCTCTCTCAAAAATAAATATTTAAACAATTATTTAAAAAAGAATGATAAAGTTAAGAAATTTAAATATGTAAAATAGTAAGGATACGAAATAGCAGGCCGGTAGTGTTTGATTATCTCAAGTGGATTATCAACCTTCCTCACCACCTGATTCTGTACAAATACCATCTCATTACTGATAGAGACCTCTCTGAGTGATGGGGAGGAAGGTGTCCTAACCACGTGATCTTGCTGGCACTGCCCCCGGGAATTAGGCACACTGCACCAGCCAAGGCAATAGGGAACTGAGGCTGGCCTCCCCAGCCTGGCCAGACAGCGCTGGTGGAGTGGCACAGGACAACTGCTCCCAGCCAGTAGGCTGTCTGCTCAGAGGAGCTGAGAATTCGGCGGGCCCTGATAGTTCTTTCCAGATTTCAACATTAGATAATTCCATCTTCTGGCTGGAATAATTCCCACCATAGTAACAATTCTGGATGATTTCTACTTTATGGCTAAGCAAACTAAAGGGCAAGGGACCAGGAATGTTACATGACATGAGTTCCACAAAGACGGAAACAATTACCCCACAAATAATTTTCAAGGCTTTCATTTCTGTTTTTTTATACATTAAAAATTTTTTTAAAATGTTTATTCATTTCTGAGAGACAGAGAGAGACAGAGCATGAATGGGCGAGGGGCAGAGAGAGAGGGAGACACAGAATCTGAAGTGGGCTCCAGGCTCTGAGCTGTTAGCACAGAGCCCCGCATGGGGCTCAAACTCACAAACCGTGAGAAAATGACCTGAGCCCAAGCCATCCATGGGTAAGCCATCCATGCAGCCCTTACATTTTTTAACGTTTATTTATTTTGAGAGAGAGAGAGCACAAACAGAGAGAAAGGGAGAAAGAGAACTCCAAGCAGGCCCCTCACTGACAGTGCATAGCCTGACATGGAGCTCAAACTCACAAACCTTGAGACCATGATCTGAGCCAAGATCAAGTGTCAGACACATAACTGACTGAGCCATCCAGGCTCTGAAGACTTTTCTTGACCATAAAGCCTATGGACAATAGAGAAAGGTGGGTTATCCCTCTTAATATTCATTAGGATTTTTGTTTCTATTATTCACGTGGATATCAGTTGTCCACAGACCATAAATGTGTTGCATACAAAAGCCACCTTCCTCCCTGTCTGTGTGGTCAGGATGCCACACTTCAGTCTCCTAACACCCTGTGCCTATGAGGGAAGATTCTGGAGTCAGGCATACTTAATTTAAACTGTGGTTCCCTTGCTTATCAGTCACATGACTCTGAACTATTTAACCTTCATTTGCCTTAAAATTCTTCTTCAATAAATGAGCAAAATAAACAATTTAACTTCTGGGCTCGTGTTAAGGACTGAATGAGATCGAGTACAAACAGCATGTGGGACACACAGGGTGAAACCCAACGGAATCCAGCCACTAGTAGTTTCTCTTGTTACTAAAACACTGAGGGGAAAGAAACCATCATGTGTAGTCAGACAGTCATGTTAGTATATTATTATATGAGACATAGTTTACTAGTTTAAAGTGAATAAAATGCCACAAAATACATTCAATATTGAAAGAATATATACGGCGGGGGGTGGGGGGGCATGATCTTGCAGCTCTTGTGAGTTCAAGCTCCTCACTGAGGTCTGTGCTGACACCATGGAGCCTACCTGGGATTCTCTCTGCCTCTCTCTCTCAAAACAAATAATTAATTTTTTAAAAATTAAAAAAAAAGAATATATGGGAAAACAAAGATTTCTTTGACATTTCAGGAGAAACTATATGCGAAAAGTTATAGTTTATATTATAATTACCATTACTTTCTGATAGTCAAAGCTTTGTTTAACAAATATGTCTGTTTACTCCTATGCAAACTGAAATTAAATAAGCAAGTCAGAGAAAAAAATTAAAGGGAAGTTTCATCATGACTGATAATGAAGCTGAAATACACACATTTCATTAGCATTAGACAATCCTTTCTAACGACATCACCAATTAAAATAAGTAACAATATCAAGGGGGAGGGAGTGAGATGACAAAGGAATCTAGAATTTTATTTTATTAATGGTGTGAAGGATGGTTAGCTTCTCTGAAAAATGGTTTTTCCCAAAGCCTCAGTTCTCTGTTCTTTCTGGTCTTTAGATCACATAAAGAATTCAAAGGTTTCTTTTCAGCTCTTTATTATTACTTAAAATGCCTATTACATAGGCATATACGTGCCTATGCACACAGTAACGCTTGGTTTCACACCTGGAAACACATACAAAATACAATTTGAAATTATTAGCCATAGAAAAATGCAATAAGCCGTTACTGAAGCCAGTATATGATGTCAACAGTGTACTGACTGGAACATTAATGAAACTTCAGAGTGTCTCTTCTCCTTTGATTCAGAAGGACTCACAGGAACAGCCCATGCCCTTTGTCTCGGTTAGACCCAGTTGAGGCATCATTTGAAATGTGTGAGCAGGGACGTAGCATCACAACTGGATCCCATTCACAGTTCTAGCCAGATGCACCAGCAGAGTAGGAAGTGATCCCCATCAGTCATTTCAGACAGAACATATTAAAATTTCATTAAAATTCAAATATGTTTTCTGGAAGGGGTAATAATGATGGGCAATTATCCTTCACTAATATGCTTGTATATTTGATGCTAGTAGGTAGCTACTCCATTATTTCATAAGCGTTGGAAAGAGTATTAAAGAATATCAGTAAAATATTAAAGAACATCAGTGAATTAAATCAGAAAGCCTTGAGTCTACACTCTAGAGCAGCAGTATCCACCAGAACTTCCGATGATGATGGGAATTCTCTATTTCTGCATTGTCCACTAGCCACATGTGGTTGTAGAGCATTTGGAAAGTGGCCAGTGACTGAGAAGATGAGTTTTTATGTTAGTAAATCTTAAACAGCCACATGTGGCTAGTGACTCACATCACACAGCTTTAGAGCACTGAACTGGTGCACGGTGGTACCTGGGCTCTGGACCATACTGAAGTCTGCCCGCACTCAAATCTCAACTCCATTCCTACCAGTTGCGTGACGTGGGTAGGTTATATGACCCTTTGGTGCCTCAATATCTTATTCTGGAAAAATAAGGAGAATGATGGCATTTACTTCATTACTTGTTAGGAGGATCACATAAATTTGCATATAAAAAGCCCTTAGAGGAGTTGTCGCATTTATCATGAGGGCAATGCTCACCCATCCTGGGTGTTGGGGGGTGGGTGGGTGGTGAGAAAAGAAAGTGGAGGGGCATTGGAGACCCCGGGGCATCTAGTTCCTTCCCAGTTTCATCCTAGAACTAGCCTTCCAATCCCTGAAACAGTTACGTTATTTTTTTTTTTATGAGTTCAAAGAGCTCTATCTGCAAGGTGCCAGGAACGAAAATTTAGGACATGGCTTTCCACAACTAAAGTTACACTGGAGAAATATGTTCTTACACATTGAGGAAAAGTTCTAGAATTAAAAGAATCACAAGCCAAAATTTGTCAGCTCCCTCGTGAATCATCTGGAGACACTGTATTCCTAAGCTGCCTATATGACACCTGTGGGAAGAGAATGAAAGGAGTAAGTTTTAGGAGCTCCCCTGAAATAATAAGGGAAGGTACAAAAGAAAAGGAACCTGTGTTGGCTGAAAGGACACAATCTCAAGGGCAGACTCAATCCCATGTGGGAGCAAACTGGAAAATCTCTGACTGAAATGAACTCATTTTCTCAGCCTAGTCTTCTCCACAGAGAATACACTACTACAGATTAGAAATTCGGTTGTGTTGACAGGACTCCTAAACTCTGAGTAACCTGGGGGGATAAGAGGGCCTATAAATCTTTCCTCTTCATAGTGAATCCGTTTTATGATCACGTTTTCTTCTCGGCCAGACCTTCCATCAAGCCACTCAGAAGACAGAAATTTTGGGGGGGGACCAAAGAAGAGACTCAAAATTCGTTTGGATAAAGGGGTGTCTTCTAGGGGTGTGAAGGTTTGTGCGTGTTTGTGCGTCAGTGTTGGTGCCTGGGGGTGTGGGACAGAGCATCTCAGGTAAGGAGAGAAAGGGGAGTTTGGAAAGGTTTAGTCACACCAAAAGGCTGAGAGTGAAGTACAACTTTGGTGAAATATTAGAACAACTGGCAATAACAATGCAATGAGCTACCTTTTCCAGGGAGGGGCAGAGAGAGGGAGAGAGAGAATCCCCAGAAGACTCCACACTGTCAGTGCAGAGCCTGATGCAGGGCTCGGTTCCATGAAACGTGAGATCATGACCTGAGTGGAGTCGGATGCCTAACTGACTGAGGTGCCCGGGCACCTCAACGTAACTTTTAAATAACCACCTTGACGACTAAATGTATATGTGTGCCTACTGGGCACTGAACAGCCTCTTCAAATCTCGGACACAGATTTCCTGCTCCACATTGAGCAGGTCTGTCACCGAAAGGAACCTCGGCCAGGTCTGGTGTTGACACTATGAAGCACTTTGAACCAGCCATTCTTGCAGTGTCCAACAAACACTCAGCTTCTGCCTTTCCACTGAATTGCTTAAATATTTCATGGTACCCTTGGAACCGGCTGGGGAGCACGGGGATACCTCGTCACGCAGCTTGTGAACCACTACTGCTGGTGTTTTTTAAATGTCTACCCTTTGCTCCAGATTATGACCATCCTGAGGACAGGAACTGTGTTTTATTTGCCGCTTGTCTATGCAGATTGCCACACTGTGGGTTGTTAAAAATTGTTGAATCAATGGATGGTATGGGCTGAGTAGACAAGCGGCCGTAATTTTTGGGTTTTACGGTTACAATAGATGACCCATGAAAACTTGTCTATTGCACTTCACTAATGACCCAGACAAGGCCGTCACTGACTTGATGCAGAACAAGGAGGCTGAAAAGTGACACATTAGGAACGTGGACCGAGCCAGAAAAGGGAGTTTCTTAGTGCCTGGCCAGAGAGGAAACAATGACCACTGGAGACAGAATCATAGGGTTACTTCCTACCAGGCTTGGCCTGCACACCAAGAGCACATTCTCTGATCCCGTCAGGATCATACACTCGGTGGCAGAAAGGACTTCATTAGCAACACCAAACGTTCTGCTCAGAGTGATACTCCTCCCGAAAGCTGAGTGGGATATGCCGGGATCAGCCCAGGAGCTAGTTTCTTTCTAGGTGCCGAGAGTTCTGGAGAACTGTCTTCATGGTCGATCACATTCAGTCTACTGTTCAACACTGTTTAATGTTTCAAACAGCATTTCTCGAGTTATTTTCTGACAAATATCACTGCTCTAAGAGATGTAAATAAATATGCTGTGATACACATTTGAGAGCCAGAGGACAGCAAAATCCAGCTCTTGAGAGAGTCACAATAAAAATCAGCCATTAGAAGATTAGAACTAATTCGGGACTTCTCAAAGTTTCTGATATATTCTTATATGTATTAAATATGTATAATAAAATTACTATGATAATAAATTATTGTTGAATGCTTAATAGGTGCCAAGTTTGGAAAACTGTTTCTGTAAAAGGTCAGATAGTAAATATTTTAGGATTTGCCAGCCACATACAGGCTCTGTTGTGTATCTTTGTTTTTTGTGTGCTTGTTTATTTGACATGAAAAAACAAATCTTAAATCTCTCAGGTTTAAAGTAGGTTTTTGGCTCCTGAGAAAATTCAGCAGCAAACAATAACAATTTTCTTTTTAAAATTTCTTTATTTTTTTCATCACAAAAATTTTTTTAATGTTTATTTATTTTTGAGAGAGAGAGAGAGAGACAGAGCACGAGCAGGGGAGGGGCAGAGAGAGAGGGAGACACAGAATCAGAAGCAGGTTCCAGGCTCTGAGCTGTCAGCACAGAACCTGACACTGGGCTTGAACTCATGAACCCTAAGTTCATGACCTGAGTTGAAGTTGGATGCTTAACCGACTGAGCCACTCAGGCGCCCCAAACAATACCAATTTTCTACTTATGTGGAACTTTCTTACATTCTTGTGGGAGAGAAAGACATTAAGCTAATGACCAACTAAGCCTATAATATACATATACACATATACACACATGTACACATACATATGTATATACGTATATAAAACATGCACACACACACACACACACACACGCACACACGCATACACAATTTGAGCTGACAAGAGTGGAGGGGTGTGACTTTACAGCCCCTGGCAGGAAAGGGGTTCTGAAAAGCTGTCGTGAGTGAGCCCTGCAGGACAGGGGTTGAGCTGCGCAAGTGTCTGGGGAAGAACATGAGTGGTCCTGGGGTGCTTCCATGTTTAAAGACTGAAAAGAAGCTGATGTGGCTGGAATAGAGATGGTGAGGGGCTGAGTGGGAAACAGAGAGCTCAGCAGGGGAAAAGTGAAATCAGGCTTCACAGAACATAGAGCTCTGCATTTTATTCTGACGGTCACGGGAAACGGGGTGGATTTCGGCAGCAGGGGACTCGCCCAACTGTGCTCCAAGAAGACCACTCTTGCCTCAGGGTGAGGAACAGACTGAGGGTGGTGAAATGGAACTGAATCAGAGAGACAACAGAAGCTGGTGACAATGCAATGGGGGTGGAAATGGACTGGATTTATAATGTATTCTGGAGCTCGAGGAACGACGTTTTCCAAGTGATTGGAAGTGACCGGAAGAAGTGTTGAGGCTGACTCTCAGATCCATTGGCCAGAGCAATGCATCCTCCAGGGGGATGGAGATGACGTGGGCGAAACTGGCCTGCAGATGGGCAACCCCGTGTCAGGTGAGTTTAGCTCCAGATGTGTAATGACACACAACTGGGAAAATCAGGTGGGTCAACAGGTACTCAGGGTTGCAATTGCAGTGAGGTCAGCGTTGAGATACACATTTGGGAAATAGCACTTACTTAAAGACAGGGCACTGACAGATTCCTTCAGAGTCAGTAGAGACTAAATTCTGAGGCACTGCCCTGTGGAAGGGTCAGGGAGAGAAAGAGGAGAATTAGTTTACTGAGAAAAAAGAAAACTAGAGTGTGCTGAAAGCCAAGAAAGAAGTTTCAGAAAAGAAGCAGTGACTCTAGAATGTCTTTTTTTAATTTCCCTAAGAAACACCTGTTACCACCCAGTTTCTAAGTTGTCGTCACTTGCTAAGGCTGCTGTAACAGAGTACCACACACTCAGTGATCTCAGCAACAGAACTGTACTGCCTTCCAGTTCCGGAAACTAGAAGTCCAAGATCAAGGTGTCTGTAGGGACGCTTCCTTCTGAGGCCGTGAGGGAAAATGTGTTCTAGGTATCTCTCTCAGCTCTGGGAGGTCTGCTGGCATCTCTGGTGTTCTTGGCTTGGGGAAGCATCAACCCATCTTTGCCTTCCCGTCATCAGGTGTTCTTCTGTGTGTGTGTGTGTGTGTGTGTGTGTGTGTGTGTGTGTGTCTATGTGCAAACGTCTTCTCTTTAGACATATGCTGGTCATACTGGAATAGACACCCACCCTGTGACCTCTGTTAACTACTTACAGCTGCAGTGACCCTATTTCCAAATAAAGTCGCATTCTAAAGTATTGGAGGTAAGCACCTTGACATGTGAATTTTGGAAAGATTCAATCTATAACCCTACTTCTACATGTAATATGATTTGGGAATAGCTGGTTTGTGCATATTTAATAAAGCCAACGCTTGGAAAATATAGGATTAAAAACGTTTGCCATGATAGTATAATTAAAAATTTTTTAATGTCTATTTATTTTTGAGAGAGAGAGACACAGCATGAGTGAGGGAGGGGCAGAGAGAGAGGGAGACACAGAATCCGAAGCAGGCTCCAGGCTCTGACTGTCAGCACAGAGCCTGACGCAGGGCTTGAACCCATGAACCATGAGATCATGACCTGAGCCAAAATCAAGAGGCGGATGTTCAACTGACTGGGCCACTCAGGTGCCCACAATCTTTTTTTTTGGTTTAAATCAAGTTTGGTTTAGTTCAGTCACATTGAAATTTCCTGAGATAGCAAACTATCAGCTACTAATATTTCAATAATAAGGTACCTAGAACATTCTGGAATTTTTTTCTTATGAGTATAAATGGTTTGATTATTCATAATTGTGAAGATATTCTTTATAACTGAGGAACTTCATATGTATCATGCTGAGTACTAGTTATGTTTAAGGGGAGACTAGAGATAAATGTCAAAGGTTGAAAAGACAAGCTGATTTTTTATAGCAATCTCTAGAAATGGCATTTTGAAATGAATACTTCATTTCTGTTTGGTTATTATAATCTCTTTCTTTCCCTTACAAATCAAATGCACTCAAAACCAAACAAGGATTCAATAAAGAACAGCTTTGGCTAATGTAGGCCCTATTGGATTTGAATAATTCAAACCAATCTGTTCCTTTTAAGTTATATTTAATTGACACTCTGTCATTTTATTAAATTTTCAAGAAAACCTAAACAATTTTAAAAGCTTTTAAATATGACACAGTTTACCACAGAAGAAACACTTATTTTTTTTAATGTTTATTTTTATTTGTGTGTGTGTGTGTGTGTGAGAGAGAGAGAGAGAGCGCACGCGGGCACACGGGCACACACAAGCGGTGGAGGGGGAGGGAGAGAGGGGACTGAGGATCTGAATCAGGCTCTGCACTGACAGCAGAGAGTCCCATGTGGGGCTTGAACTCACAAACCATGAGATCATGACCTGAGCCAAAGGCGAATGCTCAACCGAGCCAGCCAGGCACCCTGGAGAGTATATTCTTTTAAATTCTTATGCTCATTAAACCCAGAAGGGGCACACAATTTGGGAAATAGTATGAGATGAAGAATAGGGGCCATAAGGCTGTGGGGGTGAAGCAACCTGTCTGTGTAGCCGGGCTCAGCACAGCAGACTCTGCCCCTCAATCCAGGAGGCTTGGCCGAACTCAGCCAGTCACAGTTCCCGCTCTCGAGAAAGGACAAGCAATGACATCTTGTGGCTGCCAGACTTTTTCCACTTTTGACAATTCTGAGTTTCCAAGACAGCTAAAAGTTGTAGCTGTTTTGGCAGAATACATAGCGTTTCGTAAAAGAATTGGAAATCTCTAATACGAAAAATAACAGGTTCAGATTGCATGCTAATGGAATGAGAGATTTAAACATAAAACTGAGTAAGACACATCTAGTTTCCTTTTCCCATAAAACTAACACTTAATGTGATTCACAACTGACCACCATGGGGCTCCTGGGTGGCTCAATCAGTTGAGTGTCCAACTCTTGGTTTCGCCTCAGGTCACGATCTCACGGTTCATGGGATCGAGCCCTCCGTCAGGTTGACAGTGCAGAGCCTGCTTGGGATTCTCCCTCCCTCTCTCTCTTCTCCTTCTGCTCGCTCTCTCTCTCTCTCTCAAAATAAATAAATAAACTTAAAAAAACTGACCACCTAAAGTAAAATGCTAAAAATAAATTAGAAATGGGTATTTTAAATTCTAACAATGTATACAATTTAACATCAATAAATACAGTTAAGTTGACAACCCCAAGTACTTGCTACAGGTTCATGACTCGGTTAATAGAAACCATTAGCACAATGTCCATATTATGTGAAGCAGTCCAAACCAATCATCTCTAAACCATAGTTCTTTGGTCAAGATTCAAAAAAAAGCAACAAGGGAGGAAAAAATGTAATTGGTAACTTTACCTCCAACAGCTGTGCCAGTCTGCCGTAAACACATAGGCACCCATCATATTTAGTCAAAACACTAAAGAAAAAGAAAGGCTTAGATTCCTCCCATGGTTTCATGAGCTTCTCAGACTGAATGAAAGTATTTTTATATGCCAACTCATTATTTAGGAACTCTATTAAAAGCCATCATTTTCTTATAGTAAGTATTAAAAGAACTAGGAAGTTTCAAGGGCACCTGGGTGGCTCAGTTGGTTAAGCGCCTGACTTTGGCTCAGGTCACGATCTCACGGTTCATGGGTTGGAGACCCACGTTGGGCTCTGTGCTGACAGCTCGGAGCCTGGAGTCTGCTTCAGATTCTGTGTCTCCCTCTCTCTCTGTCCCTCCCCTGTTTGCACTCTCTCTCTTTCTCCCTCCCCCGCCCTCTCTCAAGAATAAATAACTTTTAAAGAAATAGGAAGTTTCAAAAATATTTATTGTACTTTGTAGACAGATGGATATGAGGGGTAAATGAGAATCATGTTGTTCTTCCCATGCTTACCTGGATCTAATTTCCGTCTCCTGAGAATGCTTCTAGTTAAAATCATATGAACTCTTCCCAGGATCCCTGACTGGGAAAAAAAACCCTCACCCTGTTTCTATCTGAACTGTTTCTTAGTCCCTCACATCTGTGATTTTATTGAAAACCACCTGAAATCATTGGTGGAGCAAACAGGTGAGGGAAAAAACATAATAAACAAAGAATGAGATGAATAATTCTAGCTAAGTATGACAGAAAACCTACCGTATGGAAGGCAGTGTTCTAAGTGCTTTCTATGATTTAACTTTTTCTTTTTTCCCTCTAAAGACTCTATGTGGTAGACACTATGCTCGTTTCACAGATGGGAAAATGGAGAAAAAGACTGTAGAGTTATGTGGCCACGCTGGGCTTCAGATCCAGGTTCCTAAGGACTGCCACCCTGACTTAGGAGTACAGGGAAATGCTGTCGATATCCCAGCCTGGAGACGGGTCAGAGAAGGCAGTCACAGCTCAAAGCGGAAACCTCAGACAAGACTCTTGGCTTCCTAATCTCCATGGGCTCCTGTGCAGCAGAGCACTATGTATCTTAAGTTTTCTAGGAACTCAACGAGCTTTCTCTAACAGCTTTTGCCAGAAGACCACCACCCAATTGCTAATAAAATGTTTGGTAAGAAAAAGTATAATTTAATTGCAACATGCCCAACATTTCACTTGAAACCCTTAAGCTCCTAGACAACAACATGTTTTGTTTCCCCAAGCATCGTGATCATTTAACAGATAAACTACTAGTTCTGAGAAAGAGCAAACAGAAAATCAAATCACATCTAGGGTGTTTTTTCTGTTTGTTTTGTTTTCTTTCTTTCTTTTTTTAGTACAGCAGGATTTATTTCATTGTTCCAAGGCATGTCACTAAATGCCCAAGATATTCCCTAAGAGACTTCCATTTAAATTGCTTGATTTTTAAAATGTTTTTTTTTTTTTTTTGAGAGAGAGACACAGGGAGGTGGGGGGGGGGGAGAGAGAGAGAGAGAGAGAGAGAAAGAGAAAGAGAAAGAGAGAGAGAGAGAGAGAGAGAGAGAGAGAATCTCAAGCAGGCTCCACAATCGCACAGAGCCCGACATGGGGCTCAATCCCACGACCCTAGGATCATGATCTGAGTCGAAATCAAGAGTCGGTTGCTCAACCAACCGAGCCACCATGGCACTCCTAAATTGCTTGATTTTTTAAAACAAATATAACCCACCCAAACTGTGAAGGAGTCACAGATCCCACCACTTAGTGTATTTAC
The DNA here is from genome assembly GCF_018350175.1 of Felis catus. Lineage (NCBI taxonomy): Eukaryota > Metazoa > Chordata > Mammalia > Carnivora > Felidae > Felis > Felis catus. The sequence goes on from NC_058371.1 coordinate 7,271,014, forward strand.
TCTATGGAGCCTGAGGAATTTGAGATTAACTGAGCAGTTTGCAGTTGTTGGGTAGGGGGTGAGGGGTAAGCAGGAAGACTGTTAAACTACAAATAAAAAGGTTTAACATATTTTTCAAAATTCTTGAGCATTAGAATGTAGGATTTCATACTCTGATGAATGGGATTAAAATGGTCTATAGAGTAGCTTGGAAATGAGTGAGCTGGAGTTTTTCACAGTGGAGTAGGCAGTTCTGATTCCACCCTCCTTCAGGGTAGAAAAGTCCCATAAACTCATCTCTATCTCCAGAGCATTGACACCAGGTAGAAACTGTGTATAGTAATTAAAATAAAGAGAAACAATTTTCAAAGTCTGGGCAAGGATCAAGCTGCAATAAAAATCACCAATGCTTGAAACACTCAAGTGCTAATGGGAGAATTTGCTTTTAATTCCCAGTTTAAGTGGGAATGCTGCCTAATAAGGAACAGATGAATGTTTTAATTATTGCTAAGGGCTGACAAGAGGATATACTCCAAAGTATTCCATAGTCTTCCTTCATGACTGTCACTCTTTACTTCCCCTCTGGCCCCAAATTCCTCAGTTTCACCCTCAGTAACCTTCCTATACACTCATCACTGCCCCACACCCCACCCTAATCCTTGTTCTCCTTCCCCAGAGTTGCTCAGTTATTCTAAGAAAAGGCTGAAAGCTGGGATCACATTGCCTGCAGGCCTAAGGAATCGGGTGGTCCATCATTACTAATCTAAATAAATGTTCTGAGGAAACTGATTAGTCGCCTCTGACGATGCTTCTCTGCATGAGTGCTACCCATGCTCATAACCCACCATGGCATCTTAGGTGTCCAGGTGGGTTTTGAGGGTGGGACAAAGATAGGATTGTCAGATCTAGCATATAAAAATGTAGGGTGCCCAGTTAAAATGGATTTTAGATAAACAATAAATAATTTTAGCATAAAAATTATACTATATATGTCTTATGCAATATTTAGGACATGGTTACACGAAAAAAATTATTCATTGTTTATCTGAAATTCAAACTTAACTGTGTGTCCTTTGTTTTATCCGGCAAAGAGTGGGTGTCTTTCAGTGCTTTTCAATTCCCCAAACAGACACAACTACCTGTTTTGCCAGCTCTTGTTGCTGGGGGTACAAGTCAGTGAAATGGTTTAATTAGAAAATTTTATAGCATACAAAACTCAGAATGTACCTTTCTTCCTTAATAAATATGTGCATCAAGTCAACTGAATGGCCTTTTTGTGAAGAAAAGCCTCGTTCTTGGCACTAAAGGTAGTCCCTGGACCAGCATCCACATCAGCATACCGGGGTGCTTATTAGAGAGGCAGAAGTTTTCATGGTTCCAAGAAATTTTAAGGTTGTTTATTTCTATTTCTGTGAAAAAATCCCATTGCAACTTGGATAGGGATTGCAATGAATCTATAGTCGGCTCTAAGTGGTATGAACGTGTTAACAATATTCTGAACAATCCATGAACATGGAACATCTTTCCATTTATTTGCATCTTCAGTTTCTTTCACTATGTCCCATAGATTTCAGTGCACAGGTCTTTCGCTTCTTTGGGTAAATTTAGGCCTATTTATTTTATTCTTTTCTATGCTATTGTAAATGGAATTGTTTTCCTAACTTTCCTTTCAGATAGTTTATTATTAGTGTATAGAAACGTGACTAATTTTTGTATTTTGATTTTACACACAACTTTACTGTTGATTTGCTAATTACTGTTTGCTTTGTTCAAATTGAATGAGTAAAACTGATTTACCACTTACCAACAAGTTTGGTGTATTTGAAAACTAAAATAATTAGAATGTTATGGGAATTGTGTGGGAATATAAAGAGATAACAAAGGAACAGAATTTTAAGAATTTGGGGGTGCCTGGGTAGCTCAGTCAGTCAAGTGACTGACTCTTGATTTTGGCTCAGGTCATGGTCTCAGGGTCATGGGATTGAGCCCTGTGTCAGGCTCTGCACTGAGCACGGAGCCTGCTTGGGATTCTCTCTCCCCCTCTGTCTCTGCCCCTTCCTTCCTGTGCTTTCTCTCTTTCTCAAAACAAATTAATAAAAATTAAAAAAATAATTTTAAAAATTCAAAAATGGCCAAAGTAATAGGTAAAGTGTATACAAAGATAAAGTTGTATTTTGCAATCACTTAAAAAGGACACACTCTTCAACAAGTGATGTTTAAGCAGCTAGCTAACCACTTCCAGTACACCAAAACAAAATCCAACCAATCACACTTAGATGGTGAGTTAAGCTATAGAATTAAAACTCTAAAATTACTTGAAGAAAATGTGAACAATTAACCATAGAATCAATAAGAAAGGATTCTAAGGGCTTCAGAAGAAGGCTTTTCAGAATACTCAGTCCACGACACTGATGACTGAAATAGAAATAGATGTCCTCTTTTTTCAGAGCCTATAATTTTAATTTGTACAAACTATATTTGGTTCTGTTTTTCAAATAAGTCTTAAAAAAAGTTGTAACATCCTCATCAAAAAAAGGCACCGTTTAAAACTGTTTATCTAGTATTATCTAGTATTAACTGTTTATCTAGTATCGAATATTATTAATAGTATTTAATACTAAGCCAGTATGATCTAGTTTATCTAGTATTTATCTAGTATTTGCACTTATTCAAGTCATGTTCTCATTGGGCTCCACTTAGAATGTATGTCAAGCATGCGGCGCCTGGGTGGCGCAGTCGGTTAAGCGTCCGACTTCAGCCAGGTCACGATCTTGCGGTCCGTGAGTTCGAGCCCCGCGTCAGGCTCTGGGCTGATGGCTCAGAGCCTGGAGCCTGTTTCTGATTCTGTGTCTCCCTCTCTCTCTGCCCCTCCCCCGTTCATGCTCTGTTTCTCTCTGTCCCAAAAATAAATAAACGTTGAAAAAAAAAAAAAAGAATGTATGTCAAGCAGTGGCAGTTCAGTGACCAAATCGAAAAGTCATAAAACATCCTTATCGTTAGAACTTAAGGTTGTAATTTATGAACTATATTAGTTTCATAGTAATGCTACACTCAGTTACCATAAACAAGGTGGTTTAAAACAAAAAACATATGATCTTAGAGTTCTGTGGGTTAGAAGTCCAACATGGGTCTCACTGGACTAATAATCAAGATGTTGCTAGAACCACATTCCTTCTGGAGGTTCAAGGGGAGAATCTGTCCTTGCCTTCTGCTTCTGAATACTACTGGCATTTGTTGGCTTCTGGCTCCCTCCTTACATCTCTCAAGCCAGCAATGGAAGATCCAGTCCTTCTCACATCGCGACTCTCTGACCTTCCTCCCTAGTTACATCTCCCTCTGACTCTCTTTTGCCTCCATTCCATTTTCCGCTTATAAGGACCCTTGTCATTACACTGGGCCCATCCGGATAATCCAGGATAATCCCCCTATTTTAAGGTCATCTAATTATCAACTTTAGTTCCATCTGAAACTTTAATTCCCCTTTCCTTGTAACCAAACATTTCCACAAGTTCCACAAAGTAAGGCACGAACAACTTCTGGGGGCCATTATTCTGCCCATCATCAGAGCCCTGATTTATACCCTCACTTTACAAAAGAAATGGATGCCCAGGGTGATTGTGCACTCGGATTACACATGTTAACACAAAGGCCTTTGATCTCTAGCTCATTAATTAACATCTTTATTGGCATTCCAGTGATCTCCTATTGTGGTAGGTACTGTCAGAATATAAAATACTTAAATAAATCACAGTCCCTGACCTCAGAGGACTTATAAGCAACGTGTTCATGAAGCATGGAGTAGGGAGAAGAAAGAAGGAATTCTAAGCCAAAGAACATTTGTTACATCTTCACTTGACAACCAAGTAGGAGAGAATAAAATGCAACCCTTACTACTGTAATTAACAGTATAAGAGCAAACCAGCAAATGATGATTGTAGAAATATAGCACAATCATAAATTCTGGCGGCATGCTTACGTAGTTATTAAGAGCAATGTGTTCAGGCCTTAGAGCTCATTTCAACTTTTGACTGAGACTTTGAAATCAAGTAGTTATATGAAGTCTCAGTTTCCTCTTCAATAAAATTTGAGTAATACCTATTTCGATAGGCTTTGCATGAAGAGTATGTATAAAGCTTAGAACATAATGTGGCTCCTACTGAGTGTCCAATAATTGCAGGACTTATTATCATTAAAAGTTGTAATTCAAGGAAGATTATACACCATAGAAACTCACCTCTGAGCTTATACTATAAAAAGAAAGTTTAAGAGAGTGAATAATTTCTCAAGTATCTTGATAACCTAAATTCACTTACATACAGAGAACCCAGCTGTGGCTTTAATTGCCTGATATTTACATCAATTCGATTAAAGACTCTGGAAATAAAAAAAGCATTTAGTTTTTCCTGAATGTCCACATCTATAAAAGAAAGTTATAAGAATGATTTTATCAAGGAGAAGTAGATCTTTCCAGATGCTGATGGAGAACATCCTGACATACAGAATGGCCCTTGCTAGCAAATCGTATTAATAGAATAGAATCCTAAAAATGGAATATCTCCAAGTAATTTCCCATCCAAACATTAACCAAGCTCACATTTGATCCCAGAGTTTTTGTGTGTGTATATGTGTCTATCAAGAAATAAACTTTTGTATTAAATAATAAATAAACAGAAAATTAGAATTTTGTGCCCACTGTTACTTTAACTTTTTCTTCCTGAAGGCTTATATTTGTAGAATTATTGCTCACACTTCATATGCTATTCCTCACAAAACTATGCAGTGCAAGGATTTCATAGTACACTGTCAAGAAAACGATGTTAAGAGAATCAAGGAAATTACTTGGTGTTGGTATGTCGGCTCTTTTCCCCACTGACGTTTTTGTATAGTATTGCACTGCCTTGTTCTAAACACACTAGCATAGAATGTTTGCTATGTGGGTCAAAAACAATCTGCTTTCTTTGCATCCTATTAGAAAATGAAGCTGGCAAATTAAAAGACTCACTTGGGATAAGGCAGCTTTAAAATTATTGCCTAGGGGTGCCTGGGTGGCTCAGTCAGTTAAACGTCCAACTTAGGCTCAGGTCATGACCTCATGGTTCGTGGGTTCAAGCCCCGCAACAGGCTCTGTGCTGACAGCATGCAGCCTGCTTTGGATTCTGTTTCCTTTGCCCCTCCCCATCTTGTGCGTGCATGCGTGAACTCTCTCTCTCTCTCTCTCTGTATCTCTGTGTCTCTCTCAAAAATAAATAAACATTAAAAATAAAATATAAATAAAATAAAATAAAATAAAATAAAATAAAATAAAATAAAATAAAATAAAATAAAATAAATATTGCCTAATTCAAGACAAGTATGTTTTCAATATTGTGGCAGGCAAAACAATGCCCTCCCCCCAGAGATGTCCATGCTCTAATCCCCCAAACCTGTGCATATGTTAGGTGGGATTAAGGTTGCTAAATCAGCTGACCTTAAAATAGAGAAATTATCTCAGATTATTCAGGTGGGCCCCAAATAGTGACAACAGTCTATTTAAGAAGCAGGAGCCAGGAGAGTCCAGAGGACTGGTCAGAATGATCCAGTGTGAGCAAGATTTGACCCTTTCATCTCCAGCTTAGAAGACAGAGAAAGGGAGCCGTGAGCCAAGGAAAGTGGGTGACCTCCAGAAGGTGGAAAAGGTAAGGAAATGGATATTGCTCCAGAAGAAATGCAGCCCTGGTGATGTCTTGATTGTAGCCCAGGAGAACTCACGTTGGGCTTCTAACCTACAGAGAACTCTTAGACAATAGATTCATGTTGCTGTTAAGCCACTAAATTTGTGGCAATCTGTTGTGCCAACCATAGAAAACCAACACAAATATGAAACGACCAGCTCTGCTGTATTACGGTGGACCCGAGAGATGGGGAGACTCGATCCCGTTTGTCCAAGTCTTTCAGTGAACATTCATTTTCTGACTGGGGCTGGCAGATAAAATACAGGATGTCCAATGAAATATAAATGTCAATTATACAATGAATATACTGTTTTGATATAAGAATGGGCAATATTTGGTACATGCCTATATGAAAAATTATCCATCCTATCTGACGTTCAAATTTAACTGGGTGTCCTGTATTTTTATTTGCTAAATCTGGCCACCTTATTTCTAATCCAGATACGGGGGAAATTCCAGGAGTTACCGCTGGTCATCAGAACTGCTCCCTGCCAACCATGCTGAAACCCACTCCTTTTCAAAAAAAAGTTTTTTTAATGTTTATTTATTTTTGAGAGAGAGAGAGAGAGAGAGAGAGAGAGAGAGAGAGAGAGAAAGTGAGCATGAGTGGGGATGGAGCAGAGAGAGAGAGACACACACACACACAGAATCCGAAGCAGACTCTAGGCTCTGAGCTGTCAGCACAGAGCCCGATCTCAGCCCATGAACCCTGAGATCATGACCCAAGCCAAAGTCGGACACTTAACCGACTGAGCCACCCAGGCGCCCCTGAAACCCACTTCTTAAGCATTCTCCCCCTATATTTTGGGTCTAAGTTATCATGCACTGCCTGTCTTTCTCTAGGATAATAGGGTTGCCTGGTGTCCATCTCTAGACATGGTATTATTGTCACGAATTGCAGATAAAGGTCAGCAGATTTTTGCTAAATGTGATAGTCCTATAATCATCCGGAGTTTCATGTGCATTGTCCTCCTTGGATTTCACCCAAGTGTAATTTCTCCTCTGCCAAAATGCCGTGGTGACTATCCAAGCACTACTTAGAGAGCGATATTCAGGCTCTGACCCTGGGCGTAAATGTATTCTCTCTGCTTGTTTTAAATAATCTCATTTCCACAGCAGCTGTTGATTCTGCTTTGCTGAACTGTTCAGTAGATTGTGCAGGAATGCCATTAAATGTGAACAAATTAGCAGGCCTTCTCCCACAGCACTTTCATCCAGCTGTTAACTTACATTTTGAAAATCATGACTCACGCATAACTGTACATTTAGCAATCTAACATTTTCCAAAAGAATTACATAGCTCCTTTCAATGGGTTCTTACATTGCCGATGAACAGGTAAGAGCAGAGCATCTGTCTCTAGGTCGGAAAGTATATTGTGGTGCAGCTTCTATTCTCATAGTATTGCAGCTGCTGGTTGGAATAACTTGTTCCTCATTCAGCAGGGTAAGGTGAGGGAGGTGGGATGTTAATTCTAAACAAGATTTAGGGGTATGATTGTAAATTTATGTGAAACCAACATCTTTCCACTAATATACTTGGGTTTCACTCCACGAATTGTGTTTTTTTTTAATGATAGAAGATTTTCAATATAAATCCTTGTTATTTGTAACAAAATTATTTTTTAAAGATTCACGTTCCCAACCATGAATAATGTCCGTTCTAGTCATTGAAGTTTTGAATGATACCAGTTTTGTTGCCTTTTTAGAGATTTGGGAAAGAATATACACAAATCTGGACAAAATTTTCATTCGGCACATGTACAATGTTTCACTGTATCGCCCAAGTAAGAGGTACCATTACACGGTACAATTATAATCCTCGCTGTCTTTTCCTTTTGGATAAATGGCAAATCGCGGAAGTTCGGATACTCTGGTAAAAGATAAAGCTCTTGAAAATGTAGAACCTCTTCAAAGTTATTTTACTTTGAAATACAGGTAAAGAAACCAAGACCCCGAGAAGATAAAGATCTTGCCTAAGGACTTAAGGCGGGTGATAAAATACAAAATCAAAATGGAAACAATGCAGGTTGTCCCGCAAGAGCAGAATCATAAAAGGTGGAGAAATGAGGGTAGAAACGGCAATACCATCAGGATAATGTTATTGTGACTGATCCTAGCCATGGATTCCTGCCCGGGTTCTTCATAAAGAGAACACCATGCCATGTACAAGCAAAAACATCCTACAGACTCCAGACAAGAACCTGATCCAAAACCCAGATCTCCTGACTTTCTACCATACTGTGTAGAGATGTTGGCTTCCCATTCTTCCCGGCACGAGTGAACTGTAGATTCCCTATGACATCTTCATTTTCTTCTACCCTTCAGTGGGCTGGAAGGCCAAGTCTCTCTGATTATAACTCAAGGTAACTTTATTATCTGTGGGTTGTTTTTTTAATTAAATGTTCATCTAGACTAAGAGCTCCAGAGGGATGAGTTCCAAGTATACAGTATAATTAGAGGTTAATTGTTTCTGATGAATGAATTAAAGAATACTGTCCTAAGGGCGCCTGGGTAGCTCAGTCAGTTAAGGGTCCAACTCTTGATTTCTGCTCAAGTCACGATCTCATAGTTCCCGAGTCTGAGCCCCTTATCCGGTTCCATGTTGACAGTGCAGAGCCTGCTTGGGATTCTGTCTCTCTCCCTCTCTCTCTGACCCTCCCCTGTGGGCAAGCACACTCTCTCTCTCTTTCAAAATAAATAAATAAACTTAAAAAAAAAAAAAAGAATACTGCCCCAGCTTTAGTATATAGACAGAAAGATCTATGCTGTCAGGCCAATCTCAATTTTGTACATGGATACTTATGAAAAGCCACTGCTATTTGGCAAATGTACTCATGAGGTTCTGGTAAGTATTAAATTTTTCGGGAAAAGGGAAGCTGTGTTAATAGCAGCTTGTAAACTTCTATGAGGCCACTTTCTCTGGCTTCCTCGACGCTGCTCAGAACGGGTCCTGAACACTGCACCAACAGCCTGAATATCTACATGCCATATACCCCAGTAGGAATTGGGTACGGCAGGAAGTACTTCGTTACAAAATGTAAATAAAGTGCTTCTTTATTTTTATCATCAGTAAGCAATTTTGAATACAAACGTTAAATACTTAAAAAGACACGGTTTCTTCCAGGTCCAATTTACTAGCTGAAATACAAAAAATCAGTGTCTCCCATGAGGCAGAGTTTTCCTTTGCTGTTTCGTGGAGTTTTTCTGGCTCTGCTTTGTACCAAGGAGAACTCTGTTAATTTACATTCTTTATACACGGAGTAAAAAGCAATAGTGTTCATGGTCACTGTGAAGTACGAAGCTTCATAGACTAAATTTTACATTCCTTTTTTTAAGTTTCTTTCTTTCTTTATTTTGTGATAGAGAAGGGGGGGGGGTGTAGAGAGAGAGGGAGGGAGAGAATCCCAAGCAGGCTCCGCACTGTCAGCACAGAGCCCAGCATGGGACTCGAACCCATGCCATGAGATCATGACCTGGGCCAAAATCAAGAGTCAGATACTTAACTGACTGAGCCACCCAGGTACCCTTAAATTTTATACTCTTAAGAACACCCCTTGTATTCCTCATATTAGAAGGTAGGTGATTTATTTTAATATCTATAGTCTTTTATCATTTTTTTCATTTGGATAAACTTCAAATATCCACAAAAGTAGAGGGAACAGGACCATGAAATCCCACATATCCATCATCGCCTGACAACCCCCAGCCACTGTCAGCCACTGTTATCTCAGCTATGATTCCTTTTCCCCGACACAACTATTGTGAAGCAGGTATCAGAGATCACATTATTGGTAAAAATTTCAGTATGTATTTCTAAAAGGCAAGAACCCTTTGGTTAAGCCCCACTGCCATTCTGTCATCACATTACGACACCTAGCAGCAACCCTTCCCACCACCACACGGCCTCGGAAATGATTTTTACTGGTTCTTTGTTCAGGGCTTTGGACAAACGTTTTCTACCAGCCAGTTTGGTTCCAGGTGACGTGTGGCACATTGGGACATTTTATTAATTCGTTCATGGCGATTATGCATTCGGTGCCCAATATATGTTGGGGAGAGTTGGGGGTCCTTGGGACACGTGAGTAAGTAAAACAGACACAGCCCCTGCCTTGTTTGAGCTCGTACTGTAGGAGGATGAGACAGGACATAATTAATAAGAATAATGAAGGTGAACACGCACATTTGATAAAAGGTGCCAAGCGCTTTGGGGGGGGGGAGAAAAGACAACAGCTGGGTAAGAGTTATTTGGAAATCCTGGGCAGGGTCACGGTTTTAAAAAGGGAATTGGGAGGAGGCCTGACTGGGCAGGTGTTCTGTGAGCAAGGCTGTAAAGGCGAGAAGAGAATTAACCACGCAAGTATCCAGAGGACAAGTGTCTCAATCAGAAGCTGCTGACTGAAGTCTCTAGGACGGTATAAGCCTGGCATGTTCCGGAAACAACAAGAAGGCCCCCAAATGTAATATTACTTCATTAAAATAAGTGAAGACCCGAGTAAAAGAAAGTAGCTGCAAGAAAGCATAAAGAGAACAAACACAACACTCCGCTCCATGACCGTGATGAGCTCTACGTAGGAAATGGCCCTGATTTGACCACAACAGCTCCCCCATGCTCCTCAGGTGGTTGTATGTCCCCAAACAGAGAGATCCCACAACAAGGACTTCATGTGCACAGGGCAAGATAGATAATCACAAGAGAGATAATCACGAAGGTCACAGATAATCACGAGGGCCCCATTCCCTGTCCCACAGGTGGGTTAGGCATGGAATGGCGGCCAATGAGTCCAACCGATGAGACCTGCGTGGAAGCACGGTAAGGGCTTCCCTTAATGGTTTCCTCCAATGATAAAAGGACACATGGAATGAGAAGCATTCTGATCATATCCCTTCCAATGGACATATCGAAATGGTGACACTCCCACACGCTGCTGGCAGAGGTATTAATTACTTCAATTTTGCCAGAAGAACGCGGCTGATCATTTTCATCATGATGCTATCATACTTAGAGCTAAATTTTATCTCTTACGATATATCAGGCACTGTGCAACGTGTCTTACAACGTCTCGTTTATTCGTTAAAACAACCCTACGAATTAGATATTATTTTCTTGAGAACTGAGGAAAATAAGCCTTAAGGTAGTTAAATGCTTCTCTCAGTTTCGCGTAGGCAGTACACTAGAAGAGGTTGTGAAATTCACAATGAAATTATTCTAAGGAAGTGATAAAGATAGACATAAAGGTACACACACAAAGATATGTGCCAATTGTTTGGTATAATGTGAAATTTTGAGAGAGAGAACATACAAATCCCCACAGCACTGAGGAACCGTTTAACTAAGGTACATCTGAATGTAACTAAGGCTACATCTGAATAGAGGGCTGGGTCAGGCTTGGAGAAAAGATACGAGAGCAACATTATATTCAGGAAAAGATTCTTTTTTTTCTTTTTTTCTTCTCCTTCCCTTCCTCCCTCCCTTCCTTCCTTCCCTTCCTTCCTTCTTCCTTTCCTCCTTCCCTCCTTCCTCCTTTCCATCCTTCCTCCTTTCTTTCCTTCCTCCTTTCCTTCCTTCCTTCCTTCCTTCCTTCCTTCCTTCCTTCCTTCCCTCCCTCCTTCCTCCTTTACTTCCTTCCTCCTTTCCTCCCTCCTTTCCTTCCTTCCTTCCTTCCTTCCCTCCCTCCTTCCTCCTTTACTTCCTTCCTCCTTTCCTCCCTCCTTTCCTTCCTTCCTTCCTTCCTTCCTTCCTTCCTTCCTTCCTTCCCTCCTTCCTCCTTTACTTCCTTCCTCCTTTCCTCCCTCCTTTCCTTCCTTCCTTCCTTCCTTCCTTCCTTCCTTCCTTCCTTCCTTCCTTCCTCCTTTCCTTCCTTCCTTCCTTCCTACAACAGTGGACCCCAGGGGAGCCAGAGCTGGAGCAGGCTCACCATCCCCACCTCAGTGAACAGTTCAAAGCACTGCATCCCTCCTGGCACCATCCTCAATCTGCAAATTCTCCTACAGTTTCTTGGGGAGACGTCAGCCCCAACCTCTCAGCAGCACTGAATCCCTCTTTCAATATGGGTCGGCACTGATATTTCACGGCTGACCATGAGGAAATAAGTTGGCCAAAGACCACACTGGCATGGAGTGAGAATTCCAGGGAGAGCAGAGAGGATAAGCTAGTCCCGAAGGCCTCCCCACGTGGGCATCCAGGCTGGAGGCTCAGGCCAACAAAGCTTTCCTGGGAACCCCTCCCACACCAGGCTGAAAGGCGACTGAAGGCACAGTCTCTCGGGCCCCCTTCCAAAAGACTAGCAGCCCGATGCCACACCTACACCACCCCCAGAAGCCCAGCTGGGAGGGACAGAGGGAAGCAGAGAGGAAGGAAGAGCACATGTCAAACACCAGAGAAGTTTCAGGAAGCAAAGGGCCTAATCATGTCCTTAATTAAAGTGCAGCTCCTGAAAAGTCTCCTCTGAAATTGGACCAGCTCAATTACCGTCTTGTCCTGACAACCCCCCTCCACCTTTCCTGGACCTCTTGCTCTATAGCCTCTCAAAAGTCCAGCCTTCTCCAAAGTGAGAGCCCATGGAGGCATCTGCTGAAGACAAAGGCAAAACTGGCATCTTGACTTGAAAACACTTGCAAGTCTCAGCCTGTGCACCAAATACACAAATTTTGGACCCCCACGTTCATTCCCTACTGTGGTTGCTTCCTCTGTGGAGATCGGCAACTCTGAGCATCACTAGGGAGAGAGCGGGGCCACACTGGGGACAGCTGTGCCTGTAGAGACCTTGACAACTGACTCCCATGCCCAACTTCCATGGGAGGTGAAGTGTTTGCCAAAATGCACCCAGCTAGCTCTCCACTAGTCTTACGAGGGGGAAGCCAGCTCTGTGGGTAATCTCACAGAGTATTTACATCTGCTCTTAGAATAAAGGATAAACTCTGACCTTCTAAAAATCGGTGCTTGCTTGTGCAGCATTTGATTCATACCTTTAATCATGTTTTACTTCCTATACTTAATCATGTTTTACTGAATTGGTGTGTGTCTCCTCAAGGCACAGCAACTGGATGGGAGGCAGAGTGTCCAGGTGGGGCCCCAGCATTGGGGTGTCCAGGCCCGGACGTGAACACTCATGGAGGAGACCCAGGAGTTCACTCCATTGGGCTAATGCCCAAGAACAAGTAAAATGCCACAAGCAAGCAAAGGTGTCTCGTTTTAAGAGACAAGTTCATATAGAGTCTTGACTTTTTCAACGTTTATTTATTTTTGGGACAGAGAAAGACAGAGCATGAACGGGGGAGGGGCAGAGAGAGAGGGAGACACAGAATCGGAAGCAGGCTCCAGGCTCTGAGCCATCAGCCCAGAGCCCGACGCGGGGCTCGAACTCACTACCGCGAGATCGTGACCTGGCTGAAGTCGGACGCTTAACCGACTGCGCCACCCAGGCGCCCCTAGAGTCTTGACTTTTTGATTCAGCCCAGGACAGCCTTTGGGGACAGAGGTGCAGTAAGGTCCGTGGACTGAGACAGCGCTGTGGGTATTTTCACCCTGGTTCTCAGCCCAGGGTCCTATAGTTTCTTGAGCCATCAATGCCTGCAAGAGACAGGGGCAGAGTCCACAGGTCCCAGGGGCTGGGAGCAGGGAACCCCAGGCTATTGGGTTGTCTGTGTGGACCTGCTTTGAAAGGGCAGAGATGGGTATTAATAGGGGGTCAGCTGTCCCCGGTCCTTCCCACCACGCATCCCAGTTTGTGGTGGGAAGTAGGTGAGTAGGGAGAAACCCTATGCAATTCTCAGTCTTAATCAGAGACCTGCTTGACAATGGAGCCCCGTCTTTCTGCTTTAAACCTCAGGGTTACTTCTCTGAAACACCTGCACAAAAATTAAAAGTCATACATGAAGGGTATGACTAATTATACACGTTTAATATATAACCATATCTAAATGTATAGTGTAAACAAAATGACATGTTTGTAGAATTATAAAACGTTTACAATTATATAAAGTATTGATAATTATATACGATTTATATAAAATTTGCTATAATTACATCAAATCTATAAGTTTGATATAGAAATATATCTGTGGATGATATCCTACGTTAAAATAATACAAATGTTATATAAAACTATAAATATATGTTGTACATGTTAAATGTACATATATGTACGATATATATACACATGTATATAGATATGTGATAACATATAAACAGCATATATAAATCTATCTATATGTGGTGATGGATGTTAATTAGATTGATAATAAATATAAAATATATTCATGTATATTCTATATACACTTTATACATTATAGCGTAGTGTACCTTTTTATAAATTATAGATTTAAATATAATTTAATGCTAATAATTATGTATTATGTGTATACATAATTATATATTTTTATATGTGTACATTATATACTTACACTATTATGTAACATATCATTATATTTTGGGTATTTATATATTAATGTACACAGTGTGTATATGAGGTGTGCATATACTATAAGTGTATAAAGTTCTATATACTGTGCCCAAATACATTGGAGAATACTGTCATACGTATGTGTGCAGCCTGTGCTCCACGCTTGTAGATAATATGTACCCTGGACTCTGTCCACGAGGCGCCACCAGGCGCCTGCAGAGGGTCGTCGCGGACGGGGTCTTCCCCCAGAGCTGCACCCCGCGAGGCCAGGGCCGCTCCCCGCCACCCCGCACAGGCAGCGCCCCCCCCTGCACCTGCACCCCCAGGACACGCAGGGTGGTGGACGCCGACCCCCGTGGCCGCGTCTACCCGACGCGGCGCCCTGCCCTCTGCCCCCGCAACCCCGACGACACCCGCCCGGGGTCCCCGAGGTGAGTCAACGCTGCAAAGGAACCCCCACCCCCCCGCCGCGTCCTGGAGAGCTGCTGGGCTGCGGGGCCGCGGGCGGCGAGGGCCTACCTGGAGTGCTGGCGGCTCCACGCCACGTCCCCGCCGCGCGTCCTCCGTCCTGCGTCCTCCCGGGCCTCGCCCCTCGTCGGGGAGCAGCTGGGCGCTGACCTCGGGCTGACCCCGGGCTGACCCCGGGCTGACCTGGGGCCAGGAGGCGGGGCTGGCCCAGGGCCCAGGCTGTGGCTCCCCCGCCCCCGCTCTGCCCCTCAGATGGCCCCAGCCTCTGGGGGGAGGGGGGGCCTCGCGGACGGAGAGAAGCCCCCCTGCGGCCTGAGGAGGGGCTCCCTGGCTCACCGGCCCGGCGCAGGCTGGTCCTGGGGACCCCCGGAATCCCCCCGCCCCCCCTCCCACCCCATACAGGTGCCAGGCGTCCTTGCCACGGCGTCCTTGCGACGGCGCCACCGTGCGGCTGTCCCCGGGGCCGCACCTGCCGCACCTGGCGGCCGGGACCCTCCCGCCGGAACCCACGAGGCCTGCCCAGAGCAGTGTGACTGTAGCAACTGAAAGACCGCACTTGTCAAAAAAATAAAAAATAAAATAAAATAAAAAAGACTGGGTGACTTACACAGCAAATTTTTATTCCTCAATTCTGAGACCGGAAGCTGGGAAATCCAAGATCAAAGCGGGGCAGATCCTGTGTCTGGTAAGAGCCCACTTCTTGGTTTGCAGCCGCATCTCCTGGATGTATCCTCACAGGCGGGAGAGGAGCGAGCTAGCTCGCTGGCCTCTTGCAAAAGCCCCAGTGCCGTTCCTGAGGGCCCCACCCTCGTGTCCTCATCACCCCAAAGGCCCCGCCTCCAAGTAACACCGCGTTGGGGATTCGATTTCAAGGCATTAATTTAGGGGGGACGGAAACACAAACAGTGAGTCCATAGCAGTGCCAAAGAAATAACACCGTGAATGCCTGCGTTTAGGCACTGAGAGGAGGGAGGACATCGTCTGAGAAGGTGTAGCACTTGCAGTCGTCTGGTGTCTCACCGTGGAGGAGAGAGGAGTGGCGCAAATGAGCCGGACACAGCCGCCAGGGTAGAGTCAGGGAGGATGGGCGGGCCGTTGCCCGTGAGAACTAGGAGGCCGTCGATACTTCTAGGAGCGAAGGGTTCCGTTAGTACCACAAGGCCGACTTCAAGATGTAATCAAAAGCTTACGCTGGCATTTCAAGACCTTTAGTGGTAGGTGAAGGCAAGAAAGGAAAGGATGCGTCGCTCCCTGACTCCAAGAACACCCACAGAGCCGTCTTTAAGGCCTGGTGGCAGTAGTCCCGACACGAATTGAACTAAGTGTGCTCTACATGCGGCCTCTGTGCTTTCTCCTCCCTTGGAATCTGGCTTCTGCCTTCAGGGCACTAATGGGACTCTCTGGAAAAGGTGTTTCTTTTTATTTCTATGCCTGCGCTCTAAGGAGTCATTTGAGCTACCTTGATACCCCAGATGGCCCTCTGGATTCTACGGACTAAAATCAGGCACATTTTCCAAGCAATATTTACCAAGCCAAATCTATCAGTGACGGCAGAGAAATTATTTTCAGAATTTTTTTTATCTTGCTTTTGAATACAGGCTAAAGCCAGAGAAGCTCTGATAATAATGTGATTCACGTTCTATTGGGATATAGCCTATATGTATCATTCAAGAGGTAACACGATTACTCTCTGATATGAAAGCTACTATTTTAAGTGGAGGCAGAGGACAGAGAAAACTAGAATAGGTTTTCTTGCCTCATTTTGAAGGAAAAAATATTAATTTCTATAATTCAGTAGTCCCTTATTTTTGAAACCAGATGCATCAAGATTTATAAAAGCTGTATTTTATGAATATCGATATATTATATTTTGTGAGCTATTAGTCTGATGGTGGTGATGGATGCTTTCACATTAACAGTATTGTGAGGGCACTCTAAAATTCTCACATAGATACTGGGGTAATTCTGGCCGACCCATAACCTTGGGAGGGAGGGCACTAGCCCATGACGGGAGCTGTGCTCTGCTTTCCTGGGAGCTCTGACTCACATGTAGCCTTGACCATCTACCACTAGGAACTCCTCCTGCTTCCTGCTTCCTTTCACCTGAACCACTCTCAATTGTAGCTCTCCTAAATCGTACAGACTCCCTGTCAGCCTCTAAAGCATACAGACTCCCTGTCAGCCTCTACCTGTCAGGATACTAAGCGGGATATATACAACGGATTATTAGCAACATTCCTAAAACTGTATCAAATTTTGTGCATAATTGCCCTGTAAAATTCCCCCAATTGTTGTCACTTGATTCTTGACCCTGCAGTACTCTCCCCCTAAAATAGTGCACTTATAAAGCGTCTTGTAACACCTTGTGAAACACTAGTTAAAATTATTAAGGCATAGCTGATTGAGGGAACGCCCCTCCCCTCTCTATGCGTACGTAGAAATCATGTAAAAAAAAAAATAACACCTAAAACTCAATACATGTCCTAGTTAAAAAGAAAAGAGAATTTTCTGAGTGTCAAAAGTGAAGAGAGAATTTTAAATCTGAGAACTGACACTACGTTATTAAGAGCATACACATTTAAGATTGGTAGCTCTCCCTGTTGAACTGATCCTTTCACTATTATAAAATGACCTTGGTTTTTCCTTGGTAAAACTATGTGCTTAAAATTGACTCTGATGTTTAAATGGTCGCACCAGATTTCTTTTGTTGAGGTTTCTGCCGTCTGTCATGTTTGATCAGTTTACGTTCAATTTATCTGTGTCCTTACATGGTAAGCGTGTCTTCAAAAATGGCATGTAATTGGGTCTTGCTGTTCTGTTTTCTTTTTAATCCAGCCTGAAAATCTATCCTGTTATTTAGTATATAGTCTGTGTGTAGTCAACTTAGTTTCTGATATAATTAGAGTTAATTCTACCGTCTTTCTCTTTGTTCTTTTATTCCCCTTTCTTGCCTTCATTTGCATCACTCAAGTATTTTCTTTGTTGTTCTATTTGATATGCTCTATTAGCTTTTATGAGAACATATATGTTATTATTTTAGTGATTACGCGTCCATGACTCATTAGAGCCTACCTTAAATTAGAATTTTATCAACCTTCCTTAAAATACAATACGCACCACCTTTGGCTCTCTTTATTCTTCTGCCTTTTCCTTTGCTATTGTTCCATTTTTAACTACATCTCATAAAACCACAGGCATAGTTTTCAGCATAGGGATGACTGTTTCTCTGAGTGGTCTTGATGTTTTCCCAGTTTCCCACCCCAGTGTCCTTCATCTGTGACTACAGTCTTGTACTCTCCTTTGCAAGCATTTTGCTTCCACCTAAGTAATTTACATTAGTATTTCATACAGTGCTGTTCCGATGAGAACAAATGCTCTCAGCTTCTGTCGACCTGGAGAAATACTCTTTATTCTGCCCTTATTTTTGAAAGGTATTTTGTTGAGTGAAGACTTTTAGGTTGAGGAATTTTCCAAGACCAGTAGCCTATGGTCTCCCCATTTCCGCTGTTTGGTGTAAAGGCAGCGGAAAGTCTTACCCCCCTCCCTTGACGTTATTATGCCCCGTTCACCTCTGGCGTTCAGCAGTCTGACGATGTATGATATGCCTGGATGTGTTTTCTTCGTTGTTATCCTGCCAAGAGTATGCTGAAATCCTTCCACCTGTGTGTTTGGGGAACTTGAGGGAAATCTTGGAAAACTTCCATAATTGGAGGAAAATTTGGTGAAAATTCATGCCACTTTCTTTCCAATACTGTCTCTCTTCCAGTTTCTCTGTCCCTCCTGCTGTCACTCCAATTACAGTTAGATGATGTGACAGTCCTGCCTGTCTGCTTTACCCTGTAGTACTTCAGAAGGAAAAAAAATAACCACTGCGAGTTTTGATTTGTATCTAAAGGAAGTGACCCCTCTTTCATAGTGTAGTATCTTACAGCATAGCATACATTAGAAGACATTTCTGTAAATGAGGCAAGATCAATCCAACACTTATTCAGACCATTGGGAAAAGCAATACTACAAAGTCATGCATTTAGCAATACAATCTTGCGGGGCAACTGGGTGGCTCAGTCCGTTGGGCACCCGACTCTTGGTTTCCACTCAGGTCATGATCCCAGTATTGTGGGATCCAGCCCTGCGTTGCCTTCTGAGTTCACTATGGAGCCTGCTTAAGATTCTCTTCCTCTCTCTCTCCCTCTCCCCACTCCCTCACTCATGCTCTCTCTCTCTCTCTAATTAAAAAAAAAAAGAAACACAGTCTTGCTGTATGATTCCTTCGGAGTCAGATGTGAAGGTGAAATTTCCAGTGTCTAATTTTGTCATTCTGAATGTAACATGCACATTAGAGGACCCACAGGCCACAGTTGTGTAGGATGTGGTTGCCTTTATAGCTGAGAAATCGCAAGTTTTCTGGGTGTTTCCTTCTTCCCTGTCTCACAAGCCTGACCTCATATGAGCGGCAGAAAGTTTACTGTCTTGTTTCAAACTCAGGGAATGAGGCCAGCATCTGTGCTGCTCTGGAGAGACGCCATTGCCTACTGCTCCAGAAGGTTCCTTCATGCAACTCCGCCCTTCCCAGGGCTTGTTACTTCACGTACACTGCCCTGTTTTCTACTCCTGCTTTCCTCTAGCAACACCGTTGCACGTGTTCAGGAAAGCGAGAAATTCTCTTTCCCTCTGCAGCGGGCATCAGCGCTTCTCCAGCGTGTGGTCTCACTCTTCAAACTGACTGAGCTTTTGTGGGTTAAATATATCGATGCCGACCATATTAAAAATTAAAGCTGAAATTTTGCTGAAAATATGTATTTATTAGCTAATTAAGGGGGCGCCAGGGTGGCTCGGTCAGTTAAGCATCCGACTTCAACTCAGGTCATGATCTCATGGTTCATGAGTTCGAGTCCCACCTCGGGCTCTGTGCTGACAGCTCGGAGCCTGGAGCCTGCTGCGATTCTGTGTCTGCCTTGCTCTCTGCCCCTCCCTCACTTGCTTGCTCGCTCTCTCTCAGAAATAAATAAGCATGAAAAAAAAAATTTTTTTTCAACGTTTATTTATTTGTGGGACAGAGAGAGACAGAGCATGAACGGGGGAGGGGCAGAGAGAGAGGGAGACACAGAATCGGAAACAGCCTCCAGGCTCTGAGCCATCAGCCCAGAGCCTGACGCGGGGCTCGAACTCACGGACCGCGAGATCGTGACCTGGCTGAAGTCGGACGCTTAACCGACTGCACCACCCAGGCGCCCCAAAAAATTTTTAAATATAGTGATGAACCTGTTGTATGTTAGCATAAGTAACACTTTTATGAAAAATATACTTTCCAAAATTAGGAAAAATGGGACAAGAGTGACATTGTTGTATATTTTAGCAAAAATCTTCAATGCCTGGCTTAATAGAAGAGAGTGGGCTTCTCAGAATATGCTTTGGCATTCAGGTCTCCTGCGAGTTTACATGTGTGTTACCACTGAAAGTTCATGGAAGAAAAATCCCAAAGGGCCAATAAACGTATGAAAAATGTCCAGTCTCCACACTTATCAGAGAAATATCAATTTAATCCATAATTACATACCAACTTATTTCTGTCAGATTGGCAAAAGTTAAAAACTCTAACAACCCAAGAATGTGGAGAAAAGAATTCTTATCTGTTGTTGGGGCTTTTAATAAAAAAAATAGCTACTAAATTGGAATATTCTCACCACCTAATCACAGAAGAACGCTCTTGGCTTTGCATCTTAAAGTAACGACTGCTGGGGCGCCTGGGTGGCTCAGTCGGTTAAACATCTGACTTTGGCTCAGGTCATGATCTCACAGTTCGTGGGTTCGAGCGCCGCATTGGGCTCTGTGCTGACAGTGCAGAGCCTGCTTCAGATCCTCTGTCCCCCTCTCTGCCCCTTTCCTGCTCATACTCCCTCTCTCTCTCAAAAATAAACATTAAAAATATTAAAAAATATTAAAGTAACCATTGCACATGTGCACAAGGGGACATGTGAACAAGTGCTCATTGTAACATTGTTCATAAGAGAAAAAATTGGAAACCTAACCCTTTTTAAATAAAAGAATGGAAAATTATATCACGATATACTTATATAGGTATTATGTTACGAACATGAGAACAACATTATATGTAATATTCTAACCATGGTACGTTATGTACCAATTAATAGGACGAGTAGGGGCGCCTGGATGGCTCAGTCAGTTGAGTGTCCAGCTCTTGGTTTTGGCTCAGGTCGTGAGCCCAGGGTCATAGGGTTTGAGCCCCGTGTCAGGCTCCATGCTGAGCTGTGGAGCCTGCTTGGGATTCCCTCTTTCTCTCCCTGTGCCCCTCTCCCCTGCTTGCACTGTCTCTCTCTAAAAGGAAAAAAAAAAATAGGAAGAACAAAAGCTTTACAGCAACCTGAGTAACAACATTTATGGGTAATTCCGTAAAGCTATGTGTTAACATGGCTATAACTTTAAAACAATGTCGATGGATAACACAAACTATACAAACTTATGTACTGTGTGAAAAATACATGAATATGTATTAAGTATCTATTCGAACATTAATATGTGTAGGAATGCTGCAAGTCTGTTTATGGTAGCAGTTAATTCTAAGGAGAGAAGGAGAGGAAAGGGATTCATTCTGATTAAGACAAAAGAAAGAGATCTCCTCAACTGGTGTGTTATTTTTTTTTTAATGATAAATATCCCACATTATGCTTTGACAAATCTGGATGATGAGGGTATGTGTGTCTGTGTGTGTGTGTGTGTGCGTGTGTGAGCACACGTGTGTGTTGTAAAGTAAGCTCTAAGCCCAGCATGTGGCTTGAACTCATGATCCTGAGATCAAGAGTTGCACAGTCTACAGACTGAGCCAGCCAGGTGCCCCTGAAGGTATGTGTGTTTCTTAGAGTTAGTTATATTTCTCTATTATTTATTTATTTATTTATTTATTTATTTATTTATGAGAGAGAGAGAGAGAGAGAGAGAGAGAGAGAGAGAGAAAGACAGAGCAAGAGCGGGCCAGTGGCAGAGAGAGGGAGACACAGAATCCGAAGCAGGCTCCAGGCTCTGAGCTGTCAGCACAGAGCCTGATGTGGGGCTCGAACCTATGGACTGTGAGATCGTGACCTGAGCCAAAGTCAGACGCTTAACCGACTGAGCCCTCCAGGCGCCCCTTCTCTCTCTATTTTAATGTACATACAAGTAAACATAACATACAAAATTAAAATAATATGTCTAAAAATGTTAACAATCTCACTCCGAGATAAAACTAAGCTGTCACCCGCACTCAGTTGAGGAGTGTGCACGAATGCTGGTGGCCCAGGACTTCCCGGCCACCTCTCTGGTAGTGCTGTAGGGTACTCATGAGGCCCGCTGTGAGCCCCCGACCAGCTGAGCCTCCTGTGGCCCAGGCTCTGGGAGCGCCACATCCCTGGATTTCAAGACTGAGCAGTGCAGGAGGACAAGCAACGTGTACGAGAGACACGGCCCAGGCCACCAGGCACACTGACACTGCTCGCCTGTCGCCTACATTATGACACGCCATGAGGTGGCCCCAGGGAAGCCAGCGTATTCGAGGCAGCCCGCCGGCAAAACCCTCCACTGGCACAGGGACAGATATATGGCCGGTGAGCTGGTCCTCGATGCTGGTGGCTCTCAGGAAGCACCCGTATTCATTGTTGAGAGGGGACAGTGGCCTCTTCCCCAGCAAAGCTGGCTTCCAAGCTTCGGGGTAGAAGTCTGCATAACAGACATTCAGGGAAAACTGTCTCTTGATTTCTGCTGGATTCCACATACGTTCTATAAAAGCACAGTTTTACTGACCAACTAGAAACATGATAGAAGCAATTTTCTTCGAAAAATCGTTTAAATACAGTAAAAGTATTTTGAAAAAGACACAAAGGTACTCCAGCCCATGGACTCTCTAGGTACAACTGAGTTGAAACCATCTCTTCAAGGGCTTTGACGATTTCCAGGAAAAATGTCACCTTGAGGGGATTCTAGCAAATAGAATCCTGGTTCAGACTCCTGAGTGGTCCCACCTCTGAGCATTAGTTCAGGAACCAGAATGACCTTCTCCTTTGGCCCCATCCCCAGATCAGCTTCCTGGGTGTGCCTGATGTGGAGGGGGGTGGGGGTGGGCAGCGGGGCCTAGCAGGGGTGGGGGGGGGGTGGGAGCGAGACAGGGTAGGGGAAGTGGCAGCAGAGAATGGTCACGTGGGACTTGGAACGTTCCTGGCACTTCCCGACCTAGCTGCTCTCCGCTGCACCTGCGAGCCCATTTGGGCTATCCGGGTGAGCCTCTGAACCAATCCTTACAGGTCATTACTGGTCACACCAGGCGACAGGCTCCTTGCTATCCAAGGGAGGGGCAATCTCTTTTTTTCCCCTTTTTCTTTTTTTCTCCCCCCGCCCCCCCGCCTCTCTCCCCGCACTCACATCTCTGAGTTTCTGACAGCTTAACTTGACAGGACTCATGAATAAGAACACCAAGCAGATTACTTTGCATTTTCTTGTCACGGAACTGTTTGTGCAGTCTCTTGGGGGGAAAAAAAAAAAGAATAAATTCCACAAAGGAGGAAGTTCATGCTTAGGAAGCTTTTTTTTTTTTTTTTTTTTTTTTTTGCAAATTCATTAAATTGATGGCTTTTGGAGAGGGATCAAGGAGAGAAGCCAAGATGGGGAAGAAAAAAAGAAAAGCAAAGAAAAAAGAAAGCATTCAGTGTAAACTGCTTTCCAGAATAAGGTTTTTACTATGTATGTTGGTCAATGGAAAACAATGGAAGATAAACCTTGGTGAAATGTACTAGCAATAAGTATTGAGCTAAAATTATAAGGTGCAGAGAAGAAGGGAAGGGAGGGAGGGAGGGAGGAAAGAAAAAATCAAGTGAAATCGCAGGTGGAATAGCTACATATGTAACATATATCCTTAAAAATACAAACTCTGCAACATATAAAACATACCAAATACGCAAAGGTAATGAGAACTATCAGCGCCATACTTTTGCATGTATCCTATTAAGCATTGTGGTGAAGCAGGGCGGAGATGGGAAATTTAAGGAAGCGCTTGAAAATGTCAGAAGAATTTCATTCACAAGAGGCTTATTTCAGATTACAAAAGGCCTAAACCAGGAAGTAGCAAGGCTATTTATAAAGACATTCTCCTACACAGTAAATAACATAATAAAGAAAAGTGAGCTTGCTTCTGATTTTTGTAGAATGTGGGGTAAAACTGATCCCAGAATGTCCATTTCACTTCGTTTTTCATTGTATCTGGATATCAGCAGAAACTTAACGCATAAAGGACCACATCCGTAACCACCTCCGTGCGCGCACAGGTGTGCATTTGTGCTGGGGCACACGTCAGGCAAACGCAGTGTGCAATGTTGTTAAAAGTGCTCCATAGCGATGGGTTTGGGGAGCCACTAGATGTCAGCATCTGATCATTCTCTGGAAAAGACCCGGGCTGCCTTTTATTTCTCTCTGCGACAGACTTTCTGTTCAGCCATTTTCTCTATCCATAGAAAGAGTGAATGTGAAACCGTATGCCACTTAAAATAATCATATCACATGTAACAAAAGATCAGCAATTCTCCGGTGCAACTACTCTTCCAAAGATAAGTTTTATGACTTGTTAAGTAGTGCAGAGATATTAATACAAATATCTTGATGTATGTGTGTGCAATACAGATACACATATCAAGACATATATATACACACACACATATATATACACACAGATTGATATAGATATATAATGCACATTTCCATGATTTGAGAAGGAATTGATTAATATATTTTTAGCTCCTTAAGCTCTCCACAAGTGCCTCCCTCTTTTCAAGAGGATTTCATATGCTATATCAAGGGGAAAATGAAGACATGTGACCATTTCTTTCATTGTTACTCTAATTGTAGATTTAGCCCTTTCTACATTTTGTACCGATATATTTGGATTTCTAACACTTTTGCAGAACTATTGTTTCTTTGAGGGCTAGGAGAATCTCATGCCCATCCTGTGTGCAGGATAAAATGAGGTGAGTGAATCAATGTACAGATTAGTCACAAGGAAATAATTTTAAGAACAAGTCATCATGTCTCTTAAGCCAGACCATGAGTTTTGAAGAAGGCATGTTGGAGAATACTTGTCACTGCATTTCCTCGGACTACAGGTATGAGGCATCTTCAAATAACAACTAAGGAATTATGGTTTGCCTTTTTCTGTGTATCACTTTCTCCCAACACCTAACTTTGGAGAGAGGAAAGCCAGGGAGAGAGAGAGAGAGAGAGAGAGAGAGAGAGAACTACAAAGGATACAATCAAATGACACCTTCCGGAACCCTCTGCCTACAGTTGACAATGGGTATTATATAAAATCGATGTAAATGCGGTGTTGGATTTGGGGAAAAGAAGGGTGCAGATAGAAATGGGGAATTTTGACACTCGCAAAGGTCTTAAAGATCACTTAGCAATGGTTTCCTGTTGTGGCTACAGTTTGGGTGGATTTTTGTTCAGTCCTTTGGGTAATACCATTCTTCCAATCCCAGTTTTAAAACAAGGCCTCCCCTTTTCCCTGAGAAACTGTAGCTACAAACTGAGATTGTAAAATATATTCATTCATATCGATTCAGTGGAACTCCGTAAGGCACTGTGCTAGGTTCTGGGGTGGGAGTGGGTTGGGTACGAAGATGCATTCAAAAGAGTCCCTGTTCCAAAGTTTAAAATGAATCATATAACTAAATTACAATATATTATGGTCTTAACGTTCCATAATTTATTAATACTTGAAACTCACATAGGACAATTAGGCAGAGGACATTGAATCCTCTTGCAAAAAAAAAAAACAAAACAAAAAACCCTCATTAGTGCATTTAACATACAGAGAGATCAAATCTAACCAGCTTTTTTTAGATAAAGTAATTGAAATTTTTAGATAAAATGGCTTGCTGCAGGCTATGGAGTGAGATGAGATTATATAACCATCTTCACTAGCAAGTGGTGCTAGTCTGTCCTAGAATTCCTAAGTAGAATCTTGATTGGAAACAGTAGCATCAATAGCATCAATAGCATCACTATTAATACGATGATGCGGTGGGATGACTCCTGGGCACCAAATATTTGGTGGAAGAGAATTTATTTCAGCTTATCCCAGAGGAGTATGTAAGATTTGCCCTTCTTTTCGCTTCAAATCTATTTACCCCCAATCCCCCCAGCTTTAGCTCTCTCCTCTCTGACTCTGTTCACTCTAGTAACTCAATCGAGGGAGGCTGGAGAAAGAGATCAGGTCCGTCCACGTGCACCTGGAGACATTCTCGCCTTCCTGCTGGTGAGCCGAGCACTGGCAGCAGCGGATTGTCACTCAGCCAGGGACCAGATGGAGTGACAGAATCCCCGCATGCAAACAGCCCTGAGGAGCTGCGCAGGGACCACATTCAGGAGCCATTTAGTCCTCAATCTGCCTTCACATCGTCTTTATGATTCTCTGAGAAATGTCTAGTTTCTTTAACTGAATGCTGAACTGAACGACCTCACCAACTTTTATCTTCATCAGACGATGACTCTGCTGTAAGAACAGCAGTTCAGACTCTCAGGGATTGTAAGTGAACGCCTAAAACAGACTCTGGTATCTTGCATTTTATTCTTTATTTGTATGTATTTTTCTTTTTTTTTCTTTTTTTTTTAAATTTTTTTTTCAACATTTTTATTTATTTTTGGGACAGAGAAAGACAGAGCATGAACGGGGGAGGGGCAGAGAGAGAGGGAGGTACAGAATCGGAAGCAGGCTCCAGGCTCTGAGTTGTCAGCACAGAGCCCGACATGGGAGGCTCAAACCCACAGACCGCGAGATCATGACCTGAGCCGTAGTCAGCCACCCAACCGACTGAGCCACCCAGGCGCCCCTATGGATGTCCAGTTTTATGTGGAGGTAGGGCCCCACAGAACCAGGGTGTGACAGCTCAATCTGTCACACGTAATGAATGAGTGACTACTATAAGGTCTTATCACAGATGGGCTTTCCCAGAGAGTAAAGCAAATAAACAACCAAAAAGAAAAAAAGTTTCCAAAATTACTCTCCTGTATTTTTATAATTTGAGCCTAATGATTAGCGTGTTATGTCTAAAGGAAATTGTAGGGATGAAACATAGCAGGGCAAGGGGACATCGTTGTCTGTGTTGTTGATTTGCTTCTGTTCCCCGTGATTGTCTGTTCACAGGTGATTGTCCAGGCTGCTTGCGACAGCACAGGATGAATGAAGGAACAGTACTGTGCTGGGTTGAAGAGTGGCTCCCTACTATAGACGCCCCCCAAAATCCATATTTTAGCCCTAATGCCCCATGTGACTGTATTGGCAATGAGGCCTCTAAAGGAAATAATTAAAGTTAAGTGAGGTCATAAGGGTATAGCTCTGATCCTTATAAGAAGAGACAGCAGAGCATTCTCTCTGTCATGGGAAGACACCAGGATCTGGTGGTCATTTGCAGGAAGAGTCCACACCAGAGTCTGACGTTGCTGGTCTACCCAGAATCTGTGAATGTGATCTTATTTGGGAAAAGGGTCTTGACAAATATAATTAAGGATCACAACAGGAGATTCTCCTGGTTTAGGGTGGACAGTTCTAAAGACAACTGTCCTTAGAAGAGAAGGAAAGAGGACACACAGCAGAGAAGCTGAGGTAAAGAGGGAGACAGGGATTGGAGTGATGTGTCCACAGGCCAGTGAGTGAACACCAAGGACGGTGGCAACCACCAAAAGCCAGGAGAGGGCATTGAATGGGTTCCTCCTCAGTCTCTAGAAGGAACCAACCCTCGTGATACCTTGGCTTCAGGGTTAAGGCTTCCAGAACTATGAGAAAATAAATTTCTATTGTTCTGAGCCACCAAACTTGTGGCAATTTGTGACAACAGCTTTAAGAAACTAATTCAAGTGCTCGGTCTTTAATCAACCTGTCATCTAGGCACTACTAAACACATTTCCTAATGAAAATTTGTTTGTGAACGTGACCAAAGGAATAAAGAAGGGCAGGAAAGTTCCAGGTGCTCTTTATGGTCAATTACTATGCTCCCATCTCTGGCCCTGGCAAACACTGAGTTTGATGCTCATTTCTTCTTAGTGCTGAATAATATTCCATTGTCTAGATGGGCCACAGTTTCTTTATCCATTCACCTACTGAAGGACACCTTGGCCCTCACTTATCTTGGTTGCTTCCAAGTTTTGACCATTATGAATAAAACTCAAATACAAAATCAACTTTGTCTTGTCTCTTATTCTTTCAGACCCTTCCTATTTTTGTTTTAGGAAATCCTCCTGACTCTGCCTTAGCCACATATCCCAAATCTGGCCACTTCACATGATTTCTATTGCTACTGCAGTGGTCAGAATTATCATCATTCCTTGCCTGAACTAATCTAATAATCTGTGTCCCCTGCTAGAAAGTTATCTACAAAAAGGCTAGAACCTTAGTGTCTTTTCTACAGTGCTATATGCAAGCCTTAAAACAGTGCTTGGTGCACAGAAACTGTTCAGTAAATGTTTTGTGAATGATGAATGGTAGCTAATACATAATTTTCATAGCTAAAATATATTATGCCTACATTAAGCCAAGTTCTAATAGATGTATGGATCAATACATTGTGTATATATACACACACACACACACATGCACACAATTTACTGCTCACTAAAACTTTATGAGGTTGGTACTGTTATCTCCCCTGTCTTATAGATAAAGCAGCACGGACAATGATCTGAGTTTCTTTCCCCGTGTTCACCCCAACTGATACTGCTGATATGGTCAAACAAGATTGCTTAGCTGACCTTTTATACTCAGTCATCTCTTACTTACTCGATACAAAATCTATGATTGATGGCCTATCCTGAATCTCTCAGAGACTCTTACCACTTAAAGGGTTAAGTTAACAGCCATCCAGGGGCAGCTGTGTCCATTTTCATCAGCACAACTGAGAATAAATCCAACTGTTGGGACAAACATTTACAGAATTTTTATAGTACTGTTTTATACTGCCAGATAGGCAAAAAATATATGTATATCTTTACAATATATATATTTATTGTTCTATATCTGGGGACCCTCTCCTCTTCATAGAGACTTCCATTAACATAACTAAAGCTGAAATTTGTCATTGAATTCTTCTAATTAGAGATGTTTCTCTAAAGTTATAAAACAAAACTCAAGACATACACAAACTGAACAACAGTTTTCATGGGCCATGCTTCTTATTAAACAAGTAAACATATTTAAAATAAAAAAAAGTAAGCCAACATACTTTCAGAAAGCTAGTAGACAAATACCCTCTCATGACACACGGTCCAAGGCCAAAACAAAGCTCTACCAAATAAGAGAAACATCCAAATGCCTGTTTTTAAGAACCAGAGACCTAATCACTTTCCTAGGTAATTTATTTACTGTCGCTCAGGAAAAATAGTTTATATCAGATGGCGGGCTTGCCCCGAAAGCATAATATCTGGGTTGGTTTTCATTCTTCAAGTAGCTGCTATAAAGTACACTAAAGAAAATTAACAAGCCACAGTAAACATTCTCTCGAGCATAATTCTAATTGAAAATAATGAGATACGGGGCGCCTGGGTGGCTCAGTCGGTTAGGCGGCCGACTTCGGCTCAGGTCACGATCTCAGGGTCCGTGAGTCCGAGCCCCGCGTCGGGCTCTGTGCTGACAGCTCAGAGCCTGGAATCTTTTTCAGATTCTGTGTCTCCCTCTCTCTGACCCTCCCCCGTGCATGCTCTGTCTCTCTCTGTCTCAAAAATAAAGGTAAAAAAAAAAAAAAAAAGAAAAAAAAGAAAATAATGAGATACTAATAGAAATACAATGAAACAGTGTATTAACCTTCTATCTATGGGTTTGCATTCTCAAATCAGTTACAAAATTATACTACGGCAGGTCATTGGAAGTCACTAGAGTCTGTTACCTAGGATATAAATTCTAGAAAATAATTACAAAAAATGATGAAAAATGTCTCAGGACCTTTAAATCAGAAGGGTTATAGAAGTTTTAGATATGATGACAATACAGAAGAAAAAAATACATATATATATGATCATAGAGGTTGAGCTCCCATAATAAAATGACCTGGAAAGAGTGTGAGCCTATTTCAAAGCACAGGGTAGATACAGACCTACCGTGCCTTTGAGTTCTGACAGTGGCATCTTGAAATAAGAAGAATAAAAAAAGGTTAAAAACAAACACTTCCATTTATTTTATTTTATTTTTTTTAAATTTTTTTCAACGTTTATTTATTTTTGGGACAGAGAGAGACAGAGCATGAACAGGGGAGGGGCAGAGAGAGAGGGAGACACAGAAGCGGAAACAGCCTCCAGGCTCTGAGCCATCAGCCCAGAGCCTGACGCGGGGCTCAAACTCAAGGACCGTGAGATCGTGACCTGGCTGAAGTCGGACGCTTAACCGACTGCGCCACCCAGGCGCCCCCTTTTTTTTTTTTTTAATTTTTACACACACTTCCATTTAAAATTATGTTACACACGCATCAGAAATATGCTAACTCATATTTCCATTGGAATTCACTCATCATCGCTGGAAATGTTCGTTTTGAGGTTTAGGCTATTTCTTTATAATGAAAAATCTGAAATTATGAGACTCCCCTAAGAACACAAGGGTTCCCATCCAAGACATAGGGCTTTTTTTATGCCTTTGTGATGTTTTTGAAACTAAGGGCTGAAATACGAAATACAAAATTTTTAAAAAGTAAAAATAAAGATAGACTCCCTGGTATACAATCACCTGAGATTAATACAACCAAATGAGGTTGTAATCATTTGCAAACTCTCTCACAGAATATTATTATTGAAAGTACCACACAATGAAGGTGTTCTTTCTTTCAAATACTGGTATTCTATTTTTATATACAAAATTTGCCATTTTAATAGGACTAATTTTAAAACATTGGTTTTACAAAAAGACTGTGATAGGAGGCCAACTGATTTGTTTTCTAGCATAGGATTGTAAACACATAGATTCTCCTTTTTTTCGTGAACAAGATGGGAAAATGGTAAACTGCTAACATTATCATTTGGGCAGATGTCGATGAAAATACTTATAATATGAAACAGGCTGTCATCAGTTTAATATATTAGTTATATTGTGCCTTTAATTTTTTTTTTATTTTTACTGAGGGCTTCATATTCACTGTGAAGCATTCAGCCCAAAGTCCTGTAGAAATCCCAGAAAAAAAGTATGATGTTCCCCACTTCAGCTACCTTCAGTTGATCATAACAGAAAGCCTGAGATACAGTCCAAGGTTGTTAAATAAATTATTGTTATGCTCTTGGGAAATTCACTTAATGTTTCTGACTCTATTTCTGTATAAATGAGAAATTAACAAATGATCTATACAGTCCTTTTCAGCCACCAAATCCTGATCATGTTGACATAATTTCCTATTTGAGATGTACAGTAATATAATGATGTCACCATCTCTCAGTTACCTCACACGGATTATTCAAATCTTTATGAAATGGGTACCCTTTTTATCCCAAATTCAGTTTTACAGATGTGGAAACTGAAACAAAAAGAGACTACTACCTTCTCCAAGATCATAATGACAGAAACAAGACATGAATGCAGATAGCCGTTCTCAAGAATCGGCATGTTTCTTCTCTTAATGTTGATTTCCTTTAATCTGATTTTTAATTGAGGTATCATCACGACACACAATGCACACAAAATGAAGTTCATGCATTTAGGTGTACAGGTTCATTCATTTTGGCAAATGTGTGTGTGTTCACCTAACCACCATCCGAACCAAGATGCAGAGCACTTCCCTCAACAGCTTGTGGGGAGGTGAGGTGTCAGGGCATAGTCCACTGAGAACTGAATCCTGCCGACAGCCGTGGGGGTGAGTAAGCACGGAGGGGATCCCACCCAGGCAAGCCTTGAACTGATGACAGTCTTCTAAGGCACCCAGGGCTTTAAAGGGATGGTTCTAAGGTTGTGACCTGATTTGTCTCAGTTTTTAAGAGGATTGTTTGGACTGCTGAGTTGAGCCAAGATTGTTGGAAAGGGAAGAACGGGGCAGAAGCCAGAATACCAGTCAGTAAAGTCTTCTGATAATCAAGACAAGAAACAACGGTCTCTTGATTAGTGGAAGCCACGAAGGTCTTATTCTGGACACATTTGGAAGAGAGAGTCAAGAATGGAGTCTAGTATTTGGGTCCGAGGAAGCTGAAGTATGGACTTTCTTTCCTGAAGCAGAGACAGTGCAGCTTATGGGGACAAGATCAGATCTGCAATTCGGCACCTGTTAAAATCTGAGGCGTCTGTTAGCCTGGAGAGTAAGTCGATGTTCTTGGGATAAACGAGTCTGGATTTCAGAGGAAGATTCTGGACGGAGATCAATTTCAAGCCATCAGTTTATAGGAGGCATTTCCAGCCATGAGATTAGAGGCTGTTTACTAAGAGACGGGGACATTAAGACAAGGACGTTAAGAAAGGCAGAGCCAGAGAGCTGGTAGGTAAACCACGAATGTGAGCCTCCTGAAATCCACTTGAGGAACACACATCAAATTGGAGGGATTGATCAACTGTGTCAAATGCCGCTCACAAGTTGAGCAAGAAGAGGCCAATGGCTTGCAAGGTCCTAAGCAATCTGTCCTCTGGTTCCCTCGCTTAATTATTTTCCCTTTGTTCACCCATACTGGTTCCATTGCTATTTCCAGTAAGGATCTTTTCCCTACGATTCCATTTGCTCAGAATGTTCCTTCCCAGACAGCTACACGACCTACTCTCTCAACTCTTTTATGTCTTGACTCAAACGCTACCTTTTTAGTAAGACTTCTGAAGACTCTCCACCCCAGCCCAACCCTGTAACACTCTAAGCGGCTTACAGGATTTGTTATTTTCTGTGGCATCTCTCATCTCAAAAATACATCTGAATTCTTTTTTATTAGTGTCTGTTTCCCTGCATCAGAGTATAAGTCACAAAAGACAAAGGTTTTTTTATATTTTATGCACTGCTATATCCCAGTGACTAGAAGGATAACTGGCCATAGTGTAGGCTCAATAAATATTCAATAGAGAGAGTGAATGGATACTTAAGAACAGAGCATCGGATTTGATTTAGCAATCTAAATCTGGAGGACATTTGTCACCCTGACAAGACTAATTTCCATGGAGTGTTGTTTGCAAGGGACTGACAGTAAGGGAGTTAAGATAAAACGATAGGGGAGTAATAGGAGGTAATTGTACAGGTCTTTCAAAGAGATAAGCTGTAAAGGAGAACAGAGACAGAGGCTGGATGTAGATAGATGAGGAATCAAGAGAGGTGATTTGGTTTCTATTGTTATTGTTGTTTGCTTGCTTTCAGATCAGAATGAGCCATTAGAGAGTGAAAAATTGATGATTCAGGAGAGGTTGAAGAGAGGGAAGATTTGCTGGCGTGATGCCTACCCTTGAGTAGGTACAGAAGATGGGATGGAAATTAGGGACATGTTTTCCTGATTGTTTCTCATTTCTCTCTGAAACAGGAAGCAACTTCTAACTCTGTGAATGCAAAGAAAGTGGTTGATAAGGAAGTTTGATAAAAGAAAGCTACGATATTGCAACCACCTAGGGAATGTAGAACAGTGAATGCTTAGCCCAGGAGTCAGCAAACTATGGCCTTCCGGCTAAATATGGGCAACTCTTTGTTGCCATAAACAAAGCTTTATTGGAGCACAGCTCTGACCATTTATTTACATATTCCAATTGCTTGTTCCTGCACTACACTGTCAAAGCTAGAAAGTTGCAACAAAGACCTCACGGTCCACAAAACCTAAAATATTCACTATGTGGTCTTTTACTGAAAGTATTGTCAACCCTTGTTCTAGAAAAAAAAAATGGAGCCAATCTATTGACAGCTCTGAGGGCTCATCTAAACATGGGTGAGATTGGTCAGGCTGTGTTTTTCTTGATGTTTAGCTATGCAGGTTCAAAAGTGGACAGATGGATGAATTAAACCAAGGCTGGCATATTAGTGTGTGAGTTGAAGGAAAATAGAGGGTCAGAGGTGAGGAGGACTTGCCTAGGGAGGGATCCCAATGACGGACCATGTAATATAAGCAAGTGACGGAGAAGCCTGATGACATAAGGGGAGTGAGGTTTGTAAAACGTAGGAGGTCAATAAATAGATGGTCCTGAGGGGCTAAGTTAGCAGCAAAAGCAGCAAACAGAAGCT
Organism: Felis catus; assembly: GCF_018350175.1. Classification (NCBI taxonomy): domain Eukaryota; kingdom Metazoa; phylum Chordata; class Mammalia; order Carnivora; family Felidae; genus Felis; species Felis catus. The sequence continues at coordinate 7,304,746 of NC_058371.1, forward strand.
GGAAATGGAATGCATAAAATTTAAGATATACATGGTATGCAGTTATTGGAAATTGTTAAGTTCTAGAAATTGAGTACGCGGAGTGGGGGCAGGGGGCAAAACCATTGGAGGAGACAAAGTAAGAACTGACCCTGTAACGGATTTGTCAGGGTGTCACTTTAATATCTGAAGTCTACGCTTGGCTTAGCTGGGCACTTTTTAATTGTGACTTCAAGCATTAAGTTTATACTTATTATATGACTCAATAGATATCCTACTCATGGAAATGTAGAAGGTACCTGATGATCTTGGATATTAGGGAGTGAAAATTAAGAAGTCAGGGGGAAAAAATTCTAAAATTAATTGTGCTGACTTTATAAAGACCATACCCGTATGTTTACAATGTGGCTTTTATATCATTTGCATTTGTTACATTGCTGTCTCTAATCTACCAGGTGTAGTAGGGACTAGGTATGACCCAGGGGGCTTTTTGAAAAGTGTAATTATTTTAAGACCAGGAAGGCGTCATTCAGGAAGACTACTAGCCTGATAGCATTCAGTTCTCATGCAGGACATTGCTTTTTCTCTTGAAGACCCGACCCCACGGTTTGCACAAATGAAGCACCGAGAAAGACGAGGAATACAGTAATCATTGTGAATATCGTGTACAGAGAGAAAAGCGAATGTAGCTTATAACCTGGAGGTTGGAGGACTATGGCAAGTTCAGAAAGAGGCAGGTCTTTCAGTTGTGTGAAAGTAATTCTGCTGCATTATTAAATCTTCCCTCTAAATGATGTCATACTTCCTCAAAATCCATTTCCTGTTCCTGAGAATCCTCTCCTTCCTATTGGAGGGGTAGGTCGGCATTGTGTCTTTCAGTTTGATCGAAGAGATTATACTGTATGCCTGCTTATGTGAGATTTCAAAGCGATTAACACATTTTGTATAGAGATTCATCAATGTCAGTGGTAAAAAACTGAAAAAAAGATCTAAAAAAAACTCAAGAAACTTGACAATTCTAAACACTCATTGATAGATAGCACAGAAGTAGGTCATGAATTTTTTTTATTTTATCACTAGATTTCTATCGGATCCTGTAACTGAGCCTTCTCTGCCATGTCAACTAACAAATGAATGTCAACATGGGGGTGTTTATTTGTGACACTTGTGCAAATCCTTCTGAGAAAAAAGTATCAGACTTTCTAGGCATGCTGAAGAAATCAATACAAGAAGTCTGGGGCTTACCTACAAGGTCCACATTTCAGAGGGGTTGACTCACAGAGTTGGAGCTTTCCTGGGATACCACCGTCCCCATCAGGGCGGCCCCCAAGAGACAGAAATAATTGTTGAAACAACAAAAAGGCAAATAGATTGCAACACTTTTTTTTTTTTTTAACCAAACAGTGTTCCTGTTTTCTAATCAGAGCAGCAAAGTTGGGCAACTTCGTGGGATCAGCTCCTCTAGAGCTTGGACCTCAGCTGTTGGGAAGGTGTGTTCCATTCTACAAGGCCAGAAGGGTGAGGGTGTTTGCTCAAGTACATCGAGTGGAGGGCACACAGTGCCGAAGAAAATAATAGCTGTGGCCGCAAATACTTTCCATATACATATTTTTAATTTTGTAGGGGGTTACTTGGACTGATCTTTGGTTTTTGTGTTTTTTACTTTCCAAAAATTCCACTCCCCCACCCCCAGGCAATATATATCTTCCAACAACTCTGCTCTTTTCTTTCTCCCTCTTAGTCCAAGTAAAATAGCAGAATTTTTTGCCTCTCTTCTCTTTCCTATTTTGTATCCTCCCATCGTCTACTTGCTTCATTTTGTTTGATGTTTCCTTCTCTAGGGGGTTCCACAGGTTAGAAATACAGTGGTCTAGGGGCACCTGGGTGCCTCAGTCGGTTAAGCATCTCACTCTTGATTTTGGCTCAGGTCATGATCTCATGGTTTGTGAGATCGAGCTCCGTGTCAGGCTCTGTGCTGACAGTGTGCAGCCTGCGTGGGATTCTCTCTCTCTGTCTCTCTCTGTCTCTCTCAATAAATAAATGAACTTAAAAAAATACAGTGGTCTAGGTAAATTTTATTTCATTTCGGTATTATTTCACTTAATATTTTATTTCATTAATTCATTTAATGATGAATTTAACAATTCAACGTTTTGCATTTTCTAAGTTCTTTCCAATATTCAGCTATGTTGGAATTTTGTGGAAAAGAGCAAAAGAATCTAAAATGATCAAACAGGTAAAACTTGCTTCTGTGAGAAAACACTCAAGGTGCGGGGGTTTTACTTAAGTCAGTAGGAAGAAGGTCATATTTGAGCCACCACATTGTCGGATTGCCTCCACGGGCTTCAAATGATCTGCTGTCTGAAAAGCTCACAGAACGTAAGAGTGTTTCTCAAGGTATGATAGTTCAATCAAGTTTCATCACGTTAAGCACACGTAAACTACTGAGTTACTTGGATGGAACATACTTTAAGATGATACCTTTCTGTTTCGTCTAAAAGGCAAAAATAAAACCCAAGACAACTTTACTTGACCTTTGGGTGAATAAATCAGAATCTGCCATTTCTAAGTTTTAACATCAAGAAGTAAACGGATTTCACCCAAGCCAAAGCTGGCCGACACACATTTTCTTCTCAAAGTGAGTAATTTCCTTGGTCTTCACATTAGCTTTATAAATTCCAAAGGGCTGATCTGTCAATTATAGTCCAATAAAACTAGGAGATAAAAAATGCCCAAAGGGAAATTAAGGATAAATGTGTATTTTCACAAACAGAAATGGACTTCTAAGTTTTCAAAAAATATAATTATCTCACAATGATCAGTTTCTTTGAAAACCATTATTATGCAGGGCACCTGGGTGGCTCAGTAGGTTAAGCGTCGGGCTTGGGCTCCGATCACGATCTCAAGGTTCGTGAGTTCAAACCCTACCTCGGACTCTGTGCTGACAGCATGGAGCCTGCTTTGGATCCTCTGCCTCTCTCTCTCTCAATCTCTCTCTCTCTCTCTCTTCCTCCCCAGCTTGTACTTTCTCTCTCTCAAAAACAAACATTGAAAAAAATAAAAATATTATTGCATAAAATTTTTGTTCATGCTGATAATCTTTAACATATAATTCTTTATTTTCTTCTTGCTATTTTAAGAATTCCATAAACCCTGAAAAGAATAAAAATTGTCATCTAATAAGATTTAGATACACGATTATTTTCTTATTGTCTTAAAAGTGACTATTTAAAACATAAGACATTTTGTCCAGATCTGCTTATAATTACCGTAGATACTTGTAATGTAAGTGCATGACATTTTCAAGTCGCTATTCATAATAATACATAAATAATTTAAGACTAATACAATTGACTTAGGTCTTGTGAAAATTAAGATTTTTATTTGATCACTATCTTATTATTTTTAATTTGCCATCACTTCTAGTTTGGCCAGAAGAAGTTACAACCAAAACAAACAAAAAGCCTAGAAAATATATATATTTTTTCCATTTAATTGCTCTCACCTGGATAGTTTGAAGCGAACCAAGAAATCATTTTTCTTTCTGAATTGAATTAGCCTTTTTTTTGTGTCTCTATTAGTTTATGAAGGTCTAAAGAAAACACAAAACAACAGAAATTAGGCAAGGAAATAGCGGAAGTTGGGCATCGTTATCATTTGCTAAACCAAATGGCCTCCGAAATCTTTCCACCTTCGCCCTCTCCCCAACCCTCTGGCTTTTCTATGCTGCGTGTCATGCAAAGAATTTTCAGTTCAGGGTTAGGTCAGCTCAACTGAGGTCATAAGCATCCTACGACGACAGTGTCCATTGCATCTGGAAAGAGGGTACACACAGAGGAGAGAGGAATAAACAAAACAAAGAAAAACACACACAAAAAACCACACTGCAGAAACTAATAATAAGTACACAAAGTACACAAGTGTATTTATTACATTTTGCAAGCACTTCGTTCTACATTTCAAAAACGCCACCATCGAGCTGTTGGCACATTTATGTACAAAACAGATTAATTGTAATGCCTGCTACAAAGCACTCTTTGTGAAAATACAAACTCTAATACCAGGAAAAAAAAAAAAGCCAAAAGCATCAACATCATTACATAAGTTTAAAAGACAGTTGTAAAAATCATCACAAACTGTTAAGACACAGAACTGAAACACTATAATATAGAATTTTAAAGAAGCCCATTAATACTTTTGCTGAATATCTGTAATACTGCCTATATCAGAAAAAATGTTGAACCAGTAAGATAATCTACATGTAAAAAAAAGAAAAGAAGCAAAACCCCAAATTAATTAAATTATACTACAGAATGCATAATCATGCCACAGATAACCCTAATAATACCCCTCTACCTACTACAAGAACTTGAGAAATTACGGATGATGCATGAGTGGTCATTGTACAAAGATTGTTTCACTCATAAATTTTATTAGAAATGCACTTACACTGAGAAAAGATTTCACAATGGTCAAATCAGTGCACAATACTACCTAATTTTTATACACTGACAAAAATGTCTTGTCAGGGCTACATCATTGTAGAAGACACTTTACAGCATTCTTGTAGCATTAGAAATAATCAAAAGAAGAGTCAAGGTTAAAACAAACACCAATTTTGGTCCAGTAATACTGATTGCTTTTTTTTTTTTTATTCATTTGATATAGGTACTTCTTATAAATGATTATGAATGAACATTTGGTTAAAATGACTTCAAATAAAAACACAGATATATCACTACACTCGGGAGGGATACATTCTATAGTGGCCGCTGACCACACTTTAAAAAACACTACAGGTAAACCAACATAGATCGGAAGGCTGCAAGCAAAACTATTATATTAATGGAAGCCTTTTCAAATATATCATATACATCGGAGGGATAGTTTACAGAGGTGCAATCTGTTAAAACATTTTAAAGTAGGTAAAACAACTTCCGAGGGGTTAGTGTGCTTATTTTTAATATACCACCTTCATAAAGGTAATTAATGTTCCACATTAGCATATTAAAAGTTCCAATCCAGCCACAGCTTAAATCACAAAGAGGTCATTCTTCAATAGTTCACAGTAGTCATTTCCATTAAAATTGTCTCTATACTAAACTTGAAAAAGGTAAGTCTGGTGTCACAATCTTAAAAAGGCAGCTAGCCATGCATTAGCGTCACTGTTTCTACGTGCTCACAACAGAAACATGAGTAATCAGAGAGAAATACCTTTTAAGTACATCAAGAAAAAAATACAATGTTAACAAAGATAAGAAGCACTTTTTTTTTTAATCCTACTCTTACAAATTTAGAAATTGCACCTTAGATTGATGAGAACATGAACCAGGGCCTGTCGTGACGTGGTCCCGGACCTCCAGACAGGATTTCCATATTACAAGAAGAGTCATCATGGTACCATCTCTGTCTAGTGTTCATAATGTACAGTGGTCCCTTTGAAGGTTACCTGTAGTTAAACTAGTTACCGAAATCAAAACTAAAAAGTATAAAAAGCTACTTTTCTTCTCAAAACATAAGAAATAATGCAAAAGGTGTTATGTATTAACACATGGGGAGTGGTTAAAAATCAAAGACATCTCTGCATGTGACAATGTTAGTATCTTCAATCTTACGCAATTATTAAGTGAGTTTGAGAAACTGAAAAAAGGAAAAGGCTGGATAGGAGCTTGTAGAAGAGATCTGATCACACCAATTTAACAAATTAGGAAACCAGGTGCTCAACAACAAAGGATTGTGTTCAGGTGATTCATAAGTCACCCTACATATCATTGATGAGAAGCACTTCTGTATTTTATTTTTCAAAAGGTTGGATGGTTGGATGGCCCTTAGTTAAACACCAATGCATCTGAATGGCAGAAAGGACTGGAAGGGCTTATTTATGTGTATGCGTTGAGTCGCTCTTTGGAGCGAGTAGAGTGGATGTCATGAAGCTCTTGCTCCTCCTTGGACTTGATGTCCTCGTATTTCTGCATCCGGCAGGCATCTTTCACGTAAGCCCAGTTGGCAGACAGAACCATAAGGTAGTGGACCTAATCAAAGACAGAAATAATTTATACTGGAAGGCTGTTCAGTGTCTTCAATGCACCTTGCTACCAGGGAAGAAACATTCAAGTTACAGACTTATATAGAATATGTTTGCTCATAAAACAGAAGCAAAATTTCTGTGGTGACAGAATCAATAATTATATTATCCCTGCTCGTGTCTCCAACTGTATGACAGTATTTTCTCAGCTCCCTTTCTTTCAGTATCTCTTTTCCTTCTTTTTCAATTCTGGAGTATCCAAGGTTGATTCTTAATCTTCCTGTGATATTTCCTGTCCTTTCTGTCCTCATTTACCCAAACTGAAAGATTATACGTTTCATGTTCGTGTACCTACGTTTTCCAATCCGTAACAGAAAATAGTCACTTACACAGTTTGAGTCTAGACAACTTTGAATTAATGGGAGGATATATTATTGACCGCTATGCAACAGAAAAAGGGACCATGGAACCCCCAAGATAAACCTGTGGATTGAATTATCAAGTTAATTTTCCATATGCTGAATTTTGTAGTTTCCCTTAGACTGTACAAGAGAGCAAGCATTGGGTCCCATGGATTTTGTATGCTTTCATTCACAACAGAGCGCCATGTTCTTTTAAGCGCCAGTTTCTTTTAAGAAACTCCTGATCTGTCTCGAGTAATGAAGTTACTCAAGTAATGAAGGTCCTGATTTGACCTGAATGGACTCAGCTAGGAGATTACCTGTTTGTTTTTCCTTCTTTCCCTCACTCTTGGGCCACAGGGGAGGGAAGGCAGTTTTCCAAATGATGGATTTCAATGGATGAATATGAAAGAGAAACTGAGTTGCTCATGCTTTATTTGATCTAAATTTTAAAGGGTAGGCAATATTTTACCCATAATTTAGTAAAATGGAACACTAAAATTTTGATTAGCCAGGAGTACGCCGAAAGACAGCAGGTAGGTTGGTTTTAGAAAAGTACAGACGTAAAAAATACAAAGTCAGTTCTAAATGGGCATTATTGCAGTAGGTTAAGGTAGTCAATAGGCAATAGAAAAAAAAAAAGAGTTTTGACACGGCAATATGGGAAAAGATGCCCACCAATAAGAAGTTCCAGAATGTTCTATTTCCTCTGAAAGTTTGCATTTTGTTTAGTGGAAATTGTAAGCCACATGCAAGAAAGAGCAGTGGGTTCTATCTTTTTACTCTGTGTCACTTTCATAGTGAAAAGCTCCATCACTACATACATGCAGACTGAACAGTTTCTATACATAACCAAATTCATGTGGCACTCTGCTGTTGTTGCTGTGAAAATATCAAGGGCTGCGCAGCCCTTAAGTACTTTAGAAGCAAGTACTTAATATATGTTTCACATGAATAAGTATATTTTTAGATGTACGAAAAATTTCCTTTTGAAGTCTGAGAAAATATGGCCCCAATATGAAATATGTATGAGTGAAATACTCAAAAGAGCTGAAGTCATTCAGGTTCAGAAACTGACACTTTTCAGTAGGTCTTTAGACATTCCCTCTCATCTTAGGAGAACACACACTGCCAGGCTTGTTACTGTCCCTTGGGAGGTGAGCAGCGGTCCCTGGACCCTGGTGCAAGGCCACGTGAACCACATCTGCTAATATCTACCTAACTTTCTAACATCTCTGAAAAATAATGGAGTGGATCACGTGTTAGTTTTCATACAAATCCTCATGATCTTTGCCTTAAATCCTGGATGATGTTTTAAGTGTTTTGGTAGAGAAGAATTTATCTCCATTTTCTCATCTCTAAAGTGGAAATAATGACAGCGGTATACTTTGAGCATTGCAAGAGTTCGGGATGAAGTTAATGACCGTTGCTATATTATGACTACTGAATGTATTCGTGGATTTAAGCATTTGACGGTGATTTCAACAGAGTGAGTTTAAAGAAATATTAGCTAATAACGGTATTATTGGTAATAGTGTTAGTACCAGGAACAGAAGCCGTAATTATTGTTATAGGATCCCTGTCTCCTAAAACCTAAACTATTATCAGAGATAATAAATTGGAAATATGTACTGATGTCAATCAATAGTTAGGTGTTATGTATTTCTTAAGGAACTTATGCTTGGCATATATTTAGGTATCCAAAAGGATGCTTAGTACCTAAAACATAATATCCTAAATACTTGCAGCTTGATATAAAGTTTACATATAACTTAATGCCTAAATTCCTGCGAAGCACAGATTCCTTAAGAAATACATAATACCTAAATATCTATAATCATGAGATGTTTTTGATAATAGATTCATTTCAGAGTAAGCCTTTTTAGGGAAATTTAAATAACACTATTCACTTAGATAGGTACTTTTCACCTACGTATGCCTAAAAGGCATGCATTTTTGCACAGAATTTTTCACACACACAGGTAGCAAATGTGAACAAATGCCCTATTACATACCTCCTTTCCAAAAGTGCTTTGGTAGACCTCTAATACATGACTGGATACTTGAATGTGCACAAGTCCCTAATAATCATCTGTTGCACAGGAATGTGTGTACGAACAGATGTTTCCTCTTATCCCACGGCCAGGCTGGGTGCCGCCTGGGACCGTGAGTGTTTGGAACGTCACTGCCCAGAACATGTAATGCTTCCCCAGGGCATATTTAAGCACTGATTTTAGGCTGAGAATATAAAGTCTTTGCTAACTGTTTCATTCTGATCCCTCCAATTAATTAGCCAACATGATCTTATTAAGCACCTCATATTCTGAAATAAAATTCCTATGTACAGGTTGATATACTCCATCTAAAATGTTGAACAATTAGCATGATATTAAATTAAAATGTCTGAAAACTCACTTTAGCACTGACAGTCATTTTTTGTTATTTTTAAAAATAATTTTTAGCAAAGCAGAATCAGAATCAATACATAAGTGATCATAAAGTGATTAAAAATAACTAGTCTGGAAATGGCTCATTAGCTCCTTAGCACTGATTATTCTTCGTTTTATTCTTTTTTAAAAAATATTTATTTTTGGGAAAGTGAAAGCCGCGAAAGGGCACAGAGAGGGAGACAGAGGATCTGACGCTGGCTCTGCACTGACAGTCTGACAGCAGTAAACCCGATGTGGGGCTTGATCTCACAAACCACGAGATCATGAACTGAGCCGAAGTTGGACGCTCAACCGACTGAGCCACCCAGGTGCCCCATTCCTAGTTTTATTCTTTGACAAGAGATAAAACACTCTCATTTAAAAAATATTTTATTATTTTTACACATTTGTTTTTGAGAGACAGAGAGAGAGAGACAGAGCACAAGTGGGGGAGGGGCAGAGAGAGAAGGAGACACAGAATCCAAAGCAGGCTCCAGGCTCCGGGCTGTCAGCACAGAGCCTGACGCGGGGCTCGAACCCACACACCATGGGATCATGACCTGAGCCGAAGTTGGACGCTCAAACGACTGAGCCACCCAGGCACCCCTAAAAATTTTTTTTAATGTTTATTTATTTTTGAGAGAGAGACAGAGTGTGAGTGAGGGAGAGGCAGAGAGAGAGAGGGGGACACAGAATCCGAAGCAGGCTCCAGGCCCTGAGCTGTCAGCACAGAGCTGACACAGGGCTCGAACTCACAGACTGTGAGATCATGACCCGAGGCGAAGTTGGATGCTTAACCAACTGAGCCACCCAGGCACCCCAAAACACTCTCATTTTTAAAAAAGGGTTCCTTTCGCCAACACATGAGAACCTATGTTGGCACCAAATTAATTCATTTTTTGCATATCGCATTGGCTATATTTGTGAGGTTACTGGGAACCTTCTGGAGTTCTATACTACTTTATTTTTGGACTATGATTTTGTATACAAGGATGCAGAAATAAGGACTGAAGGGCTTGGCTGCAAAACTATTATCGAGGCTCCAAGTATCTGCCCACTGTTGGTGTCTCCTAGTCCAGTGAGCAAACCGGCCGTCACAGTGGGGTACGAAGTGTGGGCATCTGGAACACGGCGGATCTACCAAACTCTGCGTGAGCCTCACTTTAAAAACTTGTGATTAATATTTCTGGACAAAATTAGATGTAAAAGAAATGACAGTAAAACGACCGAGGTCTGTGTTAAGAAGAATAAATTAATTCTTGTTTCATAAGTGACTCAATGTGGCTTTTTCATGTTCTTAAATAAGGAGGAGAAAAGGAAAATGTAAGTCAAGCAATTGATTAGGGGACTCAGAATTCACACTGATAAATACCTCTATGATACAGACAGGATTTTCTTTCCTTTTTTTTTTTTTTTCCCATGTATTTATTTTTGAGAGACACAGAGAGAGACAGAGAGACAGAGTGTGAGCAGGGGAGGGAAAGAGAGAGAGGGAGACACAGAATCTGAAGCAGGCTGTAGGCTCCGAGCTGTCAGCACAGAGTCCCACGCGGGGCTCAAACCCACCAACTCGGAGATCCCTGACCTGAGCGGAAGTCGGAGGCTTAACTGACTGAGCCACGTAGGCACCCCACAGAGAGGATTTTCTATGTTAAAGAGTAACCTAATATCTGCAACGCTAATGAATTTATTTATTTTTGTTAATGTTGCCAATATTATTGAGTGTTTGGATCCTTAAACTGCTGGCCAAATACTATCCCAATAGTAGCGACAATACTTTTTCAGGTGAAGCCTTGTTTTTCACTTATTTATGGGCCCATTGTTTCCCCCTCCCCCCCCCTTTTGTTTTACTGATATTCAAATAAATAGGATTCGTGTGGGCTTCAGGATGGGAGACAAAATTTCATCTCTACACGTAAATAGCTTTCTCATACAAATTGAAAAACCAAGCCTCAGAGCTCTGGGGTCTTACCATCGCAATAACAGCTGCCCCAGCCCCAGCCAGTGCCACAATGAACAGGTGGAAGGTCATGTTCAGCTGCAAAGGAAACCGCAGAGAATCAAAACACGTGTCAGGATTACAAGCAGAAGAGAGGTCAGGACTGCTGCTGACGAATAAGAACTTTGTCCATCTTTAACAAGAGTGTACTTAGGATAACTCGCTTACTCAATCCAAAAAAACATTATCCTAGTATCTTTTCTCCTGCAAATTATTTAAATCTTGGCCACTGCATCATTTCAATATAATTTTATGACAAAGATGAGGTCCTGATTAATAATGATGGTTTTCCGTGATCTTGTAACAACATAAGGCTACATTCAATCTTTTTAAATATAACAGCGAAAACGTTGAACTTTCATTAAAATGGTACTTTCTAGAAAAAATATATTTGTTATAATGTGCACTGAAATGGACAGAGCACCTCATTCATATTCATTCTGCAGTCCCCCTGCATAGCATCACTGTGAGTAAAATTGCCTCTGAGAGAAAAAGGGGACAATTTGATACAGATTTAATGATATATTTTTCAAATGATATATTTTTCAAAGGAAGGTAAAATTTGGACGATATAACCAGCTTAGAAACATTTACCTCAGTGGATTCGCACATCCTCAGGAAATTCTCAGAGACGGTGCAAATTTTCTTTTCCTCTCCAATTGTTACAATCCCTACAACATGGAGAAAATCATAGCTTAGTTTATAAATGTTTTCAAGAGCCCAGAGAGAGAAAAGGAATCTTAGGCTGATAAAATCTAGGCAAGTTCCATTTTGTGCTATAGTATGATGGAAACATTCTTCCTCAGCTTTTATTGCTGGATAATAATTATACACAGAATTATGAATGGAAGATCAAAACTATTTCGCCTGCAAGCGACATAAAGCATTTTCAGTCTGAATTCAATTGGACCTTGCCACCGGATCTACAGATTCAATTGCGGCTAGTTGATTGGTTTGGTCCATTAACGTAATGGTGTAGGCATCACAATTATGTTGATAACTATGTCCCAGACTGTGCTGGAGTCTGGATCTAAATTTATTCTGCTGGTACAATGCTTCTGGCAAGTCTATAAAAGCATATTGCCCAAAGGATTAATTTTTCTCTGCTAATATTGAAAACAACGCTATTAGGAGGAAAAAATAAAAAAAAAATACTATAATTTCACTCCTATTCACGCTTGCTCCAGTTGGTTTATGGATCCACTGCATGAGAATCACTTGGGAAATTATCAAAAATATGTATTTCTGAACGGCACCACAGGACTGTTTAATCAGAATCTAGGAGTGCTTGCAGGAGTCTTGCATTTTTAGGAAGCACATAGTTGATACAGCGCGACACATCTCATTTTACAGAAGAGAGATCGAGATGATCCTAAAACGGGTCTCTGATTTTGTACTGAGACCTACTGAAGCGTTAAACATATATACATATAAAGGAGAAAAACCCCTCAAGTTCTGAGCAAACTAATACCTAAGCTTTTAGCACTGCCTGCTCTTTATCTAATTTAATATGTGTATACATTCACGTATTCTGGCTTTGAGCTAGTCCATCGAATGCAGTCCATTCTCTGTGACCTTTCCTCTCTGCCCAGATGGCACTATAGGGGAGGGGAAGTCAGAACTCCCTAAGACGCATCACCGTTGAGGAAGCGTCCTCGCAGGCGTCCTTCTCTGTGCTGATGTTCCCAGACTTCATCCGGGTGGGATACCTAGGCTGTGCACGCACTTCCTCACCTGGGTCTTGGTTCACCTTTGCAGCAAAACTCCTAGAAAGCACGGACTACGCTCACTACTCGCAATTCTCTTCTCTTCCTTTCTACTTAAACCCTCTCCTGGCAGATTTTGCCTCAACTCTCAGCAGTGACCTACACATAATTAGAACCAAAGATGAATACTCCGTTCTCCTCTTCCTGGCCAGTCAGCAGCACTGGGGGGCAGCTGATGGCTCCCTCTCCTTCAGGCTCGCTTCATTAGGTTCCCCAAATCTACGGACTCCTGCTTCTGTCTTTCCATTCTCACGGGCCCCCTCTCTCTAGGACCTGGTTCCCGGGAGCGCCCAGTGCGCACACCTCGGTCGTTGTTGCCCCGTGCCGATCTCACTGAGTGTCAGAGCTTCCTAAGCATTATCAGCCACTCCTAAATACAGACAGCCAGCCACATACCTCTCTCCTGAAGTCAAGGCTCATTTACCAATTTCTTACCTGACAGCTCTATTTAGATTCCTAAGAAGTCTCTAAAAAGCAGCATCCTCGGAAGTGAACTCTGACCTCCCTCGCCTGCCTCACTCCCAGGTGAGCTCTTCTTGTAGGCTTCTGGGCTCATGTGACAGCAAGTCAGTCTTCCTGGGGGGCCCGGCAACAAGTGTGTCCCTCCCTGAAGCCTCTTTTTCTCTCAAACCCACACGCCCACCCATCAGGGCGCTCTGCAGTCCCCGTCTTGAAAAAACAGCCAGGCCCTCAGGGCTCCTGCAAGAGTGTCACCTGGCTTCCCTGCTTCCACTCCTGCGACAGCCCGTTCTCCCGACGGTGGCCAGAGCGACGCTTCTACACCGTAAAGGGGGATCTTCTGCCAAAACCCTCCCATATTCACTACTTCTTCAGAATAAAAGTCTCTAAAACTTGACATCCTGCAATGTGTTCATCATGGAGTGCCACGACTCCCCCAGACCCACCACCGTCTGTTCTCCCTGCTTTCTCGTTCTACTTCAGCCACACTGGCCTCTCTGCTGTGTGTTAAACCCCCAGGCATGGCGCCCAGGTGTCTTGGTAACTTTGCCTGAATCTTCCCTCCACGAAGAATATTCCCATGACTCTACTATCTTTCCAACAACAGCTATTCGGGGAAGCCTTCCTCCGTCACCTTTAAAATATTATATAACACAACCCTTCCACTCAGTCTCCAGTACTCCTGACGCTATATACGTTGATATAAAAAATATATAGTCCATAATTTTGTGATGTAACTACCACATATCACAAATATACACATTACAAATGAAGTATAGTTTGCAAATGCACATTGGTGTAATACGAAGCGATGAAAATGAGCAAGTGTATCTGAGATGTGCTGCAGTGCAAATCTGAAAACTTGATTATTTTGATTCACACGGATCTGTCGATGAACGGCCAAATTGGCCTAACCCCCAATTAAGTATATTATTCAGATTTACTAATTTTTCTAAAACTGAATACATTTACACATATTTTATCCACCAGATGCAGAAAAGTCCTTAACTAAAGTATATACACAATGACATTTCCAGTTTCTTACAAACAAGTTAGGACTGTACAAGAGAAGCAGCAAGATACACACTGCAAGGAGAGATAATGGTGAGAATTTGAGGCATCAGAGTTGCAGCCGTGAGCTTCTTCTATGTTTTTTTTAAATATTTTTTTAACATTTATTTATTTTTGAGAGAGAGGTGGGGGGAGGGGCAGAGAAAGGGAGACAGAATCCCATGCAGGCACCGTGGCATGAGTGCAGAGCCTGACGCGAGGCTCGAACTCACAAAATGTGAGATCATGAAGTGAGCTGAAATTGAGTCAGCTACCTAACTGACTGAGCCACCCAGGCGCCCCTATTTTTTTTTTTTTAATGTCTTTTAAGCTGTGTAAATAGAAGCAGTATACTTCTGGCTTTCTAAGAATTGGTTATGTCTGAAATAGGGAAAACTTTCAGAGAAAATCATGCCTCATGTCTGTTACTTTGATCATTGAAGTAATGAAAGCCTCTTAGAGGTTCCTGGACAGCAGAAGCACCACTATTCAGGATGTAAATTCTTATGAAGGAAATTGCAAGCTAGAGGTGGAGGGAAGCAGAATGAACAGGTATTAGGATGCTATGAACCCTTAAGGGTGATCGGAAATTAACTCCTTACCAGCAAATATAAATGCTTAATTTTCAAAGAATTTACCATTTACATTACCAGTTTTAAAGATGATAGAATATCTAAAGTATCATTTTCTAGCTTCTGTAGGCTACCCACGTTCCTTGGCTCCTGGCCTCTTTTCTCCACCCTCCTAGTTAGCAAAACTGCATCTCTCTGTGCCTTTCTTCAGAGGTCCATCTCCTTCTGACTTCTTCTCTTCAGCCTCTTCCACTTTTAAGGACTCTTGTGATTACAGGGGCCCATCCAGACCATCCAGGACAATTAGCATGTTTTCGGATTAGTAATCTTCATTCCATTGGTAACCTAATTCCCCTCCACAGGTAGATTTTTACTTTTTGACATGGAGATTTTTGCCTTTCAAAACTGAGCAGTGCTTAAACATAACAGAAGCTCAACAAGTATTTGTCTGGCAGAAGTATGAATAAGCAAGTGAAATGAACTTTTACTGGAAATCAGATCAAAACAAGCTGCTCCTGTTACAGGGTGTGGACATGCTAGAGGAGAGGGAAGGTTGGTTACGAGGCTAAGAGGAGAGCACCACCTGCTCTGGACCACTCTCTCCCTGTGGTTGGCCCCGAGGGAGTTTCATCAAACAACCAGGGTTTAACAAAGCATAGTTTTAAATTCTGGATCTAGATGATATTATGGGGACCAGTGTAAACAATTTATGAAACAAATTCACTAAACTAAATCCCTAATGCATTCAACGTCATTATACTGCTGTACATATAATTGAAAAGCAACAGAAATAATTATGAAAGCACTAAAAATTAAAATTGCAAGACAAATTATTTCATGACTAATTTTGAAACATGGCCAACCCTGATAGGACTAACCATCTTTAAATTCCACAGGTGTATGAACTGCAGAGTGCCCCAGCTTCCCATTCGATCTGCATGCCACATACACATTTATCACATTCAGGGGAATGAACGGTGAAATGCAACTAGAAACTAAGCAGGCACAGCAGCCGCTATGTGACAACAGCCCCCACCATGCAGCCCAAAGACCTTGACCCCTAAGAGAGAAGATACCACCTAGATGTAATGAGACAACTTCGCAAAACGAGGGAAATTGATTTATAGCATGTTCTTTTCCACCTGATCACTTTTCTTGAGGACATTAGTACATGTCTGTACTGATCATAATCAGTGTCCGTTTCTATGCTGATGCCCCTTGATAACTTGACTGCTACATATACATTCAGGCTTCTTATTAAGGGTGTGTTTTTCGGAAACCAAATAAATGCCATCCAGGCAGTAGATTCTGTATTGAGGGCAAACACAAAGATATAATAGCTGATGCAAAAGGTTGCATGGCATCTGAAAAGTGCCTTCTCTTCCACAGCATGGATAAGAGTTAAATTAGAATAAATCTTGATAACTATGTCATAAGCAGTGCTAAGGTTCAAAGAGCAGCTTTAACCCTCGTCAGGGTTTACACCTACCAGAAGTGTGGCCCAGACAATATCTGGGACACACTCTACTAAAAAAAATTGCCTGTTTACCCCAAATTGAAACTTCACTAGGTGGCCCGTATTTTAGGTGGCAACCGTGTCTGAGAGACCGGTCACCTCTCTTCCAATTTCCAATCTGCAGATCAGCAGAATAAAAGACATCGAGGGGGAGGGACTGAAAGGAGGGCCATGTTTTCCAAGCAGCTGTTCTGGTGGCCTCCAACCGCTGTTGCCGACGTTCTCTTCCTGTGTTTACGTGGGACATGATTCCAAGATTGAAACCTCTCCAGGAGAAGAGCTGTCCATATTCCCTCTGCTGTCTTCTTGCCAAGAACTTCATCCACCGAGCAGATGCTGCTTTTTATTAGGATCAGGATTCTGGCTTTCAGGATGGCGAGCGGGCCACAGCTTTGGAACATACAGCTGGCTGGGTTGGACAGTGGTGCTGTACCCTACAACCTGTCTAGAGCACCCCCAAAGAGCCACAAGGCCTGCGGACAGTACCCAGTGAAATGTTCCCCGCTTTCCCGAAGTATGTGGAGACCTCATTAGAGAAAATCTTAGGGAGCATTCCCAGATGTTCATGGCTTAGATTTTAATAGCCTGTCCCTGGGGGAAAAAACCATGCAAACGTGTGGATCTCCAGGTCTTTCGTAAATTTTGTAGCTGCCATGTTTTTTTTATGAATGGGGGACTAGGATTCCAAATAGGTTAGGCGAGACTGGATCCACTTCTCCACATTCGTCTGTCAACAGGACAGAGTTGCGTGCCGACTTGTAATTACCAGACTCCGAAACCAGACGGCCTGGGTTTGAATCCCAGTGCTGTCACTTACTAGTTGGATAACGTTGGGGAACTCATGTAACCTCTCTGTGCCTCAGTTTTGTCACTTATAAAGAGGATGATAGTAGCGTCCACTATGTAGAATTGTTGTGACAGTTGTTGTTGACAAACAAGTCAACGTGGACAAAACAATCAGAATAGGATCCCTGTATCACAAGCTCATCTACACGTATGAAACTCATTTTATCACATGAGGTTTTAGCCCTAAACAAAAATAACCAAAGAGGACTGTTGATTGGCTTAGGATTCTTTGATTTTCTAATATTATATGCTAACTTTTTCTGCCTTATTTCAGAAGCCAGTGCAACACGTATTTATTAGATGGTCTCCGCTCTAGATTTCACAAATTGTATAGTTTATCATGGGAGAATAAAAGTAGATGCAAGCACTGCGGCACCTGGATGGCTCAGTCAGTTGAGCCTCCGACTTTGGCTCAGGTCGTGATCTCACGGTTCGTGAGTTCGAGCCCCACGTCGGGCTCTGTGCCGACAGCTCGGAGCCCGGAGCCTGCTTCGGATTCTATGTCTCCCTCTCTCTCTGACCCTCCCCCGTTCATGCTCTGTCTCAAAAATAAATAAACATTAAAAAAAAAAGTTAAAAAAAAAAGTAGATGCAAGCGTCACATCAAGTCTGGAAAAGTACAAAGGAATCAGATTGAGGGCATCACAATTATTTCATGCCAACACCAGGAAACACAACTCGACAGCCCGTTCAAACACACACATTGTATGTTCATGTTATGAGATCAACTTCCAATCTCTCTTAAATTCCTACTTATGTGAATTTAAAAGGAATGTCTTGAAAGTGAATACTGTGACACATTTATCTCTTTGCTAGAAGAAGTAATCATGGCTCCAAAGTGATCTGCAATATTCCAGACACAGTCATTGAGGCTAAGACAGTACGAGGCCTTGTTTTAGTTAGAGATCCACCTACCAAACTGACGAAGGTCCAGGCAGAGGTTCGCTCCCTCCACTAAGGTGGTGTTTCGGCAAATGGTCCACAGGTTGAAGTACATGTAAACTGGCAGGGAGGTGAAGGCCGTGACTCCCAGCCAGGCCAGCATGAAAAGGTAGGTCAGCATAATGAACTGCAACAGAGAGAGTCGAGAGAGAGAGAATGTGCAAGTTACTGGAAAAGAAGAGCTTTGGGACGAATCTAGAAAACCCAATTCGAAGGGGTAAGTGCCCTCTTGCGCAGATCATTATCACCAACACCTTAGGAAGTGGGCCACGGGAAGCTGAGAGAGGAAGTGCGTTCCTGTGAACAACCTGCTGGCAAGTCGCATCACAGCAGAGGTGACGAACAAAGGAAGGAAGGAGCCTTCTGCGTCTTTATGTCTGTTTCATTCATGTATTTGTCTCAAAAATCTCACCTCACATTTTTTAGAAAATATTACCTGGTATATTTAGAGGGAATTCTGCAAAGTTAAAATGTCAATAAATTAAGAAAACATTTTTTACATTTATTTATTTTTGAGAGACCGAGCACAGGTGGGAGAGGGGCAGAGAGCGAGGGAGACACAGAATCCCAAGCGGGCTCTGGGCTCCGAGCTGTCAGCGCAGAGCCCGACGTGGGGCTCGAACCCACGAACCGTGAGCTCATGACCTGAGCCGAAGTTGGACGCTTGACTGAGCCACCCACGTGCCCCAAAACGTCAATAAATTTATATTACAACTAAATGAGCACCATTCACATAATTACGTAAGCTGCTTAGTCATGTTTACATTTAATATTGTAAATGGGGTAATTCTCAAGTCATTTTAGCATTAATGATATACAAGTGTGTACTTCTTTTCGGATTTCTGTAAACTTTAAGTCTGAAGTCTTTTTTCATGACTATTAATTTTACTTTTGCTATAGAAACATACTAAAATGTGATTTTTCAGCTGAACCTAAAGGGGCTTTTTTTTTTTTTGCTTATTTCAGAAACATTTTTAGTATTTATAAAACACCAGAAGAGGCTGTTCAGATGCCCAGATATAGTTGAACAAGAGACTTCGTTTCAGCATAAGTTAAATGCATTTTGGATTTAAGCACGACTTAGATGCTGGATAAAAAGACAGATGCCCACATTCGTAGATGGATGGAGAGCTGGTAAAAGATAGATGTACGCTTCACATTACTTATCAACTATTTAATCCATATTATCTACATATAAAATTGTCTACATCAATATACACCCTGAATTGTCCAAGCTAAGACTTGGATTCAGATACGACTGGAGAGGAACAAGTGTAAGTCACAATCCCCTGAGGTTTAAGTGAAGGCTTGAATGTACACGTTAATACAAACTGATTATATTTCTCAATGCAAGTGGTGTGCCACTGGACTTATTAGCAGATTTCCCATGATCACAGGAGAAATCCATTACATGAAGAACCCACGTACATAAACACCAACTAGAAACAGAGGATGAAAGCAGAGAGGCTCATGGGAGTGGCCACATTATTGTTATGTGGTGTTAATTCACCATACTCAGATATCAGAGATTAAAATCCGTATTATCCCTGAAAAGTAGCCAAAGAAGAAAGTCACTCCTGTAACAAGCGTTCTGCTACAACGTGTGGTTCTTCTCATTTGAATCCTGTGTCACCGAGTAAGACTATAGCCTTCTCTGCCATCACTCATGTCCTGACCTTATGATTACCAAGTCATTGTCCAGCCAGAGAAAACATGAAGGAAGAAAAAAATCCAGGGAAGACTTTTTAGACCTACGCTGCTATCCACTTTTCAATGGCTGACTCATACATTTATCCATTCCTTCCATCCACACACGGTGTTAGCAACCAGCAGCAGCCCTCACACTGCTCTGCGCCCTGGGGATGCCCAGCGGGGAACCCAGTTTTCTGACTGCAGGGGACGTGCAGGCTGGTAGACTTCAGACTCATACAGTGTGACACATCCTCGCAGGTAACTCACATAGCAACGTGCTCCCTCGATCTTCAGTTTTGTTGCTTATGACTGTATTTTGTACATGTCCCCAAAAGGGATATGATTTTACTTCCTCCCCTTCTCTCTCCCAACCCAACCACCCTTAATTATGTCTTCCGATCAAAACTGGAGGGTGGAAAGAGATGTGTGTGCGGTTTGCATGTGCATTTCCACGTGTTCAAGATGAGGATCCAAATTCACATCCTAAGAGCGATCCACTCCAAATTGTATTACCTTCTTATCTGTGTATGTCGTGTATTGTGAGCCTGTGCACCTTACAGTATGAATTGTCTGAAAAGCGGCACCTTCTGAAAAATTTCCTGATGATTGTACCGTATTTATATAATCAGACTCAGAACATGGGATGACCGGCACATGTGAACGTAGGTATAAGGGTGAAATTGTATTTTTAATCCTCTAAATGTAACTCTATTAGCAAATACGGCAATAGAATTCTATTTGAAAGTGTCTGAAATGTGGTCCTTGGACACCAAAAGCTAAGTTTCTATAGATACGTGGTTCCCTTCTGAGTTTCAAAGACACCTTGTAGAAGACTTTTGAAGAGAAACAGTAGTGTATTCTGGCTTAACTTGAACATGTCAAGTCACATTTTCAAAATGACAATACAGAATAAAATAAATACACTGTACGGAACGAAATCTCTTATTCAACTCTATTAATTCCTTTGGCGATGAGTTATGGAGAGACTTCATGATTTCAGTAAAACCTCAGACAAGTGAAACTCATGTAGTAATTCTCAGAATACATATTAAAGTAACATTTTTGAAAAATGATAAACTTGGTGTCACTGTCATGTTAGAGCTTATGCACCTGTATTAAAGTTGTGTTGTGATTAATATAGAAATTAATGGGATTAAGGATAGTAGGGAATTGATACAACAAATATGAAAAGAGTCAAGATAAAGCCAATGAGACCGAAGATGAAACCTGTCTCCTATAAACTGGCAAATGTTGCAGGATTTCAGAAACCCAGAACATACTTAAACACGTACTTTCTAATAACACTGCTTAATCTCCATTCAAATCTGACTTCCTGTTAGCCTCTACTCTGCAATACTAATGGTTGGAGAGTTTGAAGAGTCAACATCTAGCTTAGCAATGCCCTTGAACTATGATTTGGCAGACATAATTATACCTTTACATCGAAGATGAAACAAAGCCAGGTCTAAAAATGTTAGAAAATAAAACCTGTTGAATATTAACTTATTTAAATCACTGAAGGAGGGGTGCCTGGGTGACGCAGTTGGATAAGCATCTGACTCTTGGTTTCGGTTCAGGTCATGATCTCGCAGGTCATGAGTTCAAGCCCCGCTTCGAGCTCTGTGCGGACAGTGCAGAGCCTGCTTACAATTCTCTGTCTCCTTCTTTCTCAGTCCCCTCCCTGCTCACACTCTCTCTCACTCAAAAATAAATAAATAAACATTAAAAAAATAAATCACTGAAGGAACTGGAGTAAATATCCTTTAACAGCTATTTACTCTTTAATAGAATTATTAAAGTTTATATCACTTTCACAATTATTTCGTCTTGCTCAACAAGTACTTAATGAGGGCCTAATACGTGTAAAAATATATCAGAGGATTTCAGTCACAGAAAGCAATAAACACTTACCCCTTATTTTTCTCACAAGAAAACAAATATTCCTAGATGTGGAAATATCTAGATGTGGAAATCTACACAATATCTGGTCTTAAAACACACTTGATTGTCTATGGTAAACATTGTGTCTGACTCTACGAGAGAGAAAGGGAAATATTTCTTGGGTAATCTTTATTTTTTCTCTTTTCTGGAACTGGAATGAAGCAAATAAACAGATGAAGTCCACTGGGCTGTGTGGCTGCTAGCTCCAAATCTGTCAGTTCTCATGGTCTTATGCACCCAGTCTAGGTGACAAAGGTCTGCTGAGCCTCAAAGTTTCCATACGTTAAGAATGCTCTGTGTACCGGGGCAACTGGGCGGCTCAGTCAGTTAAGCGTCTGACTTTGGCTCAGGTCATGATCTCACGGTCCGTCGGTTCGAGCCTCACATCAGGCTCTATGCTGACAGCTCAGAGCCTGGAGCCTGCTTCAAATTCTGTGTCTCCCTCTCTCTCTTCCCCTCCCTGGCCCACGCTCGGTCTTTCTCTCTCAAAAATAAATAAAATAAACATTAAAAAGGAAGAAAAAGAATGCTCTGCGTACCAGCACCCATTCACCTTCAACACCGCTAATCTGTAGATTTGATGCAAGTCATCTTCCCTTCTTTGCCATTTGATTCTATTCTGTAAGAGGGCAGAGGCTGAGAGATTTGTCCAGCACCAACATGCCACTCACCGATGTGTCCCCAACCTAAATGTCACATTTGTTTAGCCATAAAGGGGGATTTATAGCATATTGATTAAAGGCACAGGCTTCTGAGCTGGATGGAGTCTGACTGCTCTTTATGCTGTGGTGTCTGCCTTTGTAAAAGGAGGACACCTGCGAAATTGATCTCACATGATTTAGTGAGGCTGCAAAGAGATAACACATAAAAATCATTTAGCAAAGACTGTGGCTCTTAAGAAGCACAGACAAAACATTAGCTGTCTTCATGCGAGAGCATTATTGTGATCACTGCCACTACTATCAAAATATACGTTTTTCCTGAATGATAGGACCGTACAGAATAAGGGAATTAGACTTCACTTCACGTGTGGAGAAAATATAAAGGAGGAGAAGTTCTCGAGTCTGGGCAAGTTATTCAAAGTGGGCTCCCACTCGAGGAGAAAGGTTCTAGAAAGCGTGGAAACCACCCGAAAACTGAAGAAATGTTAGTGGAACTCCTTGGGGGAGAAAGAAGCCGTCTTGATTCATATTTTCATGATTTGCCATTGCAGATCTCAAGGCTAATTCATAGCCTCGAGAACGGGGAACACGATACGCGGCTGGAAGCACAGCGCTTCGGCCGCTGCAGGCCACGCGGAAGTCCCCGGGAGGGTAATCAGCATGCCTTCGCTGCATCCTGTCTATCTCGGTTTCTTTCGGTCCCAGGGGTTTTTTCAAAAGCTTCCTTTGAAGGTGCTGTTCACTGTAGAATGGGACTTACCATTCAACAGGTTTAGATTCCAAGTGGATTGGGACACTTTGAAGCGTGCGGTGGCCGCTACTTTGCGGGCCGATGGACGGCGTGACTTTGGAAACCACCACAAGGACTCACACTTGCTGTCCCCGGCACGCTACAAGGCCAGAACTCTCAGGGCCGACAGAAGATATCTTTGCTGTGAGAAAGTATTTTCATGACGCCCAATTCATGCATGTTGTTCTAAGAAAGGCACAAAAGAACTTTTTTTTTTTTGGAATTTTGAGCACACACCCGTCATATTTCAGGGCGTAGCAGTTCGGGGTCACAAAAGTACCCAAATTAAACAAGCAAAAGATATAATTCTATCTTCCTATTTAATGTTTGATCTTAGAATCTGATGATTACCCACACTGAAGGATTATTCAAATTGATCAAGTGTAATCCAAGGTTAAAACAAAAAATCTCTGTATGTAATAAAATTCTCATAATTATCATTAGTTTATTTCTAGCTTTCCATTGCTAGTAACATGGCAGATGCTATTCTGTCACCTGAGGATTAAATAAATCATGGGGCGCCTGGGTGGCGCGGTCGGTTAAGCGTCCGACTTCAGCCAGGTCACGATCTCGCGGTCCGTGAATTCGAGCCCCGCGTCAGGCTCTGGGCTGATGGCTCAGAGCCTGGAGCCTGTTTCCGATTCTGTGTCTCTCTCTCTCTCTGCCCCTCCCCCGTTCATGCTCTGTCTCTCTCTGTCCCAAAAATAAATAAACGTTGAAAAAAAAATAAATCAATCAATGAACTACTCTCCTTCTCAACGGAGGAATAACGGACAGACAACATACCAGTATCAGGTGTATGGCATGATGATTTGATATTTACACGCACTGTGAAATAAACGCTCACTATAACCAGTAAGTCCAGTTAACGTCTGCCACCAGGCACGGTCACGTAGTTTTTTCTTATGATGAGAACTTTCATGAGCTACTCCCTGCACAACTTTAAAACGCACAATGTCATATCATCAACTATAGTCATCGTGCGGGCAGAAATAGCTTGGAGCCCAGATGTATACTGTGATGGAGAAGTCTCACTACGTGGACATTAGTTGGGGGGAGCCCAGCCTCTCATAGTGGTTTTCAGCCGTGGCCACACAGGGGGACCATCTGGCGACTGTGAGAAAGAGATGCCCCAGGCCTTGCCTGCGCGGATTGTATCTATATTTTAAAAAAATCTCTGCAGGTGATTCTAACGGACATCCGGTGTGAAGGGCTACTGCTCTACGCGAATCAATGAAGCGCTCATGAGCACATGTGATGTGAAGGCTTCTTTGGCATTCATCTTTAGGCTCTTCGGAGCAGTACATCTGAAGTGAAAAAAGGTAAAGTGGGGACGATTTGCCAGAAATTTATGCCAGTGTCAGCCAAATGCACGCATGAATGAGGCACTGGACAGAAACCAAATTTCTAAACCAGGGTTTCTCAACTTCAGCACTATGGAAATTCGGGGCCAGCAAATTCTTTACGGGGGAGTGTCCTGTGCACAGCAGCACGGTTAGCGGCATCCCTGACCTCAACCCACCAGATGCCAGCTCTGCAGCTGCCCACTACTCAACGTCCCCAGCGGGGAAAAGAGCCCCGCTTGAGAACCGCAATTCTAACACGAAGAAATGCTAAGTCAAAGAAAAGCAAGCAAATCAATACCGGAATATGCTACCACTACAGATGCAAAATGGAACAGCACTAGCAATACCGAACTCAGAAGGCTCTCGAAAGTATACACCGTGTGAAGTTGACGGCAGAAAAAAAAATCACGTAACATGATGTAAATTAACTTGAAAAGATGCAATCATCATCATCTGACTGCCATCATTATGGCCCCAAACTACCTATGCACAAGTAGTGATCAGAAAATTGTTCTAAAAACTATTTGCTATGTGTATAGCAGCTTTATTCATAATTGCCAGAACTCGGGAGAAATGCAGATGTGCTGGAGTCAGTGAATGGATAAGTCAGCTGTGGTCCATCCAGACCCTGGAGTATCCCTGAGGACCAAAAAGAACTGAGCTATCAAGTTATGCCAAGACACGGAGGGAAGATTAAAAATGCTTATTACTAAGTGAAAGAAGCCAAGCTGAAAAGCCTACCTACTGTGTGACATTCTGGAAGAGGTCAATCTATTGAGACAGTAAAAAGATCAGTGGTTGCCAGGGTTTAGAAGAGAGGAGGGGTGAACATGTGGAGCACAGAGGAGTTTTAGGGCAGAGAGACTACTCTGTATGATGCTGTAATAGTGGGTACGTGTCATTATACATTTGTCCAAACCCCTTGAACGTGCACCACGGGTAAAGTAATGTAAACTATGACTTTAGGTTCATTGGCCGTGGCAAAGGTACCAACCACTCTGGTGCAGGATTTTCATAGTGATGGAGGCCAGACACACGTGCGGGCAGGAGGTATACAGGGAATCTCTGTTTCCACTCAATTTTGCTGTGAACCTAAAACTGCTCTAAAAAATAATTTCTCCTTTTTTAAAGCTTTAATTTCTCTTTATTTACGTGTGTGTGTGTGTGTGTGTGTGTGTGTGTGAGAGAGAGAGAGAGAGAGAGAGAGAGAGAGAGAGACTGTGAGTGGGGGAGGGAGGCAGAGGGACAGGGAGAATCTCAAGCAGGCTTTCCGCCCAGTGTGCATCCCGATGTGGGGCTCAGTCTCACGACCGTGAGATCACGATCTCTCTCTCTTTCTCAAAATAAATAAATAAACATTAAAAAAAGAATTCTATTACTTCAAAACTGCTGGGCTTAAAAATCTTAAGTGTCGGAACAAACACAGACAAATTCCAAGATCCACACTGATGTCACAACAGTAATGGGAAATTTTTAGAAATAAGAAAGCTTAATGATGTCACAGCACATACCCTCAGATTTCAAAATGTGAGACACTGAATGCCTCCCCAACTGCAACTGAATAAAGAGATTTTTTGGTTTAATATTTAACGGAGAAGACATTCAAAAAAAGTAAGTATGAGTTTGTGTTTAACGTATCGAATAACACCTGTTGACTTGTACTCAACTTGGTGCCATTTAATATTTAATTTATTTATTTTAATTTTTCTTAATGTTTATTTATTTTTAAGGAGAGAGACAGTGTGAGCGGGTAGGTGCAGAGAGAGAGGGAGACACAGAATCTGAAGCAGGCTCCAGGCTCTGAGCTGTCAGCACAGAACCCGATGTGATACTCAAACCCACGAACTGTAAGATCATGACCTGAGCCAAAGTCGGACGCTTAACTGACTGAGCCACCCAGGCGCCCCAATATTTAATTTAAATAAATGTTGTTCCTTAAAGTATTTTAATAACTGTTCACCTGATGTCATAATACAAAGGTTAAAACTGTGCTTTTACATTTAATGTGCCGCACATTCAGGGTTTTGAATGACAGCACCTAAAATTCTGAAATGGATTTCAACTGGTTTTGATACGCAGGCGAGGAAATT